>NC_133533.1:35661507-36286507 GCF_048544455.1 Silene latifolia
TCTAAAATGTTCCCGACGACAGGTCCTTGGCTCAGACCCCTTAAGCCGCCTCGCGTCGCCATAGTCGTCAGGTTGTAATCTTCGATTGACTGATGGCTATACTTTGACTTTCGCCTTGTCCAAGCCTCGGTCAAAGTGGGGGCTCAGAGACACCTCGTTTCCGCACCCCTCGCAAACCACCCGGTGATGATTGGGCCGCATGTTTGATACGCGAACGATTTGTGACAATTCGTAAGATTATCGTCAAGTGATTGCTCAAATATTAATGTCAACCTCTTAGTTGTCATCTACGTCCGGATACGGTCGTTTTGGCAAGAATTAGAGTACATTCGAGTCCGGTCAAAAACCGTCTCCATTTTCGATAATTGTTAAATCCCGAGTCGAATGTTCGGAATGTTCCGGATATTTCTATTCCATATTTCACAAATTTTATCTTTTGGCAAATAATATCCCGTAATATTCACAAGATAATCGGATTATTTCCGTCCTACCATAACTCAAACGCGAAATCTTTCTTCAGAGGGAAAACCTCTCGGGAACAGACGCAAGCAGTCTGCGCCTCTTCCAAGGGACGCAGTGGCTGCCGCGCCTTTCCCAGCCCTTCTTTGCATGATTTACGTATCCTTTTTATATCTTTCCGAGATTCACTTCCAAAGAGTCTCCGAAACCCTATTCCTCCGCGTGATTAGTATAAATAGGAGCCTTCGTTCCTCATATTTCTCACGCGAGTGTCCGCCCTTCTCTTCTCCCTTTGCATTCTAGACTTCGTTCTTACTAATTGGCGCCTACGTGCTTGGACTTCCGACCACGTAAGCTCGGATCTTTCCGGGTACCAGCCTCTCCGTTGCATGACCGACCAATTTGACCAACTACACTCAATCAATCTAAATTAATCAATCGTTTTCCTCTTACGAGGGCACTCTCTTTGCATTCGCGTCGAGCATTCACTAGTCGATATCTTAGTTCATCTCGTTTCGTCAACATGTAAGTCTGAGGGTGTATAATTATCTTTATTTATTGTATTTTACTTTTCGTATCAATTGTAAGGTTTATGTCGAAAACATCTAATTAAAACCGATTTCTAAAACCGTGCTTTAAAACCTGTTTTTGCGGATTTCCAGTAGACAGACGTCGAGAAAAGACGCAAAGAATCGCCGCGCTCTTGAAGGAGCGCAGCTCCTGCGCCTCTCTTCGTGAGGCCGCCAGCTGCTGCTTCTTTTCTTCTTCCTCGTCCTCTGTAATTCGTCTTTCTTGTTCGTTTCTCGTCAATTCGTTCGCATGATAGTTTAATAATCATATGTATATTTAATCATCATCATGTTCATGTTTTAATTGTCATAAATCCGACTTAAATCCCAAGTAATCAATATTTGCGGGTTTTCGTCATTAATATTCAATCCGAGTTTTAGAGATTCAATTTCATCAATATTGAGTTTCTGGAATTTATCTTTGGTATATTTGCATCCATATTCATTGTCAATTCGTCATATTCATCATGTTTAGTCTAATCAATTAATTAGTTTGTTTAGTTGTTTATTGATCTCATTCATTAACATCGTCCCTTCATGTAATTAATTCATTAGCATCCGTCTCATTCATGTTTTGCTGTTTTTATGACCCCTTCATATGTAAATAATCCTGTTAATCACTTTCATCCGAGTAATATCATCAATCGATCCATTAAAATTAACAATTAACATTAACGATTTGTTAGCTTCCGCCATTACGCCAGAACTCACCCTTGAAACACGCAGCACATGTTGCGCCTCTTCCGGAGGGGCGCATCTCGCTGCGCTGTTCCAGTTGAGCTCGTCTCTCGAACTCCTTTTCTGCCTTGACCTAGTTTAATTAGTCTACGTAATTAATTAACTAATATTCGTATTATCACTTGATTTCTATTCGTTAATTTATTTATTTGTTTCTTTTATTTCTCTTATTCCTTTTTCTCAAATTATCCGTTTTAAAGGTATTTTCGACATAAATCGCCTATCCCAATGTAATTATTGTAATTTTCTATCATTGTAATCTTTATTGTTTTGTATCATTTGTATGCTTTCACATGAAATTGAGCATTAAATCCTACTTCGACCCAATTGTATGCTAATTACGTGTCAACCGACTTAGTTAAATCTTCACATGTTAGGATTAAAACTTGGATGTTGCATTGCATGCATATAACCGACGATATATCGAGTACGAATAAACTTCCCTTATCATTAGTAGAGGCCGCTATCGAGGCGGGCGGGATTAGGTGTTCGATCAAAAGAGCTTCCTAATACGTACCCTCACCCCTTACTCCAGATCTCCGTGAGCACCCGTGTTCATTGGCATCCACGAGAGTCATTCTAGACATAGAATGCTAAGGGTAACGATTGCTTAGTGTTCATGTCACTACTTTGTGTCTTGACATGACACGAGGTATTCGAACGGTTCCAATTTCCCATAAAAATTGGTGGCGACTCCATACAAAATGCAAACGCTTGTCCCCGTTTCCCACCAAGCGCCCCCGTGGGCGGCCCGCTGTCCACACTTAGTAATTTCATAATTACTTGTGCCAAAATTTTTTACCATTTTATAAATCACAACAGATTGTATTTATAATAATTCATTCAATTTAATTGTTACATTAAACAATTATTTCATCCGAGTAATTATACAATTTGATTACTCAGACCGTATCTCATTTATTCACATTTCAATTTGATACGTAAATTATACTTCCAAAATCGTCCGTCAATTTTCAAGTAATTTAATTAACTCGTAACATTATACGATTAATTAAATAATCAATTAAGAGTATTGCCCTTTAGGTATGACCAAGGGGGTCAACTGATCACCACCGTCACACGACAGTAATGTCAAACTCTAGTCAGCCAATCATTACCGATATATGTTGACCAGTTGACAGTAACAATATTACTTCCCAATTGCATTCATTTTAATGAGACTTAAACATGTGATCATCATGATCAACAGTCGTGATCGCATTATTGTCGGAGGACACATATTCCAACATTTTGAACATCAAAACCTTGGTCATTTTGGTGATTGTATGGATTTTGATTTTGGTACCCTTGGTTTTGATTGTAAAAGGGTCTTTGATTTTGGTTTCTCATGGGAGGTGGGGTGTATGTTGTTTGAGGGTTTTGAACATTTTGGCTTTTGTATGAGAGATTTGGATGGAATTTGGTGTTTTCATTGTAATAGTTGGAATAAGGGGTACCACTCTTGTATGCTTGGAAAGCATTCACTTGTTCATTTGTTCCCCTACATTCACTTTGGTCATGTCCCAAAGTTCCACAATTCTCACATATCCCACTTGGGATTGATGAAGATGCCGTCATGGCATTAACATGATGCTTTGGTGATTTTGAGACTTCTTCAAGTCTAGACATTGCTTTCTCGAACTTCAAGTTAATAGTATCGATATGGGAGCTAAGTTGAGCACCTAATTGAGTAACAGCGTCCACTTCGTGCTTTCCTCCTCTAGTAGCCTTGCGAGGCCTACTATATTGTGAGTTATGGATTGCCATCTCTTCAATTTTGCTCCAAGTTTGGTTGTCATCAACCTCGGTGAACATCCCATTCGATCCCATGTTAAGGATATTTCTTGAATCTTCATAAAGACCATTCCAAAATTGTTGTACCAAGAACCATTCGCTAAGTCCATGGTGAGGACATGAGCGACAAATTCCCTTGAACCGCTCCCAAGCTTCATACAAAGATTCTTCATCCCTTTGCTTAAAACCCGTAATTTGAGCTCTTAGCATGTTAGTCTTTTCCGGTGGGTAGAATTTTTTGTAGAAAGCTAGAGCCAACTTCTTCCAAGAATCTATTCCGAGAGTAGCCTTATCAAGGCCTTTCAACCATTGTTTGGCGGTGCCAATTAGAGAAAAAGGAAATAAGACCCATCGAATTTGGTCTTGAGTTACACCGGTTTGAGAAATCGCATCACAATAGTCACAAAAAGCCTCCATATGAGAGTGAGGGTCTTCACTAGGCATCCCCCCAAATTGGCTCATTTCGACTAATTGGATAAATGCGGATTTGGCAATAAAATTTCCGGTTAGATGTTGTGGTGTGGGAGTACCATTTGGTAGGTTCTCCTCGGTAGGTACGGAATGTGATGAAAACTTAGGCATTGTGGGTTGATTTTGTGGTTGATTTTGTGTTGGGTTCTCCTCACCTTCTCTTGCAAAAGGGTTGATGAACTCAATAGTTGGTTGAATATCTACAACCTCACTAATACCTCTCAAATTCCTCCTAGCAAGTCTTCTATTGGTTGTCAAAGTTCTTTCAATTTCACGATCAAAAGGTAACAAATCACCTTGTGACCTTCTAGACATGCAAAATATCAAACAACTTGAAAACAATTAGAACAAACCTTGAGGAGTTTTACTTCTGCAAGGCAAAGAAAGACACAACTAATAACAATATAAGAAAATCTAAATCAAGATAACACCGTCCCCGGCAACGGCGCCATTTTTGATCGGTCCGTTTCGTGTTCACAATTGAATAGATGTTGTCGTTGGGTCACGTCCGAATCAAAACACAATTTATAACTTCACAAACAAGTCTACAATTAGTAAAGAGGCAAGTAAAGGTCGGATCCCAAGGGACGGAAATTGAGATGAGATTTCTATTGAAACTAGTGGTGTCTTAGGGGTGTCACAATTTGGGTTGATGTAGAAGGTCACTAAACTAAATAGCAATGAAAGTAAACAAGCAAGATGAATTAAAAGGGTTGTAAACAATTGATTAAAAGCACTAGGGTGTCATGGGGTCATAGGGGAATCATGGGATTTGATCATACAAACATGTTCTCAAATTATAAGCAAGCAATTATTGTTGTGATGGATTTAGTTGGGTTATATCTTACAGTCCTAGGAAAGTTTGGGTCCCGGAGCCGAATCGATTAGATTGTACAACACCTACAAGTCGACTTAATCTTCCCTACTCAACAACATGCATGGTCTAATGAGACTCGAGTTGGTTTATGTCTTACAAGTCTCATTGAAAAGATAGGTGATGGGTAAAAAATGCATGGATTCATAGGCTCGCATTTCATCAAACATAACATGTGCATGAGTTGAGATCAAAACAAGCAAGCAAATAAACCATGAAAGCATATTAATTTAAGCATGAATCATTCCCCATGTTGGTTTCCCCTAATTACCCATTAACCCTAGCTAGGTGACTACTCACTCATTATCATGTTGATCATGCTAGCAAGGTTGTCAATCATACCAACAAAATGAAACATGATGAACAAATGAAAGTAATTAACAATAATTAAAGAGGGATTAAGAGGATTATACCTACTAATGATTCCAATAATAAAGCAAAGATAAAAGAAGTACTTGATGCTTGATTGAGAGGTTGTCAATCTCCCAATAATAACCCAAATAATCTTCAATTACCCAAAATAAAGGATGAACAAAAGAGAGATTAAGGAAATAAAACTTGTATTAAAACTTGATTAATTGTTGATTACAAAACTAAAGAGAGATTTTATTGATATTAACTACACTAAGAATTGATAAGAAGAACATGCTATTCTAATTAGACTAATGGGGTATTTATAGTGGAAATTAGGGGGATGCATTAGGGTTAACTAAGGGCTAAACTAGTAATTACACTTTTTAGATTGAGCAGGGAGGAGCCGGTATTTTTCGAAGGAAGGGCTTCTTTCTTTGTAGCTTGGAGAAGACGAAATTGCGCTGTACTGGAATCCGTGCGTATTGGAGTCGGGACGGGCGGATTCAGGCAGGGGAAGACGAGCGTCTTCAGGGGAATCCGGGCGGATTCAGTGGCTGTTGTCTGGGCGTCTTTGGCAGAAGACGCACGGATTGTGCTTGTGGAGGACGGCCGGATTGTAGACAATCCGCTCGGATTGTACCTCAGCAATATTTGTTCTTCTTTTCTTCCCTTTTCTTCATAAAATCCTTGGGGATTTCCTCGGGGACTCAAGTATCGTTTCTCAACATTGCTCATCTACTATAATATGTACAAAGGCCTTCTAATCTTGTCTCTCCTTGATGCCTGGTCATTGAATTCGATCAATTTAGTCTCGTTTTGCCATGAAAATGCAAGATTCTTACTCCTTTCCTTCCAAGGGATCAAAATCTCAAAGAATATGCAAAACAAAGAACTAAAGATAATAAATGACCCAAATATGCACTAAAAAGCATGGGAACAAGGCTAATTCGGGGGCTAAATATGCGCTAATTATGGTCACATCAATGTTTATGCAAGCACTTAAGGGTAATCTTTATGGCTTACTTGGTAACTATTACTTAAATTCGATTTGAAACAATTCATCATACTCAAAGTATATGAAGTGTTATACATCATTTCCTATTTAGTTGATTCGGCAGCGGAAGCAAATGGAATCAATCAAATATGTTCAATTTGATTGAACTAGTCATGAATCTTATCAACATAAGACTTCTTATTTGACTTTAATATCAAGTAGATTTATCTTCATAAATCCGGATATTAAAGATGTATTATAATACTCCAAAAGTCTTAAATCATTCCCAATGATCAATATGTCATCCACATATAAGACTAAATAAAATTTCCGTAACTCCCACTAAACTCAAAGTATAAACCCAACTTCTCGACTTATCGAGAAAAGTTTTATAACATGATCAAAACATTGATTCCAACTCATTGATGTCCTACTTAAGACCCTCTCTTAAGTTTCACATTATCTTAGGATTGTAAGAATCTATAAAACTCATGACATGTATTGAATACATTCCTTCTAATTGAAGAAGTGGGTTTTAGATTCACTTGCTATATGTATATCATCATAATGAAACACAATCCCTAAGAAGATCCAAATATACTTAAGCATTTCAACTAGTGCAAAATCTTTTGCAACCAATCAAGCTTTGAAATCTCTCTTTATTAGTGCAAAACCCTTTGTCACTAATCAAGCCTTTCATTTTGGATTTTTATGGCTATAAGCCTTGTATTGAGTTGTGACTTAAACACTCTCATGTAAGTCATATGTTCATTACTTTCCAGAAGTAATTAACTTGAATCAAACAATTTCTTTGTAAGTTGCAAGCTCTTTGCTTTCTAAACGAAACAGTTATTCATCATCTTCAACAAGTGATAACTTTAACCTCCTAGGTTTTGAAGAAACAACGTCTTACACAAAACGTCTCATGTAGCCAAGAAAGACCAGTTTCTTGCGACATAACATTCTTTGTGGCTCTTGAATAATTTCTCCCACTCTGTCTTCTAGAAATAAACTTGTATTTTAGAAAGACAGCTTCACGAGCCTCAAACCTGTCGAACTCGTGATAATTGAAAAGGAAAAATGAGCATTTGTTTCTTGTGAAAGTTTACAAACATGGTACCCTATCATTTCATATCTCATATGATTTGTTTTAGATTTAGTGGAAAAATAATCTAGACAAAATGATAAAATCCCCAAAAGGATCAAGTAACTCAAAGTAACTTGATTGAAGTCCAAACCGTATCGAATAGCGTTTGATTTCTTTATTCAATCACACATTATTCCATAATGCGTGCTTAGAGAGATTAACTTGTGATACTATATCACATTTCCTTTGGCTTATATCAAAGTCTTCACTTTGATTATCCCATCACGATTAAATCGTGCTTCTTTGAACATTTGAACTTCTTCAAAGATTTCTGTATTTACCTTATTAAGTGAACACATTAGTGTCAACCTAAATCGTTGGTAAAAGAAAATGATCAACCTATTTTGGATCAATGATTTACAATCTCGATCTCCTTTTCAACCAAAAGGCACGAGACATCTTGCTTTGAATACAAGATACG
The DNA here is from genome assembly GCF_048544455.1 of Silene latifolia. Lineage (NCBI taxonomy): Eukaryota > Viridiplantae > Streptophyta > Magnoliopsida > Caryophyllales > Caryophyllaceae > Silene > Silene latifolia. The sequence goes on from NC_133533.1 coordinate 35,669,329, forward strand.
CATATACCATAAGATTAACAATCTAATGGTTTCAAGAGTACTCGATAACTCTTTGCGTTCATCATTCCAAAATCTAAGGTTTAATCTTGGGTTACCAATTTGAGTCTTGCATCATCTACATGATATATCATTCTAGTTTGGTTTAGAATATAATCACCTTGATAATGGGCTAGCCATTCATCAAATCGTGGTGTATAGGGTCACAAAAGTGAAACCTCTTTTGTATCTTAACAAGTTTATATTCTTATTTAGAGTTTATGCACTTAATAGTCACAATTAAGTACAACTCTAAACCCAAAACTAGATTGAGTTCACAATGACTCTATCTCTCGACATTATTTGATGCTAGTCGTCATATTCTAATCATCCTATGTATCACATGCAATGATGAAAACCACCATCGGTTTCTAATATTGACGAAATGGTACTAGCAAAACTTATGTCAATCAAATAAACATTTAAAGAAGAAGGTCCCATTAGATGTCCCACAACTAACTTGTTGATTCTTCAATAAATTGGGGTAGTTTCCTTTCTAGTGTCCAATAATTAAGACAATGGAAACTTTATCGGTCGGGATTGATAGGTTTAGTATCGTTATTCTCAATAACTTTACTTTTAACATTACCTTGTATCAATTCCATTATAATCTTTAATTCTTGGAACCTCATCCCATCTTAACGGTTTAAGAGAATGCTCCCACTTATTTCTATGAGTCTTTGCTTAGAGAAACAAAATTGGATTTCATGAAGACTACTCTTCATTCGTTTGTTTTAGTCTTAAAACTTTCATTGAAGTGGTTGCGGTATTTTGGTCAATTTTGATTTCCAACAAATCTAGTTACCAAAATTAGAAACAATTCATTGTAAGTAGATGTGTTAGTCAAGAATCAAAAACCTGTTTGATAATGAATAACTTTTGTCTATACTCTTTACAAGAGATCCTTAGCAATGGTTCATTTGAGGTTTTAGAAGCAAATTCATATTTGTCTTTTAGTTACGATGATTTAATGGAGTTTTGAATCGAAATGATATCGTATATGAATTGTGGTAAAGAAGTAGAACAATATAATAACGGAATAGTGGAAAACATAACATTTATCGTTTTATTAATACTTTTAAATAACAAGTAAAGCATTTACATAGTGACCTCTACCCAACTATGATAAATGATTCCGAGATCCAAATTCATATTAACTTGGGCACGGGATAGCCGATGGAACCCTTATCAATATAACTCGGTGGACTAACTCTTTAATCGATTCTACTTTTAGAACTCTCGGTCGATAAAATTAATCTAATATTTATCTATAGCCCAAAACACATCCGACAAGGGCACGGGATGGCCGATGAAACCCTTATCAAAAACTTTTGTTCAGTTCAATCCAAATTTCGAATAAATGTGTCCATGATCCAAATTCACATTAACTTGGGCACGGGATAGCAGATGGAACCCTTATCAATACGAATTCGGTGGATAGACATTTATCACCCACTTGCCCTACGTAACAAGGTTTGTACCCCGGGATGGCCGAGTGCACTCCCTCGCGAAATAGGTTTTCATGGTTTCAACTTTTTGGTAAGGCTCAGTCTCAATTGTTTGTTTTAGCGAGAGGTCATGTCAATTTATTATCTATCACGTTTTAAGTGAACTAAAGCGGTGAACTACGATAATTGTAATTGACACGGTCGATATACTCGATAAAAAGATAATGCATATTTTAGTTTTGGCGATTTAGCGATGCATGCAACATATAAATAAAATGCAAAGCATAATAAATAAATCCTAGTATGGCCTTCCTAAAAAAAGTAAATCTAATTAACTATTACAAATTCGGAAACCAACTCCATTGGTCCCTTGAACTTCGGTTTTGTCACGCATCTCGAGGTAACACCGTCTTTATGTATCGTCTTCCTTGAGTGACACCGTCTTCAAGGAACTCCGAAATAAATAAATTACATAAAAAATTTCATAATTTCCTATTATACATTTGTAATTAAAATAAAATAAATCTATTAAATTACAAAACGGTGATACGAGATCACAATAAATTACAACCGAATCGATATTCCCATACATTTCGGGTAATACCAATTAAAAACTAAGGCCATACTAAGTAAAATTACATAATTCAAAAATTACATAAAATAAAATTATGACAATCATAAATAAAATGCAGCATTATAATATGTATGAACATGCCCAATTTTATGCTAAATCGCTTTTAAGGAGCCAATATCGTATATTAAACGGTTTTTATGGATTTGCGTGATTCAACCTTATAAAATAACAATAAATTACATAAAATCATATTTATGTACAAGTTAATTAACCTAACCTTCTTAGGACTCAAAATTAGTCTTCACTAACATATTGACTATAATTAACTTGTATTTCTTAAAATTGTTCATTAAAGGACTCAAAATTACAAAAAAATGCCATAAACTCCAAATAAATCACAAAAATTTCAAATAAATTTGAAATTTGAAATTTAAACTCATGAACATTCTGTAAAAATACCATGACACTCATAATGTTCAAAAACGTAGGTTAAAAATTTCGAAATTTATCGGGAAAAACAATGTTGCGGTTTATCGGATTTAACAATAATAATCATAAAAACATGAGAAAAATTATATTCATCAACTTTTCAATTTTAGATCTGAAAAAGATAATAAAATGCAACATGTGACGTTTTTTCTTAGTCATGGAGTATGTTTTAGCAATTATTTACTAATTAAGTCACTATTTATGCTATTTTTCATCAAAAATTCATAAATCATGCATGAAGACTTCAATATAGCCTATTATTTTACACACATATTGTAAAATTGCATGTGACAACATACTAAATTTCTATGACCAGATTCAAAATTTATCTCATATTAACCTATTTTTCAATTAAATTCGATTTTTATCATGAAAAATCCATATTTCGAGCATAAAAACTCTTAAAATTCTAAAAATTCCCAGATCATCTAAAAATAATATAGTTGAAAACATATCCAAAAACCACTGGAAAATTCGAAGTTTAGCTAATTTTCGTCCAAAAATGACATTTTTATCATAAAAATCACATTTTAATGCCAATATTATATAAAATGAACAATAAAAATCCATAAATTAACCAAAATATCGTAAATACATATTAGGATCAGAAAATTTAACATGCATTATTTATTTCGTGATATATCATAATAACACAAATTTATAAGTTTTATATGTTAATCGTATAACTCGGAAAAACTATAACCGATTTGCATGCAAACAACCAAAGGCTCATGATACCGCTTGTTAGAAATATATATCTCATTACTTAACATATTCATATATGTTTCAAAATTAATTTAGTCATAAAATTAATTAAATCTTATGCATGCAAACTTCAATTAAAAGAGAAGAAATCATCAACCCTTACAATGATAATTACGGTTTTATGGGGCACCAACAAGATTTCCTTCTTGTTAGTTCTTGAGCTACAATGAATATAAGGATGATCCTCCAAAATCCCAAAGTAGAGATTCTCCTCTTGATTGCACCCAAGATTATCCCTTATCCCCACTAAATAATATTAGCTAGATAGTAGTTTAGTAGTTTACCTTAAAATTGATTACTAACACTCATATATTACATTAATAATTTTAGTAATCTTTCATGAACAATTTGAATAAAAAATCTCATTTCTTTATGAAGAAAAGGATGAACATGTGAGAGAAGATGATGTTTTTGCATGTAAATGAATACAAGTAAAAATAAGAGAAATAAAATCTCCCTCTAACTCATGCAAAACCGGTGGAGGAGTCGTATTAAGACCATTGCATGGTCTTTACTTTTTATTTTGTTCTTATTAAGAAAAGTAGGTGTAAGACTACCCTACATTATAGGTAATCATTGTGTTTTATTTATCCATTAAACAAAACACCCACTCACCCATACTACCTCCAATATTTCGGTCCATGTACCATAAAATGGACTACCATTTTATTTTGTCAATTTGTCATTTGTCACACAATATGTCACATGTAGTATGCTACATGTTATCAATTAATTTCAATGCACATTTATCACATAAATATCATTTTTTAAATTAATTAAATCACATTTAACAAATCGACTAGTGATACTTGATCACATAAATAAAATGGGTCAGTTAATTATAATTCACAACATCTTGTAATTATAATTAACCATTCATCATCATCTCTATTGTTTCACAAACAATAAACAATTTTAGTAATAAAATATTTCAATTACTAAAATAAATCTTATTTAATCCCATTACAATAAGATATCAATATTCTCCCTCACAAATGTATTGTTCAATTTTAAGGAATTGATCAACTTGTATCGTCATACAATTAATCAACTTTACAGATAAGGGCATCATCCTTTAGGTATGACCTTAAGGGATCAACTGACAACCACCGTCCCACGACAGTAACGTTAAACTCTAGCAAGCCAATCGTTACCGATTAATGTTGATCAGTTGACTATAAAATGAATCATCCTTTACGTATTCTTAAAATTAGATTTAAACATGTGATCAATATGATCGACAATTGTGATCGCATTATTGTCGGAGGACCCAAAATTCCAACAATTTTCTCTCTTATGTTAATAATTTGTTCAATTTTAAGGAATTAATTAATCTGTATCGACATACAATTAATTAACCTTTTTCAATTAAGGGAATCGTCCTTTAGGTGTGACCTCAAGGGATCAACTGATCACCACCGTCGACGACAAAGAATGTCAAACTCTAGCCAGCCAATCATTACCGATATGTGTGGACCAGTTGACTATATATGTAATGTATCATCCCTTTCGTATTCTTGTTATAAGATTTAAATATGTGATCAATATGATCGACAATTGTGATCGCATTATTGTCGTGGACACTTACTTCCAACAATCTCCCACTTTTCCTCGACAAGTGTGCGCCACCAATTCTCTTGTCCTATTCCTATCTCCCACTCAATGCAAGGTGTCTTTCGGGTCGTACTTGCAAGTGATCATATCGAGAGTGGTTTCCTCGATCTGGAGAATAACTGATTTGACCGGAATTATCTACCATAGATACCTTCCGAGCGTGGCCACGCATTCCCAGTTCATTACTCCTCGAGTGGCCCTGAGATATTGTTTTAACCCTGACAAAGGGGTGGACAATTCCTATCGCACTATTCCCTTCGACTAGCCACAGCCATCATAACCCAAAATATGCCCATTTGACCCCATTTACGAAGGTCGTAGTAACATAAATCAAAGCTAATCAAATCGTGCCATCTTTGGCGAATGTCTTTAGTCAAAAGAATCGACTCATTAGAATACTATAGTAGCTCTCGCCATGACCAGGCTATATAAATTTGCCAGAACTTTATAAGCGGTCACTGCCCGACAAAGTGTTCCTAACAGTCTGCCTATGTGATCGACTAGTCATCTCACATGACTGTATGGCACTGAACTTGCCATCAATCGCATCACACTCTAGTCACTTCGAGACGTCACCTAATACAAGTGACTATGGGCGAATACTATGTTAAACCAGGTTCACTTTAACGGGGTTCAATATCGTCATACAACCCGTTTGGATGTAACAAAGTATAATAAAAGAGTTTTAAAGTAAAACTCGAACGACAAATGCGATTATCACATATGAATAGTCATGCCTGATTATTATTTCATATTCTATAATCTAATTTGATCTTGTATGTAGTTGTTCATCTCAATCCAATTGAAATGACATGACTCATCATGTTAAGCCTATGAATAGGCATTGTAAGTAGGTCTTAGCAACTCCCTGCTTAACCTTGCTACATACTTGTTTTCCTTTCGTAATGTATACATTTGCATTACATAACTTTCTGAGTACGTGTCTAGATCTAATCTAGACATAGGCTTTCTTGCCTTAAAATAGCTCCCACTGTTTTCATAGTGTGCGGGACTCACCCCTCTTGCACATCCCATGATTGCAAGTTTACTCAATTTCCGTTGTAAATATTTCTCATTGTTCTTTATTGCCTAGAACGATTCTAGAAAATCTATTTCTTAAATAACATAGCCAAAATGGTATCTTAACCATCCTAATATGTTTTGATTATGGTTTTGTCGGAAACCATGCGCAATCTCAATTGTCAATTGTCATTTGTGTAACACCCTTACACAAAATTGCATCAAAAACACTTTTGCTTTACATCCTTAATGCTTCTGCAAGCACTTAAGGGTAATCTTTATGGCTTACTTGGTAACTATTACTTAAATTCGATTTGAAAGAATTCATCATACTCAAAGTATATGAAGCGTTATACATCATTTCCTATTTAATTGATTCGGCAGCGGAAGCAAATGGAATCAATCAGATATGTTCAACTCGATTGAACTAGTCATGAATCTTATCAACATAAGACTCCTTATTTGACATTAATATCATGTAGATTTATCTCCATAAATCCGGATATTAAAGATGTACTATATTTCTCCAAAGTCTTAAATCATTCGCAATGATCAATATGTCATCCACATATAAGACTACTAAAATTTCCGTAACTCCCACCAAACTTCATGTATAAACACAACTTCTCGACTTATCGGGAAAAATTTTATACCATGATCAAATCATTGATTCCAACTCATTGATGTCCTACTTAAGACTCTCTCTTAAGTTTCACATTATCTTAGGATTGCAAGAATCTACAAAACTCAAGACATGTATTGTATACATTCCTTCTAATTGAAGAAGTGGGTTTTAGATTCACTTGCTATATGTATATTATCATAATGAAACACAATCCCTAAGAAGATCCAAATAGACTTAAGCATTTCAACTAGTGCAAAAACCCTTTGCTACCAATCAAGCTTTGATATCTAACAATTCACTTGGAATTTATTTCGGATTTTCATGGCTCTAAGCCTTGTATTTAGTTGTGACTTTAAACACTCTCATGTAAGTCATATGTTCATTACTTTCCAGAGGTAATCAACTTGAATCAAACAATTTCTTTGTAAGTTGCAAGCTCTTTACTTTCTAAAAGTAACACTAATTCATCATCTTCAACAAGTGATGACTTTAACCTCCTAGGTTTTGAAAAAACAACGTCTTACACAAAACGTCTCATGTAGCCGAGAAAGACCAGTTTCTTGCGACATAACATTCTTTGTGGCTCTTGAATAATTTCTCCCACTCTGTCTTCTAGAAATAAACTTGTATTCTAGAAAGACAGCTTCACGAGCCACAAACTCGTTGTACTCGTGATTATAGTAAGGAAAAATGAGCATTTGTTTCTTGTGAAAACTTATAAGCATGGTACCCTACCATTTCATATCTGATATGATTCGTTTTAGATTTAGTGGAAAAATAATTTAGACAAAATGATAAAATCCCCAAAAGGATCAAGTAACTCAAAGTAACTTGATTGAAGTCCAAACCATATCGAATAGCGTTTGAGTTCTTTATCCAACCACACATTATCCCATAATGCGTGCTAAGAGATATTAATTTGTGATACTATATCACATTTCCTTTGCCTTATATCAAAGTATTCACTTTGATAATCACATCACGACTAAGTCGTGATTCTTTGAACTCTTTGAACTTCTTCAAAGATTTCTCTATTTACCTTATTAAGTGAACACATTAGCGTCAACTTAAATCGTTGGTAAAAGAAAATGATCAACCTATTTTGGATCAATGATTTACAACCTCGATCACCACCGTCGCACGACAGTAATGTCAAACTCTAGCCAGCCAATCATTACCGATATGTGTGGACCAGTTGACTATATATGTAATGTATCATCCCTTTCGTATTCTTGTTATGAGATTTAAATATGTGATCAATATGATCGACAATTGTGATCGCATTATTGTCGGGGACACTTACTTCCAACACCACCGAGGGCAAAACTAGGGCGTGAAGCCACTACCGCAAGTGACTCCACTCAGCCGAGGACACACCTCGAGAACCAGAGACAATGAATCACAGACAGCTGAACCACAACCAAGATAATACAATCTCACCACACCAACCAACCACACCAACCAAAACCGCTGACACAATAGTCAAATCACAACCAAAGGCATATTAGACCACCAACAGAACTGAGTAGGCGAACCTACCTTTAGCCAACCGCAGTGATTCCTTTATCAATCACATGACATCAACCAAGCAAGCAAAACCCCTATACAAAGAGTACAAACACCTATTACTATCGCTACCACCCTACAAGAAACAACAACGACAAAGATGATGATGATGACATACCTACGCATCGCATATCGGCGTCAAGAACGCTACCCGACTCAAGCAACCTATCCCCAAGGCACAAGCATCCTCAAAGGCTCCTATGGAAAGAATTATGGTGAAGGAAATGAGAAGAAGCGACATCTAGGTCTGAAGAAAGGAGGCGGAAATGATTTGTGATTCTATCAAAACACGATTATAAACCCTCGCTGTAAACCAACTCACTCGATTGAGCAGCCCCTACTCGATCGAGTAGCCTTGACTAGATCAAGTACCACTCATCCCGAGGCCTATCCCAACACGAGACATCTCTTGCACGAATTCCCAAAGGCTACCACATGCCCCTAAGGTCGGTCAACGTCGGTCAACGGATCCCTAAAAGGACGGGTCTTACAGTATTCCCCCTTAAAAAGAACTTCGTCCCCGAAGTTCGACTCATCCTCCCTTAAACCACACGACAAGAAACCAAGGTCGACACCACTGTTTACCCGACACAGGTCAACAACTCCCTAGAAGTATTATCCCACTACGTATGTCCATCAAACATCATCATCGTCAATACTTTAATACACACCACACACCCAGGTCTCGAAGAACCACTACTTGAATTACCGAACACACAACATGCACCAACACGACCAACTCGACTATCATTTATACAACTACATCGAACTATTCAGATGCACATTAACGCAACTACAAGACTATACTTTCACTGGCCAAAAATTACCAACACAAAACATGCAACACAACGGTCCCATCACAGATTCACAAAAATGTATGATTCATAGCCGCATAACGCAAAACCACTGATGACAACCCCGCTACTTCTCATTACATCATATTCTCATTATAACATAACGAATGATTACTAAAAATAAGGTATAACGACATGTCATCTTGTTCGACAATTATTCACTCTCACCCAATCATACACTTCCCACAACAAAACTATTAAAACAATTATAAACTCATACTTAACTATTAAAACAATTATAAAATCATACTTTAAATGTAAGAAATATACTATAAAACATCACAAACATACTGCAAAATTGTTATAATTACGTCATTTTCCCTTTGCGACATTACTCTTCCCCTCTAAAAAGGAACTTCGTCCCCGAAGTTCACCATCAAACGACTTTTCCTGTCCCCCAGACCGACACAAATGACACCACTTGACATTACTCATAAACCACTCAACACAACATTGATTACCTGAACACCACTTCTAACGGACATTATGTAAATTACAACTCATATAAATGTGAACTATTGAAATTACATGCTACCTCACGGACACACATATATATATCTTGTGACAAACTAGCAACCTCTCCAAAACTTGATGTATACAACCACACCGAAGAAGTGGAAATATTATAAACAAATTACTCGATTCGCCATGACAGATGGTATGCGCCTAAAGATTGCAAGGTAACACCAATACTACTAAAACTCCGTGAATTGATAAAAATCCATGTCCACCCCTGACACCCGACACCACGTAACCACTACTCACAAGCTATAGATATGTATATATGTAAATATGAACTTAAATAACATCACTTGCATGCCAAGTTCCCCCAACAATGTGTGTCATTGTCCCGTCACATCTATATCCCACAAATTTCACTTATAACTCAAGCACGAGTCAAAACATGACTAATAATGAGGCTAAAGCATGTTACTAACCATCAACATCCATGTCTAATATAGAAACATCCAAAAATAAAAGCATTCAAACAATTTAAATCTCGAAAAGTGCCTATAATAGTGACACTCGATCGAGTTGGTCAGGCACTCGATCGAGCTGGCCCTACTCAATCGAGTATCTTAGCTACTCGATCGAGTAACCCAAGATCAGAATACCCCTCCAATAGACATACCCGCAGCTACTCGATCGAGTGAGGGGCACTCGATCGAGTTACTACAGGTCAAAAATTGCCCATAATTCCAAACATAAGCTATATGATCACATAACTACGAGTCGGGATGATAACCCGACCACAAATCCTGTAAAGCAAATCCAGAAATAAGCGAGTACGGCCTTATGGCCACCGATACAAACCAAGTAAGAAAAAGTACCAACCGAAACAAACTAATATCCAACACAAACTACAAACATAACAGAAAGAAACGGAGCATCACTCATGTTGCTGCTGCTCGTCCATCACGTCATCCTCATCTCCACCACCACCCGAAGTGCCTGCTTCTGACGCACCAAGACCTGCATCACCACCGGCTCCAGCATCTGGTCTCACGTACCAAGGGGTCAAACCATCGTAAGGGTATAACTGAGGTGCTCCCCATGTAGACATATCCACCCCATAAGAGTGAAAACCCAGCTGCTGTCCCCAAGTCCCCTCCACCAAATCGAATGTGGTTCCGAGGTCCCAATACCCTGAACATACGCCATCTCGTGCAAGTTCCGTAGTGTCAAAGTAGAAGACACTCGCTCGGCAAAGTAGCTCTCACGCGTCTCCGGGTATCAAAAGAAGGGTAGCCAGGAAACAGATACTGTGGTGGCACCGGCTGATGTGGCTGAGTCTCAGCCACTCTCTCTCGTACTTGATGTGGCCCTCTCCCCACTCTAGGTCTATCCCCCTCGGCCCCTCACGTTCTCCCCCTTCCTCGGATCTAGCATGACCTAGGGGATTTCCGGGTCGATAAAGTACGTCTGCGTCGCAGGACGCGCATCCTCATCCTCCTCCTCATTAGAATCGGCAGATACAACTGCCGCAGTTAAAGGCTCTGTCGGTGGGAGGTGCTCAGGAGCTGGTATCTTCATCCAACTCATGCCCCACACCCTCCACGCTAAACTGCCATCCTCCAAGGTTCTCAACCATTTCAGGTCGAGGAAGTAGGCTCTGTCCAAGGTAGGTACCGGGGTAACTAGAGGGGTGTAGGCCCGGGAAGCCTCAAAGGAAGTCAGCTTCTCAGCTAAACGTGTGGCAATGGCACCACAGCTCATAATCCTAGTGTCAGACGAGGCCATCAAAGCTAGACTGGCACACACTATGGCGGGAGCATTAAAGGTCACTCTCTCATTCCGCTCGGGGTTAAGGTACGCCATCAGAAGCATCAAATCATGTGAGTTCAACTTACTCACATCCGCTCTCTCGTAATGGAGACACGACAAAGCACAAAGAAAGATCTTCAAAGTGAGATGTTGCACATCATTGATCAACATGTTACTAGCGGTGGGAGCTGATTTCCCGGTGATACAAGGCATAAGACTACAAACCCCACACTCGGTCGCTATGTCATGAAGGGCTCCCTTGGCAGGCTTAGCTAGGCCAAGGTGGGAGGCAAACAAGTCTATGGTCAAGACAAAGCTGGTGTTCATAAGGCGGAATTCCACAGTTTGTTCCACCGACTCGTATATAAACGAGCTCATGAACTCGAGGGTCAGAAAGGCATACGAATGCTTTCTTAGGTGATAGCACCAAAAAAAAATGCTTTCTTAGGTGATACAGTCCGGTCAACCCCAAGGTCTCAAAGATGTGTCTGACATCGGTCTCAATACCCAGATCATCCAAGGGGGTTGTGTCAATGCAGCGGGTCGGTCTCATCTTACGAGTCTGTAAAGCCACGAATTTCTTTCTTTGTGTGAAATCCACAAATACCACATATGGGTATTTGGGTACAGCTGGGACTACCGGTCCACTCCCATCCCCAATTTTGGTCTCAGAAGCCCTACCCCTCTTACTCTGCCTGGTCCCCACTGTAGGTCTCGGCATCTGTTTCAGCATACAACTTAAATGCACGACCGCATATATACTAGAAAACCACATAAACATACTCGTATTATCATGTAAGGGGATAACTAAGTACACACTTTCTCCAACAATCCAAAATTATAAGCAAACTTCCCAATTTTTAGAAATCAGACGGTCTCTACATCTGTAAAAATTTTGACATATTTAAGATGAATCAACTTAACCACTACTACTTTTAGGACTCCAACCTTCAAAACATATTCACATACAACCCAATTTCACAATAACATGAGATGAATTTCAGTTTGGGGCACTTTTAAGATGGAGTTTTAAGACAAATTTTTGAGTGAAAATCACAAAAATCAACTTTATACATGGTATATATAACATATATTACTCAATTTTCATCCCTTTACATATAATAGAAAACCAAAAATCAATTCAATTTCTCGAATCCTAAAATTTTCGGTTCATATTAACATCCAATTTGATTCGATTTTTGCTTAGTTAACAACAATAATCAGCAAGGAAAATATCTAGATCATATTGCAACAATTAGAAGCAAGTTTTAACACATGTAAATCGATTTTTCAACACTTCCCAACATCCTATATGATTCTAACTAATTGAAAACATCAAAATAGGGTGAGCATTCATACCTTGATCAATTAGTAAGTGAAAAGAACGAATTCAAGCAAGAAAATCACCAAGTTGAAGCACCACAGTCACAAGAATGAAAGAGTTTGAGAGGAATGGGAGGTTAAGGTTTGTGGAAATTGGAGGAGAAATAAGAAGAAAGAACAAAAAGGAAAGGGTTATGAACCCGCAAATTCCAGGTACTGTAGCACTTACTCGATCGAGTAAGTATGGTACTCGATCGAGTGGCCTCCACTCGATCGAGTTGGAGCTACTCGGTCGAGTTTCCGTAGAGAATTTCCAACTTTCTCGACGTTATAGCTTACTAACTAGATCGAATGAGGTCTACTCGGCCTAGTAGGCAGTCATACTCGGTCAAGCAAGGCTAGATACACGATCGGAAATACAAGATTAATTAGAGTTCCCTGCAAAACAGCAACGCGTGTCGATTCCAAAAACGAATTCGGATATCGGCACAGATTAACATACTCATTCACATCATATTACTATCACACGAGTACAATGTATCAAGTCACCAATTCATTACCTCATTCAACTCATTATTTTTCGTACTATAACAATTATTATGCAACTAATGGACTACCTTTTAGCTTCAGCACACATACCTCTAACGCGCTTTCTTTACCTCTAACCACACTATCTTGTCCTCAACAAAACGATTTCTGAACATGCATTTGTAATTTTGATATTATAACTAGTGATCACATCACTCTAGGCATTCACCGATCATTTAACTTCCATTTATCATCCAAGTTTACTAATGACTAACTTACCACAATCAATTGGCAAACAACTTTCACAACTCAATTAAACCATATTGCGGAAGCATTCAATCATTCATATATCACATTCACAACACTTTATCACCTTAATAACTACTGCAGAACTTATAACTCGCCAATCATCACCATTACTACCCCATATATGATTCACAAGCTTATATATCAATTACTATTATCATCCCTTTAAAACAAATACTACTACCACCGCGTGACACGCACACTAGCGCATATTGTAACAATTCGACATCTTTATTCAACCACTAGATTTGGCAATTTTCACCACACGGATGCTAGCATTAACGTAACTTTATCACACACTTTCTATCGCAACCATAGGCTATATAAGGTACATAATTCCCGACTCACTACTCCCTTTAGCAGTGACTGGCTTAAGCATAATGGGGCCATGATTTTGAAATGAGGGCGCCTACTCACCCCAAAACCTAGCATCAGCCGGGGCTCCCAATATACAAACACTAGCTTCATTTTATTAGACTCACTACGTTCATTTGGCTCATTTGTTACAGGTTCCAAAATCGTCGCTCTGATACCACTTTGTGACACCCCCCATATACCAAGGAGCCTTAACAAGACCTTCCCTAGCATATAAGGGCATCACCATCTCGGTTGCCCGAGGACAGTAATAATCAAATGTCGATAAGAGAACATTTCAGTTGTTTTACGATGATTAACAAACTAAGGTATACAAAGGTACAACTCGATCTACTACCAGCTATGTCATCTACACTGCAGCCATAACTCGTGAGACTCATCCCGCCAAGTATCCAGCTATCATCCAAAACATCACCTGCTAAGACTGACTGCTCACCATAAGGGATCACGGCAGACACAACAGAACAAACAAGAGACAAAACCACACAAGGTCAGTAACTGAGGCAACACATCAACAACCACAGACACTACACAAGTACACAAAACACACACACACCACATTTCCGATCAAGCACCGTCACCGACTGTCCACTTGACCAGCCCCGCCAGTGGGGGACCGCAGCCGTTCCCACCTAAGCCCCGCTCAACATACTGAGCGATAACCCGTCCTATTAATGTGAACATCTGCTGCCATGGCTGGTTCCACGGAGGGCGAAACTAGGGCGTGAAGCCACTCCCGCAAGTGACTCCACTCTGCCGAGGACGCACCTCGAGAACCAGAGACAAAGAACCACAGACAGCTGAACCACAACCAAGATAATACAATCTCACCACACTAACCAACCACTACAACCAACCAAAACCGTTGAGACAACAGTCAAATCACAACCAAAGGCACATTAGACCACCAACAGAACTGAGTAGGCGAACCTACCTTTAGCCAACCGCAGCGAATCCTTGATCAATCACATGACATCAACCAAGCAAGCAAAACCCCTATACAAACAGTACAAACACCTATTACTATCGCTATCACCGTACAAGAAACAACAACGATGATGCGTGTATTTTATATAAGGTTTTTACTTCATTTTTACACGCATTTATGTACTATTTACGTAGCATCTAGCTACAAATACCCCCGAATAGTCTACTTTGGTTCATTTTATGTAAATTGCAGGAATAAACCAAAGAGGAGCTAAATCGAGCCTAAACTCGTCCCATTTTATGCATTTATGGAGAACAAGGAGCCGGAGCTTGGAATCTATCACTTTGAAGACGCGTGAGCTGGTTTCGGAAGGTGTCTTACTGCCTAATCGTGCTGAAATAGCTCGATCGACTACTTTTCTAGTCGATCGAATGCTTTATATACTGAAGGTTACTCGATCGAACAGTTCCAGTATCCAATCGAGAAGGCAATACAAGGAGTTACTCGATCGAGTGGTTTATTTCCACTCGATCGAAGGGTTTGTCGCTTAGTTGCTCGATCGAGTGGAAATATAGCACTCGATCGAGTGGTTTGGCCCGCATAAGAGTTTTTTCGCCTAATTTTGTATGGGCTTTTGTAATTAAACTATGGATTAGGTTTAAGGGGGAAATTTTCGTATGCTACTAAAGATAGTAGACTGCGTAACTCTTCCTCATTCATTATTCACTTTTCACTCTATAATTTTCCACTGCTTCTTTCATTTTCACTCTTCTTCTACCCTTTTGCTACTCGGATTCAGATTTGTGATCGGTATTATTATTCCTTTTTAGTTCCTTAATCATAATTGCTGTTTTATTTTTATCTTTCTTTGATTGCTTTCATCATTACCCTATTCGATCTTTATTAGTTTTATTAGTATGTTTAATTCCTATTATCTATATGTTATTGTTGTTGATTCAATAGTAATGCGTAGCTAATTTCCCTTTGCTAAGACTAGGGAATCCATGATTATGAAGGAATAGTAATTGTCATATTAGGTTAATGCTTGTGTAGTCTTTGTTGTTAATCGCTACAGTTAATTGCATCTGTCTGATTGAGTCGACGCAATTAGGCATTTTTTGTTGGAGTTAGTGTCCTCCACAATAGTGCGTTAACATATTAAATCTCATTAATGGAATATCATCAGATATTTAATTATTTGATCCTCTTCAGTTGATTAAGGTAAATCGATAACGGTTGGCTGACTAGAGTTTGACGTTATTGTCGTGAGACGACGGTGATCAACTGACCCCTTTCGGTCACACCTAAAGGAACGAACCCCAATAGACAACTAATTAATTGTATGAGATACAATTTATTTAGTCCCTTTATTTATAGACTAAGAGGTTAGTCGATTATTTTTAGAGAGATTTCGAGTTGCGAACTCGAGGAGAGGCATGTATTATTTAATTATGCGATAATTGAATAATAAGTTTTGGGAGACGGGTTTTAGTTAATTAACTGTTAACTAATTGATTAATGTGATTAATATTAGTACGTAAATAATATGTGTAGTGGTACACGTATATTTACGGAGTGAATTGGACGAATTTATTATGGAAGTATTTAAACATGATACGATGTTTAAAATAAAAATTACACGGATTTGTGCGACAAATGTAAGAACCAACATGTACCCGTATATGGTCAAGTGGACCGTGTAAAATAAGAGTAGTGGATGATTACTCACATAATCATTTCACCTTATTTTGTATACTACCATAATTTATCTTATGTAAGATTTTGCATGTGATGTAAGATGAAAAACATAAGACAAAATTTCTCCACTCCCTCACTCTACTTCCACCCGCCACTTTCCCTCCTCTTATACTCTACCTATTGTTCATTTCTACACTACAACATTCACTTAGGTTTTGCATGTGAACAATATCTTCCTCTCTCTAAAAAATAATATTCATCACTACTAAAGATTGTTAGTATACATAAATATTATTACTAAGACTAGTTAGTAATATTACTTATAATATCAAGGGTACAATATTAACAAGTTCTAGTTTAATACTTGTTATTATTTTTGGGTTAGTTCTTGGGTGCAACAAGAAGGAGATCTTCTTTTTGAAGATTTACAAGGAGAATCTTCCATTTGGTATAAGCTCAAGAACAAGCTATTAAGGTGAACTAGTTTGTGCTCTTTTTACCATAAATTCAATGTAAGGAAATTGTTTTTCCTTATACTTTATTTGTATGCTTTCATATTAGCATGCATGTTACATAGATCACCTAAATGACAATTTATGATATAAATTAATTTTATTAGAGAGTCTAATATGGATCTATGATCTTTCAAGTGGTATCAGAGCTTAGGCTTGTAATTTGCATGTTGATTTTAAGCATTTTAATGAATTATGAGATAATTTATAAAAACTCAAAAATTGTGTTAGAAGAGGTTTTAGCACGAAATTTTTGGGACATGCATACCTACTGATCGCAACAAGGTTTGTGGTATTTTTTTGGCGATTTTTGAAGTTATTTTGCTATTTTTAATGATTTTTGGTAGAAAACCGAGTCAAAATGTCGCATTTTAGTTAAAAATTGACTAAAAATAGCTAAGAGTTGATTCGGTGCATGGATTTTTTATGGTAGTTCATGCATGTTTTCTACTGATTGTATGCAAAAAGTTGAAGGTTGGTTCGAATTTTTTGCATGTTTATTGATTTTATGAGATAAAAGTCGATAAAAGTCAAATTAATTAATCATAATTTCGAAACATTTGATTCTGCCCATGATAAATTTATGTACATTTAAGAATATTATTTAAATGTTAAAAGTAATTTTGCATGTGTGTTTTCACTTTGTTTTGATGTTTATTGGTTTTAGTGGTTAAAAACCGATAAATATCGATCTTTTTCTTCATAAACTTTATCCGGATTTTTTGGGCAATTTTTCTGACATTTTGGTATTCTTGGGAGTATTCCAGAATATTAAAAATTTTTGTTTCAATTTTTTGGGTAATGTTTCAATTATTTTTGGATTTTTACTTAAATATTATGATTTTACCGATTAAATTAGCAAAATATCACCAAATCAAACTAATTATTTATCATAAAATTAGTGAGGACTAATTTTGAGGTTCAAAACAGTTTGGACAATTAGTTTGGACTTAAATGAGATTTAAGAGTTGATTATTGATTTTTACATGTTAAAAATCGATTAAATCCACAAAACAAAAACGAGATGGATATCAACGAATGAAGATAGGGCGATTTTGGCATCTTTTTACAGCATTTTAAGCATATTTTTTTAAGTTGAATGAATTATTGTTATTTATTTAAAGTATTTATCTTGTTGTACCTAGTATGGCCTAGTTAATTTTAATCGTTATTACCCGAAATGAATGGGAATATCGATTTGTTTGTAATTAAATACGATCTTGTATCGTCGGTTTGTAATTAATTAATAGTTTTGTTTATTTTATTAATTAATGTAAAATAGGAATAGCTATGTAATTCATTTGTAATAGTTATTTTTACCGGCGTTTCCAAAAGACGGATTACAACGAGACGGAGTCTATTTTTGGAAGGTGTTCCAAATCCCACAAGGAAGAGCCACTTATGGAATGAAGAGGCAAGGGACCAAGGAGTTGGTTTCCGAAATGTAATAGACTAGTTTTTATTAACTAGGTGGCCATACTAGGATTTATTCATATGCTTACATGTTTGCTTGTTTTATTTCCGCGCATGCCAAAATCGCCATTCACATGCATTTTATTTTCGCGGTTGTCAATTCACGTCATTTACATTCACCGAATTAATTCACTTATAAGGTATTTATGACTAAATTGACAAGATCTCTCACATAACTAAAATTGAGATTAGCCTTACCAATTAGTAACACCTATGAATCTCTTGTTTATTAAAGCCACGCTCGCCCAAGCGGGGTGTTCTCTTTTTACCTTGGGTAAGTAGAGTGGTAAGCGGTTATCACACGCCAAAATTGGTTGGACTCAACGGGATATAAGACGGTCTTGTGTTCCGGGGCTAGTAGATGGATTTAAGGAAATTCGTCGACCAACAGTTCTAGAGGTAGAATTAGTCAACGTGACTTACCGAATTTACACAATTATGGGATGTTTCGCCCAAGCGATGCCTATTTTTGTCTAAAGACGGATCTTGGAATCATTTATATAATTTAGTGGGAGATCATTATATAAATGTTAAAACTTGTTGAACATGTTTTCACAAGTATTTTTAAAACATTGAATGTTAATTTTTCCTATTTTTCGTTCTTTTTCATTAATGCCAGAAAGGTCGTGCGGGACCTCTTAAACCTGCGCTCTTCGGGAGGCAACCCAGACTTTTTTGTTGTAATTTTGTTGAACTATTTCTTTGCCTTTAGCCTTTTGTTGAACTTTAGACGTTGTTTTATGCACCCTATGTATTCTCCTTGCTTTTTATGCGTGTTTTGCAGGTTAAGTTACTCGATCGAGTAGTTTTTCTACTCGATCGAGCACTTTTGAAGTGATATTCACTCGATCGAGTGATTTATTTACTCGATCGACAAGCTGCATAACCAAGATCACTCGATCGAGTAACAATTTGCTCGATCGAGCACTTTTTGACACCAATTCACTCGATCGAGCTATTCCAATTCACTCGATCGAGTAGTTGTGTCTTCTAGCCGTTACTTTTCGTCTGTTGAGCTACTGCTTGACTTCCTTTGACCTCCCATGTTCATGGTCGGTTTGGGGAGGTCCCTCTTCATGACGTTTTGTAAGTTTTCTGACTCAAGTTATCCTTTCCTCCTCAGTTTGCATTTCTTTCCCTATTTTTGGTACAATAAGGGCATTATACGGTTTGGTTTGGGGAGGTATGCATCCATATCTGTGTCTGCATGTGTTCTTTGTTGGAATATGTGTCCTCCGACAATAATGCGATCACGACTGTTGATCATGATGATCACATGTTTAAGTCTCATTATAAAGAATACAATTGGGAAGTAATATTGTTATCACAACCTCGGTCAACATATATCGGTAATGATTGGCTGACTAGAGTTTGACATTACTGTCGTGCGACGGTGGTGATCGGTTGACCCCCTAGGTCATACCTATAGGGCAACACTCTTAATTGATCATTTAATTAATCGTATAATGTTACGAGTTAATTAAATTATTTGAAAAATTGACGGACGATTTTGGAAGTAAAATTTACGTATCATATTGAAATATGATTTAGCAAGATACGGTTTGAGTAATTGAATCGTATCATTACTCGGATGAAATTATTGTTTAAAGAAACAATTGAATTTGAATGAATAATTATAAATGCGATTTATAAATTGGTAAAATATTTTGGCACAAGTAATTGTGAATTACTCAAGTCGATTTTTGTATATGACGTATTTTTATTAATACGTTGATTTTTAATATGTTAAAAATACATAACAAATTTATGTAACATATGACATGTGACATATTGACAATTGACAAAAATAATATGGAATCCATATTATCAAAAGTGCCGAAAATTGGAGGAGTATTAAGCTAAATATTGTGTTTGATTAATTAGTGGAAAACATAATGATTATATGCTTAAGTAGCCATGCAACCCTAGTTTGCATTGGATAGAGTAACAAGAGCATGCATTGGGTATGTTTTCTTCCCTCCTCTTCCCTCCTACCCGGTTTTACCAAAGAGAAAGGCAAGGGTTTTTTGCCTTATATTTTTCTTAACACATTACATCAAGTGTGTGCTAGATTTCATTCATTCACTCATCCAAAATTCAATTCTAGAGAGAAAAATAATTCTCTTCTTCCTCTCTCTATAAACCGAAATATTTAAGTGTTTATAATATTTTGGGTCATTTTTTTACCAAATTAATATTGTACTAGTTCCTATAATATTAATTTTAATTAAGAGAAAGTCTTGGGTATTAAGCTTAGGGAGAGATCCTATACTTGGATCTTGGTTCTTCCATTCAAGGATAGCACAAGAACAAGAGAGAAAGGTGATCTCTCTTGTGCCCATAAAACCGAAATACCCATTGTAAGAATAATGTTTCTTCCTTATTTGTTTTAATGTTTGCATGCATAAGTTCCATCTTTAATTTTATGACAAATTAATTTTAACATATATGAGTATGTTAGTATGTATATAGATCTACATTTCCTTCAATTGGTATCAGAGCCACGGTTTTTGCATGCAAATCGGTTAAAAGTTTTTCCGAGTTATAAGAATAACATATAAAACTTGTAAAATTTGTGTTATTATGATATATCACGAAATCAATTCATGCATGTTAATATTTCTGGTCCTAAAATGTTTTAGGATATTTTGGTTAATTTTACGGATTTTTATTGTTCATATTATACAATAATGACGTTTAAATATGATTTTATGAGTAAAAATGTCATTTTCGGTCTAAAATTTGCTATACTTCGAATTTTCCAGTGATTTTTGGATATGTTGTCACATATATTTTTTTGAGATAACCTGTAAATTTTCATAATTTTTGGACTTGTTATGCTCGGAAAATGGATTTTTCATTATTTAATTCGGATTTAGGTGAAAAATAGGTTAATATGAGTTAAATTTCGAATCTGGTCATAGAAATTTAATATGTTGTCACATGCAATTTTACAAGATGTGTGTAAAATAATTGGCTATAAAGAAGTCTTTTTGCATGATTTATGGATTTTTGAAGAAAAATAGCATAAATAGTGACATTATTAGTGAAAAATTAATAAAACATAATCTATGACTTACGAAAAACGTCTAATGTTGCTTTTTATTATATTTTTCAGATCTAAAATTGAAAAGTTGATGAGAATAATTTTTCACATGTTTTTATGATTATTTTAGTTAAAACCGATAAACCGCAACATTGTTTTTCCGGAAATTTTTCGAAATTTTTAACCTAAGTTTTTGAACATTATGAGTGTCATGGTATTTTTCCAGAATGTTCATGAGTTTAAATTTCAAATTTTGAATTTATTTGAAATTTTGTGATTTATTTGAAGTTTAATAGCTTATTTTTGTATTTTTTGGACTATTAATGAACAATTTTATAAATATGAGTTAATTATGGTCAAATAATTAGTGATGACTAAATTTTGAGTCCTAAGAGGTTAGGGTAATTAACTTATGCATAAATATGAATTTATGTAATTTTTGTGATTGTAAAATGTTGAAATCACGCAAATCCGTAAAAACCGAGTAATATACGATATTGGCTAATTAAAGGCGATTTAGCATAAAATGGAGCATGTTCATACATATTATAATGCTGAATTTTTCCTTTATGATTGTCATAATTTTAATTTATGTAATTTTTGAATTATGTAATTTTACTTAGTATGGCCTTAGATTTTAATTGGTATTTCCCGAAATGTATGGGAATATCGATTCGGTTGTAATATTATTGGGATCTCGTATCACCGTTTTGTAATTTAATAGATTTATTTTATTTTAGTTACAAATGTATAATAGGAAATTATGTAATTTATTATGTAATTTTATTCATTCCGGAGTTCCCAAAGACGGATTTCTTCAAAAATGGCGATACATAAAGACGGTGTTACCTCGAGATGCATGTCACAACCGAAGTTCAAGGGACCAATGGAGTTGGTTTCCGAAATGTAATAGTTAAATAGTTTTTCTATTTTAGGAAAGGCCATACTAGGATTTTTTTTTTTTTTTTTTTGCTTGCATTTTATTTTATGTCACATGCATCGCTAAATCGCCATAACTAAACATGCATTGTCATTTTATCGAGTTTATCGACCGTGTCAATTAAAATTATCGTAGTTCACCGCTTTAGTTCACTTAAAACGTGATAGATAATAAATTGACATGATCTCTCGCTAAAACAATTAATTGAGACATAGCCTTACCAAATAGTAGAAACCATGAAAACCTATTTCGCGAGGGAGTGCACTCGGCTACCCCGGGGTACAAACCTTGTTACGTAGGGGAAGTGGGTGATAAATGTCTAATCCACCGAATTCATGTTAATAAGGGTTTCATCGGCTACCCCGTGCCTAAGTTGATGTGGGTTTGGATAATGGACACATTTATTCGAAATTTGGATTGAACTCAACAAAAGTAATTGATAAGGGTTTCATCGGCTACCCCGTGCCCTTGTTGATGTGTTTTGGGCTATAGATAAACATTAGAGTAATTTTATCGACCAAGAGTTCTAAAAGTAGAATCGATTAAAAGGTTAATCCACCGAGTTATATTGATAAAGGTTTCATCGGCTACCCCGTGCCTAAGTTGATATGAATTTGGGTCTTGGAATCATTTATCTAGTTGGGTAGAGGTCACTAGAAAAATGCATAAAACTTGTTTAAATCATACAATTTTTACGAGTATTATTGTTAAAACGACATTTGTTTTACTCCTATTTTGTTTTGTAGACCACTTCTCTTTTCTCATAACAATGACAACACCAACCCCTAATGCCACGCCTCTCGCTAGTTCGTCTTGGCTCCGATCCTTCATGGATCGATGTAAACTTGAAAAGAATGGGTCAAATTTCTCCGATTGGGATGCCCAACTCAAATTAGCCGTCGAAGGTGACGACAAGCTTCGTTACCTTACCGAGGCCTCTCCACCCGAACCTACTACTAGGTCGACCGCCGCCACTAGGGAAGCATATGAGGCTTACCAAAAGGAGTCCGCCGCAATGAAAAATGTCTTGATATTTGCGATGGAGGCGGATCTCCAAAGGAGGGCCTTTAAAATGGGCAATGCTAATGAGATTTACTCCAAACTTGTGACCATGTTTTCACAAACTCCGCGGATCGTCCAATATGAGGCGGCCGCGGCATTCTTTGATCTCGACTTCAAAGAGGGCCAAAAGGTTAGCTCTTATGTGCTCAAACTCATGGAGCTTGTCGAGACCTTGAAAATTCAAAAGGTTGAAATCCCCAAAGAACTCATCGTAGATAGGATTCTACACTCCTTGTCCAAAGTAAAAGCGTATGTTCAATTCCGGGTGAATTTTAACATGCAAGACAAGGATGTGTCTCTCGAAGAATTGCATAAGCTACTTGTGCAAACCGAGAGGGACATGGGGTTAAATGTGAACCCTCCCAAGGATGTGCTTAACATAAGCACTATGAGTAAGGGGAAGTTCAAGAAGAATGGGAGAAAGGGCAAGAAGCAAGCTCCCACATTCACCAAAGCTAAGCCTAATGAAGCTAGCACTTCAAAGATCAAGAAGGGTCCTCTTGACAAATGCCATTATTGTAATGGTATGGGACATTGGAAAAGAAATTGTTCCAAATACCTTGGTGATATCAAAGTCGGAAAGATTACTCCGAGGGTAAATGACTATCCTTCTTTTATGTTTCTAATTCAACTATGGTATTATGATGCAAAGTTGTGATAATGTATCTCCCTTTTTATTGTAAATATGGCCTCCACCAAGCAAAGACAAGGGAAAGGAAAAGCAAGCATGAGAAACCATGGAGAAGCTATGGATAGCTTTTATGGAGCTTTGCTTTTCATTGTCTTATTTTAAATCATGTTTTGAATTTTAGAACCTTAAGTTTCCGTGTTCGACATGGAAAGGTATTTTGGATAATGGGTTGTATTTTGGATAATGGTGACTTGGTTTGCAACCCAAGTCACCCGTTTTATCATTTATCCTTTTTATGTTCAAAAATTCGTATTTAAATGCTTGCTCTTAGAAACATAAGATTATTCACTTAAAGTGATCTAATAGACAAATATAATGACCGGTTTCATTATATGTCCACATGCTTAAAGCTTGTGTATGCTCATTTATAAAGTGAAATTGAGTCTATGAACTCTCTTAAAGAAATGTCAATCACCAAGTACACACACAAAATCTAAAACTATTAGTCAATCTATGAGATAGTTCTCCTTATACTTCAACATCATTATGTGTGTCTCATATGCTATCTTTGAATCTCTAGTGTATTTATTCTAAAGATAGAGTGGGAGAAAAATGAGGACACAACACACGAGGCGAGATTAAACTTGTGTACTTGTGTAAATGTCTACGCAAGAAAGAAGAATGATTTGAATGGAGGTATGTCTATTTAAATGGTATACCCAATGGATGAGATCTATGGTCTCAAGCAAGTTCTATATGACTAAAGAGACCACATGAAGTAATCAAAAGAAAGTATTCTTGAGATAACTACGTGAGGACACCAAAAGAAAGTTTTTGGTAGAAATGACTAATGTAAAGTCTTAATAAGAGTTTTGACTAAGTTTAGACTATTTTGTGATAAATTTTGACCTATAGTTTCAACCGAGATTTACTTAAGAGCCTAAATGAATCAAAGTAACATTCTAGTATATATAATATATACGAGATTTACCACTAGAAATTGCAAGGATTGATATACCGATATCCTCAATAGCTAAGTCAAGCATTAACCACGCAAATGTCATTTTAAACCTCATTATGAAAATGAAATGGTTAAACCTCCTTCCGAAAGGGTATTTCGAAGGACGTATTCTAAATATTATTCATATTTGAATAATGACATTGCTACACATCATTATGATATGTGTGAGTTAGAGATTAAAATCCTTTTAATAAAGTTAAGATAAGACCACTTCAAAATAGGTATTTTGAAGGGATATGATAGGAACATATTTGGTTCTATCTAAATAACTTGGCAAATGCAATTTATATTTCAATTCTTTAAAAGTTCCGATTGAGAAGTCAATTTTGAAACATGTGGAATTGAGTGGGAGTTAGGCAATTATCATGTGAAGACATGGAATTTAGTGGGAGCAATCATCTTGAAAAGGGTAATAACTCATCACTCATTGAAGAATGACGAGCTAATACCTTCCTTATAAAGGAAGATTTGAGTTTTCAATTCTGGATGAAAATGGACTATGATGAATCAAATTACATCAGGGATGTTGGATTAGTATTGAAAGATACACATCACATCAACATACACATAGGTTATTCATATGAATGAAAATGGAATTACCATTAGCAGTCATGGTCGTTCTTAGAACCTAAGATTGGTTGATCTCATGATTATTAGTAACTAATGTTTCCGCCATTAGAATAATCATGCACATGTCCAATAGTGAATCATATGCATAAGAGCATGATGATTCATTGGTGAGCCATAATAGAAACGCCATGAATTCTCAAGTAGAATCCGATGAGCGATTTCGGTGTTTGACAGAATGCTCAGTTATGTGACAAGAAGTTGCACTTATAAATAAAACCTAGCACATGTAAGGATTTACGAGAATCATAAAACTTTCGAGCTAGAAAGAGAAATAATAAGTTGTGGAAAGACACTTAGTTGAACAAGAAGTTGCTCAAAACTAATCTTTCCTAATATGCTAGGACTTGTTAGAAGGGCTAGGCTAATCATCTTGACAATTGTTGCAAGATTCTACAAAACATATACCTAGTGCATTGTGTGTGGATGGGGTACTTGATCAGTACAAGTTATATCATTCACCACAAATTCGTTCGTTATGTGATAATCAACAAGGAAGTTCTTTCAAGTTAAAGAAACGAAACCAAGGTCGGGAACCTTGATGCGTACTTGGTAAGATTCATGCTATGAGAGAGAACATGAATGTAAAGGAAAATGCAAGCGTAAGAAGTTTGAACACATGGACACATGGCATGTTAAACTTCTATTGCAATCAAATAAGTGTTTACACTTACGATATACATCACAAGGTTGTAATATGATATTAACTACCCGAGTGTGATGTTGACATTTGTCGTTTGAGTTATTATTAACTCACCTTATACTTTGTTACACCCAAACGGGTTGTGGAGACAATTGAACCCCGTTAAAGTGAACGCGGATTAATATAGTATTTGCCCATAGTCGCTTGTATGAGGTGACGTCTCGAAGTGACTAGAGTATGATGCGATTGATGGCAAGTTCAAGTGCCATAGAGTCATGTGAGATGACTAGTTGATCACATAGGCAGACTGTTAGGAACATTATGTCGGGCCTAATGACCGCTTATAGAGTTCTGGCAAATTTATATAGCCTGGTCGTGGCGAGAGCTACTATAGTATTCAAATGAGTCGATTCTTTTGACTAAAGACTATTCACCTAAGATGGCACAGTTTCAGATTAACTTTGATTTGTGTTACTACGACCTTCGTAAATGGGGTCAAATGGGCATATTTTGGGTTATGATGGCTGTGGCTAGTCGAAGGGAATGAGTGCGATAGGAATTGTCCACCCCTAGTCAGGGTTATAACAATATCTCGGGGCCACTCGAGGAGTAATGAATCGAAATGCGTGGCCACGCTCGGAAGGTATCCGAGTGGATAAATCCGGTCAATCGCTTATTCTCCGGATCGAGGAAACCACTCTCGATACGATCACTTGCAAGTACGACCTGAAAGACACCTTGCATTGAGTGGGAGATAGTAATAGGACAAGAGAATTGGTGACGCACACTTGTCGAGGACAAGTGGGAGATTGTTGGAATATGTGTCCTCCGACAATAATGCGATCACGGCTGTTGATCATGATGATCACATGTTTAAGTCTCATTATAAAGAATACAATTGGGAAGTAATATTGTTACTGTCAACTGGTCAACATATATCGGTAATGATTGGCTGACTAGATTTTGACATTACTGTCGTGCGACGGTGGTGATCAGTTGACCCCCTAGGTCATACCTATAGGGCAACACTCTTAATTGATCATTTAATTAATCGTATAATGTTACGAGTTAATTAAATTATTTGAAAAATTGACGGACGATTTTGGAAGTAAAATTTAC
Organism: Silene latifolia; assembly: GCF_048544455.1. NCBI lineage: Eukaryota > Viridiplantae > Streptophyta > Magnoliopsida > Caryophyllales > Caryophyllaceae > Silene > Silene latifolia. The sequence goes on from NC_133533.1 coordinate 35,696,817, forward strand.
GTATCATATTGAAATATGATTTAACAAGATACGGTCTGAGTAATTGAATCGTATCATTACTCGGATGAAATTATTGTTTAAAGAAACAATTGAATTTGAATGAATAATTATAAATGCGATTTATAAATTGGTAAAATATTTTGGCACAAGTAATTATGAATTACTCAAGTCGATTTTTGTATATGACGTATTTTTATTAATACGTTGATTTTTAATATGTTAAAAATACATAACAAATTTATGTAACATATGACATGTGACATATTGACAATTGACAAAAATAATATGGAATCCATATTATCAAAAGTGTCGAAAATTGGAGGAGTATTAAGCTAAATATTGTGTTTGATTAATTAGTGGAAAACATAATGATTACATGCTTAAGTAGCCATGCAACCCTAGTTTGCATTGGATAGACTAACAAGAGCATGCATTGGGTATGTTTTCTTCCCTCCTCTTCCCTCCTACCCGGTTTTACCAAAGAGAAAGGCAAGGGTTTTTTGCCTTATATTTTTCTTAACACATTACATCAAGTGTGTGCTAGATTTCATTCATTCACTCATCCAAAAATCAATTCTAGAGAGAAAAATAATTCTCTTCTTCCTCTCTCTATAAACCGAAATATTTAAGTGTTTATAATATTTTGGGTCATTTTTTTACCAAATTAATATTGTACTAGTTCCTATAATATTAATTTTAATTAAGAGAAAGTCTTGGGTATTAAGCTTAGGGAGAGATCCTATACTTGGATCTTGGTTCTTCCATTCAAGGATAGCACAAGAACAAGAGAGAAAGGTGATCTCTCTTGTGCCCATAAAACCGAAATACCCATTGTAAGAATAATGTTTCTTACTTATTTGTTTTAATGTTTGCATGCATAAGTTCCATCTTTAATTTTATGACAAATTAATTTTAACATATATGAGTATGTTAGTATGTATATAGATCTACATTTCCTTCATTCTTGCATTTTCTTTTGCACGTTTATTTATTTTCGCATGCATTGTTGTTTTTAATTCAAAAATCACATAAATTTCAAAAATTTCACGTTTAATTTGAGTCGGAACGTTTGAACTTTGACGCTACATTGAATCTTTACCAATGCCTTGCATATTCTTGACATATAGTTGGCATGATTATGTGCATAATCTACGAGTTTTTGTTTCTCTCTTATCTGAACGAATAGACTTGACTCACTTATTGGCAAGCTACATTACATTCTGAGGTTAGAGCTTTATAAACTGGTGACTGTAGATACCCAGTATCTGCACCTCCCAAAAACCACCCGATGATGATCGGACTGTAACGTGTTTTTGATATGCGTGCGTGGATTGGCTATATATGAGACGGTTTAATGCACTAATCGGATATGAAAAATGATTTCAAAAGTTTTCTAACTTCATTTGCATTAAAATAACACTATTTAGAGTTAAAACTGTCTTCGGACCCAAAACCGACTCAGAAACCCGCAACTCGAGTCAACCTGAGTCAACCCGAGTCAAACCAAACCTCGAAAGTCAAAAATAATGCCATGAATGTCTTTATCATGTCATTTCCATTAAAACAACTCTATTTAGAGTTAAAACCGTCTTCGGACCCAAAACCGACTCAGAAACCCGCAACTCGAGTCAACCTGAGTCAACCCGAGTCAACCAAAATCTCGAATGTCAAAAATAATGCCATGAATGTCTTCATCATGTCATTCCCATTAAATTGACCCTAATTAGAGTCAAAACTGACACCGAGCCAAAAAACCGACTCAAGAATTCAAATCCTGACTCGCACGGGTCAAACCCGAGTCAAAGACACAAAATACCTACCCCAAATATCACCCAAGAGGAAGCTTACACGGCTAAGCAAACCTCAAAGACCACAAATCACAACCAACAAAACATTGGTTAGAACAAATGCAAAATCCAAATTTGCGAAAGGGACAAGATCTGACCCGTTGAGTCACGGGGTGGCTCGCGCCTCAATGGGGTGTCTGCTTAGTCTCTAAGCAAACACAACCGACCTACCATCCCACATTTCTCTATAAATACCCACCATCACACACTACAAACCTCACACGAGCGTCCGCCCAATCACATCTCCCTTAAACTTCTATACTCGACTTCCTAAGTCACAAAATCGACACGTGTTTACGACCTACCGATCGTAAACACAAACCTTACACATATTGTTTGGTACCGTCGCCGTGCATTCGACCGACCCATTTGACCAACTCAATTCATTAATAAACATGTTTTAATTAACACATTTTCAAAACTAAATCCTTTTTTAAGGCACCTTTTTATTAAGCTTCTTTGATCGCGAGTAGTCACCATGAGAAAACCGTCTCTAAAGTCGTCTACCACGCAAACATCAATACACGTAAGTTTGAGGGTTTAAACAACTCACTTTATTTCATGTCCTTACTGTTTTCATGAGTTTACATGCATGAATAATGCATAACACGATTCAAATATAGGTTAGATGAGCCAAACCGAGTTTTGGCCTGAGACAGGAGCTCCTTGCTATGCAAGGTGGCTCGCGCCTCTTGTGGGTCTCGGGTCAGGCTCATCCGTGTTTGTTCTCGTCTTTCCTCTTTATTTCTTTCTTATTTGTAATCGGTTTTTACCATTTCAAATGTTTTAATTCATTTTTATGACAAACTTTTTAACCATAAATTATAATCATCCTTGGTTCCATATACCATGACGGTTTAATCCGTGACTCGGTGATATTAATTGGTTAATTACATTTTAAAAGATATCCTTTTCTTTTATTTGCCATTTTAATTAATTTTTATGATGAACACATTTTGACTATTATAAAAATCATCCTTGGTTCTATATACCATGACGGTTTATTCCGTGACTCGATGATATTATTGGTTAATTACATTTAAATGGGTATTTTAACACCCTTTTCTTTTGTTTACCATTTTTCTCATTTATTTACATTTGTAAACATATTAGTCATAATTCATAATCATCCTTGGTTATTTATACCATGTCGGTTTAATCCGAGTACGATGACAAACTTGACTAATTACAAATAATTGAACTTAACATAATTAGTTCAAATCAAAGATTTTCCTTTTACATATTTTACATTTTTATTTGTAAATTATGCTTTTCAAACATGCAAACCCGACAACGAATATTACTAACATAATAGTAATTATTCCGAGTCATGCAAACAATACTTGCAAGTTATTTAATCACAAATACGGATTTAAATAACCTTTTCAAAAACCAGGAGACGCCCCGGCCCCTTGGGTCGGCTCATAGCTCGCGCTCCAAGTGGCCGCCTGTTTTCATACTTTAAAACCTGGGCAGAGCCCCTTCTATCGCCAATAGGCTCGCGCCCCAAGGGGGCTGCCTGGCACTGTTCTGTGTCGTTTTTAACACTTGTCTAGGACGATCCCGACTACGGTTAACCTGTATACATGACGGATCAGATTGACAAGTTTACGTGTTTTTACACTTTGTCATTTGACATCCTTTTTCAATAAATGGATCGTGTTAAGCATCATAATCCGAACTTGGTAAATGGATGTTAAATTTGCGTTTTCACATGCAAATCAATCTAAATCCAACTTTGACATCTTATACTTGATACTTGGATTAACAAACCGACTTAGAAAGCTCACATGTTAGGTTAACACTTTTGGATGTGCATTCATGCATTTACACCGTCTTATCAACTTTTGCACTTAAACAACCACGATCGATCAGTAGAGGCCGCTAACGCGGGCGGGATTGGGTGTCCGATTAAAGGGCTTCCCAATACGTACCCTCACCCCTTACTCAGAACCTTTGGATAGTGGATGGCCTTATCCAGGGCGTACGAGAGTCATTTTAGGCATAGAATGCTAAAAGGGGGACGATTCCTTATCTTTAGTACCTATGTCAAACACCGATTTTGCCTTGGTTGACCTAGGTATAAAGTGGATTCGAACGGGTTCCAAGCATCCCACAAATGCTTGGTGGCGACTCCGAACATCTCTACATCGTTTCGCGGCCCTTGCCGAGACGATACCGACCGATCTAAAGCGATCCGGTCGAAAACATTTTTACGCCGCCGAGCGTGGCTTTCAAAGAGACCTCTGCATGTCCACAGTTTGGCCTAGCGTGCAGGTGGCGCGTGCCCGCGGACCGGTAGGCGGCCCAAATCCTCAGACCGAGATGTGGCCCATGTCCACATTTTGGCGACTCCGCTGGGGAGAACTAGGACACTTCTGTCTTTGTGATCCTTAGAGGTGAAACTCGAACGAGGTCGTGGTTAAAGTGCATTAATTGATATTACGGTCATAAGTCGGGTTCCTTGTCCGGGCCCACAACCTAACCTTTATCGACCAATTGGCTCGTCCCGTCGGCGTGAGTTTTCTCATCCCCGCGTTTCGAATCCCGATTGAGTCAAGCATACCGTTGACGTTACACATTTATGTTTCGTCAAAGAGCTTTCATCACTTTCGAGCACGAGGCTAGGGCACCCTCCTTACACATTTTGTTTGGATTGGTATCCCTCTCGCAAATCGGGGTTTGATTGCTTGGTGTGTAACCCACCCTTTTAAGCCAAAACCCGTGTGAGCATAATGCATAATATAATGAACTGTGAGTGCTTATGTGCTACTTGATCATAAGTCCTTCCGTGTCATTTTCAAACTTTCAAAAACACCTTTTTGCGCCGTTATAATGGCCGTTTCAAACCTCGGTCTTTCGCCGACCGTTGCAAACCCTTTTTATGTCGTCCTAATGACGACTTTCAAAACCGGTTTCTACAACCGTTTCAAAAACACCTTTTCGCGCCGTTATAATGGCCATTTCAAACCTCGGTTTTTGTACCCATTGCCGACCATTGCATTTCAAAACAACACGCCTTTCTAGGCCGTCATAATGACGATTTTCAAACTCGGTTTTTTATAACCATTTTAACTCGCCTTTCTAGGCCGTCGTAATGACGATTTTCAAAACCCGGTTTTTATAACCATTTCAACACGCCTTTCTAGGCCGTCGTAATGACGATTTTCAAAACCCGGTTTCTATAACCATTTCAACACGCCTTTCTAGGCCGTCATAATGACGATTTTCAAACCCGGTTTTTACAACCATTTCAAAACACCTTTTTATGCCGTTATAATGGCCATTTCAAAACCCGGTTTTTATAACCATTGCAAATACACCTTTTTATGCCGTTATAATGGCTATTTTAAACCCGGTTTTTATAACCAATTTCAAATTCACCTTTTCATGCCGTCGTAATGACGATTTCAAACTTCGGTTTTCACAAACCATTTCAAAATACCCTTTTACGTCGTCATAATGGCCATTTTAAACCTCGGTCCCTCGCCTACCGTTGCATTCTCAAAGCGCCCTTTTATACCGTCGTAATGACGAATTCTACCCTCGAATTTTCAAAATTAGAAATCAGTTTTCAAATGAAAACGTTTTCAAACCGTCGTAATGACGATTTCAACCCATGCAACTTTCCAAATTTCAAATCTCGTTTTCGAAATCAAATTTGGCTTTTCAAAGCCGTCGCAATGACGATTTCAATTCTCACACTTTTCGATTTGTATACCGTCTTTTAAAGCTTAAAACGGTTTTCTAACCCGTCGTAATGACGAATTCAATCCTCACAATTTCTAATTTCAAATTTTGAAAATGAATTTAACCGTTTTCAAATTCCAATTCGAAATCAAATCATTTGAAAACGAATTTAACCGTTTTCAAATTCCAATTCAAAATCAAATCATTTGAAGGCCAATCTAACCGCTTTCAATTTTCAATCAAAAATCAAATCGTTTGAAAGCCAATTTAATCGCTTTCAAATTTCAATCAAAAATCAAACCATTTGAAAACAAATTTAACCATTTTCAAATTTCAATTCAAAATCGAATCTTTGAAAACAAATTTAACCGTTTTCAAATTTCAAATTCAATTTAAAATCTTTGAAAACAAATTTAACCGTTTTCAAATTTCAAATTCAAACTCAATCTTTGAGAACAAATTTAACCGTTTTCAAATTTTAAATTCAAATTCAAATCATTTGAAAACAAATTTAACCGTTTTCAAATTCAAATTCAAATTCAAATCATTTGAAAACAGATTTAACCGTTTTCAGATTTCAAATCCAATTTCAAACCATTTGAAAACAAATTTAACCGTTTTCAAACCTTCAACCCAACTTCAAATCTTTGAAAACAAATTTAACCGTTTTCAGATTTCCAATTCAAAACTCAATCTTTGAAAACAAATCTAACTGTTTTCAAATTTTCAACTCAATTTTAAATCCTTTGAAAACAAATTTAACCGTTTTCATGGCCATTGTGATGACAATTCCAAATTCTTCGATTCTCGATTTTCAAATCCGTGATTCGGAATTTCAAAAACTGTCTTTGGGAACAATACATTGTTTTCAGAGTCGCCGCAATTTCAATTCAAACCGTCTTTTGCAAATAAACTTAAGACAACCTTTTCAACTGATCGACTTTCGGAGATCTCTACTCTTCGGAAGCTGTCTATAAAACGACAAATGAATCTTTTTGAAAATTTCTATTTTCGAAAATTTCAGTCCACCTTTCCGATTCAACCTCGAGTCGATTAGAGTCCAGTCGATTTCAAGTCAAGTCGTCTAGATAATATCGAGTGTCTGCCGAAGTTAGTACCTACCTTTTGGTCTAGGTCGTGTCGCCTAATTGTCGAGACATCTCCAATTATGGCGTTAGGAGAGTCAAAACCTCTCGGGTATTAAACCCATCTTTCCCCTACTTATGGGTCAAAGGTCAAGTTTGTGTACATGTCTTTTCCAACGGCGTCATGCCAGTAACAAACCTCCAAACTAAGTCAGAAGTCGTTTGTCTAGGCATCACTATGCCAAAGTCGACACTCGAGTCTAAATTCAACGTCATGCACCAAGAGTTCAAACACAAGAGGTCATTCACGATATTTGATGAACTCATAACCTAGTCACACCGTCACGTCTTCACAGCAAAACTCCCTTTTGTGCATATGTGTCGTACTTGCCTTTGTTTGTGCAATCCCATGCCAAGACGAGTTATAACGCCTATCGTTATGTCGAATAGGAATCCCTTGGGTGCCATCAGTCGCCAACCAGAAACTCAAGAAGCCAATCAACCTGCATCTGCCATGACTTCTGCTGAAACCAACAACATGGTCCTTCGACTCATAGCCACCGTGGAAGACTTGAGCACTCGCCTCTCCCAAGTTGAGGAAAAAATGATAACCGGGAATTCTCCCTCTTCTGATTTTGAGCAAAGGGTTAAGCTTCTTGAAAGCCGGCTACTGGCCAACGACCAAACCAAAACCAGACGACCTCATATGTCCTTCCTTGATTTGGGCATGCCTTATGCCACAGCCTTGGAAAGGCTAATCTCACAAGGAAAACTCAAACCAATTGGTCCAACTCCAGACCCTCTACCGAACAAGCGAGGTCGAAGATGGGATGGAAACCTCTTTTGTCAATATCACCAAGGTCGAGGACATGACACTGAAATGTGTCTTCCCCTAAAACGTGCCATCCTTGATATTATTGAAAATGACGAATTACCACAACCGCCCTCAACAAACAACAAAATCAACCCTCCACAAAACCCTATTGGACACAGTCAGGAATCTTCCCTAGACTGCTCTCATCTCATCTTTCCTGACAATGAGAAAATTCACGCTATTGATGAGGATGGCATACAAAGCGGTATAATGATGCTCTCCATCTCCATCAACAACATATTCTCAAAGCTGCAAGTGGCTATCGATGATTTGAACACCTGGGTGGCTAATTTGGAGAAAAGGGTCGGTACTACCGAAAATGAACCTAACCACCAAGGAGAAAACCAACCCTCCATTCACCAACCAACAACTGTTGAAAATGAGGAGTCATCTGATGGTTCCCACATCAACGAACCTACCAACAAAGAACATGAAATCACCTCAACAAATACCCTTTCAAAATACAAAACAACTTCCCATAAACTTCCCACTGACAATAACCCAATCCTGCTTCCGCCCAGGATTGAGAAAAACAAAAACAAAACTCACAAAAACATCCCAAAAAAAAACACCAATGTAGAAACCGTGGGAAAACATCAAAGGGTATTCACAGATCTGGGAATAACATATGGCACTGCTTTGGAGATACTTGCTTCGGAAGGAATGCTCCAACCCATTGGTCCGACTCCGGACAAACCCGAACACAAAAGAACCTGATTCTGGGATGGTAATGCCTATTGCCAATACCATCGAGGCAAGGGCCATGACACCGAAACCTGCTTCAAACTCAAGCATGCCATTCAAGATATGATCGAGGCTGGCAAAATCATAATTGCACCTCTCAGTCAAGACAATCCTCCTGAATGTCTCAAGCCAAAAAGCAAGGTTAAGCGTTCTCAAAGGACATTCACCAACCTCAACACAACCTATGCCGCAGCTCTTCAAAAGCTCATTACTGAAAGGAAACTACAACCAATCGGGCCCACTCCGGACCCGTCTAAATGCAAGAAGTCTCGATTTTGGGACGGCAGTGCCTATTGCCAATATCATCAAGGGAATGGTCATGACGCTGAAACATGCTTCAAACTGAAACATGTTATTCAAAATATGATCGACAATCATGAACTGATAGCTTCATCCCTATGCCAACCAAGTGATGAAAACAACCCTAATGGATATCTCTTTCTGCAAAGAGATAAAAGCCTCATCGACTATTGTCCTCATATCATCTCCAACAACGAGAGTGAAGTGCTCAAGTGGGTCAATGCTGAAAAACAGACATTCAAGCCGCTGGATGCTGCGAACGAAACCTTCGAGGGGGAAAGTGATGATTAGGAGTCCGTATCTACGATTGAGTCCGAGTCCGAGTCTTAGGCTTTCTCACATCTATCCTAGTGTCTGTCCTTTTATTCCTAAATGACAACTGGGGGCTGTCCCCATGAGTCACATGTATTCATCGAGTATGTGCTAAGATCTTATTTATCTAAATAAAAGCACTATTTCCATCTATCATATATTCTCTCCTTTACCATTTCCCGTTGACAACGAGAATTGATTTAAAACAAACCACGTGTTCCAGTTCAATGTGAGTACACTCGAGTGACGTTCCGTACCGAGTAAGCAGAGGACTAGAAACTCCGTGTCCATTTTCTTTACCTATTCCATGTCTGGCAATAGAAACCTTTCAATAGCACCCAATTTAGAACGAGCTTCTATCAAAGGGATTCTCGGACGAACCTAGATAACAAACAAGAACATCTCCTTGGTCATGGTCAATGAAAGAAGGCAAGCCCATTCCCCACAAAAACATTCCATCACCAAGAATCAACCTCTCTCCAACGGGTAAATCCCCATCCGCACCTTTACCTGCCTCGAACGAAGGACGACAAAGAACCAATAGATCAAAACCAAAAGCCAAAGCGAAAGGCCGGAATCAAAGGCCCAAGCCAATAGCCATTCAACCAAAAGCCAAAGCGAAAGGCCAAAATCAAAGGCCCAAGCCAATAGCCATTCACCCAAAGCCAAAGCGAAAGGCCAAAATCAAAGGCCCAAGCCAACAACCATTCAACCAAAAGCCAAAGCGAAAGGCCAAAATTAAAGGCCCAAGCCAATAGCCATTCAACCAAAAGCCAAAGCGAAAGGCCAAAATCAAAGGCCCAAGCCAATAGCCATTCAACCAAAAGCCAAAGCGAAAGGCCAAAATCAAAGGCCCAAGCCAATAGCCATTCACCCAAAGCCAAAGCGAAAGGCCAAAATCAAAGGCCCAAGCCAACAACCATTCACCCGAAGCCAAAGCGAAAGGCCAAAATCAAAGGCCCAAGCCAATGGCCATCCACCCAAAGTCAAAGCGAAAGGCCAAAATCAAAGGCCCAAGCCAATATCCATTCACCCAAAGCCAAAGTTCAAGGCCAAGGCAAAAAAAACCAAAGCCGAAATCAATTCGCTCAAAGCAAAAGCCAAAGCCAAAGGCTACTCACCCAACATCAAGGCCAAGACCCAAGCCAAAATCAAAACAAAACAAGATGGAAACCCTTTTCTCAAAAAGGCCAAAATCCAAAGAAAGCATCCATCACACAAAAATCCTGGACAAGTGAGTCCAAAATACAAAGTCCAGGACCAACAAGTCCAAAGCCCAGGACGCATGAGTCCAACATATAAAGTCCAGGACCAACAAGTCCAAAGCCCAGGACCCATGAATCCAAAACACCCAGTCCAGGACCAACAAGTCCAAAGCCCAGGACCCATGAGTTCAAAACACCAAGTCCAGGACCAACGAGTCCAAAGCCCAGGACCAACGAAGTCCAACACACCAAATCCCGGACCAACAAGTCCAAAACACCAAACACTAAAACCTTAACCAACACCGCTTCACCCCTAAGTCCTTTTGCGGACTATTACAGGGAGATCTACCTAGGATCCTGGGGATTTCCCTCATGATCATAACCAAAAATGCTTCACCCCAATGTCCTTCTAGAGACTGCTACATGGAGACCTATCTAGGCTTCTGAGGATCCCCCCTCAAGCTCGTAATATCACACCTTAACTTTTAAGGTCCAGACATGGAAATCTGATCCCATTTTATTTACCAACCATTTCGTGCTCAGGCCACATCAAGCATCCCTCAAGCCGGAGACCCCATTCTGCACCACACTACAAGCCGTTACCCTTCGGCCTAAACACCACAAAATTCTTGCTCCAGATTTTTATCTGTTAAGTAAACCCATTATTACCAAGCTCCACATTCCCTAATGTTGAAGCCATTTTTCACCACAATACCCACGGAGTCCTCGAATGCTTTGCTATCGAGAACAAGGCATACCTAATCTACCCTTAGAGCCCACTTTTTAGTGTGCTCAGATAATAAGGAACATTTTCACAAATTACACCTCTTCGATTCATGATCAAGGGGTATTTATCTCCAATCAACTTTCGAGTCACCAAACGAATCTTCCGTTGTGACCCTCAACCCCAGATTTTAATCTGTCAAACAAACCTATTATTGCCAAGCTCCACATTCCCTAATGTTGAAGCCATATTCACCCTGACCCAGATACGGAGTCCTCGAATGCTTTGCTACCGAGAACGGGACATACTCACTCTACCCTTAGAGTCCACTTTTTAGTTTGCTCACATGATAAGGAACATTTTTACAAATTACACCTCTTCGATTCATGATCAAGGGGAATTCTCTCAAATCAATTTTTCGAGTCACCAAACGGCATTTACCGTCGTGTCCCACACACTTTAAGGTCCTAACATCTCGCTTAGGCACACACGCATTCAGAACTACGATCTGGTTTGATTTCACTTCACGTGAATACGTAGGCAGTCCCTCAAGGACACAACCATACACCTCAAAATCACTTTAAGGTCCTAACATCTCGCTTAGTCACACGTTCTGAATTACGATCTGGTTTGATTTCACTCCACGTGAATACGTAGGCAGTCCTTCAAGGACACAACCATACACCTCAAAATCACTTTAAGGTCCTAACATCTCGCTTAGGCACACGTTCAGAACTACGATCTGGTTTGATTTCACTTCACGTTAATACGTAGGCAGTCCTTTATGGACGCAACCATACACCTCAACACACATTAAGGTCCCAGCAGTCAGCCTAGGCACACACACTCTGAACTACGATCTGGTTTGATTTCGCACGCACGCGAATACGTAGGCAGTCCTATTACGAGGACACAACCGCACACCCCTTTCAAAACATTTCCAATTTTCAATCCTCAATAACCAGCTCAGAACTACGATCTGGTTTGATTTCGCAAACACGCGAATACGTAGGCAGTCCTCCAACAAGGACACAACCGCACACTCATTTCAATCTCAACCATCAACATCAATCCTCAAAAGCAGCCCACCCAGCTGCAAAAAAATTAATCTTATACCTCTTCACTGGGGGCTTCTTCCATAAGACGTCTCCCATTCATGCTCTTACCAAATTCCCACCTTCTCACTCTGGGGGCTTCTCTTTCGAGACGCCACCCGTCCTTTAACCTCAAACATCTTTTGAGTCTCAGCTATAGTCCAAAATAAAACCGCCCATAGTCTAGTGCTCGGTTCGAACGATGACAAGGTCTTGGTTCCGCTGTCCGAATCATTATGACTCAGAGACACTACTACACATACCTTGCATTGGTGACGTTTTTTCAGGCGTTTTTCGACGCTTTAAAGCGTCAATTTTATTTTTATCGACGCTTTATAAAAGCGTCAAATTTTGGGCCGTCGGTATTTTTTGACGCTTTTTTTAGTCAATAATTATGACTCTTTTTAGCGTCTTCATGGACTATTGACGCTTTTAATTGTCAACAAATTTGACGCTTTTAAGCGTCTTCAGTGATTATTGACGGTTTTTATTGTCAACATATGTGACGCTTTTAAACGTCTTTATGGACTATTGACGCTTTTAATTGTCAACAAATTTGACGCTTTTAACCGTCGTCAGTGACCATTGATGGTTTTTCTTGTCAACAAATTTGACGCTTTTAAGCGTCTCCGGCGACTATTGATGCTTTTATGTGTCACTCGATGAGACAGAATTATGCATCAACTATTTATATATTGACACTTTTTATTGTCACAAAATAATTTCAGCTTATAGATTTTTTAGATTTTAATTTCCTGATAAAACCGTAGAGATTACTTTAATAGACCTATAAATACGTAATGGTACTACTAGCTATTACTAAATCATGAAAAAACATAATGCAATATATATATATAGAATGACGTAGTGAGTACGTGCGTACCCACGTACTTTTATAAATAATCATATGTTTGATACATATATCATCTCGTCGTCACAAATACTGCTAGCATTGACAATTAAACTAATATAAGCTAGTACGTACTTTATAGTACGATAAAATCAAAAATACCAAAAGAGGTCCGAATGATAGTAAAATCCAACATAAAATTATCCAAAAAAATCGTAAATAATGTTAAGTAACTAGCTAGACAAGGACACTTGGTAGTTTGAACGTGGTAGGAGCTTCAATCATATAGGCGCAATGTCAAAGGGGCTTCAATCAACATATGAAGGCGCATCTTCACCATATGACAAATCTGAAACCTATAACGGGCAAACATGCTACTTCAGTTGTTAGCCTTGACAGTTGACACCACTAGATAGCCTAGTGATTCAACATCGATTCCTAGAGGTCAAAGGGTGAGTTCAAAGAAATGGACAGAATAGCTAATATTGTAAGTACCAACTGCTTAAAGAGAGCCAATGAAACAACACAAATCTTGTAGTTACTAAGGGAAATGAACTACTCTGTTTATGCTAGTCATTAATTTATCTTTGTTCAAAATTTCTCACAAAATTGGTAAAGGTAAACAATTGACTAAGAAAGAGAGAGTATAAACTAACCATAAACTATACAGAACCTTCACACTTGCAATAGTATCGGTTCCCATTATCTTGATTCTAGCCAAACCATTTACCTATCATAAATTCAGTGGCAAAAACAATGATCAATTTGTACCCTAGTTCGATAAAAACTCGAATCCTACACAGAAAAAGAAGTCAATTCTACTGACAAGTTCAATTGAGATTTCTCCATTACAATACCCCAACAAATCAATATTACTACTGACAAGTTTAATTGAGATTTTAAGTTCAAATTTCCGATTTTTCCCCCTAACTTGTCTCGTTCCAATAGTAAACCTTGTTCCGCCACTGTCCAAGTACTACTAATAAATTCAATTTAAAGCATCAAAGCCAAGCAAATCCCGTTAAATACACAAGGAGAATCAACTATATTGATTAAGAAAGACAAATAAGAAGACCTATTTTAAATTATACCCAATTGAATATACAAAAGAACAAACCATGGAACCTTAAATTTTACTCCCTCCGTCAGTCATTTTTTTACCTTTTTTATTCTTTGTGGCGGGTATTTTAGTTGAAGGTAAACAAATGATTTGAGACGAAGGGAAGGAGTAGTATTGTACCTGAAAGAAGTTGTCAATTGGTCGCGGGTTGTCATTGGTCGCTTACTTGTGTTGTGGTTTTATTTTGGAGGTAGGTCGCTAAACCTTGCCAATGTAATTATGGCAGAGACAAATGATGTGTCAAAATCGTAGAAATTGGTCATCACTGACATTAATTTCCGGCTGATCACTTGAAGAACTAGCACCAGTGGTAATTACTTGACCCATGGCACTCCTGTACCGCTTAGAGCTGTCTGCAGAAACACAGAAGTTCAATCCATAAGCAGATGCTCCATTTAGCTCTAATACTTAACTAGATGTGACAATAGTGTTGGGATTAGTTTCACAAAGGATGATGCATTGGATTGGGTACACTGTATAATAATTCTAGTAACCTACCATACATCTAAATAGTGAAAACCTTAGGTCTCATAATGTGGAAAAGACAGACTGACAAAAAAGAGTTAGTTATCGACGTGAACCAAATCGGTATTACATCACTGTAGGAGTAGGATGCGAGGATAGCGGTTTGAGAAACAGGACAAATTTTGAAATTAAATCACCTAAGGCGTTTTACAATTACTATAACCATTTCTACACAAAGCCCCTAAAACATGGTCGAACTGATAAAAGGCTTCGTCTAAAATAATAGATGTAAAGTGTAAGAAATCGAAAGATAAGTGAATAATACCTTGATACCTGCACCTAAGGCAAACAAATGATTGCGACGAAGGGAGGGAGTACCAAATAAAAGTAATATACGCTACCTTCACGCTTGCAATAACATCAGTTTCCCTTATCTTGATTCTTGCTGCCTTGTTAGCCTATCATAAATTCAGTGGCAAACAAAATAGTCATCTTGTACCCCCAAACATATACAATAAACACAGATAAATATTCCATTTGTCTTAAGTCATTCGTTTACCTCACTAGTTGTTTATGAGAAGTAATTTAATTAAAGGTAACGAAATGATTAGGGCAGAGAGAGTACATGACTTCACCCTAAAAACTTGAGTCCTACACCAAAAAAGCATTGACCTGTGAAATGCGATGATATCCCACCCAAACATCATATTTTAGCAAGAATTAATCGATCTTCACGTCACAAACACCTAAAAAACTGAAACCGAACTAAGGAAAAGTTTACTAAATGATACCCAAATGTGAGGAAATTGGCAACTGTGAAGAAGTTCAAATACTCATTCAATACATAGCCTGAAATTGAACAAAGTTAATGAACATTAGTTGCTGAAAATTCAATTAAAATTGCAAATCAAGAGCAAATTAAGCAATTAATAGACAAAATCCAGGTAAACCCACCTCTAAATTAAACTGAAATTGAGACTAAGAGCTCAATAAATCAAAATAAATTGTAGAAAAAATTAAGCATGCCTGTGTCATTCAAACTGATGGATCGGAAACTTTGAAACGAAACCAACAATTTCAGTTAGCAGCAATAGTACCACAATAGTAATAGTACTAAAGTAGCCTTGTCATTCAAACTGGAAAAAAGGAAAAAATTTATCACTGAACAAATTGTTAGACGAAAAAAATTATCACTAAACAAAATTAATAATAAATGCGGGACTGAATTAGGAGGAAGACATTGTATCCTTCTCGAGCGTGATAAAAAATTATCACTAAACGCAGCTCAAGCAAAATCTAAAGCATTAGATTATATAATAGACCTGACAGCTTTTTTTCTACTTAGCGTGGACATGGAATGGACACTGAACAAGTGACATTTCAAAAGGCATTTCGCCACCTTCCGATAATTCGAACAACAAATGAGGTTAATTTGCTCAAACTCTTGGGTTCATACTATAAAAACAATAGTTATTTTGCATCTTATAACTTGCAGAACATAGAAAAACCCTGCAACAAGAAAATGGATACAACAAAATATTATAAGGTTCACGACCCCATATTGTTTAGTAACTATAAACAATCTTCAAGTACTGAAGCTGTAAAAAGTATACAACAGTTCAAAGATATCTGCATCCATAGAAGAATCAATTACTCTTAAAAATAAAACTCTACGCCTTAGCATGTAAACAAATTTTGGACTGCAAGAATGAACTTAATTTGAGTTTCTTTCTAGGAACGTGAACCTCCCATGAGATCGAAGCAAACAACTCACATGGTTTTATGTCTTTGGCGGTAACCACCAAACAATCAATTATCAGAGAACAATTAGTCATATTCCAAAAACAATTACATAGTAAATATAGTGCGTCTTCAAAAAAAATATAGTATATCTTCATTCTCATAATTTAAGAATCATTCAGAAGAAATAAATACCTTACGGCGGCTTACGCCCTTACCTGCTTAATTCCAGGGCAGATGGATTACTATAAGTAAAATCAATCCTCGCAATTGAAGAAATTGAAGAATCAAACATCATTCAACCGTCTCATCAGAAATTAACCAAATTCAGGACGTTTATAAGACACTATCATTTGATAAAAGGAAGAGCAAATTTAACAGTCACATTCAGAAGGATGTTCAATGCAAAATGTTATAAAGCAATTAAGGGATTTGTACTAGTGACAGCTTTATTCCATCTGAGTCTATTAGTTCTTTTTTTTTTTTGTGTGTGTTAAGTATGTTAATTAAAAGTAAACTAATAACTGAAACCTGAAGACTGAAGAGTATATATTAACGTGTTTGTAAGCTTTTCTCTCTAAAAGAACCGTCCATACAGGAAATGGGAAAAAAGATGACACCACCGGGGCACAACCTGTAGCGGATCCAGAATTTTTTTCTTGTGGGTTTCCCATGGAAAAACTAATAGCAGAACAAAACAAATATAGTATGATTGTTTTATAGTCATGAGCTTTAGTTGTTTTTTGTTCTTTTGACTGTAAATTTGATGTTTACATCGTTTGTATACCATGTACTCCCTCAAAAACTAATACAACAAGAGCTATTGATCAAAGAACACACCACCACCCAATTCCCACCATCTGCCCATCCTGCCTCACGTCAGTCCACAACCCGCCACTAACAGCGTCCTGCCACTACCGCTCATAACAACCCCCGCCTAGCTAAACCAACAACCACAACACCAACCATAAATATGGAATCGGAACATAATTAAAAAAGAAACTCAAATTAACAACTTTAATTTGAATCTTAAAACTTCGAACCAAAACCCTAAATTTCATAATTGAACTTCAAATCAAACAAAAAATAAGAATCAGAATTAAACAAAGAACGAAATTGAGTTCAGATAGCACCGAACTATCTGAATATGTCCCGAAGAGCAATAACTTAATCATCTTTGTTGATGATCGGAATTATGAAGCACGCCCATAATCCGATTAAAGCAATTAAAATTACCATCAATAACATACAAGTAATTGAAAATGAATGAAAAAACCGTACCTATGATTGTATCTTTGTGAGTTGAATAATTAGAATTGATTGGTAGATTGAACAGAAAATTGCTTATTGAATCGTCTTTGCTGATGATTGAATGGGAATTTTGAAGGTTAGGGTTTTTTTTAATTGAAGAAATGAGGCGTAACGAGTGGCATTGATAAAGTGGGCGATGGGTTAGCGGGGAATTTTAGATGAAATTTATGTATTGCGCTATAATTAGAAGTATATGGAGCGGTTTCCCAAAAAAATAGAATTGGAGGGTTATTATGGTTGACGCTTTATAAAAGCATCAATACAAAAGCGTCATTAATGTAAGGGGTTTTTAGTAGTGAGAAGGATCTCAAACAAGCAAACGGAGGCGAAGTCTGGAGAAGATAATCAATCCATATTCCCCAGCTGAGCGGACCGTCTACTCCAAGGATCTGATACGCGTTGTCACCCTTTCTTGGCTAGGAGTTGCACTTACATGTGCAAAGTCTGTCAGAGTCACCCCCGTGTCGTGTCGATACCAACTTTGTATCACGTTCACGACATCCTATATGTCAGTTTGTCAGTATGCGTCCGTGTGATTCAATGTCGCAACGGTCACGTGTCTCCAATCTATCAAATCACAGATCTACGAGTAACAAAACTCAATTTTAAGCTTCACAACTTTCGAAACTTCTATCTCCCTTCGCGTGAGATGTTACATGCTAGTCGCTTCTATGCTTACATGCTAGTTGCTTTTATGCTAATTGCTCACATGCTTATGTGCGTACGTGCTTATATGCTTGCATTCCATGTGCTTTTCTATGCGACTGCGGATTTGTATGGTCATTAATCATGCAGGTAATCTTAAGAAGACAAACGCACTCCAGCTAAGTACTGGGTTCTTCCCAACAAACAGCGACCTATCAAGTCCAAGAGCTTTAGCCCCGCCGATTACATGGCTTACTCTACCTCCCAGCGAACAGTAACTCATATCCCCGGCGAGACCTGAGAAGTTTGTAACTCCCCAGCGAGTGCCGATTTTCAAATAGAAGTCACACAGGCTATTTCCCAGAGTCGATCCTTCGACCATCGATGGCTGGCGAGCCTTAAAACGCACCTTCGACATGGCTGGCGAGCCTTTGTCCGCAAACAAGATACAACTCAAGGACGTATCCCGAAGATGCCTCGGGTACGACTCCTTATCACAGCTGGCGAGTCTTTGCACGCACATAAGATACGACTCAAGGACATATCCCGAAGATGCCTCAGGTATGACTCCTTCCTATGGCTGGCGAGCCTCAAAACGCACCACCTTCAACACTGGCTGGCGAGCCTTTGTCCGCAAATATTCAAGGACAGATCCGGAACATACCTCGGGTACATTTCCTTGTCATGGCTGGCGAGCCTTTATCCGCAACCGTTCGACGACAGATCCCGAAGATGCCTCGGGTACATTTCCTTGTCATAGCTGGCGAGCCTTTGTCCGCAACCGTTCGAGGACAGATCCCGAAGATGCCTCGGGTACATTTCCTTGTCATAGCTAGCGAGCCTTTGTCCGCAACCGTTCGAGGACAGATCCCGAAGATGCCTCGGGTACATTTCCTTATCATGGCTGGCGAGCCTTTGCGCGCAAACAGTTCGAGGACATATCCGAAGATGCCTCAGGTATGACTCCTTCCTATGGCTGGCGAGCCTTTATACGTAGTCTAATGGACTTTAAAGGACCCGAATCGAAAGTCGAAAAACTCTAAAATGTTCCCGAAGGCAGGTCCTTGACTCGAATCCCCGAGTCGCCTCGACGTCGCCCTTCCCGACGGCAGGTCCTTGGCTCAAACCCTTTTGAGTCGCCTCGACGTCGCAGTGGTCTTCAGGTTGTAATCTTCGATTGACCTGGAGATCATACTTTGACTTTCGCCCTGTCCAAGCCTCAGTCAAAGTGGGGGCTCAGATACCCGATCCGCACCTCCCAAAAACCACCCGATGATGATCAAACTGTAACGTGTTTTTGATATGCGTGCGTGGATTGGCTATATATGAGACGGTTTAATGCACTACTCGGATACGAAAAATGATTTCAAAAGTTTTCTAACTTCATTTGCATTAAAATAACACTATTTAGAGTTAAAATTGTCTTCGGACCCAAAACCGACTCAGAAACCCGCAACTCGAGTCAACCTGAGTCAAACCAAACCTCGAAAGTCAAAAATAATGCCATGAATGTCTTTATCATGTCATTTCCATTAAAATAACTCTATTTAGAGTTAAAACCGTCTTCGGACCAAAAACCGACTCAAAAACCCGCAACTCGAGTCAACCTGAGTCAACCCGAGTCAACCCAAATCTCGAATGTCAAAAATAATGCCATGAATGTCTTCATCATGTCATTCCCATTAAAATGACCCTAATTAGAGTCAAAACTGACACCGAGCCAAAAAACGGACTCAAGAATTCAAATCCCGACTCGCACGGGTCAAACCCGAGTCAAAGACACAAAATACCTACCCTAAATATCACCCAAGAGGAAGCTTACACGGCTAAGAAAACCTCAAAGACCACAAATCACAACCAACAAAAAATTGGTTAGAACAAATGCAAAATCCAAATTTGCGAAAGGGACAAGATGTGACCCGTTTGAGTCACGGGGTGGCTCGCGCCTCAATGGGGTGTCTGCTTAGTCTCTAAGCAAACACAACCGACCTACCATCCCACATTTCTCTATAAATACCCACCATCACACACTACAAACCTCACGCGAGCGTCCGCCCCCTCACATCTCCCTTAAACTTCTATACTCGACTTCCTAAGTCACAAAATCGACACGTGTTTACGACCTACCGATCGTAAACACAAACCTTACACATATTGTTTGGTACCGTCGCCGTGCATTCAACCGACCCATTTGACCAACTCAATTCATCAATAAACATGTTTTAATTAACACATTTTCAAAACTAAATCCTTTTTTAAGGCACCTTTTTATTAAGCTTCTTTGATCGCGAGTAGTCACCATGAGAAAACCGTCTCTAAAGTCGTCTACCACGCAAACATCAATACACGTAAGTTTGAGGGTGTAAACAACTCACTTTATTTCATGTCCTTACTGTTTTCATGAGTTTACATGCATGAATAATGCATAACACGATTCAAATATAGGTTAGACGAGCCAAAACCGAGTTTTGGCCTGAGACAGGCGCTCCTTGCTATGCAAGGTGGCTCGCGCCTCTTGTGGGTCTTGGGTCAGGCTCATCCGTGTTTGTTCTCGTCTTTCCTCTTTATTTCTTTCTTATTTGTAATCGGTTTTTACCATTTCAAATGTTTTAATTCATTTTTATGACAAACGTTTTAACCATAAATTATAATCATCCTTGGTTCCATATACCATGACGGTTTAATCCGTGACTCGGTGATATTAATTGTTTAATTACATTTTAAAAGAAATCCTTTTCTTTTATTTGCCATTTTAATTAATTTTTATGATGAACACATTTTGACCATTATAAAAATCATCCTTGGTTCTATATACCATGACGGTTTATTCCGTGACTCGATGATATTATTGGTTAATTACATTTAAATGGGTATTTTAACACCCTTTTCTTTTGTTTACCATTTTTCTCATTTGTTTACATTTGTAAACATATTAGTCATAATTCATAATCATCCTTGGTTATTTATACCATGTCGGTTTAATCCGAGTACGATGACAAACTTGACTAATTACAAATAATTGAACTTAACATAATTAGTTCAAATCAAAGATTTTCCTTTTACATATTTGACATTTTTATTTGTAAATTATGCTTTTCAAACATGCAAACCCGACAACGAATATTACTAACATAATAGTAATTATTCCGAGTCATGCAAACAATACTTGCAAATTATTTAATCACAAATACGGTTTTAAATAACCTTTTCAAAAACCAGGAGACGCCCCCTTGGGTCGGCTCATAGCTCGTGCCCCAAGTGGCCGCCTGTTTTCATACTTTAAAACCTGGGCAGAGCCCCTTCTATCGCCAATAGGCTCGCGCCCCAAGGGGGCTGCCTGGCACTGTTCTGTCTCGTTTTTAACACTTGTCTAGGACGATCCCGACTACGGTTAACCCGTATACATGACGGATCAGATTGACAAGTTTACGTGTTTTTACACTTTGTCATTTGACGCCCTTTTTCAATAAATGGATCGTGTTAAGCATCATAATCCGAACTTGGTAAATGGATGTTTAATTTCCGTTTTCACATGAAAATCTATCTAAATCCAACTTTGACATCTTATACTTGATACTTGGATTAACAAACCGACTTAGAAAGCTCACATGTTAGGTTAACACTTTTGGATGTGCATTCATGCATTTACACCGTCTTATCAACTTTTGCACTTAAACAACCACGATCGATCAGTAGAGGCCGCTAACGCGGGCGGGATTAGGTGTCCGATTAAAGGGCTTCCCAATACGTACCCTCACCCCTTACTCAGAACCTTTGGATAGTGGATGGCCTTATCCAGGGCGTACGAGAGTCATTTTAGGCATAGAATGCTAAAAGGGGGACGATTCCTTATCTTTAGTACCTATGTCAAACACCGCTTTTGCCTTGGTTGACCTAGGTATAAAGTGGATTCGAACGGGTTCCAAGCATCCCACAAATGCTTGGTGGCGACTCCGAATATCTCTACATCGTTTCGCGGCCCTTGCCGAGACGATACCGACCGATCTAAAGCGATCCGGTCGAAAGCATTTTTACACCGCCGAGCGTGGCTTTCAAAGAGACCTCTGCATGTCCACAGTTTGGCCTGGCGTGCAGGTGGCCCGTGACCACGGACCGGTAGGCGGCCCAAATCCGCAGACCGAGACGTGGCCCATGTCCACAGTGACATTCATGACCGGTTTCATTTAGGATGTGAGTAGCACTCTCTGTAAGGCATGTAACATCAATTTGCATAAGCATGAGTTCAGTCTTCTTAATACCTGTATGCATTCGGTCTGTGGATGGTGACACATGTTAGGAGAGGCAATTCCCTTTTTATTTCATTCTACCCATGAACCCCACATAGCCAAATTGCCTTTTTTGTCCTACTAGCTACAAACTATAATTTTTCCTACCCTAGCCGATCTAGTAATGAGTAGCTGTTTGGAATGTTCTACTGCAGTTTGGTTATTTTTATCTGATTTCAGAAGTTGGTGGAAGAATTGAAGGGAATGAAAGAAAAAAAATTAAAAACAAAAAAGAAAAGAATGAAAAGAAAAGAAATTGGAAATATGAAAAGAGAAAAAGAAAAATCATGGGCGAAAAAAACGAGAAATTGTATGGATGATTTTCACTCCCATGTCTAATTTATATTTTATGGGGAGTTGACAAGTTTATGGTGTAATCGTGATTTGAGTGCATTGAATTTGCACCGTTTTGTTTTGTTATACTGAGTACGAAGTTGGGATGCAGTTCAATATTTGGATTCGTTGTTGCTAGCCTGGCTACTAACTCCACATATCTAAATACATCTTAGCCCCTTCTTACCCATTACCTCACTTACCCAAATGTAAGTCCTCGGCATGTGTCTTGGTCATTAGTATGGTTGGAATACGTATGTACGGTTGTAGAGACTTTATTCATGTTAACTGCATGCATGTTCTTATAGGTCGAGTTAGGTGAGTGTCTTTACTTCTTTCTATCTTTCACGTATATACTCACCTTGTGCCTAATATTGAGTGATGAGCGACCCGTGAGAGTCCGATACTTTTGAGTCTTGCAAGGTCGACGGTTCAGTAAGTTTGAGACATTGATTTAATTCGTTTGCACTCATCATCTGCCACTCTGTTAGTTGTTGCATTAAACTGGTTTTGGTGGATGATTTGTAGCTGATGCATTGGTCCCGTTCCATTGTTTATTCTTAGTTGCATTCATAGTTTTCTTGGGGACAAGCAAAGGTTTGGTTTGGGGAGATTTGATGCGTGTATTTTATATAAGGTTTTTACCTCATTTTTACACTCATTTCTGTACTATTTACGTAGTATCTAGCTACAAATACCCCCGAATAGTCTACTTTGGTTCGTTTTATGTAAATTGCAGGAATAAATAAAAGTGGAGCTAAATCGAGCCTAAACTCGTCCCATTTTATGCATTTATGGAGAACAAGGAGCCGGAGCTTGGAATCTATCACTTTGAAGACGCGTGAGCTGGTTTCGGAAGGTGTCTTAGTGCCTAATCGTGCTGAAATAGCTCGATCGACTACTTTTCTAGTCGATCGAATGCTTTATATACTGAAGGTTACTCGATCGAGCAGTTCCAATATCCAATCGAGAAGGCAATACAAGGAGTTACTCGATCGAGTGGTTTATTTCCACTCGATCGAAGGGTTTGTCGCTTAGTTGCTCGATTGAGTAGTTTATTTCCACTCGATCGAGTGGTTTGGCCCGCATAAGAGTTTTTCCGCCTAATTTCGTATGGGCTTTTGTAATTAAACTATGGATTAGGTTTAAGGGGAAAATTTTCGTATGCTACTAAAGAGAGTAGACTGCGTAACTCTTCCTCATTCATTATTCACTTTTCACTCTATAATTTTCCACTGCTTCTTTCATTTTCACTCTTCTTCTACCCTTTTGCTATTCGGATTCGGATTTGTGATCGGTATTATTATTTCTTTTTAATTCCTTAATCATAATTCTTGTTTTATTTCTATCTTTCTTTGATTGCTTTCATCATTACCCTATTCGATCTTTATTAGTTTTATTAGTATGTTTAATTCCTATTATCTATATGTTATTGTTGTTGATTCAATAGTAATGCGTAGCTAATTTCCCTTTGCTAAGACTAGGGAATCCATGATTATGAAGGAATAGTAATTGCCATATTAGGTTAATGCTTGTGTAGTCTTTGTTGTTAATCGCAACAGTTAATTGCATCTGTCTGATTGAGTCGACGCAATTAGGCATTTTTATCGTAGTAAACCTTGACCTAGACCGGGAGGTTGGAAAGGGTGAGACTCGTAGCGAACATTAGGGCACTGTAGTCAGGGCGGAAGCTAAGCTATTTGTGCTTTAGGGCGAATTAAGACCGGAAGGAGATATTCACTGCTCCTCGAACCATACTTGCATTGACCTGAAACCTAAATTACTTGACCGAATGATCATGGTGAACCGTTTGTCTTAGCTGCTTTCTTTATCTGCTTAATCCTTTTCTCTGCCTTTTTCTCTTTCTCATTCTCATTAGTTTAGAACAGTAACCCAATTAAAACCTCCATTTTGGTCACCGTGACGAACTTAGACAAAGCTGACATTTTCCATCTCCCTGTGGAGATCGACCCGACTTCCCTAGCTATATTAGTTAGAGCCAGTTGGTTATTTTTGATAGGTATACAACTGCCCTGTCAAACGACAAAGATGATGATGATGACATACCTATGCATCGCATATCGGCGTCAAGACCGCTACCGGGCTCAAGCAACCTATGCCCAAGGCACAAGCATCCTCAAAGGCTCACATGGAAGGAATTATGGTGAAGGAAATGAGAAGAGGCGACATCTAGGTCTGAAGAAAGGAGGCGGAAATGATTTACGATTCTATCAAAACACGATTATAAACCCTCGCTGTAAAGACGCTACTCGATCGAGTAACCAATTCACTAGATCGAGCGGCCCCTACTCGATCGAGTACCCAAGCTACTCGATCGAGTAGCCTCGACTAGATCGAGTACCACTCATCCCAAGGCCTATCCCAACACGAGACATCTCTTGCTCGAATTTCCAAAGGCTACCACATGCCCCTAAGGTCGGTCAACGTCGGTCAACGGGTCCCTAAAAGTACGGGTATTACAATGTTGCACAAGACAGTTTGTGCATTTCCATTTAGATGAAAGTAGGAATTTGAATCCAAAATTGGCGCAGTTATTCTTGGATCGTATAAAGGTATGATAACTTATGTAGCGAGACAACATGTTATTTTGGAGGTAAATTGAATGCTATGTAAAATGAATGATGATATGATGATACAGGAAGCCTTTTTTATTACTGAATGTTATGATAAGTATTTAATATAGAAGGCGGGGGGTGTCTTAAGGCAGTGGAAGTGGGACGTTGGTAAGTATTGGTTGTATGTGGACAAGGAGACGAGGGAGATGCGTAAGAGCCCGTCGTCAAACAAGTGTCCCACCATCACTCATGAAAAATGGGATCTTTTCAAAGCGATTCGAGCTAGTAAGAAGTTTGAGGTTAAGTATCCTCGCCTTTTAATGATTTACCTATCATTTTTTTAATTAATGAGTTCTCTATAATTTTTTTATTATATCATCGACTTGCGCTTTTATATAATTTGAAGGCCGTTAATAAATGAAATCGTGCTAACATTTCACGCAAGAAGGAGAAATGGTATGGTTCTCGAAGCGGTTACAGATTGATAGAAGACCAACTCGTAAGTAACATGCATCCCCCCTGTTTATTTGATTTTTTTAATCACACTTGGACTTGATACACATTTATATATATAACCGTTACCATGTTAATGTGTTTGTGGCAAAGGGAGTGACCGACTTGAATCGGCACGTAACTTATAAAGAAGCGCACACGCCTAAAGGATCCCGGCCGTGTGACAAATATGATCAGGAAGTGTTGGCTAACATAGTAAGCATTATTTTATTAAGACGAGTTCATTACTAACTTTATTATTTTAGTCACAAATATAATTTGAAGTTTATTTAATATATTATAGGAGAAGGTATTGAAGGAGGTAGAAGAAGGGAAATTCACTCCCAATGGTCGTGATGACGTTCTTCCTAGAGCGATCGGTCGACCCGATTATCCAGGTCGATTGAGGGGCATCCCGTTACATGTTGGAGTCACGAAATATTATGCGACAACTGCCCCGAAAAAGAAGAAAAGGAAGGCTAAGGCTGAGAAGGCTGACATGGTACCATATATTCTATTATTTTCATTTAGGTTCACATGTTATTGTTTTAAACAAATTGCTGAAGCATTACATTTTTGGTACGCAGGTTCAGTTATTGGCATCCATGATACTAAAGATGAATTCTGGAGGCAAGCCTTCCGAAGAAGAATTGAAGATGATGGAGGATATCATTAAAGGGGGTAAGCTACAACAGATTGGTCAAGAGGCCGAGAACACTACTACCTTGGCAATACATGAGAAGGAAGAATCGGTCAACGAGATTCAGAAAGATCAGGTACCTACTGCTTCTGAAGTTTTAACAACTAAAGCCGATAAGGTAAATATACGACTTCCTTATTTTTGTTTTCTTTTTTTTTTGGGTAAGATCAGGGGGTGTGTTCCCTGCCAGCTCTAATGCTATAACTTCTGACATCGTGCCATTGGTTAATTTTATTAGGTAAATGAGTCTTAAACGGGGACGCAACTTGAGTTATCCGCTACAACTCACAATAATCGGGGGATGCAACTTGAGAAGACGGCTGATGAAAAACAGCAGCATACATCCCCTTCAAATCAGTTCACAGTTTTCGGCAAGGTATGCATGAAGTCTTTAGTGAAATTTATATGAATTCTATTAAATTTTGAGATATAATATATAATGGATGTGTATTCTTCAGGCCGTAAACAGGAAGGTAGTTATTGTTGCTGACCCTAATTCCGCGAAACCTGTGCGTGTTGGCCGGGGTCTCATAGACTTGCCCACCAAATCAGCGGAAACTTTATTGGTTCATGGCGAAAAACTTTTGCCGAATCATAGAAAAGTTTAGATAACTCGTCTTAGAAGGCCATGAAAAATTTCAACTGCTCGTCCTAGTTTGTGACGACATTACCGTTCTGGCAGATGCGGTTGGAAGTTTTATCCAATGGCCTACTTCTCACATCTTCCTGGCTCGTTCGTCTCCGCCTCAACCGAAAGCAGTTGGGGTTAGAAAAAATACCTTTATATGTTAAATTTTTATATGTTAAATGTTTTTATATGTTAAATTTATATGTTATTTTTTTTAGGGAACAAAAAACACGGATAAGCCGGATAAGCCTAAGTCCCCAGACATGCCAACTACCTCGTCGAAACAACAACTTGATGAGGTATTTAATTAACTTCTCCATTTTTTTTAAAAACCTCCCTTTATTTATATTTTTTCTTTATTTCTAACAAGCATGGAAATTTTGTGTAGGGGACAAAAAAGACGAATAAGCCTAAGTCCCCAGACATACCTACTACTGCCTCATCATTGAAAGAGCAGGTTGATGAGGTATTTAGTTAAGGACTCTTTTATTTTTATTACTCCAACTAGGATATGTTACCTTTGGATTTTTTATTATTTTATTTATCTACATGTATAGGTTGGTAGTAGCACAAAAAGAGAAAAGCATTATTTCCCCAATTTGAAAGATGTTAGGAGTATAGCCTCCACTAATTTTTCTGGGAGCGAATTCGTGCTAAAAGTAAGAACGCTGACAATGAGGGAACTGTATGTGGAGGATAGCCGTCGCATAGCAAACGAGCAATTGATAATTATTTCGCTCGATTAGGATATTTTATGGATTGAGCGCGAAGCAATTCTGTCATGGGAGCTGCTAGCCATTTGGGCTGGCCTTCTCGAGATTGATGTCCAACACCTATTTGTTTGGATGAAGTAAGTTTCTTAATAAATCATTTCATATTCTAATATTCTGACTAGACAGTGTTTTAAATACCGGAATTAATACCGTAATAATGTAGGTTCTTGAAATCGAGAGTGATCTCCGAGAACAAGATTCCATATGATCAATACGGATTCATGTGCCCCTATATTTTATCTATGCATATCACGTTGATTCCGTACGAATATCGGGTAGATTATATTTCTCGGGAATTGGCGACAAACAAAAAGCTCATTTTTGCCCCTTATAATGAAATCGGGTAATAAACAAATTAATATTACGATTCTATTATGCCGACCAAGAAGAAAGTTTTTTGGTTGGACTCTTTGCATAGAGAACCAAACGAGACCTTTAAGAGCTTGATTATTAAGTAAGTTTATAATACTGCTTTATTTATAATAACATTTGTTGGAAATCTATATCTCATTAAACAACATATTCTAATATATGTGACAATTAATTTAGTCATAATACAAATCTTATGCATGCAAAGTAAAATAGATAAGTGAAGAAATCGTTTTCCTTACTATCAATTTCGGACTAAAGGGCACAAGTAAGATCTCCTTCTTACTTGTTCTTGAGCTTTCCTTATATGGATGAACAAAGATTCAAGCTTAGAATCTCTCCCAAAGATGAATACCCAAGATAACCCCTTAAAAGATAAATATTATTTAACTAGAACAATATATATCTTACTAAAAATTGACCCAAAATATTTATATTGGTCTCTATTATTTCGGTATAGAGAAAGGAATTTTTGGAAGTTATTATCTCTCTAATTTCTCATAAGATGTTGAGAGGAAATTATATTTCTTACTCTAGAAATATTATATGAAGTTGTGAATAAAAATTAGAGCGAAAAACTCTCTAATTATGGCCTTAGAAAAACGGTTATGGGGAAGAGGCTAGGGCCAATGCATGACCAAGTTGCTCTTCACATAAGCAACTAGGTGTGCATGGCTATGTATTAGGTCTTATGATTATGCTTTCCACTAAACATAATTAACATAATTTAAACCTAATACTCCCTCCTTATTTTCGGCACTTTCATAAAATGGGTGGTCCATTTTATATTTTTTCATTTGTCAATTTGTCATATGTTACATGTTACATGACATGTCACAATGTAATGTATTTTTAACATATTAAAAATCAACGTATTAATAAAAATACGTCATGTACAAAATCGACTTAGTAATTCATAATTACTTGCACCAAAAACGATTTACCAATTATAAATCACAACGTCTTGTATTTATAATAAATTATTCATTCAGTTTCAATTGTTTCCGTAAACAATAATTTCATCTAAGCAATAAAACAATTTGATCACTTAGACCGTATCTTATTTAATCAAATTTCAATGAGACACGTAAATATTACTTCCAAAATCGTCCGTCAATTTTAAGTAATTTAATTAGCCCGTATCGACATTAGATCAATTAAATAATCAATTAAGAGTGTTACCCTTTAGGTATGACCTTAGGGGATCAACTGATCACCACCGTCTCACGACAGTAATGTCAAACTCTAGTCAGCCAATCATTACCGATATGTGTGGACCAGTTGACTGTAAAATATTACATCCCACATGTATTCTTAAAATGAGATTTAAACATGTGATCATAATGATCAACAGTTGTGATCGCATTATTGTCGGAGGACACATATTCCAACAATCTCCCACTTGTCCTCGACAAGTGTGCGTCACCAATTCTCTTGTCCTATTACTATCTCCCACTCAATGCAAGGTGTCTTTCGGGTCGTACTTGCAAGTGATCATATCTAGAGTGGTTTCCTCGATCTGGAGAATAACTGATTGACCGGAATTATCTATCAAAGATACCTTCCGAGCGTGGCCACGCATTTCCAGTTCATTACTCCTCGAGTGGCCCTGAGATATTGTTTTAACCCTGACAAGAGGGTGGACAATTCTTATCGCACTTATTCCCTTCGACTAGCCACAGCCATCATAACCCAAAATATGCCCATTTGACCCCATTTACGAAGGTCGTAGTAACACAAATCAAAGTTAATCTGAAACTGTGCGACCTTAGGCGAACAGTCTTTAGTCAAAAGAATCGACTCATTAGAATACTATAGTAGCTCTCGCCTCGACCAGGCTATATAAATTTGCCAGAACTCTATAAGCGGACATAAGGTGCGACAAAGTGTTACTAACAGTTTGCCTATGTGATCGACTAGTCATCTCACATGACTCTATTGCACTTGAACTTGCCATCAATCACATCACACTCTAGTCACTTCGAGACGTCACCTCATACAAGTGACTATGGACGAATACCATGTTAATCCGGGTTCACTTTAACAGGGTTCAATATTGTCTCTACAACCCGTTTGGATGTAACAAAGTATAAAAGGAGTTTTCAGATTTAAAAACTCGAACGATAAATGTGATTATCATATGAGTAGTCAATACTTGATTACTACATCATATTCTATAATCCAATTTAGATTTTGTATGTAGTTGTTCATCTCAATTCAATTGAAATGTCATGACTCATCATGTTAAGCCTATGAGAAGGCTTTGGTTAGTAGGTTTTATCAACTTCTTGTACCTTACTCAACCTTACTACATACTCGTTTTCCTTTGTAATGTATACATTTGCATTACAAAACTTTCTGAGTACGTGTCTAGATCCAATCTAGACATAGGCCCTCTAGCCTTAGAATAGCTCCCACTATTATCACAGTGTGCGGGACCCACCCCTCTCGCACATCTCATGATTGCAAGTGTACTCAATTTCCGTTGTGAATATCTCTCATTGTTCTTTATTGCCTAGAACGATTCTAGCGAATCTATTTCTTAAATAACATAGCCACAATTGTTCCTTAACCATCCTGATGTGTTTTGATTATGGTTTTGCCAAAAACCATGCGCAATCTCAATTGTCAATTGTCATTTGTGTAACACCCTTACACAAAATTGCATCAAAAACACTTTGCTTTCCATCCTTAATGCTTCTGCAAGCACTTAAGGGTAATCTTTATGGCTTACTTGGTAACTATTACTTAAATTCGATTTGAAACAATTCATCATACTCAAAGTATATGAAGTGTTATACATCATATCTTATTTAATTGATCCGGCAGCGGCAGCAAATGGAATCAATCAAATATGTTCAATTCTATTGAACTAGTCATGAATCTTATCAACATAAGACTTCTTATTTGACGCTAATATCATGTGGATTTATCTCCATAAATCCGGATATTAAAGATGTACTATATTTCTCCAAAGTCTAAAATCATTCGCAATGATCAATATGTCATCCACATATAAGACTACTTAAACATTCCGTAACTCCCACTAAACTCCATGTGTAAACACAACTTCTCGACTTATCGAGAAAAGTTTTATAACATGATCAAAACATTGATTCCAACTCATTGATGTCCTACTTAAGACCCTCTCTTAAGTTTCACATTATCTTAGGATCGCAAGAATCTACAAAAACTCAAGACATGTATTGAATACATTCCTTCTAATTGAAGAAGTGGGTTTTAGATTCACTTGCTATATGTATATCATCATTATGAAACACAACCCCTAAGAAGATCCAAATAGACTTAAGCATTTCAACTGGTGCAAAACCCTTTGCCACCAATCAATCTTTGAAATCTAACAATTCACTTGGAATTTATTTCGGATTTTCATGGCTCTAAGCCTTGTATTGAGTTGTTACTTAAACACTCTCCTGTAAGTCATATGTTCATTACTTTCCAGAAGTAATCAACTTGAATCAAACAATTTCTTTGTAAGTTGTAAGCTCTTTACTTTCTTAAAAGTAACACTGATTCATCATTCTCAACAAGTGATGAGGGTAACCTCCTAGGTTTTGAAGAAACAACGTTTTACACAAGACGTCTTATGTAGCCAAGAAAGACCAGTTTCTTGCGACATAACATTCTTTGACACAATACAATTTGTGGCTCTTGAATATTTTCTCCCACTCTGTCTTCTAGAAATAAACTTGTATTTTAGGAAGACAGCTTCACGAGCCACAAACCCGTTGTACTCGTGATTATAGTAAGTAAAAATGAGCATTTGTTTCTTTGTGAAAACTTACAAACATGGTACCCTACCATATCATATCTCATATGAATCGTTTTAGATTTAGTGGAAAAAATAATTTAGACAAAAATGATAAAATTCCCAAAAAAGGTTCAAGTAACTCAAGGTAACTTGATTGAAGTCCAAACCATATCGAATAGCGTTTGATTTCTTTATCCAACCACACATTATCCCATAATGTGTGTTAAAAGAGATTAACTTGTGATACTATATCACATTTCATTTGGCTTATATCAAAGTCTTCACTTTGATAATCGCATCACGACTAAATCGTGATTCCTTGAACTCTTTGAACTTCTTCAAGGATTTCTCTATTTACCTTATTAAGTGAACACATTAGCGTCAACTTAAATCGTTGGTAAAAGAAAATGATCAACCTATTTTGGATCAATGATTTAGAACCTCGATCTCCTTTTCAACCAAAAGGCACGAAACATCTTGCTTTGAATACAAGATACGCATATACCATAAGATCTAATGGTTTCAAGAGTACTTGATAACTCTTTGCGTTCATCATTCCAAAATCTAAGGTTCAATCTTGGGTTACCAACTTGAGTCTTGCATCATCTACATGATATATCATTTTAGTTTGGTTTAGAATAAAATCACCTTGATAATGGGCTAGCCATACATAAATCATGGTGTATAGGGTCACAAAAGTGAAACTTCTTTTGTATCTTAACAAGTTTATATTCTTATTTAGAGTTTATGCACTTAATAGTCACAATTAAGTACAACTCTAAACCCAAAAACTAGATTGAGTAGACAATGACTCTATCTCTCAACATCATTGTTGCTAGTCGTCATATTCTAATCATCTTATGTATCAAATACAATGATGAAAACCACCACCGGTCTCTAATATTGACGAAGTAGTACTAGCAAAATTTATGTCAATCAAATAAACATTTAAAGAAGAAGGTCCCATTAGATGTCCCACAACTAACTTGTTGATTCTTCAATAATTTGGGGTAGTTTCCTTTCTAGCGTCCAACAATTAAGACAATGAAAACTTTATCGGTGGGGATTGATAGGTTTAGTATTGCTATTCTCAATAACGTTACTTTTAACATTATCTTGTACCAATTCCATTCTAATTTTACTTCTTAGAACCCTATCCCTTTCTTAACGGTTTAAGAGAATGCTCCCACTCATTTCAATGAGTCTTTGCTTAGAGAAGCAAAATTTAATTTCATGAAGACTACTCTTCATTCGTTCGTTTAGTTTTAAAACATTCATTGAAGTGGTTGCGGTATTTTGGTCAATCTTAATTTCCAACAAATCTAGTTACCAAAAAGATTTAACGTTTCAAAGTACTTAAATTAATTAAGCATATGAGAAACAATTGTAAGTAGATATGTTAGTCAAGAATCAAAAACCCTTTTGATTACAAATAACTTTTATCTATACTCTTCACAAGAGATCCTTACGATGGATAATACGAGGTTTTAGAAGAAAATTCATATTTGTCTTTAGTTACGATGTTTTAATGGATATTTGAACTAAAAACGAAATGATATCGTATATGAATTGTGGTAAAGAAATAGAACAATATGATAACGGAATAGTGGAAAACTTAACATTTATCGTTTTATTAATACTTGTAAATAACAAGTAAAACATTTACATAGTGACCTCTACCCAACTATGATAAATGATTCCAATATCCAAATTCATATTAACTTGGGCACGGGGTAGCCGATGGAACCCTTATCAATATAACTCGGTGGATTAACTCTTTAATCGATTCTACTTTTAGAACTCTTGGTCGATAAAATTACTCTAATATTTATCTATAGCCCGGAACACATGCGACTACGGTCACGAATACTTCCGTTGAGCTCAATCCAAATTTCAAATAAATGTGTCCATGATCCAAATTCACATTAACTTGGGCACGGGGTAGCCGATGAAACCCTTATCAACATGAATTCGGTGGATAGACATTTATCACCCACTTCCTCTACGTAACAAGGTTTGTACCCTGGGGTGGCCGAGTGGACTCCCTCGCGAAATAGGTTTTCATGGTTTCTACTTTTTTGTAAGGCTAAGTCTCAATTGTTTATTTTTAGTGAGAGGTCATGTCAATTTATTATCTATCACGTTTTAAGTGAACTAAAGCGGTGAACTACGATAATTGTAATTGACACGGTCGATATACTTGATAAAAAAAAGATAATGCATGTTTTAGTTATGGCGATTTAGCGATGCATGAACCAAGTGGTGTTAGTCCAGTGGTAGCCGGGTTAAACCTTAAAGCTTGCAGAAGTGCAGGAGTTGAGAGGTCCCGGGTTCGACTACCAGCTGGGGCGATAATCACTTGGCCACTGCAGCCCCCGAAGGGGTGGCTTACATGGTCCATGTGGTGGTGCGGGAATGCATGGACCCGGGGGGATCCAACCCCTCGTCATAAAAAAAAAAAAAAAAAAAAAAAAAAGATTTAGCGATGCATGCAACATATATAAAAATGCAAAGCATAAATTAAATCCTAGTATGGCCTTCCTTGAATAATAAATCTAATAAACTATTACAAATTCGGAAACCAACTCCATTGGTCCCTTGAACTTCGGTCTTGGCACGTATCTCGAGGTAACACCGTCTTTAATGGATCGCCTTCTCGAGTGGCACGGTCTTCAAGGAACTCCGGAATAAATAAATTACATAATAAATTACATAATTTCCTATTATACATTTGTAATTAAAATAAAATAAATCTATTAAATTACAAAATGGTGATACGAGATCACAATAAATTACAACCGAATCGATATTCCCATACATTTTGGGCAATACTAATTAAAACTAAGGCCATACTAAGTAAAATTACATAATTCAAAAATTACATAAACTTAAAATATGACAATCATAAATAAAATGCAGCATTATAATATGTATGAACATGCCCAATTTTATGCTAAATCGCCTTTAAGGAGCCAATATCGTATATTAATCGGTTTTTATGGATTTGCGTGATTTAACATTTTAAAATCACAATAATTACATAAATTCATATTTATGTACAAGTTAATTACCCTAACCAACTTAGGACTCAAAATTAGTCTCCACTAACATATTGACAATAATTAACTTATATTTCTTAAAATGTTTCATAAATGGACTCAAAAGTACAATAATATGTCATAAACTTCAAATTAAATCATAAAATTTCAAATAAATTTGAAATTTGAAATTTAAACTCATGAACATTCTGAAAAAATACCATGACACTCATAATGCTCAAAAACATAGGTTAAAAATTTCGAAAATTATCGAGGAAAAACAATGTTGCGGTTTATCGGATTTATCAATTATTACCATAAAAATATGAGAAAAATTATTTTTATTTACTTTTCACTTTTAGATCTGAAATATATGATAAAATGCAAAATGTGACGTTTTTCCTTAGTCATGAAGTATGTTTTAGCAATTTTCACTAATTAAAGTCACTATTTATGTTATTTTTCATCAAAAATTCATAAATCATGCATAAAGACTTCATTATAGCCAAATATATTACACACATCTTTTAAAATGTCATGTGACAACATACTAAATTTCCATGACCGGATTCGAAATATTACTCATATTAACCTATTTTTCCATTTAAATACGATTTTAACTTGAAAAAACCACATTTCGTGCATAACAACTCATTTTATTATGAACATTTACAGGTCATCAATATATAATATATGTGAAAACATATCCAAAAACCACTGGAAAAATCGAAGTGTAGCTATTTTTAATTCCATAAATTAACCAAAATATCCTAAATACATTTTTAGGACCAGAAACTTTAACATGCAAATTAAATTCGTGATATGTCATAATAAACACAAATTTATAAGTTTTGTATGTTAATCGTATAACTCGGAAAAACAATAACTGATTTGCATGCAAACAACCTAAGGCTCATGATACCGCTTGTTGGAAATCTATATCTCATTAAACAACATATTCTAATATATGTGACAATTAATTTAGTCATAAAATTAAATACAAATATTATGCATGCAAACTAAAATAGATAAGTGAAGAAATCATTTTCCTTACTATAAATTTCGGATCAAAGGGCACAAGTAAGATCTCCTTCTTACTTGTTCTTGAGCTTTCCTTATATGGATGAATAAAGATTCAAGCTTAGAATCTCTCCCAAAGATGAATACCCAAGATAACCCCTTAATAGATAAATACTATTTAACTAGAACAATATATTGTTGGAATATATGTGTCCTCCGACAATAATGCGATCACAACTGTCGATCATGATGATCACATGTTTAAGTCTCATTTTAAAGGATACAATTGGGAAGTAATAATTTACTGTCAACTGGTCCACACATATCAGTAATGATTGGCTGACTAGAGTTTGACATTACTGTCGTGCGACGGTGGTGATCAGTTGACCCACTTAGGTCATACCTAAAGGGTAACACTCTTAATTGAATATTTAATTGATCGTATGACGATAGGGGTTAATTAAAATACTTAAAATTGACGGACGATTTCGGAAGTAATATTTACGTATCTCATTATAATCTGATTAAATAAGATACGGTCTAAGTGATTGAATTATTTTATTACTTAGATGAAATTATTGTTTAAGGAAGCAATTGCATTTGAATGAATAATTTGTTATAAATACAAGATGTTGTGATTTATAATTGGTAAATCATTTTGGTACAAGTAATTGTGAATTACTAAGTCGATTTTGTATATGACGTATTTTTATTAATGCGTTGATTTTTAATATGTTAAAAATACATAACAATTTTACATGACATGTGACATGTGACAAATTGACAAATTGACAAAGATAAAATGGAATCCATTTTATCTCAAAATGACCGAAATAATGGGGAGTTTTAGGAAATTCTTATGTTAATTAACTAAGTGGTAAACTGTTGGAACATGTGTCCTCCGACAATAATGCGATCATAAATGTTGATCATGATGATCACATGTTTAACTCTCATTTTAAAGAATACAATTGGGAAGTATTTTTACTGTCAACTGGTCCACACATATCGGTAATGATTGGCTGACTAGAGTTTGACATTACTGTCGTGCGACGGTGGTGATCAGTTGATCCCTTAGGTCATACCTAAATGATAATACTCTTAATTGATTATTTAATTAATCGTATAACGTTACGAGTTAATTATATTACTTGAAAATTGACTGACGATTTTGGAAGTAAAATTTACGTATCTCATTGTAATCTGATTAAATAAGATACGGTCTAGGTAATTGAATTGTTTCATTACTTAGATGAAATTATGATGTTGTGATTTATAATTGGTAAATTGTTTTGGTGCAAGTAATTGTGAATTACTAAGTCGATTTTTGTATATGACGTATTTTTATTAATACGTTTATTTTTAATACGT
Organism: Silene latifolia; assembly: GCF_048544455.1. Lineage (NCBI taxonomy): Eukaryota > Viridiplantae > Streptophyta > Magnoliopsida > Caryophyllales > Caryophyllaceae > Silene > Silene latifolia. The sequence continues at coordinate 35,734,181 of NC_133533.1, forward strand.
TAAAAATACTTAACATTATTACATGACATGTAACATGTGACAAATTGACAAATTGACAAAGATAAAATGGAATCCATTTTATCTCAATTTGGACCGAAATATTGGGAGGAATTAACATATATATTATGTTGATTAAGTTAATGGAAAGCATAATGATGTTAGTCTAATACTAGCCATGCATACCTAGACAATCTTGTAAAGAACACATTGTGCATGCATTGGCCACTCCTCCCTCACCCTACCCGGTTTTGGCATAAAGAGAAGCCAAGGGTTTTCTCTTATTTTCCTAAGACACACTACATGCAAAAATCTAGTGCGGTTAATTCATTCATCTATCATTCTAAAATATTTTTAGAGAGATAAAAATATTTCTTCCTTCTTCATCCTCCTCTTGACCGAAATCCAATAGGACAAAAATTATTTTGGGTCATTTTTATTTAAGTTAATGTTATTCTAGTATTAATAATATTAATTTTATTAAGAGTATTTCTTGGGTATAAATCCTTGGGAGGGATTCTACATTTGAGTCCTTTGTTCATCCATATAAGGAGAGCTCAAGAACAAGAGAGTAGGAGAACTCTCTTGTGCCCTTAAGATCCGAAAATACCTATGTAAGAATGAAGATTTCTTCTTTAATTTGTTTATTGTTTGCATGTATAAGATCACCATTTAATTTTATGACAAATTAACATAAAACATATATGAATATGTTGAGTATATAGATCTACTTTTCCTTCAATCGGTATCAGAGCCATGGTTGTTTTCATGCAAATCGGTTAAAAGTTTTTCCGAGTTATAAGATTAACATATAAAACTTGTAAAATTTGTGTTATTATGATATATCACGAAAATCATTATGCATGTTAAAGTTTCTGATCCTAAAATATTTTTAGGATATTTTGGTTAATTTATGGATTTTATTGTTCATCTTACATAATAATGGCATTAAAAATATGACTTTATGAATAAAATGTCATTTTCGGACTAAAATTAGCTAAACTTCGAATTTTTCAGTGATGTTTTGATATGTTGTCACATATATTATTTTGAGATAACCTGTAAATTTTCATAATTTTTGGACTTCTTATGCTCGAAAAATGGATTTTTCATTATTAAAATCGGATTTAGATGAAAAATAGGTTAATATGAGATGAAATTCGAATCTGGTCATAGAAATTTAGTATGTTGTCACATTCAATTTTACAAGATGTGTGTAAAATAATGGGCTATATTGAAGTCTTTTTGCATGATTTATGGATTTTTGAAGAAAAATAGAATGAATAGTGACTTAATTAGTGAAATATTAATAAAACATACTTCATGACTAAGGAAAAACGTCACATGTTGCATTTTATTATATTTTTCAGATCTAAAATTGAAAAGTTGGTGAATATATTTTTTCTCATGTTTTTATGATTTTATTGTTAAAACCGATAAACCGCAACATTGTTTTTCCGGATAAATTTCGAAATTTTTAACCCAAGTTTTTTGAACATTATGAGTGTCATGGTATTTTTCCAGAATGTTCATGAGTTTAAATTTCAAATTTTGAATTTATTTGAAATTTTGTGATTTATTTGAAGTTTATACTCCCTCCAATCCATACCAAACTCCCCATTCACTTTTTAGAGGTCAAATTTCGAAAAGTTTGACCGTTAATTCACTTAAAACTATAAATCATTGAAAAATAAAAATTACATATTTAGTTTTGTTATGAAAATATCTTTCACAAAATTATATTTTTTGTGAAAATTTTCTACGTTTAAAGGACAAAAACTACGGTCAAAGCGTCGCCTCGAAGACCACCCAAAAGCAAATGGGGAGTTTGGTGTGGATTGGAGGGAGTAGCTTTTTATTGTATTTTTAGGTCCATTAATGAACAAATATTAGAAATATGAGTTAATTATGGTCAAATAATTAGTGAAGACTAAATTTTGAGTCCTAATAGGTTAGGGTAATTAACTTATGCATAAATATGAATTTATGTAATTTTTGTGATTTTAAAACGTTGAATCACGCAAATCCGTAAAAATCGTGTAATATACGATATTGGCTACTTAAAGGCGATTTAGCATAAAATTGAGCATGTTCATACATATTATAATGCTGCATTTTATTTATGATTGTCATAATTTTATTTTATGTAATTTTGAATTATGTAATTTTTACTTAGTATGGCCTTAGTTTTTAATTGATATTACCCGAAATGTATGGGAATATCGATTCGGTTGTAATTTATTGTGATCTCGCATCACCGTTTTGTAATTTAATAGATTTATTTTATTTTAGTTACAAATGTATAATAGGACATTATGTAATTTGTTATGTAATTTATTTATTCCGGAGTTCCATAAAGACGGATTTCATCAAGATGGCGATACACAAAGACGGTGTTACCTCGAGATGAGTGCCACAACCGAAGTTCAAGGGACCAATGGAGTTGGTTTCCGAATTTGTAATAGTTAAATAGTTTTTCTATTTTAGGAAGGCCATACTAGGATTTTTTTATGCTTTGCATTTTATTTATATGTCACATGCATCGCTAAATCGCCATAACTAAAACATGCATCATCATTTTATGGAGTTTATCGACCGTGTCAATTACAATTATCATAGTTCACCGCTTTAGTTCACTTAAAACGTGATAGATAATAAATTGACATGACCTCTCGCTAAAAAAAACATTTGAGATATAGCCTTACCAAAAATTAGAAACCCATGAAGTACCAGTTTCGCAAGGGAGTTGAGCCGGATTTACCGTAAGACAAACCTTGTTACGTTGGTGAAGTGGGGTGATAAATGTCTACCCACCGAATTTATAAAGATGACGGTTGTTTTCGGCTTTACCGATGCCCAAGTTGATGTAAGTTTGGATCATGGACACATTTATTCGAAATTTGGGTTGAACTCAACGAAAGTATTCTCGACGGTTGCCGGATGTGTTTCGGGCTAAAGATAATTTTTAATGTAAATTTATCGACCAAGAGTTCTAAAAGTAGAATCGATTAAAGTGTTAATTCACCGAGTTATATTGATGAAGGTTTGTTTTCGGCTTTACCGATGCCTAAGTTAATATGAATTTGGGTCTTGGAATCATTTATAATAGTTGGGTAGAGGTCACTATATAAATGTTCATATCTTGTTAATTTATTTTAAAGTATGATTTAAAAAGACAAATGTTAATATTTCCTTTTCCTCCATACTTGTAGTTCATTACAATGAATCCATCAAATGCTACCGCACCGATAACTATTGAGTCTTACCACAATGTTTTTGACGACGTTTGCTCCAACAATGATTTCGACACTACTAGAGAACTTCATTTTGGGATAGGTTCGGATGGAAACCTTAACTTCATCACTTCTTCTAAACCACCTACTACTACTAGATCTCGTGTGAGCCCGTCTCAGGAAGACTACCTCATACAATCTATAGGATCTTTGTCTCTGTAAGATAAAGATGCCAAAACTAGTGGGAGCTCAAGCAATCAAGTTCTTGCTTCAAAGGGCAAAAAGTTCAAGAAGATGGGAAAGAAAATCAAATACTTCAAGCAAGTTAATGATGAGTGCCATTATTGCTATGGCATGGGACATTGGCTTAGGAATTGTCCCGTATATTTGCGAAATATAAGGGAAGGAATCATCACTCCAAAAGGTAAAATTCCTAAGGAAATTTATGTTATTGATATAAATTATACTTCCACTACGACATGGGTACTAGATACCGGTTGTGGTTCTCACCTTTGTAATCATTTACAAGGTTTAAGAGACATGAAGAGGCTTAGCAAGGGAGATGTGGATCTACGCCTTGGAAATGGAGCTCGAGTAGCGGCCGAATCCAAAGGAACTTATGTTTTAGCTTTGCCTAACGAATTTGAGTTGTATTTACATAATTGTTTTTATGTGCCTACACTCTCTAAAAACATTATTTCAATCGCCATGCTAGACATGGACGGTTTTTGTTTTGTCATTAAGAACAATCGTTGTACTATTTCAAGGAATGATTTGGTTATAGGCCAAGCTTCTTCCATCAATGGCATTTACATTTTAGAGACCTCAAATCCGACTAATGATATCTATAACATTCAATCAAAGAAACTCAAATCAAGTGACCCAAGTGAAGCGTTAATTTGGCATTGTCGATTAGGTCACATAAACGAGAATCGCATTAAAAGATTAATTTCAAGTAATGTGATTACACCATTTGATTATCAATCATATGGTACATGCGAATATTGCCTACTTGGCAAAATGACTCGTAATCCTTTTAGTGGTAAAGGGACACGAGCTAGTGAGCTATTGGGACTCATACATACCGATGTGTGTGGACCAATGAGTATCACCGCTCGTGGAAATTATGACTACTTTATAACATTCACCAATGACATGAGTAGATATGGGTACATCTATTTGATGAAACATAAAAGTGAAGCGTTTGAGAAATTCAAAGAGTTTCAAAACGAAGTAGAGAACCAATTGAACAAAAGCATTAAGGCACTACGATCCGATCGTGGTGGAGAATATCTTAGTCTTGAATTTGATTCACACTTGAAATGTCGTGGTATTATATCACAACTTTCTCCACCCGGAACACCACAACTCAATGGTGTCGCCGAAAGGAGAAATCGAACCCTACTTGATATGGTTCGGTCTATGATGAGTCAAACTGAGTTACCAAACTCGTTTTGGGGATTTGCGATTCAAACCGCACTAAGATCTTTGAACAATTCTCCCACTAAAGCCACCGAGAAAACTCCATTTGAGATACGGAGAGGAAGAGTTCCTAATCTATCCTACATGAAAATTTGGGGTTGTAATGCTTATGTCAAAACCAGAAATGACAATAAGCTAGCCCCAAGATCCGAAAAATGCACCTTTGTAGGCTATTCAAACACCCGAGGTTATTATTTCTATAAACCTCAAGAAAACAAAGTGTTTGTGTCTTCTAAGGCTGTCTTCTTAGAAAGGGATTTTATTTCCAAGAGACAGAGTGGGAGAAATTTTGAACTTGATGAAGTTTAAGAGCCACAAACCGAGATAGAGACGCAAGAAGAAGTTCCTTCGTCGTCTAATGCGGTTATTCATCCTCCTCTTAGAAGAACGGGCCGTGTTTCTCGCCATCCCGATCGATATGTGGGACTTATCGAAGAAGATGGAACACTTGATGTGTTGCTTATAGAAAGTGACGAGCCCGCTACCTACAAGACCTCAATCTCTAGTCCAAATTCCTCCTTATGGCTTGAAGCCATGAAGTCCGAAATGGATTCTATGCATGAAAACCAAGTTTGGGACTTGGTAGATTTGCCTAAAGGGGCAAGACCTCTTCAATGCAAATGGATATTCAAAGTCTATATTGGCATAGAGGGACATGACGATGTCTAAAAAGCTAGGCTAGTGGCAAAAGGATTTACCCAAGTCCAAGGTCTCCATTATGATGAGACCTTCGGCCCCGTAGCCATGCTAAGATCCATACGGATTTTGTTAGCGATCGCTGCATTTCATGATTATGAAATATGGCAAATGGATGTCAAAACCGCTTTTCTAAATGGGCATTTAGAAGAGGAGGTTTACATGATACAACCCGAAGGTTTTGTTGATTCTAAAAATCCTAACAAAGTATGCAAACTTAAGAGATCCATTTATGTTCTTAAGCAAGCATCTAGAAGTTGGAATCATCGATTCAATCATGTTATAAAGGAGAATGGTTTCACTCGAAGTGTTGAGGAACCATGTTTATACATGAAATTTAGTGGGAGCAATGTTGTGTTCCTAATCTTGTATGTCGATGACATACTACTCATTGGAAATGATATTCCGATGTTGTCTTCTGTTAAGAAGTGGTTAGGTAACCACTTCCAAATGAAGGATTTAGGAGAAGCACAACGCATATTAGGTATCCGGATCCATAGAGATAGATCCAAGAGGATATTGGCACTAAGTCAAGAGTCTTATGTTGATAAGATTCATCGACGGTTCAGCATGGACAAATCCAAAAGGGGTTTGGTACCTATGGTAACCGGGACGATATTGAGCAAGACTCAATCTCCCTCCGAACCCCATGATGTTGAACGCATGAAGACGATCCCTTATGCTTCCGCTGTCGGATCAATCATGTACGCCATGATATGCACACGTCCTGATGTCTCGTATGCTTTGAGCATGACGAGTAGATATCAAGGAAATCCAGGTGAGAGTCACTGGATTGCCGTCAAGAACATCCTTAAGTACTTGAGAAGAACTAAGGATTCTATCTTAGTGTTTGGAGGAGACACCGAACTTCGTGTTAATGGTTACACGGACTCAAGCTTCCAAACAGATAGAGATGACATGAAATCACAAGCTGGTTTTGTTTTCATGCTCAATGGTGGTGCCGTTAGCTGGAGAAGCTTCAAGGAAGCTGTAACCGCGGATTCAACAACGGAAGCTAAGTACATTACAGCATCAGAAGCTGCTAAGGAAGCTGTGTGGATCAGGCAATTCACGTAAGGTCTAAGAGTAGTACCTACCGCCAATGATCCCATCACTCTCTATTGTGATAATAGTGGGACGATCTTCCAAGCTAAGGAGCCAAAGTCTAGTAATAGATCTAGACATGTACTTAGAAAATATCATGTAATTAGAGATTTCATTGAAAGAAAGGAAATTGCGATTTGTAAGGTTGGGACGGATGACAACATAGCTGATCCGCTCACCAAGCCTTTATCGCAGGCCAAGCATAATGGCCATGTTGCTTCCATGGGACTTAAACGTGTACCAAGTTTTTTTTAGATTTTGAAATGAAATAAAAGTGTTGTTTTTGTTCATGTTCACAATCACATTTGTCTTTTATCTTTAATTTATACATTGTTACATCCAAATGGGTTGTAGAGACAATTGAACCCCGTTAAAGTGAACACGGATTAACATAGTATTTGCCCATAGTCACTGGTGTGAGGTGACGTCTCGAAGTGACTAAAGTGTGATGCGATTGATGGCAAGTTCAAGTGCCATAGAGTCATGTGAGATGACTAGTCGATCACATAGGCAGACTGTTAGGAACTTTTTGTCGGGCCTAATGACCGCTTATATAGTTTGGCAAATTTATATAGCCTGGTCGTGGCGAGAGCTACTATAGTATTCTAATGAGTTAATTCTTTTGACTAAAGACTATTCACCTAAGATGGCACAGTTTCAGATTAACTTTGATTTGTGTTACTACGACCTTCGTAAATGGGGTCAAATGGGCATATTTTGGGTTATGATGGCTGTGGCTAGTCGAAGGGAATGAGTGCGATAGGAATTGTCCACCCCTAGTCAGGGTTATAACAATATCTCAGGGCCACTCGAGGAGTAATGAACTGGAAATACGTGGCCACGCTCGGAAGGTATCTATGATAGATAAATCCGGTCAATCAGTTATTCTCCAAATCGAGGAAACCAATCTCGATAGGATCACTTGCAAGTACGACCTGAAAGACACCTTACATTGAGTGGGAGATAGTAATAGGAAAAGAGAATTGGTGACGCACACTTGTCGAGGACAAGTGGGAGATTGTTGGAACATGTGTCCTCCGACAATAATGCGATCACAACTGTTGATCATGATGATCAGATGTTTAAGTCTCATTTTAAAGAATACAATTGGGAAGTATTTTTACTGTTAACTGGTCCACACATATCGGTAATGATTGGATGACTAGAGTTTGACATTACTGTCGTGCGACGGTGGTGATCAGTTGATCCCCTAGGTCATACGTAAAAGATAATACTCTTAATTGATCATTTAATTAAGAGTATAACGTTACGAGTTAATTATATTACTTGAAAATTGACGGACGATTTTGGAAGTAAAATTTACGTATCTCATTGTAATCTGATTAAATAAAATACGGTCTAGGTAATTGAATTGTTTCATTACTTAGATGAAATTATTGTTTAAGGAAACAATTGAAATTGAATGAATTATTATAAATACAAGATGTTGTGATTTATAATTGGTAAATTATTTTGGTACAAGTAATTGTGAATTACTAAGTCGATTTTTGTATATGACGTATTTTTATTAATATGTTGATTTTTAATACGTTAAAAATACTTAACATTATTACATGACATGTAACATGTGACAAATTGACAAATAGACAAAGATAAAATGGAATCCATTTTATCTCAATCTAGACCGAAATATCTGGAGGAATTAACATATATATTATGTTGATTAAGTTAATGGAAAGCATAATGATGTTAGTCTAATACTAGCCATGCATACCTACACAATCTTGTAAAGAACACATTGTGCATGCATTGGCCACTCCTCCCTCACCCTACACGGTTTTGGCATAAAGAGAAGCCAAGGGTTTTCTCTTATTTTCCTAAGACACACTACATGCAAAAATCTAGTGTGGTTAATTCATTCATCTATCATTCTAAAATATTTTTAGAGAGATAAAAATATTTCTTCCTTCTTCATCCTCCTCTTGACCGAAATCCAAGAGGACAAAAATTATTTTGGGTCATTTTTATTTAAGTTAATGTTATTCTAGTATTAATAATATTAGTTTGATTAAGAGTATTTCTTGGGTATAAATCCTTGGGAGGGATTCAACATTTGAGTCTTTTGTTCATCCATATAAGGAGAGCTCAAGAACAAGAGAGTAGGAGAACTCTCTTGTGCCCTTAAGATCCGAAAATACCTATGTAAGAATGAAGATTTTTTCTTTAATTTGTTTATTGTTTGCATGCATAAGATCACCATTTAATTTTATGACAAATTAACATAAAACATATATGAATATGTTGAGTATATAGATCTACTTTTCCTTCATAAACATAATCATATTTGCCTAAAACTAGCCTTGCAAGCCTACTTGCTCTTGTTAAGACAACCTAGCTCATGCATTGGCCCCTTTACCCTCCCCCTAGCCGGTTTCAATATAGAAAAGACCAAAGGGGTTTTCTCTATAATTAAACCTAATATACTACATGAAGAATTAGTGTATTATTATTCATTCTACACACATCTAAAATAAGAGTTTTTAGAGAGATAAATTCTTCCTCTTTCTCCTTTTCTCTTAACCGAAATATTGAGAGAACAAAATAATATTTTGGTCAATTTTATTCAAAATTAATATTGTTCTAGTATCAATAATACTAATTTTATTAAGTAGTTATCTTGGGTATTATTCCTTGGGAGGGATTCTATACTTGAATCCTTGTTCATCCATTTTAGGAAGCTCAAGAACAAGTGAGTAGGATAACTCACTTGTGTCCAAATAATCTGAAATCTTCAATGTAAGATGATGATTTCTTCCTTATTCTTATCATTGTTTGCATGCATAAGATCAACATTTAATTTTATGACTAAATTAAATCATCACATATATGAATATGTCAAGTAATGAGATATAGATTTATAACAAGCGGTATCAGAGAGCCTTGGTTGTTTGCATGCAAATCGGTTATAGTTTTTCCGAGTTATACGATTAACATATAAAACTTATAAATTTGTGTTATTATGATATATCAGAAAATATATTATGCATGTTAAAGTTTCTGATCCAAAAATGTATTTAGGATATTTTGGTTAATTTATGGATTTTATTGTTCATCTTATATAATAATGGCATTAAAAATGTGATTTTATGATTAAAATGTCATTTTCGGACTAAAATTAGCTAAACTTCGAATTTTACAGTGGTTTTGGATATGTTTTCAAATATATTAGTTTTAGATGACCTGTAAATTTTCATAATTTTTGGAGTTCTTATGCTCGAAATATGGATTTTTCATGATAAAAATCGAATTTAAATGAAAAATGGGTTAATATGAGATAAATTTCGAATATGGTCATATAAATTTAGTATGTTGTCACATGTAATTTTACAAGATGTGTGTAAAATAATAGGCTATAATGTAGTCTTCATGCATGATTTATGAATTTTTGATGAAAAATAGCATAAATAGTGACTTAATTAGTGAATAATTGCTAAAACATACTTCATGACTAAGGAAAAACGTCACATGTTGCATTTTATTATCTTTTTCAGATATAAAATTGAAAAGTTGATGAATATAATTTTTCTCATGTTTTTATGATTATAATTGATAAATCCGATAATCCGCAACATAGTTTTTCCGATAATTTTTTCGAAATTTTAACCTATGTTTTTTAACATTATGAGTGTCATGGTATTTTTCCAGAATGTTCATGAGTTTAAATTTCAAATTTTGAATTTATTTGAAATTTTTATGATTTATTTGGAGTTTATAACATTTTATTGTAATTTTGAGTCCATTGATGAACAATTTTAAGAAATATAAGTTAATTATAGTCAAATTGTTAGTGGAGAGTAATTTTGAGTCCAAAGTTGGTTAGGGTAATTAACTTGTGCATAAATATGAATTTATGTAATTTATTGTGATTTTAAAAGGTTGAATCACGCAAATCCGTAAAAACCGTTTAATATACAATATTGGCTCCTTAAAGACGATTTAGCATAAAATTGGGCATGTTCATACATATTATAATGCTGCATTTTATTTATGATTGTCATAATTTTATTTTTATGTAATTTTGAATTATGTAATTTTAATTAGTATGGCCTTAGTTTTTAATTGGTATTACCCGAAATGTATAGGAATATCGATTCGGTTGTAATTTATTGTGATCTCGTATCACCGTTTTGTAATTTTATAGATTTATTTTATTTTAATTACAAATGTATAATAGGAAATTATGTAATTTGTTATGTAATTTATTTATTTCGGAGTTCCTTGAAGACGGTGTCACTCAAGGAAGACGATACATAAAGACGGTGTTACCTCGAGATGCGTGCCAAAACCGAAGTTCAAGGGACCAATGGAGTTGGTTTCCGAATATGTAATAGTTAATTAGATTTTCTATTTTAGGAAGGCCATACTAGGATTTTATTTATGTTTTGCATTTTATTTATATGTTGCATGCATCGCTAAATCGCCATAACTAAAACATGCATTGTCATTTTAATCGAGTGTATCGACCGAGTCAATTATAATTATCGTTGTTCACCGCTTTTGTTCACTTAAAACGTGATAGATAATAAATTGACATGACCTCTCGCTAAAAATAAACAATTGAGACTTAGCCTTACCAAAAAGTAGAAACCATGAAAACTTATTTCGCGAGGGAGTGCACTCGGCCCTACCGGGATACAAACCTTGTTACGTAGGGGAAGTGGGTGATAAATGTCTATCCACCGAATTCATGTTGATAAGGGATGAATCGGCCTTACCGTGCCCAAGTTGATGTGGATTTGGATCATGGACACATTTATTCGAAATTTGGATTGAGCTCAACGGAAGTATTCGTGACCGTAGTCGCATGTGTTCCGGGCTACAGATAAATGTTAATGTAATTTTATCGACCAAGAGTTCTAAAAGTAGAATCGATTAAAGCGTTAATCCACCGAGTTATATTGATAAGGGATGAATCGGCCCTACCGTGCCCAAGTTAATATGAATTTGGATCTTGGAATCATTTATCATAGTTGGGTAGAGGTCACTATGTAAATGCTTTACTTGTTATTTACAAGTATTAATAAAACGATAAATGTTAAGTTTTCCACTATTCCGTTATTATTTTGTTCTATTTCTTTACCACAATTCATATACGATATCATTTCGATTTTTGATTCAAATCTCCATTAAAACATCGTAAATAAAGACAAATATGAATTTTTCTTCTAAAACCTCGTGTTATCCATTGGAAGGATCTCTTGCGAAGAGTATAGATTAAAGTTATTCATTATCAAACAAGTTTTTGATTCTTGACTAACACATCTACTTACAATGGATTGTTTTTCATATACTTAATTGAATTAAGTACCTTGAAGCGATAAATTGTTTTGGTAATTAGATTTGTCGGAAATCGTAATAGACCAAAATACCGCAACCACTTCAATGAAAGTTTTAAGACTAAACAAACGAATGAAGACTAGTCTTCATGAATATAATTTTTCTTCTCAAAGCAAAGACTCATTGAAATGAGTGGGAGCTTTCCCTTAAACCGTTAAGAAAAGAATAAGGTTTTAAAGAAGTAAAATTAGAATGGAATTGATACAAGGTAATGTTAAAAGTAAAGTTATTGAGAATAACGATACTAAACCTATCAATCCCGACCGATAAAGTTTCCATTGTCTTAATTGTTGGACGCTAGAAAGGAAACTACCCCAAATTATTGAAGAATCAACAAGTTAGTTGTGGGACCTTTTTCTTTAAATGTTTATTTGATTGACATAAATTTTGCTAGTACTACTTCGTCAATATTAGAAACCGGTGGTGGTTTTCATCATTGTATTTGATACATAGGATGATTAGAATATGACGACTAGCAACAATGATATTGAGAGATAGAGTAATTGTGTACTCAATCTAGCTTTTGGGTTTAAAGTTGTACTTAATTGTGACTATTAAAGTACATAAACTCTAAATAAGAATATATACTTGTTAAGATACAAAAGAAGTTTCACTTTTGTGACCCTATGCACCATGATTTGATGTATGGATAACCCATTATCAAGGTGATTCTATTCTAAACCAAACTAGAATGATACATCATGTAGATGATGCAAAGCTCAAATTGGTAACCCAAGATTAAACCTTAAATTCTGGAATAATGAACGCAAAGAGTTATCAAGTACTCTTGAAACCATTAGATCTTATGGTATATCACTACAAGAAAAACGCGGCTTACTGACGGCCTTACTGACGGAAAAAAGAGGCCGTCAGAAAACACGGGTTACTGACGGATGTGTGACGGAAATTCCGTCAGTAAAGTTTCCTGACGGATATCCCGTCAGTATTTATTAAGCGCGTTGACCAAGTCAAAGGCGCCAAAGAACTGTGACGGAAATTCCGTCGGTAATCTTTAATCTTGACGGAAAATCCGTCAATGGTCTTTTGCGCGTTAAATTGGATGACAAACTGAAAACACTATACAATTCGACGGAATATCCGTCGGTTTTTTCAAAAAGCGACGGAATATCCGTCACATGGTCAATTATTAGTTGGTGGTAGTGTGTGACGGTGTCACAATAATTGACCTAGTGACGGATATTCCGTCGTTTTTTTTGAAAAACGGACGGATATTCCGTCGATAGTGTTACTTTAATCGACGTGTACATCCTTGCATTATTTTTCGATAAAGTGAGCGGTGGACGGATTTTCCGTCGGTTTAATAAGAATACTTGACGGAATTTCCGTCGATTTCTATTTAACTCGACGGAATTTCCGTCGATGTCCCTATTAATGAAAACACGCGAACACTTTCCCCTCACTTTACCAAATTTCCCCAAATCAATTAAAAATCGTCAACCCTCCTAACCTCCTTAAAACCCGACACCACCACCACCCTCCTCCACTTCCGGCGCCACCACCACCACCACCAACACCACCACGCCGTCGCCATCACTATAAGGTAATTAACTTTATCTTTTTTTTCTATTTTCTTTATCTTTTTCCTTCTCCTTCATCCTTTTCCTTCTCCTTTTCTTATTTATCTTTTTTTTTTTTGTTAATAGTAGGCCGCCGCCTCACTCCGCCCCGCGTCGCCGCCCCTTGCCCCGCCGCATTGCCGCCACCACTGCACTTCCTTTTTCATTTTTTTGGTCAAGTTAATTAGGTATTACTCCTTTTAATTAGTTTAATTAATTTAGATTATTAGTTATTGTTTTAATCCGTCGAGGTTTCTACCGACGGATATTCCGTCGTAATTGTGAAAAACTGACGGATATTACTCTTTTTAAATTTTTTAATTAGTTTAATTAATTTAGATTATTAGTTATTGTTTTAATTGTTGTTGAAAAAGGGTTGGTGTTGATGCATGTTGACTTAGGATAGAAGCCCATGTTGTGACGGATGTATGTTGGTAATGTATGTTGTTAATTTAGATTATTAGTTATAATTTTTTTTTTTTTTTTAATGTATGCATGTTGAGTTAAGATAGATATTTAATTTTATTATTAAAAATTAGATTATTGTTAAATGTTAATTAGAATAAATATGAATTAGACTAGATATGTAAAATGAAAAGTAAATTATGTTAGTTTTTGTTAATTGAAAAAGTAGTCATTGTTGTATGTTTTGTTTTTAATATTGTTAAAATTATTGTTCATATTGACCTAGTATCCGTTCAAAAATTACTCACTAGGAGTAATTTTTGAATAGTCCCCGTTTTGGGATCGTCTTTGTACGCGTTTTAAGTCACTTAGGTAGTAAACATGTGCTTGTGATTTGTTAATGAGAAAAGAGTTTGGTGACAATTCCTTTAATGTTCTCTAAATGCATATGTAGAGTAATTATTTATTCTATATTGTGTATTTGGAGAACGGATGGGAATTGCTGCCGAATTTTTTTCTCATTAATAAATCACAAGTACATGTTTGCTAGTGACTTAAAACGTACATTGATGGGTTTAGGTTGGAGTGATAAGGACCCAATTGGTTAAAATGTTAAATTATTGGTTAAAATGTTAAATTATTGTTTATTATGCTTGATTTTGATTATTGTTAGGTTATTATCTTTTTTAATGATATATATAAATGTGTAGATATATAATAACATGAAAAGATTAGAACGGCAGTGGATGTATGAAAGATTAGACGAAAAAAAGAAACCCAAGAAAGCATATGCAGATGGGGTGAAAGAGTTTATTAAATTCGCGGAGGGAAGTAGTGAGTACAAGAATTTAGGTGAAATGAGGTGTCCGTGTAAGAAATGCAAAAACCTAGGTTTTAAAAGGAAAGCAGATGTTCAAATTCATCTTTGGTCGTATGGTTTCGCCGATAATTATTATGTATGGACGTATCACGGTGAGAAACTACCTAGTACAAATGCTAGTGAGAATCCTTACCGTGAGTTCGTGGAAAATGCATTGCGTGATACTGTTGACCAAATTTTGGAGGATCGACTTAATCCTGATGACCTTGACGATGAAGAAGTGCGTTATGAAACCCCGAACCCCCAAGTTTCTTCGTTCTTTAAAATGTTAAAGCAAGATGTCTCGTGCCTTTTGGTTGAAAAGGAGATAGAGGTTGGAAATCATTGATCCAAAATAGGTTGATCATTTTATTTTACCGACAACTAAGTTGATAGTGTTCACTTGATAAGGTACAAAGAGAAGTCTATGAAGAAGTACAAAGAGTTCAAAGACGCACGATTTAGTCGTGATGGGATTATCAAAGTGAAGACTTTGATATAAGCCAAAGGAAATGTGATATAGTATCAAAAATTAATCTCTCTTAGCATGCATTATGGGATAATGTGTGGTTTGATAAAGAAATCAAACCCTATTCGATATGGTTTGGACTTCAATCAAGTTACTTTGAGTTACTTGATCCTTTTGGGGATTTTATCATTTTGTCTAAATTATTTTTCCACTAAATCTAAAACGATTCATATGAGATATGAAATGGTAGGGTACCATGTTTGTAAGTTTTTAAAAGAAACAAATGCTCATTTTTCCTTATTATAATCACGAGTACAACGGGTTTGTGGCTCGTGAAACTGTCTTTCTAAAATACAAGTTTATTTCTAGAAGACAGAGTGGGAGAAATTCATCAAAGAGCCACAAAGAATATTAAAGAGCCACAAGGAATGTTATGTCGCAAGAAACTGGTCTTTCTTGGCTACATGAGACGTTTTGTGTAAGACGTTGTTTCTTGCAAACCTAGGAGGTTAAATTCGTCACTTGTTAAAGATGATGAATTCATGCTACTTTTAATAAAATAAAGAGCTTATAACTTACAAAGAAATTGTTTGATTCAAGTTGATTACTTCTGGAAAGTAATGAACATATGACTTACATGAGAATGTTTAAGTCACAACTCAATGCAAGGCTTAGAGCCATGAAAATCCGAAATAAAAGGCTTGATTAGTGACAAAGGGTTTTGGACTAATAAAGAGAGATTTCAAAGCTTGATTGGTTGCAAAGGGTTTTGCACTAGTTGAAATGCTTAAGTCTATCTGGATCTTCTTAGGGATTGTGTTTCATTATGATGATATACATATAGCAAGTGAATCTAAAACCCACTTCTTCAATTAGAAGGAATGTATTCAATACAGGTTATGAGTTTTATAGATTCTAAGAATCCTAAGATAATGTGCAACTTAAGAGATTGTCTTAAGTAGGACATCAATGAGTTGGAATCAATGATTTGATCATGGTATAAAACTATTCTCGATAAGTCGAGAAGTTGTGTTTATACATGAGGTTTAGTGGGAGTTACGAAATTTTTAGTAGTCTTATATGTGGATGAGATATTGATCATTGCGAATGATTTAAGACTTTGGAGAAATATAGTGCATCTTTAAAATCCGGATTTATGGAGATAAATCTGTTGGAATATGTGTCCTCCGACAATAATGTGATCACGACTGTTGATCATAATGATCACATGTTTAAGTCTCATTATAAAGAATACAATTGGGAAGTAATATTTTACTGTCAACTGGTCCACACATATCGGTAATAATTGGCTGACTAGAGTTTGACATTACTGTCGTGCGACGGTGGTGATCAGTTGATCCCCTAGGTCATACCTATAGGGCAACACTCTTAATTGATCATTTAATTGATCGTATAACGTTACGAGTCAATTAAATTATTTAAAATTGACGGACGATTTTGGAAGTAATATTTACGTGTCTCATTGAATTTTGATTCAATGAGATACGGTCTGAGTAATCGAATTGTTTCATTACTCAGATAAAATTATTGTTTAAGGAAACAATTGAATTTGAATGAATTATTAAAAATACAATTTGTTGTGATTTATAATTGGTAAAATATTTTGGTACAAGTAATTATGAATTACTAAGTCGATTTTATATATGACGTATTTTTATTAATACGTTGATTTTTAATATGTTAAAAATACATAACAAATTTATGTTACATATGACATGTAACATAAGACAAATTGGCATTTGACAAAGATAATATGGAGTCCATATTATCTATGTAAACCGAAACAAGGGAGTATTAGGGAGTTTTATTAAGTTGATTTTGTTAGTGGTAAGCACAATGATTACCTACTAAACTAGCCATGCATACTAGTTGTTATTGTGAAGAGCAACTAGAGCATGCATTGGCTCCCTCTACCCCCCTTCTTCCACCCGGTTTTTGGAGAGGAAAAACCACTTTGGTTTTTCCTCTTATTTTACCTATTATACACAAAATGTATTGTGCGTGGTATCATTCATTTCATTCATCAAATATTTTAGAGAGATAAAAAGATTTCTCCTTCCTTTTCTCTTTCTCCTAACCGGTTTTGGGAGATAAAACCAAATTATTTTGGGTCAATTTTTCTTAAAAATTAATATTGTCTAGTATTCATAATATTAATTTTATTAAGAGTGTGCTTTGGGTATTAAGCTTTGGGAGAGATCCTACACTTGGGTCTTTGTTCATCCATTGAGGAAAGCACAAGAACAAGAGAGAAGGAGATCTCTCTTGTGCCCTAATAACCGAATATCCAATGTAAGATAAAGATTTCTTCTTTATATTGTTTATAAGTTTGCATGCATAAGATCACTAATTAATTTTATGACAAATTAAAATAAAACATATATGAATATGTTAAGAATATAGATATACTTTTCCTTCAATCGGTATCAAGAGCCTTGGTTGTTTGCATGCAAATCGGTTAAAAGTTTTTCCGAGTTATACGATTAACATACAAAACTTGTTAAATTTGTGTTATTATGATATATCACGAAAATCATCATGCATGTTAAAATTTCTGGTCCTAAAATGTTTTTAGGATATTTTGGTTAATTTATGGATTTTTATTGTTCATATTATACAATAATAGCATTAAAATATTATTTTATGAATAAAAATGCCATTTTCGGACTAAAATTAGCTAAACTTCGAATTTTCCAGTGATTTTTGGATATGTTATCACATATATTATTTTGAGATGACCTGTAAATTTTCATAATTTTTGGACTTCTTATGCTCGAAAAATGGATTTTTCAATATTAAAATAGGATTTAAGTGAAAAATAGAATAATATGAAATAAATTTCGAATCTGGTCATAGAAATTTAGTATGTTGTCACATGCAATTGTGCAAGATGTGTGTAAAATAATAGGCTATATTGAAGTCTTTTTGCATGATTTATGGATTTTTGAAGAAAAATAGCATGAATAGTGACTTTAATTAGTGAAATATTAATAAAACATACTCTATGACTAAGGAAAAACGTCACATGTTGCATTTTATTATGTTTTTCAGATCTAAAATTCAAAAGTTGGTGAATATATTTTTTCTCATTTTTTTTGATTATTTTGTTAAAACCGATAAACCGCAACATTGTTTTGCCGGATAAATTTCGAAATTTTTAACCTAAGTTTTTGAACATTATGAGTGTCATGGTATTTTTTCCAGAATGTTCATGAGTTTAAATTTCAAATTTCAAATTTATTTGAAATTTAGTGATTTATTTGAAGTTTATAGCTTTTTATTATAATTTTAAGTCCATTAATGAACAAATTTTAGAAATTTGAGTTAATTATGGTCAAATAATTAGTGAAGACTAAATTTTGAGTCCTAAGAGGTTAGGGTAATTAACTTATGCATAAATCTGAATTTATGTAATTTTTGTGATTATAAAATGTTGAAATCACGCAAATCCGTAAAAACCGAGTAATATACGATATTGGCTACTTAAAGGCGATTTAGCTTAAAATTGGGCATGTTCATACATATTATAATGCTGCATTTTCTTTATGATTGTCATAATTTTATTTTATGTAATTTTTGAATTATGTAATTTTTACTTAGTATGGCCTTAGTTTTTAATTGGTATTACCCGAAATATATGGGAATATCGATTCAGTTGTAATTTTTGTGATCTCGTATCACCGTTTTGTAATTTAATAGATTTATTTTATTTTAGTTACAAATGTATTATAGGAAATTATGTAATTTGTTATGTAATTTTAATTATTTCGGAGTTCCCAAAGACGGATTTCTTCAAGATGGCGATACATAAAGACGGTGTTACCTCGAGATGCGTGCCACAACCGAAGTTCAAGGGACCAATGGAGTTGGTTTCCGAATATGTAATAGTTAAATAGTTTTTATATTTTAGGAAGGCCATACTAGGATTTATTTTTTATGCTTTGCATTTTATTTATATGTCTCATGCATCGCTAAATCGCCATAACTAAAACATGCATCTTCTTTCATCGAGTTTATCGACCGTGTCAATTAAAATTATCGTAGTTCACCGCTTTAGTTCACTTAAAACGTGATAGATAATAAATTGACACGACCTCTCGCTAAAACAATTAATTGAGACATAGCCTTACCAAAGAGTAGAAACCATGAAAACCTATTTCGTGAGGGAGTGCACTCGGCCACACCGGGGTACAAACCTTGTTACGTAGGGGAAGTGGGTGATAAATGTCTATCCACCGAATTCATGTTGATAAGGGATGAATCGGCCACACCGTGCCCAAGTTAATGTGGGTTTGGATCATGGACACATTTATTCGAAATTTGGATTGAACTCAACAAAAGTTTTTCGATAAGGGTTTTATCGGCCACACCGTCCCCTTGTTGAATGTGTTTTGGGCTAAAGATAAATGTTAATGTAATATTATCGACCAAGAGTTCTAAAAGTAGAATCGAATAAACGTTAATCCACCGAGTTATATTGATAAAGGATGAATCGGCCACACCGTGCCTAAGTTAATATGAATTTGGGTCTTGTAATCATTTATCTAGTTGGGTAGAGGTCACTAGAAAAATGTATAAAACTTGTTTAAATTATTTTTACGAGTATTATTATTAAAACGACATTTGTTTTACTCCTTCTATCTTGTTTTGTAGACCACTTCTTTTTCTCATAACAAATGGCTACACCAACCCCTAACGCCACGCCTCTCGCTAATTCATCATGGCTTCGATCCTTCATGGATCGATGTAAACTTGAAAAGAATGGGTCAAATTTCTCCGATTGGGATGCCCAACTCAAATTAGCCGTCCAAGGTGACGACAAGCTTCGTTACCTAACCGAGGCCTCTCCACCCGAACCTTCTACTAGGTCGACCGCCGCCACTAGGGAAGCAAATGAGGCTTACCATAAGGAGTCCGCCGCAATGAAAAAGGTGTTGATCTTTGCGATGGAGGCGGATCTCCAAAGGAGAGCCTTTAAAATGGGCACCGCTAATGAGATTTACTCCAAACTTGTGACAATGTTTTCACAAACTCCGCGGATCGTCCAATATGAGGCGACCGCGGCATTCTTTGATCTCGACTTCAAAGAGGGCCAAAAGGTTAGCCCTCATGTGCTCAAACCTATGGAGCTTGTCGAGACCTTGAAGATTCAAAAGGTTGAAATCCCCAAAGAACTCATTGTAGATAGGATTCTACACTCCTTGTCCAAAGTCAAAGCGTATGTTCAATTCCGGGTGAATTTTAACATGCAAGACAAGGATGTGTCTCTTGAAGAATTGCACAAGTTACTTGTGCAAGCGGAAAGAGACATGGGGTTAAATGTTAACCCACCTAAGGACGTGCTTAACATAAGCACTAAGAGCAAGGGGAAGTTCAAGAAGAATGGGAGGAAGGGTAAGAAACAAGCTCTCACTTTCACCAAAGCTAAGGCTTATGAAGCTAGCACTTCAAAAATCAAGAAGGGTCCTCTTGATAAATGCCATTATTGTAATGGTATTGGACATTGGAAAAGAAATTGTTTCAAATACCTTGGTGATATTAAAGCTGGAAAGATTGCTCCAGTAGGTAAATGACTATCCCTTCTTTTATGTTTCTAATTCAACTATGGTATTGTGATACAAAGTTGTGATAATGTATCTCTCTTTTTATTGTAAATAGGGCCTCCACCAAGCAAAGACAAGGGAAAACAAAAGCAAGCTTGAGAAACCATCAAGAAGGTAGAAATAGCTTTCATGGAGCTTTGCTTTTTATTGTCTTATTTTAATTATGTTTTGGATTTTTAGAACCTTAAGTTTCCGTGTTCGACATGGAAAGGTATTTTGGATAATTGGTTGTATTTTGGATAATGGTGGCTTGGTTTGCAACCCAAGTCACCCTTTTTATCATTTTATCCTTGTTCTAAAATTCATATTTAAATGCTTGCTCTTAGAAACATATGATTATTCACTTAAAGTGATCTAATAGACAACTATAATGACGGGATTCATTATATGTCCACATGCTTAAGGCTTGTGTATGATCATTTATAAAGTGATATTGAGTCTATGAACTCCCTTAAAGGAATGTCAATCACCAAGTACACTTCATAATCTAAAACTATTAGTCAACCTATGAGATAATTCTCCTTATACTTCAAAATCATTATTTGTGTCTCATATGCAATGTTTGAATCTATAGTGTATTTATTCTAAAGATAGAGTGGGAGAAAATGAGGACACAACTCACACCAAGATAAGTTTGCGTACTTGTGTAAATGAGATCTACGCAAGGAAGAATGATTTGAATGGAGGTATATCTATTTATATAGTATACCCAATAGATGAGATCTATGGTCTCAAATAGTTCTACATGACTAATGAGACCAAGTGAAGTAATCGAAAGAACATATTCTTAAGATAACTATGTGAGGACACCAAAAGAAAGTTTTTGGAAGAAAAATGACTAATGTAAAGGATTAACAAGAGTTTTGACTAAGTTTAGACTACTTTATGATAAATTTTGACCAATAGTTTCAACCTTGAGATTTACTTAAGAGCCTAAATGAATCAAAGTAACATCCTAGAAAATAAACAAGATTTATGACTAGAGGTTGCAAGGATTGATATACCGATATCTTCAATAGCCAAGTTTTAACCACGCAGATGTCATTACGTAACCTCATTATGAAAATGAAATGGTTAAACCTCCTTCCGAAAGGGTATTTCGAAGGATGTGTTCTAGATATTATTTATATTTGAATAATGACATTGCTACACATCATTATGACATGTGTGAGTTAGAGATTAAAATCTCTTTTAATAAGGTTAAGATGAGACCACTTCAAATTAGGTATTTTGAATGGATATGATGGGAACATATATGGTTTTATCTTAATAACTTGGCAATGCAATTTATATTTCAATTTTAATTCTTGAAATGTTTCAATTAAGAAGTAAATTTCGAAACATGTGGAATTGAGT
The DNA here is from genome assembly GCF_048544455.1 of Silene latifolia. NCBI lineage: Eukaryota > Viridiplantae > Streptophyta > Magnoliopsida > Caryophyllales > Caryophyllaceae > Silene > Silene latifolia. The sequence goes on from NC_133533.1 coordinate 35,756,341, forward strand.
GGGAGTTTTGAAATTATCATGTGAAGACATGGAATTTAGTGGGAGCAATCATCTTGTAAAAGTTTATAACTCATCACTCATTGAAGAATGACGAGCTAATACCTTCCTTCACAGAGGAAGTTTTGAGTTTTAAATTCTGGATGAAAATGGACCATGATGAATCCAACTACATCATGAGATGTTGGATAAGTATTGAAAGATACACATCAAATCAACAAGAAACATAGGTTATTCATTTAAATGAAAATGGAATTGTCATTAGCAGTCATGGTCGTTCCTTAAACCTAAATATAGTTGATGACATGATTAAAAGTTACTAATGTTTCCGCCATTAGAATAATCATGCGCATGTCCAATTATGAATCATATGCATAAGAGCATGATGAATCATTTGTAAGCTATAATAGAAACGTCATGAATTCTCGAGAAGAATCGGATGAGCGATTTCGGTGTTTGACAGAATGCTCTGTTATGTAACAAGAGGTTGCACATATTAATGAAAATCCGAGCACATGTAAGGATTTATGAGAATCCTAAGCCTTTCAAGCTAAAAAGAGAAATAAGAAGTTTGGAAAGATACTTAGTTAGAGAAGAAGTTGCTCAAAACTAATCTTTCCTAATATGCTAGGACTTGTGAGAAGTGCTAGGCTAATCATCTTGACAAATTGTTGCAAGACTCTACAAAACATATACCTAGTGCATTGCGTGTGGATGGAGTACTTGATCAGTACAAGTTATATCATTCATCACAAATTCGTTCGTTATGTGATAATCGATAAGGAAGTTCTTTCAAGATAAAGAACCGAAACCAAGGTCGGGAACCTTGATGTGTACTTGGTAAGGTTCATGCTATGAGTGATAACGTGAATGTAAAGGACAATACGATTGAGAAGTTTGAACACTTGGACACATGACATGTTAAACTTCTATTGCAATCAACAAGTGTCTACACACTTGCGATGTGCATCACAAGGTTGTAATATGGTATTGACTACCCGAGTGTGATGTCGACATTTGTCGTTTGAGTTATTAGTAACTCACCTTATACTTTGTTACATCTAATGGGTTGAAGAGATAATTGAACCCCGTTTAAGTGAACACGGATTAACATTGTATTTGCCCATAGTTACTTACATGAGGTGACGTCTCGAAGTGACTAGAGTGTGATGCGATTGATGGCAAGGTCAAGTGCCATAGAGTCGTATGAGATGACTAGTCGATCACATAGGCAGACTGTTAGGAACATTTTGTCGGGCCTTATGACCGCTTATAGAGTTCTGGCAAATTTATATAGCCTGGTCGTGGCGAGAGCTGCTATAGTATTCAAATGAGTCGATTCTTTTGACTAAAGACTATTCGCCTAAGATGGCACAGTTTCAGATTAACTTTGATTTGTGTTACTACGACCTTCGTAAATGGGGTCAAATGGGCATATTTTGGGTTATGATGGTTGTGGCTAGTTGAAGGGAATGAGTGCGATAGGAATTGTCCACCCCTAGTCAGGGTTATAACAATATCTCAAGGCCACTCGAGGAGTAATGAACTGGAAATGCGTGGCCACGCTCGGAATGTATCCATGGTGGATAAATCCGGTCAATCAGTTATTCTCCAGATCGAGGAAACCACTCTCGATATGATCACTTGCAAGTACGACCTGAAAGACACCTTGCATTGAGTGGGAGATAGTAATAGGACAAGAGAATTGGTGACGCACACTTGTCGAGGACAAGTGGGAGATTCTTGGAATATGTGTCCTCCGACAATAATGCGATCACGACTGTTGATCATGATGATCACATGTTTAAGTCTCATTATAAAGAATACAATGTGGAATTAATATTTTACTGTCAACTGGTCCACACATATCAGTAATGATTGGCTGACTAGAGTTTGACATTACTGTCGTGCGACGGTGGTGATCAGTTGATCCCCTAGGTCATACCTATAGGGAAACACTCTTAATTGATCATTTAATTGACCGTATAACGTTACGAGTCAATTAAATTATTTAAAATTGACGGACGATTTTGGAAGTAATATTTACGTGTCTCATTGAATTTTGATTAAATGAGATACGGTCTGAGTAATCGAATTGTTTCATTACTCAGATGAAATTATTGTTTAAGGAAACAATTGAATTTGAATGAATTATTATAAATACAATTTGTTGTGATTTATAATTAGTAAAATATTTTCGTACAAGTAATTATGAATTACTAAGTCGATTTTATATATGACGTATTTTTATTAATACGTTGATTTTTAATATGTTAAAAATACATAACAAATTTATGTTACATATGACATGTAACATAAGACAAATTGACATTTGACAAAGATAATATGGAGTCCATATTATCTATGTAAACCGAAACAAGGGAGTATTAGGGAGTTTTATTAAGTTGATTTTGTTAGTGGTAAGCACAATGATTACCTACTAAATTAGCCATGCATACTAGTTGTTATTGTGAAGAGCAACTAGAGCATGCATTGGCTCCCTCTACGCCCCTTCTTCCACCCGGTTTTTGGAGAGGAAAAACCACTTTGGTTTTTCCTCTTATTTTACCTATTATACACAAAATGTATTGTGTCTGGTATCATTCATTTCATTCATCAAATATTTTAGAGAGATAAAAAGATTTCTCCTTCCTTTTCTCTTTCTCCTAACCGGTTTTGGGAGATAAAACCAAATTATTTTGGGTCAATTTTTCTTAAAAATTAATATTGTCTAGTATTCATAATATTAATTTTATTAAGAGTGTGCTTTGGGTATTAAGCTTTGGGAGAGATCCTACACTTGGGTCTTTGTTCATCCATTGAGGAAAGCACAAGAACAAGAGAGAAGGAGATCTCTCTTGTGCCCTAATAACCGAATATCCAATGTAAGATAAAGATTTCTTCTTTATATTGTTTATAAGTTTGCATGCATAAGATCACTAATTAATTTTATGACAAATTAAAATAAAACATATATGAATATGTTAAGTATATATATCTACTTTTCCTTCAAAATCCACATTATATTAGCGTCAAATAAGAAGTCTTATGTTGATAAGATTCATGACTAGTTCAATCGAATTGAACAAATTTGATTGATTCCATTTGCTTCCGCTGCCGAATCAATTAAATAGGAAATGATGTATAACACTTCATATACGTTGAGTATTATGAATTGTTTCAAATCGAATTTAAGTAATAGTTACCAAGTAGCCATATAGATTATTCTTAAGTGCTTGCAGTAGCATTAAGGATGTAATGCAAAGTGTTTTTGATGCAATTTTGTGTAAGGGTGTTACACAAGTGACAATTGACAATTAAGATTGCGCATGGTTTCCGACAAAACCATAATCAAAACACATTAGGAGGGTTAAGATACCATTGTGGCTATGTTATTTAAGAAATATATTTTCTAGAATCGTTCTAGGGAATAAAGAACAATGAGAAATATTTACAACGGAAATTGAGTACACTTGCAATCATGAGATGTGCGAGAGGGATGAGTCCCGCACACTGTGAAAACAGTGGGAGCTATTCTAAGGCTAGAGGGCCTATGTCTTGATTGGATCTCGACACGTACTCAGAAAGTTTTGTAATGCAAATGTATACATTACAAAGGAAAGCGAGTATGTAGTAAGGTTGAGTAAGGTACAAGAAGTTGATAAAACCTGCTAACCAAAGCCTTCTCATGGGTTTAACAAGATGAGTCATGTCATATGTCATTTCAATTGAATTGAGATGAACAACTACATATAAGATGAAAATGGATTATAAAAATATGAAGTAGTAATCAGGTATTGACTATTCATATGAGATAATCACATTTGTCGTTCGAGTTTTTAAAAATCTGAAAACTCCTTTTATACCTTGTTACATCCAAACGGGTTGTAGAGACAAATTGAACCCCGTTAAAGTGAACACGGATTAACATAGTATTCGCCCATAGTCACTTGTATGAGGTGACGTCTCGAAGTGACTAGAGTGTGATGCGATTGATGGCAACTTCAAGTGCCATAGAGTCATGCGAGATGACTAGTCGATCACATAGGCAGACTGTTAGGAACACTTTGTCGGGCCTTATGACCGCTTATAGAGTTCTGGCAAATTTATATAGCCTGGTCGTGGCGAGAGCTACTATAGTATTCTAATGAGTCAATTCTTTTGACTAAAGACTGTTCGCCTAAGGTGGCACAATTTCAGATTAACTTTGATTTGTGTTACTACGACCTTCGTAAATGGGGTCAAATGGGCATATTTTGGGTTATGATGGCTGTGGCTAATCGAAGGGAATAAGTGCGATAGGAATTGTCCACCCCTTTGTCAGGGTTATAACAATATATCAGGGCCACTCGAGGAGTAATGAACTGGAAATGCGTGGCCACGCTCGGAAAATATCTATGGTAGATAAATCCGGTCAATCAGTTATTCTCCAGATCGAGGAAACCACTCTCGATATGATCACTTGCAAGTACGACCTGAAAGACACCTTACATTGAGTGGGAGATAGTAATAGGACAAGAGAATTGGTGACGTACACTTGTCGAGGACAAGTGGGAGATTGTTGGAATATGTGTCCTCCGACAATAATGCGATCACAACTGTCGATCATGATGATCACATGTTTAAGTCTCATTTTAAAGGATACAATTGGGAAGTAATAATTTACTGTCAACTGGTCCACACATATCGGTAATGATTGGCTGACTAGAGTTTGACATTATTGTCGTGCGACGGTGGTGATCAGTTGACATATTAAAAATCAACGTATTAATAAAAATACGTCATGTACAAAATCGACTTAGTAATTCATAATTACTTGCACCAAAAACGATTTACCAATTATAAATCACAACGTCTTGTATTTATAATAAATTATTCATTCAGTTTCAATTGTTTCCGTAAACAATAATTTCATCTAAGCAATAAAACAATTCGATCACTTAGACCGTATCTTGTTTAATCAAATTTCAATGAGACACGTAAATATTACTTCCAAAATCGTCCGTCAATTTTAAGTAATTTAATTAACTCGTATCGACATACGATCAATTAGATAATCAATTAAGAGTGTTATCCTTTAGGTATGACCTTAGGGGATCAACTGATCACCACCGTCTCACGACAGTAATGTCAAACTCTAGTCAGCCAATCATTACCGATATGTGTGGACCAGTTGACTGTAAAATATTACATCCCACATGTATTCTTAAAATGAGATTTAAACATGTGATCATAATGATCAACAGTTGTGATTGCATTATTGTCGGAGGACACATATTCCAACAACATTAAGTTTCAATTTTTATTTATAGCAAAAAACTCATTTTTGCCCCAAAAATATGAGTTTTTGCCTCCTTTTTTTTAATAAAAAAAGGACCCTTGAGAAGAAAAGAGCTAACAAGGATCAACCCACGAAAGATTCTGATGATGGCCCTACTTTTATTACAATAACAGGGGTACGTGCTCAAATACAATACCTTAAGTGCAAAAATCTGTCTTTAATAATAATACGTGCGCAAATACAATACCTAAAGTGCAAGATTCTGATGTGCGCCTTCTCGTCTCTTCGTTTTTTTATGTAATAATAGGTCCCTCGCCAGCCGGATAGCATACAATATGGATACTACATTTGTTGGTTCATGTGGGAGGTTATTATGCGAAGATATATCCTTTTTCCAGAAAAGGCTAGTAATTTAATAATGTGTTTATTACTTTTTTTTTAAATCAGAGCTGATGTTATCTTGCTTGCTGCTATACCATGATGTTGCTATGCTACTGTCAATCAATAATGTCTCGTCTTTGTTTTTTCCGCAGTATGTAATCAACGCGCCATAAGTACCTCAGTACAAAGGGCACCAAATAGACGAGGTAAGGGACTTGTTGGGCAAATACGTCTTAGAACATTGCAATGAAGACTAAATGCCTGATACTTAGAGCTTAGATCAGCTTAGTAAATTTTTTGATGAAGTTAAGGAATGATCTTTGTAGATAGAGCTAGCTGATGCACGGTTTTAGGAATCTTAGTTCATGTAAAGTGATCAAATTGTTAGTATGAATTAATCTGAAAGTGAAACAAATTGTAAGTATGATGCTGCTGTTGTGGTTGAATTGTATCTATTGAGTTCTGATGAACCCAGCTGTGATTTATGCTACTGCTGATATATGTTGCTGCTGATATATGCAAGATTTTGAATGGCATGAAACAAATTTAGTTTTAAAAAAAATTACGAAAAAGTAATAAAAACGGTTACTAAACAAAAAACCGTTGTAAATACCTTTCACAAATACCCGTGCATAATATTCAACAACAGGTTTTAAAAGAAGAACCGTTGTAAATACCTTACACAAATACCCGCGCATAATATTCAACAACAGGTTTTAAAAGAAGAACCGTTGTTACTAACAATTTCAACAACGGTTATGTTCCCTATACCCGTTGTTAAAAGTCTCCACAATTTTGGTGGGAAATATACCACAACAGTTTTTTATATTATAACCGTTGTTATATCTTTCCCACCAAAATTTTGTCAAACTTTCCACAACGACTTACTCACAACAACAACGGCTTTTAACCGTTGTGAATAATTTCAACAACGGTTTTAGTAAATAACCTAACCGTTGTAAATACCTTTTACAACGGCCGCTTTAACAACGTCCGCTTTTTGTTTTAACAACGGTTTTTACCCGTTGTTATAGCCTGTATCTGTAGTAGTGTTCCTGAGGCTGCCGCAGTTTTTGGCTTTCTTCTTCTTCCTCTGTTCTTTGTTGATTCATCTCTTTTGTTTTGCTTTTCTTATTTTCTTCATTATTCGTTCGCATAATAATTATAACACATAATTCATATTTATTTATCGTCTTTATTTCCGACTTAAATCCCTTGTAATCAATATTTGCTGGTTTTCGTCATTAAAATCAAGCCCGGATTTTAGAGATTCGATTTGTTCATATCAAGTCTTTGGAATTCGCCTTTTGTATATTTTTCGTCTGTTTATCGTCATCATCATTAATAGTTTAACATAATAAACCTAATTAATTTTTTTTAATGAACTTTATTTGTAATTAGTTTATAATTCACTTTAATTCATTCTAATTAATTTGAGTCCGTTCTTTATTGCTTTTATGACCATTTCATATGTAAATAATCTGTTAAATCACTTCTACTTGAGTCGAATAGCAATAATCAATCATTAATTCACCAATGAACATTAACGATATGCAGTTCCGGCTTGACAGCCATAACTCACTTCAGGAATAGACGCAGTGACCACTGCGCCTAGTCCAAGGGACGCAGCTCTGCTGCGCCTATTCCGAGGTGAATTCTGTCTCTGAACTTCCATTGTTGCTTTGACCTAGTTTGTTAGTTTACGTATTAACCGACTACTAATCGTAGTATCACCAATAATCTGTCCGTCTTCTACCTTATTTATTTTCCTTTTCTTTTCTCAAATTATCCGTTTTAAATGTATTTTTGACGTAAATCATTGAACCATTGTAATTAGTGTAATTTTAATTATCGTATTTTATTTATTATATCTTTATTATCGTTTGTATGCTTTCATATGTAATCAACCTTAAATCCCTACTTCGACCTAATTGTATGCTAAATTACGTGTTCACCGACTTAGTTAAGTCTGACATTGTAGGATTAATTTGTTGGATGTTGCATTGCATGCATATAATCGACAACATATCGAGTATAGATGATTTTCCCTAATCATTAGTAGAGGCCGCTATTGAGGGGGGCGGGATTAGGTGTTCGATCAAAATAGCTTCCTAATACGTACCCTCACCCCTTACTCCAGATCTCTGTGAACATATGTGTTCATTGGCATCCACGAGAGTCATTCTAGACATAGAATGCTAAGGGTAACGAGTTCTTAGTGTCTATGTCATTACTTTGTGTCTTGACATGACGCGAAGTATTCGAACGGTTTCCAATTTTCCACAATAAATGGGTGACGACTCCACAAATGCAAACGCTTATTTTCCCAAGCTCCCCGTGGGCCTCCCGTGTCCACACACTTGTGTCAAGTGAGGTTTGAAAATGATAAAGTTTTGAAATGTTTGTCCTAATCAACTGTAGGGTAGTTGTAGGAGTCTTCACTCGAAGTGAGGTTTTGAAATGGGTTTAAAGCCCAAAATTTGACTCGATGTTTGGACAGAGCTTCGACTCATTTTGCGCTAATTTAGGCATTTTTCGAAAATATTTTGAAAAGGTTTTTGATTTTACAAAATTCGTCATGGTTTTGTTTAGAAAAATGGTGATCACAAATGATACAAGCATTCAAACAGGCATTATAACGGTATGCTGAGTCATTTAAAGGGTTTTGGTTTAAAGGGTAGGTTGCCATACCGAGCAATCAAACCCGGGGCTGTGGAGAGGTCCGCGCCAAACAAGAGTAAGACCGGTTCCTAGTCCATTCCCTCGAGTAGTGAAAGCCCTTTATACAAACAGGAGTTAGCATCATGGTATGGTCGACGTCAATCGCTATCCATCCTTAGGCCCAGATAAGAATTTGGACCGTCCAGACGGGACGATTGATCGAATGGGTTGGGTTGGGCCTAGGAAGGCCGAATAAAACAATCTAAGAAGATCGAGTCATGAAAACCGAGAACTCTCTCATATAAACTATTCCCTAACCTTGTTCATGTTTCACCCTTGGCAACACGGAAGTGTATTACTCCCCAGCGGAGTCGCCAAACTGTGGACACGGAGGGCCCACGGAGGTGCTTGGGAAAACAAGCATTTGCATTTATGGAGTCGCCACCAATTTATTGGGGAAAATTGGCAACCGTTCGAATACTTCGCGTCATGTCAAGACACAAAGTAATGACACAAACCGTTCGAAACCTTTCGAATACTTTGCATTTAAGGAGTCGCCACCAATTTATTGGGGAAAATTGGAAAGCGTTTGCATTGGGAAAACCCTTAGCATTCTATGTCTAGAATGACTCTTGTGGATGCCAATGAACACGGATGTTCACAGAGATCTGGAGTAAGGGGTGAGTGTTGGGAAATGTGTCCTCAGCAATAGTGCGATCACATGATTTAAATATCATTATTAAATCTCATTTTAAGAATACATGTGGGATGTAATATTTTACAGTCAACTGGTCCACACATATCGGTAATGATTGGCTGACTAGAGTTTGACATTACGTAGTGCGTGCGACGGTGGTGATCCATTGATCCCCTTAGGTCATACCTATAGGGAAATACTCTTAATTGATTATTTAATTAATCGTATACTGATACGAGTTAATTAAATTGCTTAAAATTGACGGATGATTTTGTGAGTATAATTTACGTATCTTATTGTAAATATGATTAAATAAGACACGGTCTAAGTAATCGAATTATTTTATTACTTGGATGAAATTATTGTTTACAGAAACAATTGAAACGGAATGAATAAATTATTATAAATACAGAATGTTGTAGTTTATAATTTGGAAACCTTTTTGGTACGAGTAATTACGAATTACTAGTCAATTTTTTAAATGACATATTTTATGAGTATGTTGATTTTTAATATGATAAAAATACATTGCATTGTAACATGTCATGTAACATGTTACATGTGACAAATTTGACAAATGACAAAATAAAATGGTTTCTCCATTTTATACTTAAAACCGAAAATATGGGTGGGTTTATAGTTTATATTGTGTTATTTATTTTAATTGGAAACACAATCATGAAACTAGGTAGTAGGCTTTGCATGCTTGGTCTCTTGTGAAGAGCAAAAATGAAAGCTATTGGGCAACCTACCCAATGCCATTTTTTCGGCCAAGATGAAAGAAAAGAGATGGTTTTCTTTTTCCTAATTAATTCATTCATTCAACATGATAATTTTCTAGTGTGAGAAAATTAATATACTCTCTAAATATTGTGAAATCTAGAGAAATAAAATCACACAAAAACACCCCTCTTGACCGAAATAATCAAGAGCCCAAATACAATTTATTTGTATCAATTTTATTGTAAAACCATTATTATTACTAGATCTAAATAGTATTGGTTTATTAAGATGTATTCCTTGGGTATATGCTTTTGGGAGGGATTCTACTCTTGAATCCTTGTTCTTCCATTTGGAAAGCTCAAGAACAAAAGAAAAGGAGATTTCTTTTGTGCCCATAAAACCGAAAACAACAATGTAAGAACATGATTTCTTCTCTATTTGTTTCATTGTTTGCATGCATAAAATCCGTATTTAATTTTATGACAAATTAATTTAAACATATATGAGTATGTTAGTATGTATATAGATCTACATTTCCTTCAATCGGTATCAAGAGCCACGGTTGTTTGCATGCAAATTGGTTAAAAGTTTTTCCGAGTTATAAGAATAACAAATAAAACTTGTAAAATTTGTGTTATTATGATATATCACGAAATTATTACATGCATGTTAATATTTCTGGTCCTAAAATGTTTTAGGATATTTTGGTTAATTTTACGGATTTTTATTGTTCATATTATACAATAATGACATTTAAATATGATTTTATGAGTAAAAATGTCATTTTTCGGTCTAAAATTTGCTATACTTCGAATTTTCCTGTGATTTTTGGATATGTAGTCACATATATTATTTTGAGATAACCTGTAAATTTTCATAATTTTTGGACTTGTTATGCTCGAAAAATTGATTTTTCATTTTTAATTCGGATTTAAAGTGAAAAATAGGTTAATATGAGTTAAATTTCGAATCTGGTCATAGAAATTTTATATGTTGTCACATGCAATTTTACAAGATGTGTGTAAAATAATTGGCCATAAAGAAGTCCTTATGCATGATTTATGGATTTTTGAAGAAAAATAGCATAAATAGTGACATTATTAGTTAAAAATTAATAAAACATAATCTATGACTTAGGAAAAACGTCTAATGTTGCTTTTTATTATCATTTTCAGATCTAAAATTGAAAAGTTAATGGATATAATTTTTCTTCATGTTTTATGATTATTTTAGTTAAAATCGATAAACCGCAACATTGTTTTTCCGGGAAAATGTCGAAATTTTTAACCTAAGATTTTGAACATTATGAGTGTCATGGTAATTTTCCAGAATGTTCATGAATTTAAATTTCAAATTTTGAATTTATTTGAAGTTTTGTGATTTATTTGAAGTTTAATAGCTTATTTTGTAATTTTGGACTATTAATGAACAATTTTATATTTTTAAGTTAATTATGGTCAATTTATTAGTGAAGACTAAATTTTGAGTCCTAAGTGGTTAGGGTAATTAACTAGTGCATAAATATGAATTTATGTAATTTTGTGATTATAAAATGTTGAAATAACGCAAATCCGTAAAAACCGAGTAATATACGATATTGGCAAATTAAAGGCGATTTGGCATAAAATGGAGCATGTTCATACATATTATAATGCTGCATTTTTAATTTATGATTGTCATAATTTTAATTTATTAAAGGCGATTTGGCATAAAATCGATTCGGTTGTAATTTTTATTGTGATCTCGTATCACCGTTTTGTAATTTAATAGATTTATTTTATTTTAGTTACAAATGTATAATAGGAATTATGTAATTTATTATGTAATTTTATTCATTCCGGAGTTCCCAAAGACGGTTTTCTTCAAGAATGGCGATACATAAAGACGGTGTTACCTCGAGATGCGTGCCATACTAGGATTTATTTATTTTATGCTTGCATTTTATTTTATGTCACATGCATCGCTAAATCGCCATAACTAAACATGCATTGTCTTATCGAGTTCATCGACCGTGTCAATTAAAATTATCGAGGTTCACCGCTTTAGTTCACTTAAAACGTGATAGATAATAAATTGACATGACCTCTCGCTAAAACAATTAATTGAGACATAGCCTTACCAAATAGTAGAAACCATGAAAACCTATTTCGCGAGGGAGTGCACTCGGCCATCCCGGGATACAAACCTTGTTACGTAGGGGAAGTGGGTGATGAATGTTTATCCACCGAATTCGTGTTGATGAGGGTTTCATCGGCCATCCCGTGCCCAAATTAATATGAGTTTGGATCATGGACACATTTATTCGAAATTTGGATTGAACTCAACAAAAGTTTTTAATAAGGGTTGTATCGGCTATCCCGTGCCCTTGTTGATGTGTTTTGGGCTATAGATAAAACATTAGAGTAATTTTATCGACCAAGAGTTCTAAAAGTAGAATCGATTAAAAGGTTAATCCACCGAGTTATATCGATAAAGGTTGCATCGGCTATCCCGTGCCTAAGTTGATATGAATTTGGGTCTTGGAATCATTTATCATAGTTGGGTAGAGGTCACTATGTAAATGCTATACTTGTTTTTCCAAGTATTAATAAAACGATAAATGTTTTGTTTTCATTATTTCGTTATCACATTGTTCTATTTCTTTACCACAATTCATATACGATATCATTTCGTTTTTGATTCAAATCTCCATTAAAATATCGTAACTAAAGACAAATATGAGTTTGCTTCTAAAAACCTCAAATGAACCATTGCTAAGGATCTCTTGTAAAGAGTATAGATTAAAGTTATTCAATATCAAACAGGTTTTTTATTCTTGACCAACACATCTACTTGCAATGGATTGTTTTTCATATACTTAATTGAATTAAGTACCTTGAAGCGATGAATTGTTTTGGTGATTAGATTTTCAGAATTCGTAATTGACCAAAATAACGCAACCACTTCAATGAAAGTTTTAAGACTAAAACGAACAAATGAAGAGTAATCTTCATAAATTCAATTTTGCTTCTCAAAGCAAAGACTCATTGAAATGAGTCGGAGCATTCTCTTAAACCGTTATGATGAGAACGAGGTTCAAGAAGTAAAGATAATAATGGAATTGATACAAGGTAATGTTAAAGGTAAAGTTGTTGAGAATGACGATGCTAAACCTATCAATCCCGACCGATATAGTTTCCATTGTCTTAAATGTTGGACACGAGAAAGGAAACTACCCCAAATTATTGAAGAATCAACAAGTTAGTTGTGGGACATCTAATGGGACCTTCTTCTTTAAAATGTTTATTTGATTAAACATAAAATTTTGCTAGTACTACTTCGTCAATATTAGAAACCAATGGAGGTTTTCATCATTGTACTTGATACATAGGATGCTTAGAATATGACGACTAGCAACAATAATGTCGAGAGATAGAGTAATTGTGTACTCAATCTAGTTTTTGGATTTAAAGTGGTACTTAATTGTGACTATTAAGTGCATAAACTCTAAATAAGAATATAAAATTGTTAAGAGACAAAAGAGGTTTTCACTTTTGTGACCCTATTCACCACGATTTGATGAATGGCTAGCCCATTATCAAGGTGATTATATTCTAAACCAAACTAGAATGACATATCATGTAGATGATGTAAGATTCAAATTGGTAACCCAAGATTAAACCTTAAAAGATGGAATAATGAACGCAAAGAGTTATCGAGTACTCTTGAAACCATTAGATTGTTAATGGTATATGCGTAACTTGTATTCAAAGCAAGATGTCTCGTGCCTTTTGGTTGAAAAGGAGATCGAGGTTATAAATCATTGATCCATAATAGGTTAATCATTTTCTTTTACCAACGATTTAAGTTGATGCTAATATGTTCACTTAATAAGGTAAATAGAGAAATCTTTGAAGAATTTCAAAGAGTTCAAGCAATCACGATTTAATCGTGATGGGATTATCAAAGTGAAGACTTTGATATAAGCCAAATGAATTGTGATATAGTATCACAAATTAATCTCTCTTAACACGCATTATGGGATAATGTATGGTTGGATAAGAATTCAAACGCTATTCGATAAGGTTTGGACTTCGATCAAGTTACTTTGAGTTACTTGATCCCTTTGGGGATTTTATCATTTTGTCTAAATTATTTTTCCACTAAAACGAATCATATGAGATATGAAATGGTAAGGGTACCATATTTGTAAGTTTTCACAAGAAACAAATGCTCATTTTTCCCTTTTCAATTATCACGAGTACGACGGGTTTGCGGCTCGTGAAGCTGTCTTTCTAAAATACAAGTTTATTTATAAAAGACAGAGTGGGAGAATTTATTCAAGAGCCACAAAGAATGTTATGTCGCAAGAAACTGGTCTTTCTTGGCTACATGAGACATTTTGTGTAAGATGTTGTTTCTTTAAAACCTAGGAGGTTAAATTCGTCAAATTGTTGAAAATGATGGATTCATGCTACTTTTAAGAAAGTAAAGAGCTTATAACTTACAAAGAAATCGTTTGATTCAAATTGATTACTTCTAGAAAGTAATGAACAAATGACTTACATAAGAGTGTTTAAGTCACAACTCAATACAAGGCTTAGAGCCATGAGAATCCGAAATAAAAGGCTTGATTAGTGACAAAGGGTTTTTGCACTAATAAAGAGATACTTCAATGCAAGATTTGTTGCAAAGGGTTTTGCACTAATTGAAATGCTTAAGACTATTTGGATCTTCTTAGGGATTGTGTTTCATTATGAGGTTATGAAATACATAGCGAGTGAATCTAAAACCCACTTCTTCAATAGAAGGAATGTATTCAATACATGTCATGAGTTTTATAGATTCTTGCAATCCTAAGATAATATGAAACTTAAGAGAGGGTCTTAAGTAGGACATCAATGAGTTAGAATCAACTTTTGATCATGTGATAAAACGTTTCTCGATAACTCGAGAAGTTGTGTTTATACATGAAGTTTAGTGGGAGTTACGGAAATTTTAATTAGTCCGATATGTGGATGACACATTGATCATCGAGAATGATTTAAGACTTTTGGAGTATTATAATACATCTTTATTATCCGGATTTATGAAGATAAATCCACATGATATTAGCGTCAATAAGAAGTCTTATGTTGATAAGATTCGTGACTAGTTCAATTAATTTGAACATATTTGATTGATTTCATTTGCTTCCGCAGCCGGATCAATTAAATGAGAAATGATGTATAACACTTCATATGCTTTGAGTATGATGAATTGTTTTCAAAATCGAATTTAAGTAATGTTTACCAAGTAAGCCATAAAGATTACCCTTAAGTGCTTGCAGAAGCATTAAGGCTATGATGCAAAGTGTTTATGATGCAATTTTGTGTAAGGATGTTACACAAGTGACAATTGACAATTGAGATTGCGCATGGTTTCCGACAAAACCATAATCAAAACACATTAGGATGGTTAAGATACCATTGTGGCAATGTTAATTAAGAAGTAGATTTTCTAGAATCGTTCTAGGCAATAAAGAACAATGAGAGATATTTATAACGGAAATTGAGTACACTTGCGATCATGAGATGTGCAAGACAGATGAGTCATGCACACTGTGAAAACAGTGGGAGCTATTCTTAGGCTAGAGGGCCTATGTCTTGATTGGATCTCGACACGTACTCAGAAAGTTTTGTAATGCAAATGTATACATTACAAAGGAAAACGAGTATGTAGTAAGGTTGAGTAAGGTACAAGAAGTTGATAAAACCTACTAACCAAAGCCTTCTCAAAGGCTAAACATGATGAGTCATGTCATTTCAATTGAATTGAAATGAACAACTACGTACAAGATCAAATTAGATTATAGAACATGAATAGTAATCAGGCATTGACTATTCATATGTGATAATCGCATTTGTCGTTCGAGTTTTACTTTCAAACTCTTTTATTATACTTTGTTACATCCAAACGGGTTGTGGAGACAATTGAACCCCGTTAAAGTGAACACGGATTAGCATTGTATTCGCCCATAGTCACTTGTATGAGGTGACGTCTCGAAGTGACTAGAGTGTGATGCGATTGATGGCAAGTTCAAGTGCCATACAGTCATGTGAGATGACTAGTCGATCACATAGGCAGACTGTTAGGAACACTTTGTCGGGCCTTATGACCGCTTATAGAGTTCTGGCAATTTATATAGCCTGGTCGTGGCGAGAGCTACTATAGTATTCTAATGAGTCGATTCTTTTGACTAAAGACTATTCACCTAAGATGGCACAGTTTCAGATTAACTTTGATTTGTGTTACTACGACCTTCGTAAATGGGGTCAAATGGGCATATTTTGGGTTATGATGGTTGTGGCTAGTCGAAGGGAATGAGTGCGATAGGAATTGTCCATCCCCTTGTCAGGGTTAAAACAATATCTCAGGGCCACTCGAGGAGTAATGAACTGGAAATGCGTGGCCACGCTCGGAAGGTATCCAGAGTGGATAAATCCGGTCAATCAGTTATTCTCCAGATCGAGGAAACCACTCTCGATATGATCACTTGCAAGTACGACCCGAAAGACACCTTGCATTGAGTGGGAGATAGTAATAGGACAAGAGAATTGGTGGCGCACACTTGTCGAGGACAAGTGGGAGATTGTTGGGAAATGTGTCCTCAACAATAGTGCGATCACATGATTTAAATATCATTATTAAATCTCATTTTAAGAATACATGTGGGATGTAATATTTTACAGTCAACTGGTCCACACATATCGGTAATGATTGGCTGACTAGAGTTTGACATTACTGTCGTGCGACGGTGGTGATCAGTTGATCCCCTTAGGTCATACCTATAGGGAAATACTCTTAATTGATTATTTAATTAATCGTATACTGATACGAGTTAATTAAATTGCTTAAAATTGACGGATGATTTTGTGAGTATAATTTACGTATCTTATTGTAAATATGATTAAATAAGACACGGTCTAAGTAATCGAATTATTTTATTACTTAGATGAAATTATTGTTTACGAAACAATTGAAACGGAATGAATAAATTATTATAAATACAGAATGTTGTAGTTTATAATTTGGAAACCTTTTTTGTACGAGTAATTACGAATTACTAGTCAATTTTGTAAATGACATATTTTATGAGTATGTTGATTTTTAATATGATAAAAATACATTGCATTGTAACATGTCATGTAACATGTTACATGTGACAAATTTGACAAATGACAAAATAAAATGGTTTCTCCATTTTATACTTAAAACCGAAAATATGGGTGGGTTTATAGTTTATATTGTGTTATTTATTTTAATTGGAAACACAATCATGAAACTAGGTAGTAGGCTTTGCATGCTTGGTCTCTTGTGAAGAGCAAAAATGAAAGCTATTGGGCAACCTACCCAATGCCATTTTTTCGGCCAAGATGAAAGAAAAGAGATGGTTTTCTTTTTCCTAATTAATTCATTCATTCAACATGATAATTTTCTAGTGTGAGAAAATTAATATACTCTCTAAATATTGTGAAATCTAGAGAAATAAAATCACACAAAAACACCCCTCTTGACCGAAATAATCAAGAGCCCAAATACAATTTATTTGTATCAATTTTATTGTAAAACCATTATTATTACTAGATCTAAATAGTATTGGTTTATTAAGATGTATTCCTTGGGTATATGCTTTTGGGAGGGATTCTACTCTTGAATCCTTGTTCTTCCATTTGGAAAGCTCAAGAACAAAAGAAAAGGAGATTTGTTTTGTGCCCATAAAACCGAAAACAACAATGTAAGAACATGATTTCTTCTCTATTTGTTTCATTGTTTGCATGCATAAAATCCGTATTTAATTTTATGACAAATTAATTTAAACATATATGAGTATGTTAGTATGTATATAGATCTACATTTCCTTCAGTGAGGGTACGTATTAGGAAGCTCTTTTGATCGAACACGTAATCTCGCCTGCCTCGATAGCGGCCTCTACTAATGATTAGATAAAATAATATATACTCGATATGTTGTCGATTATATGCATGCAATGTAACATCCAATAAATTAATCCTAGCATGTGAGAATTAACTAAGTCGGTGAACACGTAATTTAGCATACAATTGGTCGAAGTAGAGATAATTAAATGCATACAAACAAATGATAATAAAGAGATACAATAAAATACGATAATTAAAATTACAATAATTATAACGGTTTGATTGATTTACGTCGAAAATATATTTAAAACGGATAATTTGAGAAAAGAAAAGGAAAATAAATAAGGTTAGAACACAAACAAATTATTGGTGATATTAGCATTAATAGTTTATTAATACGTAAACTAACAAACTAGGTCAAGGCAAGAACAGAAGTTTAGAGACAGAATTCACCCCGGAACAGGCACATCAATGCTGCGTCCCTTGGAAGAGGCGCAGTAGTTACTGTGTCTGTTCCTGAGGTGAGTTCTGGCTGTGAAGCCGGAACTGCATATTGTTAATATTCGTTGGTAAATTAATGATCGATTATTAACATTCGACTCAAGTAGAAGTGATTTAACAGATTATTTACATGCGAATTAGTCATAAAAGCGGTAAAAAACGAACTTTAAATTAATTAGAATGAATTAAAGACTAATTACAAACTAGGTTCATTAATACAAATTAATTAGATTTTCTATGTATGTTAAACTATTGATGATGATGTAGATAAACTGATGAAAAATATACAAAAGGCGAATTCTAGAGACTTGATATGAACAAATCGAATCTCTAAAATCCGGGTTTGATTTCGATGACGAAAACCCGCAAATATTGATTACTTGGGATTTAAGTTGGATTTAAAAGTGATAAATAAATATGAATTATGTGTTATGATTATTATACAATGAATAAAGAAGAAAATAAAAGAAAACGGAACAAAATGACGAATCAACCAAGAACAAAGGAAGAAGAAGAAAAGCAGAAACAGCGGCAACCTCAAGAAGAGGCGCAGCAAATGTTGCGGCCCTTCAAAGAGGCGCAGCAGTTGCTACGTTTCTTCTCGACGTCTGATTTCTGTTAATCCCAAAAAAGGGTTTAATAAGAGGTTTATAAATCGGTTTTAAACATGCTTTCGACGTAAATCTTACAATAGTTTATACAATAAGAAAATATAATAATAAAACATGAGATTTACACCCTCAGACTTACATGTTTGACAAAACGAGATTAACTAAGTTAACGATTAGTGATTGCTTAACTCGAATGTACGACAAAAGTGCCCTCGTAAGAGCAATTAAACTAAGTTGATTAAGTTGATTGAGTGGAGTTGATCAAATTGGTCGGTCATGCAAAACGAGGCTGGTACTTAAAGGGATCCGAGATTACGTGGTCGAAAGTTCAAGCACGTAGACGCCAATAAGCAAAGAGCACGGTCTTAGAATGCAAAGGGAGAAGAGAAGGTTGGACACTCGCGTGAGAAATATGAGGAACGAAGGTCCCTATTTATACTAATCACACGGAGGAATTAGGGTTTCGGTAAAACATTGGAAATAAATCTCGAAAAGAACTTAAAATATGCAGAATGGAGCTGGGGAAGAGGCGCCGCAGCCACTGCGGCTCTTGGAAGAGGCGCAGCAGGTGCTGCGTCCTTTCCCCAGGAGTTTCCTCCTGCGGAAGAAAGATTTTCCGCGTTTCTGTTATGGAATTGCGGTAGATCTCAACTTTCTTAATGTTTAAAATATAACTTCGGGACATATTTTGCCAAAAGATTAAAAGATTGAAATATGGAGTAGAAATATCCGGAATATTCTAGAACATTCTGACTCGGCATTTTAAAACGGCTATTAGAAAATGAAGACGGTTTTTGACCCGGACTCCAAATGAACTCTAATTACTGTTAAAATGACCGTAATGGCGCGTAGATGACGACCAAGGGGTAGACACAAATATTTGAGCTATCACTTGACGATAAACTTACGAATTATCATAAATCGTTCCGTGTACCAAACATGCGGCCCAATCATCATCGGATGGCTTGCGGGAGGTGCAAAAATGAGGTATCTACTGTGACCTAGACGGGGAGGATTTCACAAACACAACCAACCTAGACCAACTCAAGAAATACTACCCTTGAACCCTAGCAACCACAAACCTTTCCCTAGTTTCACAACTAGAGACCACAAACTCCCTTTCAAGTCAATTCCTCAAAGCGTTTTGTTTTGAAATTGCATGTTTTATCGAGTCTAAGTTACGACACCTTGCCATGTTTCAAACAACCTTTGATCTGTCAAAGGCAATATCCATTTCCACTCAAACCAAAACACCTGAACTACGAGCATGGTTTGATTTCACCTCTTTAGGTGGATACGTAGGCAGTCCTTTATTACACAAGAAGGACACAACCACAACACCCAAACAAAATTTAAAAACACCTAAACTTCGAGAATGGTTTGATTTCACCTCTTCAGGTGGATACTTAGGCAATCATTTCTTACACAAGAAGGATACAACCATCCCCACAGAAAAAAAGAAACAATCACCAATAACAACTTCAAAACAAAGAGAAGGGGAAAAATCCCCGTTTCTAAAAAAAAAAAAAACAAAAGAAAGAGCATTTCTCCCTTCTCACAAAAATCCCGTTCACATGTGCAATGTTTAGGATCATTCAAACCGAATTACCTTTGCAAAATGGATGGAAGAAACAACAAGCGTTCACAACTTCTTTTAACACAAGCAATCCTCTTATTTAATTAACAATGACAAGGACTACAAACTTGACAACAAATAGAGCTAAGCAAGTCCACAACTTGTCAAAGCTAGGATGTCGACTAACACATCTCACATAGTAAAACTAGCAGAAAAATACACAATACCTAGCTAGTACATCATAATAAAAATACACAACACTATTACAACATAATAGTAAAACGGGAAATGGAGGTTTTCATTTTTCTATTATACCCTTACCTTTTCCCTCATCGTACATCTTCTCCTTGATCTTCTTGTTAGTCCACCTAGCATGGACTTCCTCTTCGAAACGGATCCTCAACAGATCTACAACAGCGACAACATCCGGTCTTTTACAAGACCCCATACTCGGCCGAAGCCGAGCCCATACACGACCCACCATCTCTTTGGGACCCAATCTCCTCATATTTGGGCATTCGGGCTAACATCATCGCCAAAGTTGTCAAAAAAGGCATGTTTGGCCTTGCCAACTTCCCTATACTTCAAGTCAACGAATTCGTCTTTACGGAACTTGAACCTTTCTTCCAAGGTTTGAGCTCTTGACCACTTGACATAAGCAGGAGTCATCAATGTCATGGTAACGTGGTTTGGTACCTCCCAAGTCGGCCGAGTGGCCCACCACCTCTCGAAAATCTCCACAAACTTGGAGTTTCGAAAACACTCTCTTGGACGAGAGTATCTTGAGCGGGCACCTTTTGTTGGCGGCCCATTTGCCTCCTAAGCCTTTCGGGATAAATGAAGGAAGCAACCTTCAGCCCACCACCATTAAGCAGCAAGAACAAGCGGCCGGAGAGGGCAACCCCGTGAAGGACCTTAAGTGTCAACATGGCACCACCCAACTGATATGAGGACCACCCTCCTCCACCAATATCGAGGTCCAATAGGCCTCGGTGGTCGTAAACCTATTCGAATACAACTTCTTCCTCGTAGTAAGGTGACATAAGAAGTAAGAAGAAGAATCGACCGGAGGCTCTACATACCTTAGCCTCTCCTAGAGCCACACTTGGAGGATACTTGGAGATCCTAACGATGGAGCTTCTCCACAAGATCCCTTCTTATCCAAAGCTTTGATGATATCGCAAAGCACCAACAACGATGGATCCCACCCGTGCTTCATTTGGTCAACCACGTGTACAAGGGTCATACTACCATACCATTTTGACCCCTCCTTCTAGGCACCAACAAGGAGGTATGCAAACACTAGGCAAAAGGCAAGAGCCCTTCTCCTAGACAACTACGAGACATTAAAATCCACCAGTTTGAGAAGATGTTGATGAGAGCCAACTGATCCACACCATGAAGAGCAAGGAGAAAGTTCACTTGGCCCGTTGACAAGCCCAACATTGAACGAAACTTCTATTTAAACACAACTGAGTCAGAGGAAGCACCGGATTACAACCCGGTGATGGAACGGGTCTTTGTCTGCCATCAAACACATTTATACCCAACTACTAGCATAGCAAGCAAGTCGGGGTCGATCCACGAGACGGGGGTACTCGATTTGTTCAATCTAATTGTAGTTCGACTTAGGGTGTCACAATTGGTTTGGGTTTGTAGTTGTGGTCTAAACTAATGAAAGCAATAAATTAAAACAAGCAATAAAGCAAATAAAGATGTAAACAAATAAGAAAGGATACTAGGATGTCATGGGATCATAGGGGAATCATGGTAATATAGCATAAATGAGTTATGTAGATGAAAGCAATTTTTATTGTTGGAATTAAGTTAGTTCATGTCATATAACTCATAAGAAGATTTGGGTCCCGGAGCCGAGTAATTTGCGACTCTACAACATCTACAAGTCGACTTAATTCTTCCTATTCAAGTACATGCATGATAAAACAAATCCTAGGAAAACTTACGTCTTGGAGCCGAGTCGTTTAAGACTTTACAACACCTACAAATCGACTTGGGTTTTCCTTATTCAACTCTATGCATGGTCTAAAAAGTCTTGGGTTGTTTTATATCTTACAAGCCTCATTGAAAAGGTAAGAGATGGGTAAAAATCCAAGGTTTCATAGTCTAGCATTGCATCAAACATAACATGTGCATAAGTTGTAGAACAAAAAACAAGCATTCATATGAACTCATTAAGCATAAATTTATCCCATGATTAACTTCACTAATACCCCACTAATCCTAGTTAAGTAACTACTCACTAATTATCATGGAAGACATGTTATCAATGGCGTCAATCATCACAACAAGTATAAACATGATTAAAAAGTGAGGAAATGAACAATAAAGAGTAAAGATTAGGGAGATTATAGCAAGCTTAAGATGAACAATTGGAAAGGAAAAAATAATAGAAGACAACTTGATTGATTGATGAAGAGTTGTCAATTCTCCGATAATAACCCAATAATCTTCAATTACCTAATAATAAACTTGAACAATAATTAAAGAAATATTAATGTGTAATTTTGTGGAATGATTGAGATTAATCTATTCTAATCTACTCCTAATCTAATCTAAGAATGGTTTTATCTAAGAGAGAATTGGTAATTAGCTAGGTAATACAATGGAGTATATATAGTGGTACATCATTAGGTTAAGCAAGGGTAGATTAGTAAATAACAAGGCTTAAGTGTTGAATAGAGCTTTGCAAGTCCCGAGGGAAATGCGCGGATCATGTAGCAACTCGCAATGAAATCCACGCGTCTTGGCTTGAACATGCTTGGTCCTGTAACGGAATCCGCTCGGGCAGGCATCGGGACGCTCAGATTGTGGTCTGGGACATGCGTCCTGAGCATGGGACGCTCGGATTCTAGGACAGGGTTCCATCTCCTTGCTTTTAAGCCTATGCTCCTCCTATATACTCTTTATTCCTACATCTTTGGTCCTCATTCTTGCCTCCTCTTCATACTAGTCCATCCAAGATCATCAACAAACTTCCGAATATGCACGAGAGACGGGGGTTCTGCCTCATTATCTCCTTTCCTACAAGACATACAAAATGCAATAGGAAAGCAAAATAGGAAGGAATTGACGGATAAAATGGCCATGAAACGCTATATTAGTATGCAAAATAGGTTCAATTAGGGGACTAAATGTGGCAATTAAGAGTCACATCAAACATCTCCAAACCTAACCTTTACTCATCCCGAGTAAAGAGGTGGCTAGAACTAGACCTTTATTTAAACTATCCTAATAATATAACCGATGTGAGACAGTTAGCAGGTGTCACTACGCCCCTTAAACTCACAACAAGACATCTATGAGGTAAGATGCCTTCTTTCAAGGCAAAGTAGGGCTTGCCAAAATTCCCATACATCCAAGCATTAACCACATAAAATAAGTAATGGATGCATCCAAAAAAGGTAGCCACTTTCCTCATCTAAGTAGCGGAAATCATCTACAAAGGAAGCAATTTAAGGATACACACGTCATCATAGATATTATTTCTCCAAGTTACTAAGCGCAAATCGATACCAACGAATCACCTCCAAGTTGTGTTAAACTAGGCTATTTTTGTCCTCAATTCCTAAATGCTTTTGTTAGGAGTAGGGTCCTTGTGGCGTTAGAAACACTGTAGGATCTCGGAATTCCACCTCTTGCCTAGACAAGAAGAACGGTCGTCCCCTCTCCACCATGCAACAAAATAAGATAAATGGATGAAAGGGATCAAGATGTTTTGAGTTTCACATTTGTAGTTTGCTTTTTGATTTGTTTTTTCCCCCAATTTCTTGTGGTATTTGACTTTTGAGAACATTTCTTTGCCATTTCTTTGATGTTTAGCATTTTTGATACTTGGCAAAATTTCCAATATTTCATTTTTGAACATTTTTCAAAGTCACCCCAATTTGTAACGAGGGTGTTTTTATTGAAACATAGGAGTTCTAATTTTTGTAATCCTCTTTTCTTTGATAAAATTTGTGCAAACTTTTGATTTCCATTTTGATACTTGAACTCAAATTGATGATTTTGTGCCCATTCCCTTTTTGTTGACAAAATATGAATAGAAGTGTAAGAACGGTTGCATGGCTTCAAAGGCCTCCTTGGAATAAACGGTAGCCAAGAAGTTATCAGACCACAAGGTACTCTTGATTAGGCCTTAGTCCATGGGTCAAAAGATACTATTATGACACATCCTAGGGTGTCTTGAGGGTATTCTAGCAAACAAAGTCTCAAGGAGAAACATTATCTACAAGGGCCTTATATACACTTGTCAATCTTCCCAAATAGGTATTTTCACAAACTTTTCTAACCATGCAACTACATGCCATGATGCAACTAACATATATACAACTCTGATGCATATGCTTCTATAAACTATTATAGCACATAAACTAAATACAATGTCCTAACAACACATAGATACACAAACCGCAACAAAATACACCACATCCTCCTTAACATGTAAGCCCATCCTCATACGAATAATGAAAATAAATGGAAGGGAAATAGTGGTTAGAGCAATCATAACAAGCGCTCTTCACATTCCCTTGATAATTCCTCAAATGTAGTGTTCTATATATGTGAGAAGAGAACAAAAACACAACTATATACAATTCTACACTACTAAATTAAACAACATGTTTTTGGTTTATGAAATTTTCAAATTTGTATGGATTTTGTTTTAAAGAAATTAAAGAACATATTTTTTTGGGATTTTTCGAAGTTTTTCAATTTTTATGTATTTTGGAATATAAATTCTCATCCTACACTTTATTTTGGACATTGTCCTCAATGTACATGTAGGAGTAGGAATGAAAAACAAATACATGTCTTTGTATTTTTAAGGTTTCGTGGAAATTGAAGTACTAATGCAATGATATGATATGAATGAATGCATGCTCTCTATTAAGTTATGGTCACCTATGATCAAACCTCCCCAAACCGATTTAAGCACTATTTTTAGTGTAGAAATGGATAGTTTTGGTCATTAGTAACTATGCATGAATTCTAGTCTATATGCAACTAACTATATGAATCATGTGAGATGTATTACAATGCAAACTAATCTAATCATGTGAGATATATTACAATGCAACTATACATGAGAGATAGAGAAAAGGGTATCATACAAATGGAGGTGGTGTGGTCAAGCACCTCTAGCCATCTTACACATCATCATCATTATCATTGCGGTTTCCGCGCCCGCTAGATCCTCCTTGGCCATAGCCTCCTCCTTGGCTAAAGAATCCCCCACATTGGTCGCCAAAGTTCTCTTATTGGTTGCCATAGTTAGGGAACAAGAGATGTGGTTGAGCTCAAGATGGATGAGGGCCTCTAGGGTTGATGTTGTTGGAATAAGTGTCCTCCGACAATAACGCGATCACAACTGTCGATCATGATGATCACATGTTTAAATCTCATTTTAAGAATACATGTGGGATGTAATATTTTACAGTCAACTGGTCCACACATATCGGTAATGATTGGCTGACTAGAGTTTGACATTACTGTCGTGCGACGGTGGTGATCAGTTGATCCCCTTAGGTCATACCTATAGGGAAATACTCTTAATTGATTATTTAATTAATCGTATGCCGATACGAGTTAATTAAATTGTTTAAAATTGACGGATGATTTGTGAGTAAGATTAACGTGTCTTATTATAATTCGATTAAATTGGATACGGCCTTAGTAATCGAATTGTTTTATTACTTGGATAAAATTATTGTTTACGAAACAATTGAAATTGAAATTGAATGAATAATTTATTATAAATACAAGACGTTGTAATTTATAATTTGATAAACCGTTTTGGTACAAGTAATTTCGAATTACTAGTCGATTTTGTAAATGACATATTTTATGAGTATGTTGATTTTTAATATGTTCAAAATACATTGCATTGTGACATGTCATGTAACATGTAACATGTGACAAAATTGACAAATGACAAAAATAAAATGGACCTCCATTTTATGGGTAGAAACCGGTTTTAGTGGAGGGAGTATTAGGGTGTGTTTTTATATTTTAAACAATTATAAACACAATGATAACCTACCCATATGTAGCCATGCAAGCCTACTCTTCTTGGGAAGAAAGTTGGCCTCATGCATTGGCTATCTCCCCTCCCCCAACCGGTTTATGCATTGAAAAGCCAAGGCCTTTTCTCTAATTATTCACTTCTTCTACATTTTTTTTCTAGTGTTAGAAAAATTAATCATTCTCTACATTTTTTTGTGAAATATTTTAGAGAAAGAAAAAGCTCACAAATTCCTCTTCTCTTAACCGAAATAAGAGAGGACAAAAATCACCATTTTTGTGTCAATTTTTATGTAAGACTAATCCTAATACTAGATCATATTCTTTTTAGTCTTTAAGGGTATTCCTTGGGTATATGCTTTTGGGAGGGATTCTATTTTGGATCCTTTGTTCATCCATTATAAGGAAGCTCAAGAACAAGTAAGAAAGAGATCTTACTTGTGCCCTTTATTCCGAAACATCATAGTAAGAAGTGACGATTTCTTCTCTACTCTTGTTTTAGTTTGCATGCATAAGATCTAATATTTATTTTATGACTAAATAAATTATTACATATATGAATATTTTCAATTAATGAGATTAATAATTCTAACAAGTGGTATCAGAGCCTTAGGTTGTTTGCATGCAAATCGGTTTATAGTTTTTCCGAGTTATATGATTAATATACAAAACTAATTAATTTGGATTTATGAAGATAAACCTTAAAATAACTTTGCATGTTAAAAGTTTCTGGTCCTAAGTGATTTCTAGGACATTTTGGTTTATTCATGGATTTTATTGTTCATTTTAGATAATATTGGCATTAAAATGTGATTTTAATGATAAAAATGTCATTTTTGGACGAAAAATAGCTAAACTTCGAATTTTTCAGTGGTTTTTGGATATGTTTTCACATATATTATCTACTAATTGTCTGTAACTTTTCATGATAAAATGAGTTGTTTTGCTCGAAATATGGATTTCTCAACTTAAAATCGTATTTAAATGGGTAAATAGGTTAATATGAGTTATATTTCGAATCTGGTCATGGAAATTTAGTATGTTGTCACATGTAATTTTACAAGATGTGTGTAAAATATTTGCCTATAATGAAGTATTTATGCATGATTTATGAATTTTTGATGAAACATCACATAAATAGTGACTATAATTAGTAATAATGCTAAAACATACTTCATGGCTAAAGGAAAAACGTCACATGTTGCATTTTATCATATATTTCAGATCTAAAAGTGAAAAGTTGATGAATATAATTTTTCTCATATTTTTATGGTCATAATTGTTAAAATCGATAAACCGCAACATTGTTTTTCACGATATTTTTTCGAACTTTTTAACCTAAGTTTTGAATATTATGAGTGTCATGGTATTTTTCCAGAATGTTCATCAGTTTAAATTTAAAATTTCGAATTTATTTGAAATTTTTATGATTTAATTTGAGGTTTATAGCATAAATTTTGTATTTTTGGGTCCATTTATGAACAATATTAAGAAATCAAGTTTAATTATTGTCAAATGTTAGTGGAGACTAATTTTGAGTCCTAAGATGGTTAGAGTAATTAACTTGTACATAAATATGAATTTATGTAATTATTGTGATTTTAAAAGACTAAATCACGCAAATCCGTAAAAACCGATTAATCTACGATATTGGCTCTTAAAAGGCGATTTAGCATAAAATTTAGTGTGTTCATACATATTATAATGCTGCATTTTATTTATGATTGTCTGTTGGACCATATAATTTATATGTTTATGTTTTGATGATGTCAAGGTGTTTTACGTCTTATATACTTGTTGCGTGTAATCGTTTGTTAAGTGTTTTAGCATTAACCTATTACAAGCAACAAAGAGGATTGTGACGGTTACATGAGAAGTTCAAGCCTTCATTCAAGATCAAACAATTCAAAGATTCATTCAAGTATTATGTGAAGACAAAGTTCGTCTAAAAGATTAATCAAGCTTGGATGATGATGTAGCCTATACTCGAAGATCTCCTTGAAGATTAGAATAGTATAGGTGATTATCTCGTAATGGTAATCAAAGAATGAGTTTCTTAATTAGTAAAGTTATAGCTTTGCAGCTATAACATTACTAGTAAAAGAGCTCAATGTTATAGCTCTTCTACTATAACATTGAAATGCTGAGTTTTCATACACGACTTTTAAATGGTTCGAAAATTGTTTTACAATTTCTTAAAGTTTATTTTATATGTTTTAATAAAAGTATTCATTTTATAAAGCCCGGTTTAGTGAGGAGTCCGTTTTTATGGTTAGCGTTAATTTGATGGTTATTGGGTCAACTTATGAGTTGGACTTTACTATCAATTAGGGTTTCCTTATAGCCGCTCTTAAAACCTAAATTCTAATTATATATTAAGATTAGGGTTTGCATGATTCACGAGCTTATGAGCCGTGTTATGCGTGTTGCCTACGAGATATTAGGTAAAGATTTTATTCTATAATAATATCTTTACATATCTTATATCTTACTTAATATATTTGTTTATGATAAAAGATATTCTTGTTTTAGGAAATCTTATCATAATCTTAGAATTTATAGTAAAGATAATATTTGGAAAGATTATATTCTATCTTTTAGAATATTCTTTATTATCTTTTATGGCTTTTAGGAAAGAGATAATAAGAAGATATAATTTATAATTATATCTTATTATTTCGGCTATTAGGGTTCTTGTAGAAACCGTGTAGCCTATCTCTTCCTTGCCTATAAATACTTTGCTATTTACAACATCTAAAATAGAGACCTTACGCATAAAAATTGTTTTCATATTTTAAAAAGCAAACCGTGTGTTTTTAACGAAAACCGTTTTGCAATTTTGAAAGGTCGTGTGTTACAAAACTCGCATACTTGTTCTTCATTTATCGTTATAAGATAATAGTGCTTAGTTGATTTCTTAACTTGTTCATTAACGTGAACCTTTGTTAGAATCATTAGTGCTTTCTTATTAGCGTAAGTTAGTCACTCGAGTATTTAACGGTACTCATTGAGTTACAGCTAGAGTTAGTTGTACGAGTTGGGTTTGTAAATTTGTAATCCGTAGAAAGGTACTAAATTTATTAATCGAGAATAGTGGACGTAGGTTTCGACTTGTGAAACTGAACCACTTCAAAAATCCGTGTGTCTCTTCTTGTTTTGTTCTTTCGTTTACTTTGCTTACAATCATTAGTTGATTAGTTAAAGTTTAATCAATAAACTTTAAATAATCAATTACATACGCACAATCGAAAAAGCTTTAAAGAAGTTTTAAATCCTCAATTCACCCCCTCTTGAGTATTTTGGATCAATAGACTCTTCATTGTCATATTTTAATTTTATGTAATTTTTGAATTATGTAATTTTACTTAGTATGACCTTAGTTTTAATTGGTATTACCCGAAATGTATAGGAATATCGATTCGGTTGTAATTTTTTTGTGATCTCGTATCACCGCTTTGTAATTTAATAGATTTATTTTTATTTTAATTACAAATGTATAATAGGAAATTATGTAATTCATTTTGTAATTTTATTATTCCGGAGTTCCTTGAAGACGGTGCCATTCAAGAAGGCGATCCTTCAAAGAAAGTGTTGCCTTGAAATGCGTGCCAAGACTGAAGCTCAAGGGACCAAAGGAGTTGGTTTCCGAATTTTTAATAGTTTATTAGATTTACTATTTTAGGAAGGCCATACTAGGATTTTATTTTTATGCTTTGCATTTTATTTATATGTTGTATGCATCGCTAAATCGCCATAACTAAACATGCATTTTAATTGAGTAAATCGACCGTGTCAATTATAATTATCGTAGTTCACCGCTTTAGTTCACTTAAAACGTGATAGATAATAAATTGACATGACCTCTCGCTAAAATAAACAATTGAGACTTAGCCTTACCAAAAAGTAGAAACCATGAAAACCTATTTCATGAGGGAGTGCACTCGGCCCTACCGGGGTACAAACCTTGTTACGTAGGGGAAGTGGGTGATAAATGTCTATCCACCGAATCTATGTTAATAAAGGGTATTTCGGCACACCGTGCCCTAAGTTAATATGAATTTGGATCATGGACACATTTATTCGAAATTTGGATTGAACTCAACGAAAGTATTAACGACGATTTCCGGATGTGTTTCGGGCTAGAGATAAATATTAATGTAATTTTATCGACCAAGAGTTCTAAAAGTAGAATCGATTAAAGAGTTAATCCACCGAGTCATGTTAATAAAGGGTATTTCGGCACACCGTGCCCCAAGTTAATGTGAATTTGGATCTTGGAATCATTTATTATAGTTGGGTAGAGGTCACTATATAAATGCTCATATCTTGTTAAATCATTTACAAGTATTATTATAACGATAAATGTTTTGTTTTCACTATTCCGTTGTCTTTTTGTTCTATTTCTTTACCTCAATTATATACGATATCATTTCGATTTTAGTTCAAATCTCCATTAAAACAACGTAACTAAAGACAAATTAGAATTTTCTTCTAAAAACCTCGAATTATCCATTGAAAGGATCTCTTGTGAAGAGTATAGATAAAAGTTATTCGTGATCAAAAGGGTATTTGATTCTTGACTAACATATCTACTTACAATAAATTGTTTCTCATATGCTTAATTGAGTTAAGTACTTTGAAACGTTAAATCATTTTGGTAACTAGATTTGTTGGAAATCAAAATTGACCAAAATACCGCAACCACTTCAATGAAAGTTTTAAGACTAAACGAACGAATGAAGAGCAGTCTTCATGAAATTCAATTTTGCTTCTCTAAGCAAAGACTCATTGAAATGAGTGGGAGCATTCTCTTAAACCGTTAAGAAAAGGATAAGGTTTAAAGAAGTAAAATTAGAATGGAATTGATACAAGGTAATGTTAAAAGTAACGTTATTGAGTATAACAATACTAAACCTATCAATCCCGACCGATAAAGTTTCCATTGTCTTAATTGTTGGACGCTAGAAAGGAAACTACCCCAAATTATTGAAGAATCAACAAGTTAGTTGTGGGACATCTAATGGGACTTTCTTCTTTAAATGTTTATTTGGTTGACATAAATTTTGCTAATACTACTTCGTCAATATTAGAAACCGGTGGTGATTTTCATCATTGTATTTGATACATAGGATGATTAGAATATGACGACTAGCAACAATGATGTTGAGAGATAGAGTCATTGTGTACTCAATCTAGTTTTGGGTTTATATTTATACCTTAATTATGACTATTAAGTGAATAAACTCTAGATAAGAATATAATTTTGTTAAGATACAAAAGAGGTTTCACATTTGTGACCCTATACACCACGATTTGATGTATGGCTAGCCCATTATCAAGGTGATTATATTCTAAACCAAACTAGAATGATATATCATGTAGATGATGCAAGACTCAAATTGGTAACCCAAGATTAAACCTTAAATTCTCGAATGATGAACGCAAAGAGTTATCGAGTACTCTTGGAACCATTAGATTGTTAATCTTATGGTATATGCGTATCTTGTATTCAAATCAAGATGTCTCGTGCCTTTTGGTTGAAAAGGAGATCGAGGTTGTTAATCAGTGATCCAAAATAGGTTGATCATTTTCTTTTACCAACGATTTAAGTTGATGCTAATAAGTTCACTTAATAAGGTAAATAGAGAAATATTTGAAGAAGTTCAAAGAGTTCAAAGAATCACGATTTAGTCGTGATGGGATTATCAAAGTGAAGACTTTGATGTAAGCCAAAGGAAATGTGATATAATATCACAAATTAATCTCTCTTAGCATGCATTATGGGATAATGTGTGGTTGGATAAAGAAATCAAACGCTATTCGATATGGTTTGAACTTTAATCAAGTTACCTTGAGTTACTTGATCCTTTTGGGGATTTTATCATTTTGTCTAAATTATTTTTCCACTAAATCTAAAACGAATCATATAAGATATTAAATGGTAGGGTACCATATTTGTAAGTTTTCAAAAGAAACAAATGCTCATTTTTCCTTACTATAATTACGAGTACAACAGGTTTGTGGCTCGTGAAGCTGTCTTTCTAGAATACAAGTTTATTTCTAGAAGACAGAGTGGGAGAAAATATTCAAGAGCCACAAAAGAATTGTGTCAAAAATTGTATGTCAAAAATTGTATTTTCTTGGCGACATGACGTTGTTTCTTCGAAACCTAGGCGGTTAAGTTCATCACTTGTTGAAGATGAAGAATTCTTGTTACTTTTAAGAAAGTTAAGAGCTTACAACTTACAAAGAAATTGTTTGATTCATGTTACTTCTGGAAAGTAATGAATATATGACTTACATGAGAGTGTTTAAGTCACAACTCAATACAAGGCTTAGAGCCATGAAAATCCGAAATAAATTCCAAGTGAATTGTTAGATATCAAAGCTTGATTGGTGGCAATGGGTTTTGCAATAGTTGAAATGCTCAAGTCTATTTGGATCTTCTTAGGGATTGTGTTTCATTATGATGATATATAGCGAGTGAATCTAAAACCCACTTCTTCAATTAGAAGGAATGAATTCAATACATGTCATGAGTTTTATAGATTCTTGCAATCCTAAAATAATGTGCAACTTAAGACATTGTCTTAAGTAGGACATCAATGAGTTGGAATCAACATTTTGATCATGTTATAAAACTTTTCTCGATAGGTCGAGAAATTGTGTTTATACATGGAGTTTAGTGGGAGTTACGGTAATTTTAATTAGTCTAATATGTGGATGACATATTGATCATTGGGAATGATTTAAGACTTGGAGAAATATAATACATCTATAATATCTGGATTTATGGAGATAAATCTACATGATATTAGCGTCAATTATGAAGTCTTATGTTGATAAGATTCATGACTAGTTCAATCGAGTTGAACATATTTGATTGATTCCATTTGCTTCCGCTGCCGGATCAATTAAATAAGTAATGATGTATAACACTTCATATGCTTTGAGTATGATGAATTGTTTTAAAATCAAATTTAAGTAATAGTTACCAAATAGCCATATTGATTATTCTTAAGTGCTTGAAGAAGCATTAAAAATGCAAAGTTAAGTGTTTTTGAAATTCACAAATTTGTGTAAGGGCTTACACTAATGACTTTTGAGATTGCATAAGGTTTCGGACAAAAACCGTATTCAAAACACCTAAAGATGGTTAAGGAACCATTGTGGCTATGTTGTTTAAGAAATGGATTTGTTAGAATCGTTCTAAGCGATAAAGAACAATGAGGATGCTCACAACGGAAATTGAGTACACTTGCAATCATGAGATGTGCGAGAGGGATGGGTCCCGCACACTGTGAAAACAGTGGGAGCTATTCTAAGGCTAGAGGGCCTATGTCTATATTGGATCTAGACACGTACTCAGAAAGTTTTGTAATGTAAATGTTTACATTACAAAGGAAAACGAGTATGTAGTAAGTTTAAGTAAGGTACAAGAAGTTGATAAAACCTACTAACCAAAGCCTTTTCATAGGCTTAACATGATGAGTCATGTCATTTCAATTGGATTGAGATGAATAACTACATACAAGATCAAATTAGATTATAGAATATGAATTAGTAATCAGGCATTGACTATTCATATGTGATAATCACATTTGTCGTTCGAGTTTTTATAAAACTCCTTTTATACTTTGTTACATCCAAACGGGTTGTAGAGACAACATTGAACCCCGTTAAAGTGAACCCGGATTAACATGGTATTCGCCCATAGTCACTTGTATGAGGTGATGTCTCGAAGTGACTAGAGTGTGATGCGATTGATGGCAAGTTCAAGTGCCATAGAGTCATGTGAAATGACTAGTCGATCACATAGGCAGACTGTTTGGAACACTTTGTCGGGCCTTATGACCACTTATAGAGTTCTGGCAAATTTATATAGCTTGGTCGTAGCAAGAGCTACTATAGTATTCTAATGAGTCGATTCTTTTGACTAAAGACTATTCGCCTAAGATGGCACAGTTTCAGATTAGCTTTGATTTATGTTACTACGACCTTCGTAAATGGGGTCAAATGGGCATATTTTGGGTTATGATGGTTGTGGCTAGTCGAAGGGAATAGTGCGATAGGAATTGTCCACCCCTTTGTCAGGGTTAAAACAATATCTCAGGGCCACTCGAGGAGTAACGAATCGGGAATGCGTGGCCACGCTCGGAAGGTATCTATGGTGGATAAATTCGGTCAATCAGTTATTCTCCAGATCGAGGAAACCACTCTCGATATGATCACTTGCAAGTACGACCTGAAAGACACCTTGCATTGAGTGGGAGATAGTAATAGGACAAGAGAATTGGCGACGCACAGTTGTCGAGGACAAGTGGGAGATTGTTGAAATAAGTGTCCTCCGACAATAATGCGATCACAACTGTCGATTATGATGATCACATGTTTAAATCTCATTTTAAGAATACATGTGTGATGTAATATTTTACAGTCAACTGGTCCACACATATCGGTAATGATTGGCTGACTAGAGTTTGACATTACTATCGTGCGACGGTGGTGATCAGTTGATCCCCTTAGGTCATACCTATAGGGAAATACTCTTAATTGATTATTTAATTAATCGTATGCCGATACGAGTTAATTAAATTGCTTAAAATTGACGGATGATTTGTGAGTAAGATTAACG
The DNA here is from genome assembly GCF_048544455.1 of Silene latifolia. Taxonomy (NCBI): domain Eukaryota; kingdom Viridiplantae; phylum Streptophyta; class Magnoliopsida; order Caryophyllales; family Caryophyllaceae; genus Silene; species Silene latifolia. Next base: position 35,791,341 of record NC_133533.1, read on the forward strand.
TGTCTTATTATAATTCGATTAAATTGGATACGGCCTAAGTAATCGAATTGTTTTATTACTTGGATAAAATTATTGTTTACGAAACAATTGAAATTGAATGAATAATTTATTATAAATACAAGACGTTGTAATTTATAATTTGATAAACCGTTTTGGTACAAGTAATTTCGAATTACTAGTCGATTTTGTAAATGACATATTTTATGAGTATGTTGATTTTTAATATGTTAAAAATACATTGCATTGTGACATGTCATGTAACATGTAACATGTGACAAAATTGACATATGACAAAAAAAAAGTAGACCTCCATTTTATGGGTAGACACCGGTTTTAGTGGAGGGAGTATTAGGGTGTGTTTTTATATTTTAAACAATTAGAAACACAATGATAACCTACCCATATGTAGCCATGCAAGCCTACTCTTCTTGGGAAGAAAGTTGGCCTCATGCATTGGCTATCTCCCCTCCCCCAACCGGTTTATGCATTGAAAAGCCAAGGCATTTTCTCTAATTATTCACTTCTTCAACATTTTTTTCTAGTGTTAGAAAAATTAATCATTCTCTACATTTTTTTTTTGTGAAATATTTTAGAGAAAGAAAAAGCTCACAAATTCCTCTTCTTTTAACCGAAATAAGAGAGGACAAAAATCACCATTTTTGTGTCAATTTTTATGTAAGACTAATCCTAATACTAGATCATATTATTTTTAGTCTTTAAGGGTATTCTTTGGGTATATGCTCTTGGGAGGGATTCTAATTTGGATCCTTTGTTCATCCATTATAAGGAAGCTCAAGAACAAGTAAGAAGGAGATCTTACTTGTGTCCTTTAATCCGAAACATCATAGTAAGAAGTGACGATTTATTCTCTACTCTTTTTTTAGTTTGCATGCATAAGATCTAATATTTATTTTATGACTAAATAAATTATTACATATATGAATATGTTAAATTAATGAGATTAATAATTCTAACAGATGTACCCTTGTTGAGCCATGTTGTAGTAGGAGGGGTATTGGGCCAAGTAGTTGTCAACCCTCCCATCGTGCATCCTAATATCAATATTTTGCATGAGCTTTAACAAATCAGTCATGGATGGAACTCTCGGATCTTGAGGAGTGAATGGTATATGTTGTGTTGGGTAGGGTGGAATGGGCACATAGGATGGTGGCGCATCACCTCATTCCGGAAACTCGCAAGGTGGATGTGGTGCTTCTTCTCTTGGTGGTGGGTTGTCATGGATCTCAATGGGGTGTAGGTAGCTTGGCCTAGGCGAGTACCGGCTCAAGTGGGGCTCGGTAGGTGGTATATTCCACCCCATGAGAATAAGTGGTGGGCATCCCTTGGTGAACCACTCTACACTTCCGACTTGATTGTATGTACACCAACGGTGGTGGTTGAAGATATCATCCTCATCTATCAAAGTGCTCCCCTTAAGCTTTTCATAACTTCCATTAAAGTTTAACCCGGGGCAAAGTTCATTGGCCAAAATTGTGATTAGGCCTCCCATTACAAAGGTTTTGATATGAGAATTTCCTTGGGAAAAGTCATTGAGCCTTGTAACTATCTCAAGGGGTGTGTTGAAATTGTAAGGCCTTGTCCCTTGCACATTCAAGTAAGACTCTAGAAAGGTCAAGTCAAGAAGGGTGTACCTGTCTTGCTCTAGCCTTCCATTAATAGTTCCGGCTATAAACTGTTCAGTAATCCTAATCACTGGATGTTAGATGGAAAAAGTATAACATTTCTTATAGGAATAGAGTTCTCTCCCATTAATGGCCCTCCATAGGTTATTAATGGTGAAATCGGAGGGCTTATCAGTGTGGTCCCTCGGTACTTCAAGACCAAAAATACTTGCAAAGTGGTCTAGAGTCAACCTATGTTCTCTATTGCAAAGACGGAAATCAATACTAATATTTCTCGGTTGATTAGTGACAACACGTAGACTACACAAAAACTCTAGCGTGAGACTCAAGTAAGTGTCCTCATGGGTATAGAAAATCTTCTCAAGACCCCAACCATTGAAAAACACCTCCGTTTGATGCCTTATGGCAAGTATTTCTAACGCATCAAGATCAATGAATTGAGTAGGTTAATAGTCCTTACCTAGCAATTGCTCAAATCGTTGGCGGTGGTCATTGTTGGTGAAGAGTACCTCCGGGAAATACTCAAGTTGTGCAACACCGTGTATCAATATATTCTCTCGGCCCCTTGCCTATGAGGCGGATGAAGTAGCAACCTTGGGACGCTTAGGTACGGTCTCGGCAGCCTTCTTGCTTTATCTCCTTATATTCATCTTTGCTTGATGTGGTTGGTAGGGATTTGCTTAATATTTGTGATGGGGATTGTTTGTGGATGATGAGATGTGGTTTTGATGTTATAAGATAAGGAAATAGGGATGGTTAGGGAGTTTATATCGGAGAAGGGTTTTGGGATGACCGGGCTAGGGTTGGGCTCGGGCGTACCAAATTTGACCATGTCATTTACCCGTCATAATCTGTGCGTCTTGCCATCGGCTCGAGCGTTCTGAGGATGCTGCACGAGCGTCCTATCAAGGAGATGTGCGGATTCTCTCCCAGCTAGTCATTTTCTTTTGAATTCAGGTCAGGAAGAGCGTCGGCCAGGATGAGCGGATCTTTATTTGGGACGCGCGTCCTCTGAAAAATCTGCTCAGTTTTCCATCCAGGAAAAATCTTGCTCAATACATGGTTCAAGACGAGCGTCCTGGTGTTGTCTCGAGCGGATCAGTAGTGGGACATGCGTCTTGGCCCTAAGTCGCGCGGATTTTGTGACAACAATATATTTTGCCTGAAGCACAGCTCGGGACGAGCAGGCTATTGTCGGGACGTGCGTCCTGAGCTGTTCTTTATCAACCCTTCAATTGTTTCATGATAATTCTTTCCCTTGCACCCTTTTGTGCTTCCTTCTTATCAATTTCTGAAGATTTGCTCAAAGAATGGATAAGTAACCCTTCCTCACAACTCTCATGTAGAAAAATGCAAGCAACCTAAAAGTATGTTAAATATTATACAATGCAAAGTTGTAGAAAGGAAAATGTTACAAATGGTGGTTTGAGATAGAACTCCACCAAACTAGTTTGAAATATTACATCCGGTCTTTTACAGTACCCCATACTCGGCCCAAGCCGAGCCCATACACGACCCACCATCTCTTTGGGACCCAATCTCCTCATCTTTGGGCATTCGGGCTAACATCATTGGCAAAGTCGTCAAAGAAGGCACGTTTGGCCTTGCCAACTTCCCTATACTTCAAGTCAACGACTTCGTCTTTACGGAACTTGGACCTTTCTTCCAAGGTTTGAGCTCTTGACCAATTGACATAAGCAGGAGTCATCTATGTCATGCCAATGGGGTTTGGTACCTCCCAAGTCGGTCGAGTGGCCCACCACCTCTCGAAAATCTCCACAAGCTTGGAGTTTCGAAAAACACTCTCTTGGACGAGACTATCTTGAGCGGGCACCTTTTGTTGGCAGCCCATTTGCCTCCTAAGCCTTTCGGGATAAATGAAGGAAGCAACCTTCAGCCCACCACCATCAAGTAGCAAGAACAAGCGGCCGGAGCTGACAACCCCGTGAAGGACATTAAGTGTCACCATGGCACCACCCAACTGATATGAGGACCACCCTCCTCCACCAATATCGAGGTCCAATAGGCCTCGGTGGTCGCAAAGTTATCCGAATACAACTTCTACCTCATAGTAAGCTGACAGAAGAAGTAAGAAGAAGAATCGACCGGAGGCTCTACATACCTTAGCCTCTCCAAGAGCCACACTTAGAGGATCCTTGGAGATCCTAACGAAGGAGCTTCTCCACAAGAGCCCTTCTTATCCAAAGCTTTGATGATCTCGCAAAGCACCAACCACGATGGATCCCACCCGTGCTTCATTTGGTCAACCACATTTACAAGGGTCATACTACCATACCATTTTGACCCCTTCTTCTAGGCATCAACAAGGAGGTATGCATGCACTAGGCAAAAAGGCAAGAGCCCTTCTCCTAGCCACCTACGAGACATTAAAATCCACCGGTTTGAGAAGATGTTGATGAGAGCCAACTGATCCACACCATAGAGAGCAAGGAGAAAGTTCGCTTGGCTCGTTGACAAGCCCAACATTGAACGAAACTTCTATTTAAACACAACTGAGTCGGAGGAAGCACCGGTTTACAACCCGGTGATGGAGCGGGTCGTTTTCTGCCATCAAACACATTTATACCCAACTACTAGCATAGAAAGCAAGTCGGGGTCGATCCACGGGACGGGGGTACTCTAATTGTTCAATCTAATTGTAGTTTCACTTAGGGTGTCACAATTGGTTTGGGTCTGTAGTTGTGTTCTAAACTAAAGAAAGCAATAAACTAAAATAAGAAATAAATCAAATAAAGATGTAAAAAAATAATAAAGGATACTAGGATGTCATGGGATCATAGGGGAATCATGGTAAGATAGCATAAATGAGTTATGTAGATGCAAGCAATTTTTATTGTTGGAATTAAGTTAGTTCATGTCATATAATTCATAAGAAGATTTGGGTCCCGGAGCCGAGTAATTTGCGACTTTACAACACTTACAAGTCGACTTAATTCTTCTTATTCAAGTACATGCACGATAAACCAAATCATAGGAAAACTTACGTCTCGGAGCCGAGTCGGTTAAGACTTTACAACACCTACAAGTGGACTTGGGTTTTCCCTATTCAACTCTATGCATGGTCTAATAAGTCTTGAGTTGGTTTATATCTTACAAGCCTCATTGAAAAGGTAAGAGATGGGTAAAAAATGCAAGGTTTCATAGTCTAGCATTTCATCAAACATAACATATGCATAAGTTGTAGAACAATAAGCAAGCATTCATATGAACTCATTAAGCATAATTTTATCCCATGATTAACTCCCCTAATCCCCCACTAATCCTAGTTAAGTAACTATTCACTCGTTATCATAGAAGACATCTTATCAATGGTGTCAATCATCACAACAAATATAAACATGATTAAAAAGTAAGGAAATAAACAATAAAGAGTAAAGAGCAGGGAGATTATACCATGCTTAAGATGAACAATTGAAAAGGAAAGAATAATAGAAGACAACTTGATTGATTGATGAAGAGTTGTCAATTCTCCAATAATAACCCAATAATCTTCAATTACCCAATAATAAACTTGAACAATAAATAAGGAAAGATTAATGTGTAATTTTGTGGAATGATTGGCATTAATCTATTCTAATCTACTCTTAATCTAATCTAAGAATGGTTTTTATCTAAGAGAGAATTGGTAATTAGCTAGGTAATACAATGGAGTATATATAGTGGTACATCATTAGGTTAAGCAAGGGTAGAGTAGTAAATAACAATGCTTAGATGTTGAATAGAGCTTTGCAAGTCCCGAGAGAAATGCGCGGATCATGTAGCAACTCCCAAGGAAATCCGCGCGTCCTGGCTTGAACATGCTTGGTCGTGTAAAGGAATCCGCTCGGACTGGCATTAGGAGGCTCGGATTGTGGTCTGGGACGTGCGTCATGAGCATGGGACGCTCGGATTCTGGGACAGGGTTCTATCTCCTTGCTTTTAAGCCTATGCTCCTCCTATATACTCTTTATTCCTACATCCTTGGTCCTCATTCTTGCCTCCTCTTCATACTAGTCCATCCAAGATCGTCAACAAACTTCCGAATATGCACGAGAGACGGGAGTTCCGCTTCATTATCTCCTTTCCTACAAGGCATACAAAATGGAAAAGGAAAGCAAAATAGGAAGGAATTGACGGATAAAATGGCCATGAAATGCTATATTAGTATGCAAAACAGGTTCAATTAGGAGAGTAAATGTGGCAATTAAGAGTCACATCAAACATTCCCAAACCAAACCATTACTCGTCCCGAGTAAAGAGGTGGCTAGAACTAGACCTTTATTTAAACTATCCTAATAATATAACCGATGTGAGACAATTAGCTGGTCTCACTCCGCCCCTTCAACTCACAACAAGACATCTATGAGGTAAGATGCCTTCTTGCAAGGCAAGGCGGGGCTTGCCAAAATGGCGATACATCCAAGCATTAAGCACACAAAACAAGCATCTACAAAAGAGTAGCCACTTTTCTCATTTATGTCGCGGAAATCATCTACAAAGGAATAAATTTAAGGATACACACTCCATCATAGATATTATTTCTACAAGTTACTAAGCGCAAAACATTACGAACAAATCACCTCCAAGTTGTGTCAAACTAGACTACTTTTGTCCACAATTGCTAAATGTTTTTGTCAAGAGTAGGGTCCTTGTGGCGTTAGAACCACTGTAGGATCGCGGAATTCTCCCTCTTGCCTAGACAAGAAGAAGGGTCGTCCCCTCTCCACCATGCAACAAAATAAGATCAATGGATGAAAGGGATCAAGATGTTTTGAGTTTCACATTTGTAGTTTGCTTTTTGATTTGTTTTTCCCCCCAATTTCTTGTGGTATTTGACTTTTGAGAACATTTCTTTGCCATTTCTTTGATGTTTGGTATTTTTGATACTTGGCAAAATTTTCAATATTTTATTTTTGAACATTTTTCAAAGTCACCCCAATTTGTAACGAGGATGTTTTTATTGAAACATAGGAGTTCTCATTTTTGTACTCCTCTTTTCTTTGATGCAATTTGTGCAAACTTTTTTATTTCCATTTTTATATTTGAACTCAAATTGATGATTTTGTGGCCATTCCCTTTTTGTTGACAAAATATGATGATAGAGGTATAAGAACGGTTGCATGGCTTCAAAGGCAACCTTGGACTAAACGGTAGCCAAAGAGTTATCACACCATAAGCTATTCTTGACTAGGCCTTATATACACTTAGTCCATGGGTCAAAAGATACTAGTATGACACATCCTAGGATGTCTTGAGGGTATTCTAGCGAACAAAGTCTTCTGGAGAAAAATTATCTACAAGGGCCTTATATACACTTGTCAATCTTCCCAAATAGGCAATTTCACAAAATTTTCTAGCCATGCAACTACATGCCATGATGCAACTGATATATATATACAACGCTAATGCATATGCTTCTATCAACTATTATGCCACATAAACTAAATGCAAACTCCTAACAACACATAGATACACAAACCGCAACAAAATACACCACATCCTCCTTGACATGTAAGCCCATCCTCCTCATACGAATAATGAAAATAAATGGAAGGGAAATAGAGATTAGAGCGATCATACCAAGCGGTCTTCACATTCCCTTGATAATGCCTCAAATGTAGTGTTGTATCTATGTGAGAAGAGAACAAAAACACAAGTATTAACAATTATACACTACTAAATTAAAGAACATGTTTTTGGTTTTTGAAATTTTCAAATTTTTATGGATTTTGTTTTAATGAAATTAAAGAACATATTTTTTTTTGGGATTTTTCGAATTTTTTCAGTTTTTATGTATTTTGGAATATAAATTCCCATCCTCCACTATATTTTGGACATTGTCCTCAATGTACATGTAGGAGTAGGAATGAAAAAGAAATACATGTTTTGGATTTTTAAAGTTTCATGGAAATTGAAGTACTAATGCAATGATATGATATGAATGAATGCATACTCTCTATTAAGTTATGGTCACCTATGATCAAACCTCCCCAAACCGATTTAAGCACTATTTCTAGTGTAGAAATGGATAGTTTTGGTCATTAGTAACTATGCATGAATTCAAGTTTATATGCAACTAACTATATGAATCATGTGAGATGTATTACAATGCAAACTAATCTAATCATGTGAGATATATTACAATGCAACTATACATGAGAGATAGAGAAAGGGTATCATACAAATGAAGGTGGTGTGGTCAAGCACTGCTACCCATCTTACTCATGATCATCATCATCATTGCGGTTTCCGCGTCCGCTAGATCCTCCTTGGTCATAGCCTCCTCCTTGGCTAAAGAATCCCCCAGTTTGGTCGCCAAAGTTCCCTTCTTGGTTTCCATAGTTAGGGAACAAGAGATGTGGTTGAGCTCAAGATGGATGAGGGCCTCTAGGGTTGATGTACCCTTGTTGAGCCATGTTGTAGTAGGAGGGGTATTGATGGGTTTGATGTCGTCGGGTCTCCCAATCAAACACATTTATAATTCTCAACAAACAACTAGTTAGCGGTAAGTCGAGGTCTATCCATGGGACAGTGGTTACTCAAATTATTCAATCTAATTATGGTTGTGCTTGGGGTTGTCACAATTATAATGGGTTGATGATTCTAATCTAATAAAAGCAATAAACAAGAAACAAAAGGAAAGATGTAAACAAATGATTAAAAGCTGGGGGTTGAGTCCTCAAGAGGTCATCCACGCTGTACAACAGGAAACAAGGTTCAAGGGTATCAAACCCGTCCACCAAAAAGCGAAAGAGGCAATAAAGCAAAGAACAGCGGAAAACATACCTCGATCGGGTACCAAGCAAGCCTCAACAAGCGGAAAGTATCGAAGTCAGCCTCCCGCAACAACAGCTCCTCACCTCCACGACCGTGAAGGTGCTCCTTGACCTCGTCAGGTGTCGACTCCTGTAACAACACCCTAGACCGATCGACCGGCACCACGAAGGTCTCACTGAAACACTGACGAGCTAAACGCTCGCCAAGGTACCCGAAGGGCGGTCACCCGATGCCAGTCCTCGTAGGTCGACTTGGTGGACTTCTTCCGATCCACCGTCCAACCCTTCACAGCCGCGTAAATCGAAAGCACGTCACCCATCGTCTTCAAGCGCAAAGGGACAAAGTAAGCAAACAACCAAGCTTGTAAAAAAAAACACAGCCACCACAAATCTTCTAATTTTTCAAAAACATTGCCAAAAATAAAATACAATCATCATCAAAAAACAAAAAAAACGCTCGTACCTCCAAGATGAGGCCGAGACCAACCAAAGCGGGATAACTCCCATCCACCATCATCTCTGGACGAACGGCGGCGTGCAGGTAAGTGTTAAATGCGCCAGTGACGGCATCACCCATTCGTACTAACCAAAGGCGTCTAGGTCGGCAAGAAAAGGAAGTACCTTGGTCGACAAGCGATTAACCTTGTCACTAAAGTACGTGGTACCCAAGAAGTACCACAACCGCGCCTCCTGCGCATCAACACTAGCCTCAGCCTTCAGACTCGCTAACGGCTCCGGAATGAAGCCGTTCACCCTCTCTCTAAAGTGGTCCCTCACATTGGAGTTCGTTATCAGGAAAGGAGTGATGTCGGTCGGCGCAGGCAAAACATCGCCGATCAAGCCCGTGATCACGACAGAAGACACTCTCTCCGGCGTCTTCAGGAACTGAACATGTGTCTCGCCGCAAGGAAGCCCCGATATAATGGCAAAGTCCTCCAAAGTGATACCGACCTCCCCAAACTCCATGTGGAACGACGACGTCGTGTCCCAGTAACGGTCCAACATGGCACGGATCAAACACAGATTCGATCTAATCGAAGCTCTGTGAATCTAGCGCCAGGCGGCAACCAGCGGCTCATAGTCGACCTCTATATCAACGCCCTCGAACCGGCCCAGAGAACGTAGTGAAAGCCCTTGCAAGTCGAGAAGCTTGAGAAAGTCCTCATGGTAGAAATCTCCCGAAATCGGGAAACAAACAAAGTCAGAACACCTATTTAGGACTGAAATAACGAAAACAGCAAAAGCTCATTGAAGTAGTAAACTCACCAGGCCCTCGTGTGCACGGTAGGAAATGTGAGTGTCGAGCCGCAATCGCAACAGGCTACCGTCAAAGCCCTGGGCTTAAGTAGGCGCCGCCCACAGATTCAGCCCTGGAGGAGCCTCAACCCCTCTAACCTCCCAATTAGCAAAAAAGATGTCGTCCTCCTTCATCTGTACTCTTCTCCTCGGGGAGGACCCCGCTCAATAATCCGTACAACATTCTAGAGCCCCTGTCTCGAGGGCCGAGGACCTCTCCTTCTTGGGCTGATGCTCCTCCCAGAGGAACCAGCCTCGGACCCCGACTGAGCCCTCTCAGCACAAACCGCCTCAACAACGAGCCCCTCACGGGCCTCCGTGGCTCCCCCAACTCCAACAAGTCCAACAACGGACCCCGCTCGAGCCCCTACGGCTACCTCAGCTCTAACAGCGTCCTCCACCACCACCTCGGGCACACTCCCTGGAGTAGTACCGGTACGGTCCCAAACAAGAGCTCTAAGGCCTCGGCCATGGACCTAGTGGGCCCAGAAGTCCCAGAACACTCACCTGAAATCAAGACAAAACAAAAACGTCAGACGAAATTTCGGCATTATGACGACACAAAATGAGCAAAATTCAAAAACAAAATCGCCTGCAAATGCAAAACAAAACGAGGGCAAACCCGCCCGTACCCATCCATCAAAACACTTCATAAAAATCGCAAAAAAAAAAAACCGACTCGCCCTTCTTTTCAAGCAAAAGACGAGTCTAAACAACGACAAAATTACAAAAATCACCCAACACTTTAAAGAACACACAAGGTCCGCAAAAATAAGCAATAAAAATTCCCGACACAACTAGGCATTTTTCACAGCTCGAAAAAGGCAATTTTACGCCAATTAGGGCACTAACAGGTCAAAAATTCAAATTACGACCGCAACAGAACAACGTGATTTAATCACGTCTCAAAGTTACCTAAAATACCATTAGGGTCCATTTCAAGACAAACCGGCTCAGTTTGAGCCCAAACAGACGCTATTTCGCTAACCTAAGACCGTCTCACGAAGGCAAAAATTCAAATTTTGCCCACAACGCCCAACGAAGGTCCAATATGGCAAAGACGGTCTTCCTTGACTACAATGCAACCTAGTGGGGCACACGACCTAAGCAAACAAACACAACATTGTGAAATAAGACGAACTTTCATTTCATTCACGTTTTTTGCTCCTAAAGAGTGGGAATGGGGAACAAAATGTAAACTAAAAGCACCCATATACTCCTAAACAGGTTTCTAACCTAATGCAACCATCAATTTCACTCGAAAATGGGCCTAGCGAAAACGCCTAAATTGATTTTCAATGGGTTAAGGTTTCGCTCTAATTCAATTAACAAAAAGGCAAACAAATTCAAATGGATTCAAGAGTATTTACATACCTTGAGATGACATAAGAACAATGGCATGAAAACAAGCAAGGGACGAAGTCGAAAATGGCAATTTTTTGTGTTTTTGCGATATATGTTGTGGCAGACGAAGGGAAATCAAGAGCAAAGCCTTCTCGCTTCTTTTTACAGAAAAAAAGGGGAAGCCCCTTGCTTCGCAGGATGGCTCTCGCCTCTTTGATCTGTTTCCTGCTTATTCAGCGGAATTTTGGGCTTTGGCCCAATTCCTGTATCATTTTCACAAAATTTCAATGACGGAATTAAAAACCGTCATTTTCAAATAAAAAAACAAAATAGTGAAATTCAAATTCACTATTTTCACAATTTCAATGACGGAATTAAAAACCGTCATTTTCAAAAAAACAAAATAGTGAGATTCAAATTTGCTATTTTTACAAAATTTCAAGGACAGAATTAAAAACCGTCATTTTCAAACACAAAAAAAATAGTGAAATTCAAATTCGCTATTTTCACAAAATTTCAACGACGTAATTAAAAGCCTTCATTTTCAAAAAACAAAATAGTGAAATTCAAATTCGCTATTTTCACAACTTCCAAACGACGGAATTAAAAACCGTCATTTTCAAATCACAAAAGAAACAAAATAGTGAAATTCAAATTCACTATTTTCACAAATTTCAACGAGGGCAATAAAAAAACCGTCATTTTCAAAAAACAAAATACTGAAATTCAAGTTCACTATTTTAACAAATTCCAAACGACGAAATTAAAAACACGTCACTTCTTCACCAAAACGGAATAGCGGAATTCAAAATTCGTTATTTTCCCATAATTTCGAATGACGGCATTAAAAAAACCGTCACTCCTTCGAACAGGATAGTGAAATTCAAATTCACTATCCCTCACAAGTTTTAAAACACAAGGTGACGAAACTAAAAAACCGTTATCTTCCAAACAAAGATCAAATGGCGAATTTTCTCATTTGCTATTTCTATGAACTCCAAACAACGACAGTAAACACCATTACCTCTCTTCGAGATTTGAAATCACCGTCGTTCACAGGAGTCAGGCTCACAAGCCTATCTCTTTCCGGCACCTCAAATATCCAATATAAACATCGAAATTCCCCAGCAAAATACCGGAGATCTCCCCACGGAGCCCACTAACTCAACAACCACTCGAAATAAGCCCGTCCAATGCGGCTATTTCCCAGAGTCGATCATTCTATCTTCAGCATGGCTGGCGAGCCTCAAAACGCACCTTCGACATGGCTGGCGAGCCTCAAAATGCACCTTCAACATGGCTGGAGAGCCTCAAAGCGCACCTTCGACATGGCTGGCGAGTGAGGCGTGCATTTTATATAGGCATTTTGTACTTCATTTGCACGCATTTCTATTCATATTTAGTAGTGTTTAGCTACAAATGTCCCCTAAATAGTCTACTTTGGTTTATCTTGTATTATTTGCAGTTATGAACCGGAGAGGAGCATAATCAAGCTTAAAACTTCTCCCTATGCATACATTTTTGAGATGAGTTGAGTCGGAGCTTGGAAACTACTAATTTGTGATGCGCGTAAGAGTAAGGTAGCTAGGCGAGCAAAGGAAGAGCTTCATATAACCAGTACCTAATTGTAAGGGCCATATCTCGAGTAATAAAAATGATAATAAGGTGATTAAAATTGGAGATGAAAGCTTATCTTCTTAGCTTTACAACGCTTTGAAAATCGCTTAATTCGGACAAGTAACGAAGAAATGGCGGCCGTTTGAAATTCAGTGCGCGAAGCAGAAATTACGCGCTGAAAACACTCGATCGAGTACTTTAGTGTTCGATCGAGTACTTTATGTGTTCGATCGAGTACTTTATATATCTTGATTGAGTAATTTGATTCTTACTATAATCGATCGAGTGCTTTAGTGTTCGATCGAGAGCTTTTGGACAAGATATATCTCGATCGACTAACTTGATGTTGGTCGATCGAGTAAAACCAAGTCTGTCGCAGCGCTTAAGTCGAGATCTTATTTATCTTATCTTAGTTTTATCTTATAATAAAAATATCTCCTATATTAGGGACACCACCACCAAAAACGACGACATATCAGATTGTAGTTAAGTTTTAGTTTGACGCTTCTTCAAGTTCAACATGTGACTGTTGTTCTTCCTCTAATATTTCTTTGCATCTATACTTCATGTCGTTATTAATTATCGCTATTGTTATTGTTAATTTCATTATAATTATTATGAGTAGTTAATTCCCTTGCTAGGATTTAGGGGAATCAATGAATTGATGATAGTTGCTAAATAAGTTTGCAGATCTGCTGTTGTTATCATGTCTTTGTTGTTATGAGTAGCATTTAATGTGCATAATTGTTCTAATTGTTTTTGGCAAACTCCGACCTAGATCGGAAGATTGGAAGGAGTGAGACCCGCTAAAATTTTTTAGGATACTCTAATGAGTGCGGAAGCTAAGTTAGTAGTATTTTAAGGCGAATAGTGTTAGTTATTTTGATCAAATTAGACTCATCTTATGATGTCAAAATTACTAACTAATTTTATGTAGTGGTCTAAATCTAGATGCATGCAAAGATAAATAACATAAAGATGGTATAAAACCATCTTAAGAGAAATTTCCTTACATTAATGGTGGAAATATAAAGGGCACAACTCAAAGACTCCTTCCTAGATGTTGTTTTTGAGCTAATAGATGGTGGATGATCCTCAAAAACCCAAATTACCAACTTAGGTAATCTCCTTTGGTAGCACCCAAGATTAAGCCCAAAATCAACTAAACTATTAACTAGATAATTTTAGTTGAAAACCTTGATATAATAATACAAATATTATTACTATAATAATACTTATGTATATTATTATTTATGTGAATTTATTTTGATGATGATCAACAATTTGATCAAGTGATAAGAGAGGAAAAAGACGGAGAGTTTTTTTCTAAAAATTCACTCATCCAAAGTGTGTATATGTGGGGTATTTATAAGCCACAAAATATAAACAATTCACCAACAAAAGTTAGTGTAAAATGATGTCACTACATGAGTGTAAAACACATCATATTAGGCTGCACATGTGAAGTTTTTCGGGCCCATTTCGACTTTCGACATTTGTCCCACAAATGCTTATAAGTCTTTTTTAATTATCTTACATAATTAAATATTAATTTGATTATTTAACACTTAAATAATACAATTTAACCACTAATGACCACTCAACTGTTAAGTAATAATTAGACCATTTTATCAATATAAAATGTGTCAATGGAACCCTTATTAGCTAATTTTACAAACTTTTGTAAATTTAAATAGCTAATTACCTTCGTCTCAAAACATATACACAATCCGTATAAAATTAATTAATTAACTATTAATTAATAAATTCTAATAAATATTTATTAATTAATTATCACATAATTAAATAATACATCCTCTTGGCCCGAGTTCGTAACCCATCATCAAATAATATATATTCACATGACTTATTAAAAGTCAATAATTACAAGAATTTAATTAATTTGTATCTCATTCAAATAATTAGTTTCTCCATTTGGGCATCCTCCTATAGGTGTGACCTAAAGGGATCAGCTGATCACCGCCGTCACACGATAATAATGTCAAACTCTAGTCAGCCAATCATTACCGATTAACGATGACCAGCTGACAAATAAATAAATAAATCCCTAATATTCCTTTAACGAGATTTAATATGTAAACGCGCTTATTGTGGAGGACACTACTCCAACAATCTCCCACTTGTCCGACACAAATGTGCGTTACCAATTCTCTTGTCCAATGATATCTCCCACTCAATGCAAGATGTCTTTCAGGTCATTCTTGCATGTGATCATATCATAAAGTGGTTTCCTCGATCAAAAGAATGACTGTCTGACCGGATAATCTACTATAGATCTCATCCGAGCGTGGGCACGCATTTCCAGTCACCTCTCCTCGAGTAGCCTTGAGATAAAATATGACATAAATGGACAATCATGTTGACCTATTTTCTTCATTCGATACAGATTATAATAACCCAGTAAATGCTCATCGGCCTCCATTTAGGGCGCGACCTAGAACAAAAACCTAAGTCACCGGAAAACCGTACCAACTCAGATAAACAGTCACTGTCCGACAAATCGTCTCACAATCTGCCTATGTAATCGATCAGCCATCACTATGTCCATATGACAGTCGAACTTGTCATCTATCGCCTTACAATCTAGTCACTCTGAGACGTCACCTCATTAAGTAACTAGGGACAAAATACAATATTAATGCAGTTCACTTTAATAGGGTTCGACATTGTCACTACAACAATAAATGTTATTATCATATATGAAATAATAAATACAATATCTTAATCATTACATATCATATAATTTACAACAGTTCTGGCATTCGTCTCAATCCCATCGAAACTACGTGACTATCATGTTTAGCTTGAGACAATGGCTTGGTTAAAGGATCAACGATGTTCTCAGCTATCCCAACTTTACAGACTGTAATTTCCTTCCTTTCAATTAAATCTCTAATTAAATAAAATTTCCTAAGTACGTGTCTAGACTTGTTACTAGACTTGGGCTCTTTTGCTTGAAAAATTGTCTGACTGTTATCACAATACAAAGTGATAGGACCCTCGGCGGTCGGAACTACTTTCAGTGCCTCGAAGAATTTCCTAATTCAAACAGCTTCCTTTGTAGCTTCAGAGGTTGCAATGTACTCAGCTTCCGTTGTAGAATCAGCAGTCACGGACTCTTTAAAACTTCTCCGGCAAACCTGTTAGATTCATTAATCTCTTATTAGACACCTCTAATAACTAAGTGTTTATTAGTTAAGTCATAAACTGAAAGGAACTTATGCATGCATAACAAAATTACAAAATAAGAAGAAAAACGATTATTCTTACAATGAGGGCCGAATGCTTTATACTAATTTGGTCTCATACCAAATTAGTCTTCTTAAAGAAAAATCCAAATGCCCCAAAAAAGCTAGATCCAATTGCAAGATCTACTCTTTAAGGATTTGTACCAAGGAAATCCTTCTTAAATCAAATACTAATTTGATACTAGAATTAGTATAAGACTACCTTAATAAGACTTAATATTATCTTGGTTACTACCTCTAGTAATAATAATAATATGATTTTGTGAGTTTTTCTTCTTAAGAATTTTACAAAAATTAGAGAATAAAATTATTTTCAAGATGTGTTGAATAAGAATAAATAGAATAGTATGTGAAAATACACTACTTAGGTGTATATGGGGGGAGGGCACCGGTTTTGGCATGGGTACAGTGCCCAATGCTTTTGCATTTTTCTCTTCTCAAGAGTGTAGGTGTGCATGCCTATGATTAGTTGGTAATCATCATGCTACCCACTAATTAAAATGATTAAAGCACAAATCCTACTTCCCCTTCTATTTTCACAACACATTACATGTTAATATGGATCCATTTTAACTTTGTCAATTGTCAATTTGTGTAATGTGACATATTGGACTTGTTACTAGACATGTTAATTAAATAGTGCGTTTTTAACTAATTAAAAATCATTATTTTAATAAAATAAATCACATACAAAAATTAACTAGTAATTCTTGATTACAAGTACTTAAAATGGGACATTCAATTATAAATTACAACAACTTGTATTTATAAAAAATCATTCATTCTTATTTTAATTGTTTCATAAACAATAAATAAATCTAAGTAATAAAACAATTTAAATTAGTTAGACGGAATCTTATTAAAATCGAATTACAATAAGATACATGATCCTACTCACAAAATCATTTGTCAATATTAAGGAATTAATCAACTTGTATTAGTATACAATTAATTAATTATTTATTAAGAATGATTCCCTAGAGGTATGACCTTAAGGGATCAACTGATTACCACCGTCACACGACAGTAATTTCAAACTCTAGTCAGCCAATCATTACCGATTAATGTGGATCATTTGATAATAAAATATTACATTCCCTTTAGTATTCTTAATATGAAATTTAAACATGTGATCGCATTATTGTCGAGGACACATACTCCAACAATCTCCCACTTGTCCGCGACAAGTGTGCGTCATCAATTCTCTTGTCCTATTACTATCTCCCACTCAGTGCAAGGTATCTTGCAGGTCGTACTTGCATTTGATCATATCATGAGTGGTTTCCTCGATCTGGAGAATATATGTATGACCGGAATTATCTACCATAGATACCTTTGTTGGAATATGTGTCCTCCGACAATAATGCGATCACAACTGTTGATCATGATGATCACATGTTTAACTGTCATTATAAAGAATACAATTGGGAAGTAATATTTTACTGTCAACTGGTTCACACATATCGGTAATGATTGGCTGACTAGAGTTTGACATTACTGTCGTGAGACGGTGGTGATAAGTTGATCCCCTAGGTCATACCTAAAGGGAAACACTCTTAATTGATCATTTAATTGATCGTATGAAGATACGGGTCAATTAAAATATTTAAAATTGACGGACGATTTTGGAAGTAATATTTACGTATCTCATTGAAATTTGATTAAATGAGATACGGTCTTAGTAATCGAATTGTTTCATTACTCTGATGAAATTATTGTTTAAGGAAACAATTAAATTGAATGAATTATTATAAATACAAGTTATTGTGATTTATAATTGGTAAAATATTTTGGTACAAGTAATTATGAATTACTAAGTCAAATTTTTGAATGTGACGTATTTTTATTAATACGTTGATTTTTAATATGTTAAAAATACATAACAAATTTATGTAACATATGACATGTGACATAAGACAAATTGTCATTTTGACAAAGATAATATGGAGTCCATATTATCTATGTATGCCGAAATTAAGAGGAGAATTAAGCTAATATTGTGTTGATTATATTAGTGGAGAACATGATAATTACCTAAAGACTAGCCATGCAAAACCTATTTGTCATTGTGAAGAACAACTAGTGCATGCATTGACTCCCTCTTCTCCCTCTTCCACCCGGTTTTACACAAGAAAAGCAAAGGGTTTTGCTTTATATTTATCTTATTCAATACATAACAGATTATGGGATTGGCATTATTCATTTCATCATCTAAAAATAAGAATTTTAGAAAGATAAAATACTTTCCTCTTCCTTCGTCTCTTAACCGGTTTTAGGAGAACAAAAACCAAATTTTTGGGTCAATTTTTATCACAAAATTAATATTGTCTAGTACACATAATATTAATTTTTTTAAGAGTGTGCCTTGGGTATTAAACTTTGGGAGAGATGATATACTTGGGTCTTTGTTCATCCATAGAGGAAAGCACAAGAACAAGAGAGAAGGAGATCTCTCTTGTGCCCTAATAAACCAAAAATCCAATGTAAGATAAAGATTTCTTCTTTATATTGTTTATAGTTTGCATGCATAAGATCACCATTTAATTTTATGACAAATTAACATAAAACATATATGAATATGTTGAGTATACAAATCTACTTTTCTTTCAATCGGTATCAGAGCGCCATGGTTGTTTGCATGCAAATCGGTTAAAAGTTTTTTCCGAGTTATAAGATTAACATATAAAACTTGTATAATTTGTGTTATTATGATATATCACGAAATTAATTTATGCATTAAAAATATGATTTTATGGATTTTTATTGTTCATATTACATAATAATGGCATTAAAAATATGATTTTATGAATAAAATGTCATTTTCGGACTAAAATTAGCTAAACTTCGAATTTTCCAGTGATTTTTGGATATGTTGTCACATATATTATTCTGAGATGACCTGTAAATGTTCATAATTTTTGGACTTCTTATGCTCGAAAAATGGATTTTTCATTATTAAAATCGGATTTAAGTGATAAATAGGTTAATATGAGATAAATTTCGAATCTGGTAATAGAAATATAGTATGTTGTCACATGCAATTTTACAAGATGTGTGTAAAATAATAGGCTATATTGAAGTCTTTTTGCATGATTTATGGATTTTTGAAGAAAAATAGCATGAATAGTGACTTAATTAGTGAAATATTAATAAAACATACTCCATGACTAAGGAAAAACGTCACATGTTGCATTTTATTATCTTTTTCAGATCTAAAATTGAAAAGTTGATGAATATAATTTTTCTCATGTTTTTATGATTATTTTGTTAAAAACCGATAAACCGCAACATTGGTTTTCCGGATAAATTTCGAAATTTTTAACCTAAGTTTTTGAACATTATGAGTGTCATGGTATTTTTCCAGAATGTTCATGAGTTTAAATTTCAAATTTCAAATTTATTTGAAATTTTGTGATTTATTTGAAGTTTGTAGCTTTTTATTGTTATTTTAAGTCCATTAATGAACAAATTAGAATATGAGTTAATTATGGTCAAATAATTAGTGAAGACTAAATTTTGAGTCCTAAGAGGTTAGGGTAATAAACTTATGCATAAATATGAATTTATGTAATTTTTGTGATTTTAAAACGTTGAATCACGCAAATCCGTAAGAACCGAGTAATATACGATATTGGCTACTTAAAGGCGATTTAGCATAAAATTGAGCATGTTCATACATATTATAATGCTGCATTTTCTTTATGATTGTCATAAATTTATTTTATGTAATTTTGAATTATGTAATTTTACTTAGTATGGCCTTAGTTTTTAATTGGTATTACCCGAAATGTATGGGAATATCGATTCGGTTGTAATTTATTGTGATCTCGTATCACCGTTTTGTAATTTAATAGATTTATTTTATTTTAGTTACAAATGTATAATAGGAAATTATGTAATTTGTTATGTAATTTTATTTATTTCGGAGTTCCCAAAGACGGATTTCTTCAAGATGGCGATACATAAAGACGGTGTTACCTCGAGATGCGTGCCACAACCGAAGTTCAAGGGACCAATGGAGTTGGTTTCCGAATATGTAATAGTTAAATAGTTTTTTTTTTATTTTAGGAAGGCCATACTAGGATTTTTTATGCTTTGCATTTTATTTTTATGTCACATGCATCGCTAAATCGTCATAACTAAAACATTCATCTTCTTTCATCGAGTTTATCGACCGTGTCAATTACAATTATCGTAGTTCACCGCTTTAGTTCACTTAAAACGTGATAGATAATAATTTGACATGACCTCTAGCTAAAATAATTAATTGAGACATAGCCTTACCAAATAGTAGAAACCATGATAACCTATTTCGCGAGGGAGTGCACTCGGCTACCCCGGGGTACAAACCTTGTTACGTAGGGGAAGTGGGTGATAAATGTCTATCCACCGAATTCATGTTGATGAGGGTTTCATCGGCTACCCCGTGTCCAAGTTAATGTGGGTTTGGATCATGGACACATTTATTCGAAATTTGTATTGAACTCAACAAAAGTTTTTGATAAGGGTTTCATCGGCTACCCCGTGCCCTTGTTGGATGTGTTTTCGGCTATAGATAAACATTCGAGTAATTTTATTGACCAAGAGTTCTAAAAGTAGAATCGATTAAAAGGTTAATCCACCAAGTTATATTGATAAAGGTTTCATCGGCTACCCCGTGCCTAAGTTGATATGAATTTGGGTCTTGGAATCATTTATCTAGTTGGGTAGAGGTCACTAGAAAAATGCATATAACTTGTTTAAATTATAAATTTTTACGAGTATTATTATTAAAACGACATTTGTTTTACTCCTTCTATTTTGTTTTGTAGACCACTTCTTTTTTCTCATAACAAATGGCTATACCAACCCCTAACGCCACGCCTCTCGCTAATTCATCATGGCTCCGATCCTTTATGGATCGATGTAAACTTGAAAAGAATTGGTCAAATTTCTCCGATTGGGATTCCCAACTCAAGTTAGCCGCCCAAGGTGACGACAAGCTTCGTTACCTTACCGAGGCCTCTCCACCCGAACCTAACACTAGGTCGACCGCCGCCACTAGGGAAGCATATGAGGCTTACCATAAGGAATCTGCCGCAATGAAAAATGTATTGATATTTGCAATGGAGGCGGATCTCCAAAGGAGAGCCTTTAAAATGGGCACCGCTAATGAGATTTACTCCAAGCTTGTGACAATGTTTTCACAAACTCCGCGGATCGTCCAATATGAGGCGGCCGCGGCATTCTTTGATCTCGACTTCAAAGAGGGCCAAAAGGTTAGCCCTCATGTGCTCAAACTTATGGACCTAGTCGAGACCTTGAAAATTCAAAAGGTTGAAATCGCCAAAGAACTCATTGTAGATAGGATTCTACACTCCTTATCCAAAGTCACAGCGTATGTTCAATTCCAGGTGAATTTTAACATGCAAGACAAGGATGTGTCTCTTGAAGAATTGCACAATTTACTTGTGCAAGCCGAAAGGGACATGGGGTTAAATGTGAACCCACCAAAGGATGTGCTTAACATAAGCACTAAAAGCAAGGGGAAGTTCAAGAAGAATGGGAGGAAGGGTAAGAAGCAAGCTCCCACTTTCACCAAAGCTAGGACTTATGAAGCTAGCACTTCAAAAATCAAGAAGGGTCCTCTTGATAAATGCCATTATTGTAATGGTATTGGGCATTGGAAAAGAAATTGTTCCAAATACCTTGGTGATATTAAGGCTGGAAAGATTACTCCAGTAGGTAAATGACTATCCTTTCTTTTATATTTCTATTTCAACTATGGTATTGTGATACAAAGTTGTGATAATGTATCTCCCTTTTTATTGTAAATAGGGCCTCCACCAAGCAAAGACAAGGAAAAAGAAAAGCAAGCTTGAGAAACCATCAAGAAGCTAGGAATAGCTTTCATGGAGCTTTGCTTTTTATTGTCCTATTTTAATCATGTTTTGGATTTTTAGAACCTTTAAGTTTCCGTGTTCGACATGGAAAGGTATTTTGGATAATTGGTTGTATTTTGGATAATGGTGGCTTGGTTTGCAACCCAAGTCACCCGTTTTATCATTTTATCCTTTGTTCTAAAATTCGTATTTAAATGCTTGCTCTTAGAAACATATGATTATTCACTTAAAGTGATCTAATAGACAAGTATAATGACGGGATTCATTATATGTCCACATGCTTAAGGCTTGTGTATGATCATTTACAAAGTGGTGTTGAGACTATGAACTCTCTTAAAGGAATGTCAATCAGCAAGTACATTTACGAAATCAAAAACAATTAGTCAACCTATGAGATATTTCTCCTCTTACTTCAAAATCATTAATTATGTCTCATATGCTATCTTTGAATCTCTAGTGTATTTATTCTAAAGATAGAGTGGGAGAAAAAAAAAATGAGGACACAACACACATCAAGATAAATTTGTGTACTTGTGTAAATGAGATCTACACAATGGAGAATGATTTGAATAAAGGTATATCTATTTATATAGTATACCCAATAGACGAGATCTATGGTCTCAAATAGATCTACATGACAAAAGAGACTAAGTGAAGTAATCGAAAGAACATATTCTTAAGATAACTACGCGAGGACACCAAAAGGGAGTTTTGGAAGTAGAATGACTAATGTAAAGTCTTAATTGACTAGTTTATGATAAATTTTGACAAACAGTTTCAACTTTACTTAAGAGCCTAAATGAATCAAAGTTACATCCTAGGAAATAAACGAGATTTATGACTAGAAAATGCAAGGATTGATATACCGATATCCTCAATAGCTAAGTTAAGTATTAACCACGTAAATGTCATTACTTGACCTCATTATGAAAATGAAATGGTTAAACCTCCTTCCGAAAAGGGTATTTCGAAGGACGTGTTCTAGATATTATTTATATTTAAATAATGACATTGCTACGCATCATTATGATATGAATGTGTTAGAGATTAAAAATCTCTTTCCATAAGGTTAAAAATGAGACCACTTCAAAATAGGTATTTTGAAAGGATATGATGGGAACATATTTGGTTTTATCTCGAACAAAGCAATAAAACTCAATTCTTGAAATGTCTCAATTGAGCAGTCAATTGCGAATCAAGTGGGAGTTAGATATTATCATGTGAAGACATGGAATTTAGTGGGAGTAATCATCTTATATAAATTTATAACTCATCACTCATTGAAGAATGACGAGCTAATACCTTCCTTCACAGAGGAAGATTTTAGTTTTCAATTCTGGATGAAAATGGACTATGATGAATCCAATTACATCAAGAGATGTTGGATTAGTAATGAGAGATACACATCGAATCAACGAGGAACATAGGTTATTCATCTAAATGAAATGGAATTGCCATTAGCAGTCATGGTCGTTCTAGAACATAAATATAGTTGATGACATGATTAAAAGTTACTAATGTTTCCGCCATTAGAATAATCATACACATGCCCAATTATGATTCATATGCATAAGAGCATGATGAATCATTGGTAAGCCATAGTAGAAACGTCATGAATTCTCAAGAAGAATTCGATGAGCGATTTCGGTGTTTGACAGAAGACTCTGTTATGTGTCAAGAGGTTGCACATATTATAGAAAATCCGAACACACGTAAAGATTTATGAAAATCCTAAATTTATTAAAAGGAGAAATAGGAAATTTGGAAAGATACTTAGTTGAACAAGAAGTTGCTCAAAACTAATCTTTCCTAATATGCTAGGACTTGTGAGAAGTGCTAGGCTAATCATCTTGACAATTGTTGCAAGATTCTACAAAACATATACCTAGTGCATTGTGTGTGGATGGAGTACTTGATCAGTACAAGTTATATCATTCACCACAAATTCATTCGTTATGTGATAATCGATAAGGAAGTTCTTTCAAGATAAAGAACCAAAAACAAGGTCGTGAACCTTGATGTATACTTGGTAAGGTTCATGCTATCAGTGATAACATGAATATAAAGGATAATACGATTAAGAACTTTGGACACATGGACACGTAACATGTTAAACTTCTATTACAATCAACAAGTGTTTACACACTTACGATATGCATCACAAGGTTGTAGTATGGTATTGACTACCCGAGTGTGATGTCGACATTTGTCGTTCGAGTTATTATTAACTCACCTTATACTTTGTTACATCCAACGGGTTGTAAAGACAATTGAACCCCGTTTAAGTGAACACGGATTAGCATTGTATTTGCCCATAGTTACTTACATGAGGTGACGTCTCGAAGTGACTAGAGTGTGATGCGATTGATGGCAAGTTCAAGTGCCATGGAGTCATTTGAGAATGACTAGTCGATCACATAGGCAGATTGTTAGGAACATTTTGTCGGGCCTTATGACCGCTTATAGAAGTCTGGCAAATTTATATAGCCTGGTCGTGGCGAGAGCTGCTATAGTGTTCAAATGAGTCGATTTTTTTGACTAAAGAATATTCGCCTAAGATGGCACAGTTTCAGATTAACTTTGATTTTTGTTACTACGATCTTCGTAAATAGGGTCAAATGGGCATATTTTGGGTTATGATGGCTGTGGCTAGTTGAAGGGAATGAGTGCAATAGGAATTGTCCACCCCTAGTCAGGGTTATAAAAATATCTCAGGGCCACTCGAGGAGTAATGAACTTGAAATGCGTGGCCACGCTCGGAATGTATCCATGGTGGATAAATCCGGTCAATCAGTTATTCTCCAGATCGAGGAAACCACTCTCGATATGATCACTTGCAAGTACGACCTGAAAGACACGTTGCATTGAGTGGGAGATAGTAATAGGACAAGAGAATTGGTGACGCACACTTGTCGAGGACAAGTGTGAGATTGTTGGAATATGTGTCCTCCGACAATAATGCGATCACAACTGTTGATCATGATGATCACATGTTTAAGTCTCATTATAAAGAATACAATTGGGAAGTAATATTTTACTGTCAAGTTGTAACACCCCCATACTCCAAGTGCCTTACCAGGACCACCCAGGTATAAGGACGTTACCATCTCGGTTACCCGAGGCAATGATAATCAAATAAACAATAATGAAACGACATTTAAATAATAATACTTTAACGAAAGGTTACAATCCAAAAACCAAACCAAATACTAATACATGTTCTCAAAATGGTTGTCTACTGATCTAACTGAAATGTCTATAAAACTACTAAGCTACAGCGGAAGACTTCTATCATCTGATCGTGGCAATCCCAGCTATCCCAGTACTCATGTCATACCTGCTCAATATCTGCTCACCATCCCCGAATGGATCACCGCAGGTTTTAAAAACATTAACCGGGGTCAGTACTATTTACACAAGTGATATAATCAAAAATATAGAAACCAACACAACTCAAACAATCGTTCACAATCAAGCACTCCACTCCATCTCCGTCTCCGACTGTCCACTGGACCAGCCCTGCCAGTGGGGGACCGCAGCCGTTCCCACCTAAGCCCCGCTCATCATACCGAGCGAAAACCCTGTCCCATTAATGTGCACATCCCCTTCCGTGGCGGGTTCCACGAAGGGCGAAACTAGGGCGTGAAGGCACTCCCGCAAGTGACTCCACTCAGCCGAGAACGCATCTCGAGAACCACAGACAAACAATCACAATCACAATCACAATCGTCTGAATCAACCAATTACACTAATTATAGCACAACACCACACATCATGTAAACAATACTGAGTAGGGAAACCCTACCTGGAAAGCACAATGGTCAGACGATCTCACAGCTGAAGTCAAAAAGCTTCCTCTACGAACCCTCCTCCTAATTATACAAGCACATAATTACTACCATGCACACGACACAACAAAATCCCCAATTCCCAAAATTAGGGTTTAACTAACTTTGACGAAATATAATAAAAACGGTATAAAGGTCTTACCCTCGACGCAAGGATTACAACGATATAAAGAAAAGTGAAATCCGATCTTCCAAGCTCCGGAATTTGTTAACAATGCGATTAAGGTGATGAACGTAGTTTGCTTTTCTCTTCTCACAGTGATTAGGTTTTAGGAAAAGTGATTATAATGAATGACGAAAAGATTATATACCTTAATCGCATAATTAACAAAACCCGAGAAAACAACCCCCGTAAACCGGCTACTCGACCGAGTAGCCCAGGTACTCGATCGAGTACCCCCCTACTCGATCGAGTATCTTAGTTACTCGATCGAGTACCCAACAGATCAGAAACTATTTAAAAGCGCAACTCACCCTTACTCGACAGAGTAAGGCCTACTCGATAGAGTACCCCAAGACTCATAAATACGGAGTATTACAGTCTTCCCTCCTTAAAAAGAACTTCGTCCCCGAAGTTCAAACCAACACAAAACAAAGACTCACACTACAACACTCCCGACTCAACAATCGAAACAAACTCAACATAAAACTTGTTACTAACTCAAACTCAACCCGACCCAACGACAACAACTATACCGACACAACATAAAAAGGGTATAAAAACTCTTAAAAACTCTTTGCGATCATCTCCTACCCCCCTAAAAGAAACAAGGTTACGTCCTCGTAACCAAACATACCTGATCAAAAAGGAAAGGGTAGCGTTATCTCATGATATCCTCTGCCTCCCATGTAGCTTCCTCTGTCTCGTGATTAGACCAAAGGATCTTAAGCAAAACTGTCTCACCATTCCTAGTCTTCCTAACCTTCCGGTCAAGAATCTACTTAGGTACCTCAAGATATGATAAAGACTCATCTAGCTCTATGCTCTCTGCCTCTAACACATGTGACAGGTCACTCACATACTTTCGCAGCTGCGATACATGAAACACATTATGCACTCTCTCCAATGCAGCAGGTAAAGCCAGACGATAAGCAACCTCCCCAACTCGCTCTAAGATCTCATAAGGACCGATGAACTTCTGACTCAGCTTGCCTTTCTTCCCAAATCTCATAACCCCACGCATAGGAGACACTTTCAGAAGAACCTTATCCCCAACCTGAAACTCTATATCCCGGCGATGTAGATCTGCATAACTCTTTTGTCTATCCTGAGCTGCTCTCATCCTTTCCCTGATCATCTTAATTTGTTCAACCATCTCATGTACCATCTCTGGTCCTAGAACCACTGCCTCAGCACTGTCGTCCCAATAAATCGGACTCCTGCATCTCCTCCCGTACAATGCCTCAAACGGTGCCATGCCAATACTAGTGTGATAGCTGTTGTTGTAAGAAAACTCTATCAAATCCAATCTCTGTTCCCAGCTACCACCAAAGTCCATCACACAAGCTCGTAACATATCCTCAAGAGTTTTGATTGTTCTCTCAGTCTGACCGTCTGTCGCATGATGAAAAGCTGTACTCATCTTCAAAGTTGTTCCCAATGATTCCTGCAACTCTTTCCAAAACCGTGATATAAACCTCGCATCTCTGTCAGACACTATGTCCTTTGGGACTCCATGTAACCTCAGCACATTCTTTCGATAAGCCACAGCCAATTGTGCTTTAGTCCATGTATGTTTCATTGGAACAAAGTGAGCTGACTTGGTCAGTCGATCCACTATCATCCATATCATGTTATTACCCTGTTGACTCTTTGGTAAACCCACGATGAAATCCATGGAAATGGATTCCCACTTCCACTCAGGTACCTCTAAAGACTGAATCTTACCTTGTGGTCGTCGCTGTTCCCGTTTAACTCTCTGGCATGTCAAGCAACGGGCCACAAACTCAGCTGTGTCCTTCTTCATCCCAGGCCACCAAAACGTGTTCTTCAAATCCTTGTATAGCTTGTCTCCGCCTGGATGTACTAAATATGGTGTACAATGTGCCTCTGTCATGATTGTCTTTTTCAGCTCCTCATCATTAGGGACACACCATCTGTGTGAATAGAAAATCGGGACACTATCCCTTTCTCTACTTCAGCTCTCCACTCAACTATCTTAGGATCCAAAGCCTTTTTACCTCGAATATCATCATAAAGATCAGGTTGTACTGTCAAATCTGTCACGGCATCTCCTCTCTGAATCATATGTATCCCAAACTTCCCCACCTCATCTCTCAACCTCATCAAAGATAGAGCTGTACACAGGGAGTGTACACTCTTCCTACTCAAAGCATCTGCAACAACATTGGCTTTCCCTTCATGGTAGATAATATCCATGTCATAATCGCCAATCAGCTCCATCCACCTCCTCTGTCTCATATTAAACTCCTTTTGAGTGAAGATGTACTTGAGACTCTTGTGATCAGAAAATACCTTAAAGGTCGCCCCATAAAGGTAATGTCTCCAAATCGTGAGAGCAAACACCACTGCACCCAACTCTAGATCATGTGTAGGGTAGTTTTCCTCATACGACTTCAATTGCCTAGAAGTATAGGCAATCACCTTACCGTTCTGCATCAACACACATCCCAACCCATTCTTTGAGGCATCTGTGTAAACCTCAAAGTTCTCAATCCCTTCAGGCAATGCTAAGATAGGAGCTGTGGTCAAACGCTCCTTTAATGTCTGGAACGCTTTCTCACAACTCTCATCCCAACGAAACCTGTTCACTTTCCTCATCAAAGCTGTCATAGGTCTAGCTATCTTGGAGAAATGTTTCACGAACCGTCTGTAGTATCCAGCTAAACCCAAGAAACTCCTAATCTCAGTGACATTCTTTGGTGCCTCCCACTTTGTCACTGCCTCAATCTTTGCCGGATCCACAGCTACTCCCTCCTTAGAGATCACATGCCCCAGAAAAGCAACTTTCTCTAACCAGAACTCACACTTGGACAGCTTAGCATACAACTCATGCTCCCTCAAAGTCTGCAACACGATCCTCAGATGCTCCTAATGCTCCTCCTTAGTCTTAGAGTAGACTAAGATGTCATCTATATGTTGGGGCTGGTGTCCTCTATAGTTAGTGCAAGGACTTATAAATCTCTAAAAGGATCAAAGGGCATACTTTTGTATTATTATCAGTTGGTCCACGTTTATCAATAACGGTTGGCTTGCTAGATAAGTTTGACGTTATTGTCATAAAGATGGCGGTGATCAACTGGTCCCTAAAAGTCACACCTATAGGATACGTTTGAGAGATGTGACGGTATGAAAATACAGTCATGTTGATGCCAAATTTGACAAACCAGTTAGTCGGAGTTATTGACTAGTAATTAGTCAAACGTGATGTTGAGATAATTATTTAATACGGATTCAATAATAATGGCTAAGACGAATTAAGCAGTTAATTCGTAAATTGAATATAAACGAATTATATTTAATTAATGTATATTGAATTAATTATACAATATTGTCTTTGTCGGACATGTATTAATATTTCAACTAATCCGTGTTATTAGTCGATATATTAATAACCGATAACCGATGACGATTTATAATAAAACCCGTCATATACATTTAGCATTTTCGAGTCGGACCACGAGTCAAAATAAAGAGGAAATGAAAGCCCATTTCCCCCCTATGCTCTCGGCTGGCCGAACCAAGGAGAACAAATGGAGAGCTCTCTCTCCTTTTGTAACCTAATTCATTTTGCAAAAATTATTAGGGTTTTGAGGAGCATTTTCTCTCTGAAAAACCTAGATCTCACATCTAGCAAAACTCACAATAATTCTCTCAATATTGCAAGGCAATTAGAGAATACATTCTAGCACAAGGGCATAGTCTCAGACGATCTTGGGTGCAACGATTAGGAGGAAATCTACGTTGATTTCTATTCATTTTGCCGAATTGCACTAGGACCCGAGGTTGATTCTTTACCTTTATCGTTTCTACTGTAATTTTGTTTATGACCATAAATCACATGTAAAATTTTGCGTTATAGTCCTAAAATTTAAGGGTTTTATACGGATATTATCCTACAAGTGGTATCAGAGCGAGGCCACGTAATTTTATCATGTTGATTTTCATTAAACAAATTGAATCGATAATTTTTTTTGCTTGAAAAACCGTGCGGCAGCAGCTATTTCATCACGACATTTATTTATTTTTTTTTTGGCTGTTGCGGTTTTGTGTCTGGGAAACCGTGCCTTGTATACACGGTTTTGGTTGTTGTTTGTTTTGTTTTCGATTTGATCTTTGCATATTGTTTTTGTAATCGATATTCATTGCAATATGTTAAATATTTATCAATTGTAAATTCATTTCTATACGGATTAGGTGAAATCGCAATTGGTTTTTATCAAATCGATGTTGTTTTGGCTTGTTGATGCTCACGTTTTGAGCCGCAAAATTTTTTTTTTTGCTCTTTTGTGCTCTCCGCATCAGCAGCATGTTTATAAAAAAAAAAAAAAAAAATTTCGGTACTGTTCACGGCCAGACGTGAAGAAAAAAAAATATTTTTGTTTTAATTTTTTTTTTCGGCCAAAATGTGCATAATACGGATTTTGTGCACTCGCTTAATAGTGAAACGGTTCACTCACGTACCATTTAGTTATTTTAAAGCAATTTAAAGTAACGGATTATCATGAATTTAAATTAAACTGATAGAAGCGGTTTTATCACATAATTTTAATTGTTAAAAGGTGGTTTGGATAAATTGAACATAATTACGGAATTATGTCACGAATGAATTTGTTTTTAGTTGATGCACTTTATTTATCGTTATTTTGAATGCCTTGAATGTTTTAATTACGTATTTAATTTTTACAATCGGTTGTAACTTAGTGTGGCCTTAGTAGAACGTGTTACCGTAATGATGGAACACGGTCTTGGTTGTATTTTGAGATCTCGTATCTCCGTTTTGGATTTTTCACTTGTAATTACAGTTTTTATTTAGAATGTAAATAGGTTTATATTTTGTAAATTTTAAATTGTAATTTTAAGAAGACCAAAGATGGAGATCGGATGCTCACTCCCGCTGCATGGACAAAGATGGAACATCAAGACAAGCTTCTCGGGTCCAACGGTGGATTCCAAAGTTGTATTATGTTCTTTTTACTAGGATAGGCCAAACTAGGAATTTTTCTTTACGTATTGCATTCTTTTATTTATTTTCTCGTAACGATAGTATGCATCATATTCCGCCTAAAAACCAAACCACCTAATAATTGCATGAAAACTGACTCATATAGAGGTCACGCGTTAGTTTTCTATGACATTCTTATGTCACGCGATCATTTTTTAAGCCATCACCTAAGTCAATTCATTCACGTAATGCTAGTTATTCGTTCACTTAAAATGAATTAAAACTAAGTTGATGGGATCTTCCTCGTATAACCAAAAATTGAGAATAGTCTTTATAGGTCAAACTCCAATGAATCCCTTCTTCGTCGGTAGGCATAATATGACCCCTTCTACGTCGGGTAAGTTGGAACTGATTGACCTATTTTATCTCAACACTATGGTCACTCGTACGATCCTGTGATTATGGTGGACTATAGATAGGATTTACGGAAATCTATCGACCAAGAGTTCTTACGGAAGAACTAGCTAAGCAGTTGGCTTATCAATTTCCGGAAATTGAGTCTTGGGATCACTTGTATTATTCTTGAGGGAGATCAATTATGCAAGTGCAAGAGTCTACACGTTAAAATGTATTTTAAATAGACTTAAATCACCTCGATGAGTTGCTTATTTCGTTTTTGTTTTTCTTCCTTTTTCAGTGTAGAACACGATCATTTAAACTGCTAATAACAAAATGGCTGGTCCTTTTAACGACCCAATGCCAAGTGCCACATTGGACCGTGAGTCCTGGCTTCGGATCTTCATGAATCAGATGAATCAGTCTACTCGACTGAAGAATGATGGATCAAACTTCGCGGAATGGGAGGCGGCATTACGGAATGCTGCCATTTCTGACGGGAAGCTCAAATATCTAACTGAGCCCATCCCGCCAAGCCCAGGTCCCACGGCTGACGCTAACGAGATCGCCAAGTATAGCGATTTCGTCATGGAAGCGGGTGCGATTAAAAACGTACTCATTTTTGCAATGGAAACCAATTTGCAGAAACGCTTCACAGCCCAAGGTGCAAACAAGATTTTCACCACGCTCACTAGGGAATTCTCGAAAGCACCGAGAATCGTGACCTATGAGCTTACCACTCACTTCTTTGAGGCGAAACTCCAGAAGGGCCAACCGGTTAGCCCACACATTCTCAGCATGATTGAGAATGTCGAACAACTGGAGATGCTTGATTGTAAAATCAGCGAGAACATTGTGATTGACCGCATGCTTCATTCACTCCACGATGGTTTTGCGCTCTTTAGAGCCAATTACTATATGAATGATTTGAAGAAAAGTCCTCACGCACTACACTCCCTTATCGTACCGACCGAGAAGGACATGAAGTTTAGTGGGAGCCTGAAACAGGATGTTCTCGTTGTGTCAAACAAGGGCAAGGGTAAGGGCAAAGCTCAGGCAAACCTAGCAGTAGGTAAACCGAAGTTTAAGAAGTCGGGATCAGGTAAGAGTGGGCCTGGTGAGTCGAGCACCTCATCAAGCGCGACAAAGAGCAAGGATGGTAACATGGAATGCCACCATTGCCACAAGACTGGGCATTGGAGGCGTACATGTCCTGTATACCATGAGGACATAAAGGCAGGTCGCGTTAAACCTGTTGGTATGTCTTCTTCTTTTTCTACTTTTATTCATATGATTGAGATTAACCACGCAAGTTACGGAACTTGGTTTACTAGATACTGGTTGTGGTTCTCATCTGTGTAATCATGTGTAGGGGCTCCGAAACATCGAACCCCTCGTAAAGGGTGAGGTGGACCTGCGTGTCGGGAATGGAGCACGAGTGGCTGCCGTCTCGAGGGGAACATACGTGATCGAGCTTCCTAGCTGATTTGAGTTATTTTTATATAACTGCTATTATGTACCCAGTCTTTCGAAAAACATTATTTCAGTTTCTGCACTTGACAAACTTGGTTTTTCATTTGTAATAGAGAATAATTCTTGCATTTTCTCATTACACGATATGATTTATGGCAAGGCAGTCTCCATGAACGGAATTTATGTTTTGGATCAGACCACTGAAATATTGCACGTAATGAATAAAAAGTTAAAGGTTGGTGACAAAGATCAAACGTATCTATGGCACTGCCGCATGGGACACATTAATGAGAAACGCGTAAAACAGCTCATAAATAATGGAGCTATCTCGGCCTTTGATTTTCAATCATTTGGCACGTGTGAATCATGTCTCATCGGTAAGATGACTCGAATTTCCTTCAAAGGTGTTGGTATGCGCGCTGCTGACCTATTAGGACTCATACACACGGATGTATGTGGACCTATGTCAATCACCGCACGAGAAGGCTATAGGTATTTCATCACTTTCACGGACGATTTAAGTAGATATGGCTATGTCTACTTAATGAAGCACAAAAGTGAATCCTTTGAGAAATTCAAAGAATACCAGAATAGGTTACGAACCTCTTTGGGTAGAAAGATTAAAACACTACGTTCGGATCGTGGTGGCGAGTATCTTTCTCACGAGTTTGATCAACACCTTAAGGACCGTGTGGGATTGCCTTACGATTAACTCCACCGGAACACCTCGGTTGAATGGTGTGTCCGAACGGAGAAATCGAACACTACTTGATATGGTTCGATCCATGATGAGTTACACCGTGTTGCCGACTCATTATGGGGTTATGCTCTTTGTCCGCTTCTCTAATACTTAACCGAAGTCCGTCTAAAGCTGTTGACAAGACTCCATATGAACTATGGAAGGGAACGGTCCCTAACTTGTCCTTTATACGGGTTTGGGGCTGCGAGGCTTATGTCAAGTGGAGACACGAGGATAAGCTCGGCCCGCGATCGGTCAAGACATACTTTATAGGTTATCCTAAAGGAACGCTTGGTCATTACTTTTATTCGCCGACCGAACAACGTGTATTTGTTGCGGCTAGTGCGACATTCTTAGAGAAGGAATTTCTCGAGAATGCAAAGAGTGATAGAACCTTCGAACTATCGGAGATTCCAGAACCAAATACCGAGCAACCATTGGAGGAACCAGTTCCTTCAATCCCGGCTGCGGTTAATATTCCTGAGGAACCTAGGAGGTCGGGAAGAGTCTCTATTCCTCCGGACAGATACATTGGTATGGTCGAGGAACATGACATAGATGACATTCTACTCTTAACGAGTAGTGAACCCACAACCTATAAAGGTGCCATGACTAGTTCTGACTCAAAGCTATGGCTTGAGGCCATGCAATCCGAGATGGACTCCATGTATGAGAACAACGTGTGGGATCTTGTTGACTTACCTGCTAAGGTTCGTCCCCTTCAATGCAAATGGCTTTACAAGATAAAGCATTCTGTGGAAGGTCAACAAGATATCTATAAAGCACGACTAGTTGCTAAAGGTTTCACCCAAGTGCCAGGTTTGCACTACGATGAAATTTTTGCACCGTAGTCATCTTTGCGTTCCATTCGGATTATCTTAGCGATTGCCGCTTTTCATGACTATGAAATTTGGCAGATGGATGTGAAAACCGCCTTCTTAAACGGCTTTTTGGAGGAAGAGTTGTACATGGTACAACCCAAAGGTTTCATCGATCCAGAACATCCTAAGAAAGTGTGCAAGCTTAGGCGTTCCATTTACGGACTTAAGCAAGCATCTCGGAGTTGGAATCATCGTTTCGACCAAGTGATAAAAGAAAATGGATTTACTCGATCGGTCGAGGAACCATGTCTATATATCAAGTCAAGTGGGAGCAAGATTGTCTTCCTAATATTGTATGTCGATGACATACTCCTGATTGGGAATGACATACCTCTCTTAACTTCGGTAAAAGTATGGTTGAAGAACCATTTCCAGATGAAAGATCTGGGTGAGGCACAAAGAATTTTGGGCATCCGTATCTATCGAGATAGATCACGTCGGATGTTATCTCTCAGTCAGGAGTCTTACATAGACAAGATCCTAGAGAGATTCAGCATGACTAACTCCAAAAAGGGGTTTCTTCCTATGGCTCCAGGGGTGCATTTGAGTAAGTCTCAGGCACCAGAGACACCGGAAGAGAAAGAGCGCATGACACGGATTCCTTATGCCTCGGCTATAGGATCAATCATGTATGCCATGATATGCACACGTCCGGACGTGGCATATGCATTGAGTATGACAAGTCGATTCCAACAGCATCCAGGTGAATCACATTGGATGGCTGTCAAGAATATTCATAAGTACCTACGGAGGACTAAAGATTGGGCATTGACTTATGGAGGCGAACAAAAGCTATGCGCAACCGGTTTCGCAGATGCTAGCTTCCAAACGGATCGAGATGACTCGAAATCTCAGTCTGGATTCGTTTTTACTCTTAATGGCGCTGCAGTCAGCTGGAAGAGTTCCAAACAAAGTGTTACAGCAGATTCTACGACTGAGTCCGAGTACTATGCCGCGTCTGAAGCTGCAAAGGAAGCGATATGGATGCGTCAATTCTTACAAGGACTATCTGTAGTGCCTAGTTCGAATGACCCGATCACCATCTATTGCGACAATAGAGGTGCCATCTTCCAAGCTAAGGAGCCTAAGTCTAGCAACAAGTCTAGACATGTACAACGGAAAGCTCATCTAATCCGAGATTACGTGGAGCAAAAGGAGGTAGTGATAGAAAAGATTGCTACAAATGACAACATAGCAGATCCTCTCACTAAACCATTACGACAAGATAAGCATGAAGGGCATGTTAATTCCATGGGAATTAAACGTGTTCCTGAGTTGTAGTACTCTTTTATGGATTAGATTCATTCTCTTTTGTACTCTATACGACATCATCGTTTTGATATTTATATATTTTGTTTTTCATGTGGATTTGTACGACAATTTTGAACACCACAAAGTGAACTGAACAAACATTATATTTTGGTCCTTAATTGCCCACGTGAGCTGATAACTCTGGCAATTATTTTGTGACGTTGGTTGATGGTGGGTTCAACGAGCCATAAGTCAAACGGTTGACTGACCAATCACAGAGGCGAGTTATACGGATATCTCGTTGGACACAATTGTGACATCGACGTGGAGTCCTAAATGTTTTATAACATTCGGTGCCAGGTCGTGGATAGGACCTCCATGGTGATCCTCAGAGTCGATTCTTTTGACTATCGACTGTCTCTTGAGACTAAGGCAGATTTTGGGTGACTTTGGTTTCTTTCTCACGGTCATCCGTAACAGGGGGCCAAGTAGATTTTTTCTGGGTCATTTCATGCTGTGCTTAGATCGCAAGGAGTCGAGTTAAAGGAAATATTCAGCCTTTATCAGGTACTCGATATTTCTCAGGGCCACTCGAGGAGTCAGAATCGAAATGCATGGCCATGCTCGGATACGGATTCGTTTTATCAGTTAAGTTACTCTCTAGTCGGGGAAACCACTCTTGATACAGATCGATTGTAAAATACGACCTTTGCGGATCCGGATCTGCAAATTGTTTTACATTGAGTGGGAGAAATTTTAAATGAATATGAGAATCGGTTATCGCACATACACTTGTACGGACAAGTGGGAGTTTGTTGGAGCTTGTGTCCTCCAGTGAGTGCGGATAACGTCATTGCACGTGCACTTGTACGGACAAGTGGGAGCTTGTTGGGGTTGGTGTCCTCTACAGTTAGTGCAAGGACTTATAAATCTCTAAAAGGATCAAAGGGCATACTTTTGTATTATTATCAGTTGGTCCACGTTTATCAATAACGGTTGGCTTGCTAGATAAGTTTGACGTTATTGTCATACAGATGGCGGTGATCAACTGGTCCCTAAAAGTCACACCTATAGGATACGTTTGAGAGATGTGACGGTATGAAAATACAGTCATGTTGATGCCAAATTTGACAAACCAGTTAGTCGGAGTTATTGACTAGTAATTAGTCAAACGCGATGTTGAGATAATTATTTAATACGGATTAAATAATAATGGCTAAGACGAATTAAGCAGTTAATTCGTAAATTGAATATAAACGAATTATATTTAATTAATGTATATTGAATTAATTATACAATATTGTCTTTGTCGGACATGTATTAATATTTCAACTAATCCGTGTTATTAGTCGATATATTAATAACCGATAACCGATGACAATTTATAATAAAACCCGTCATATACATTTAGCATTTTCGAGTCGGACCACGAGTCAAAATAAAGAGGAAATGAAAGCCCATTTCCCCCCTATGCTCTCGGTTGGCCGAACCAAGGAGAACAAAAGGAGAGCTCTCTCTCCTTTTGTAACCTAATTCATTTTGCAAAAATTATTAGGGTTTTGAGGAGCATTTTCTCTCTGAAAAACCTAGATCTCACATCTAGCAAAACTCACAATAATTCTCTCAATATTGCAAGGCAATTAGAGAATACATTCTAGCACAAGGGCATAGTCTCAGACGATCTTGGGTGCAACGATTAGGAGGAAATCTACGTTGATTTCTATTCATTTTGCCGAATTGCACTAGGACCCGAGGTTGATTCTTTACCTTTATCGTTTCTATTGTAATTTTGTTTATGACCATAAATCACATGTTAAATTTTGCGTTATAGTCCTAAAATTTAAGGGTTTTATACGGATATTACCCTACACTATAAACACCACCACGAACTTGTCCAGAAACTGTCTGAAGATTCTGTTCATCAAATCCATAAACACTGCCGGTGCATTAGATAACCCAAACGGCATCACCACATACTCATAGTGACCATACCTCGACGTGAAAGCTGTCTTTGGTATGTCCACCTCTCTAATTTTCACCTGATGGTACCCCGACCTCAAATCAATCTTAGAAAAGACTGATGCACCGCTCAACTGATCAAACAGGTCATCTATCCTTGGCAAAGGATACTTGTTCTTCACCGTCACTCGGTTCAGCTCTCTGTAATCTATGCACAACCTCAGACTCCCATCTTTCTTCTTCACGAAAAGAACCGGTGCTCCCCACGGCGATACACTAGGTCTAATGTATCTCTTCTCTATCAGATCATCTAACTGTTTCCTCAGCTCCTCCATCTCTTTAGGACCCATCCGGTACGGTGCTTTAGAGATTGGCCCCGTCCCCGGTTTCAACTCAACGATGAAATCTATCTCTCTCTTCGGTGGTAACCCCGGTATCTCCTCTGGAAAAACATCTGCAAACTCTCCCACCACAGGTATCTCATCAACTGTCGGACTCTCTATCCGGTCATCTCTCACATGGCACAAGATCAAAGGACATCCCTTCCTCAGATAAGACTTCAAAGTGACAGCTGCAATCAACTTAACTTTGGGTTTGACCATAAACCCACGATAAGACACACTAATACCCTTAGGCCCTCTCAAAGACACTTTCGTTTGATGACTGTCTATCTTAGCTTTATACTTTCCCAACCAATCCATCCCGACTATCATCTCAAAACCATTAAAAGGAAACTCTAGCAAGTCTACAGGTAGATCAACTTGCCCAACCATCATAGACACATCTCTAAACAACCTCCCACATGATACAGACTCACCCGAAGGTATAAAAACTTTCTCACTCACAGACTCATACACTCTCAAACCCAACCGTTCAACATGACTCGAAGATACAAACGACTGAGAAGCCCCCGAATCAAACAAAATAAAGGTATGAATACCGTTAACAAGAAAAGTACCAGTGATAACATGTGCATCCTCTTCAGCTGCTTTCTTGTCCATCATGAACACTTTCCATCGGTCTTCTTCCCACCTCCCGGACAAGATCTTGGATGATGTGGTCGGCTTAGCACCCGACCCCTGATTGTTGTTGTTGTTCGTAGCTGGTTTCTGATAAGAATTACCGCCATTGCGGTTACCTCCACCCTGATAGCTCTGGCTCCCCCGGTTAGACCATGACCCACTTGGTCTGTTGCTCGCATAACTCTGTGCCGGCCCCTGAGAATAACTCCCTCGAGCCGTTCCCTGAAAAGCTCCAGGCATACTCGTACACTCATGTCTCTTGTGGCCCACACCGCCACAGCCAAAGCAAGTCATACCCCAACTGTTACTGCTACCCACACGACCACGCCCGAAGGAAGCCCCATCACCAAACCCTGACCCAGCAGAAAACCCCTTAGCTTGATTGTGGTTGCCTTTCTTGTGACTAGATTGGCCACCACCCTCACTCTCAGCCTTTCTTTTCTCAACACCAGACCTCTCCTGAGCCATCTCCACTAACCTCTCAGCCCTCCCAGATCTCTCATAAGCGTCCTTAACATCAGTAAGGACTCCTACAGGTAGCTTATCCATGATCCTAGTGGTCAACCCCCTCTCAAATCTCAACGCCAGATTCTCATCACTTAAACCCATGTCCTCAGCATACCTATACTTCTCATTAAACTGCTTATAGTACTCAGCCACAGACATGTCAGATGTCATCTTAAACCCATCGAACTCCTCTCTCAACTTGCTCCTCACATGCTCTGGCACAAACTCTTTTCTCATGGCCCTACGGAACTCATCCCAAGGTATAGCAGGTAAGCCTTGGTTGACATACATCTCTCTGGCACTCACTTTCACCTTATCCCACCACTCACCAGCTGCCTCTCTCAGATAGAACGCGGCTTGTTCAACCCTCATCTCATCAGGGCAATGAACCAGGTCTAGAATATTCTCCATCTCACGATGCCACTCGTCAAGAAAGTTTGGTTCCCCGGTCCCCTTGTACTCCTTTGGGTTGAACCTAGCTATGTAAAGGCTGATCTTAGAGTGATCAACCTCCTTATCCTTATTCACTTTCTTTAAGGCCTCAGTCAGAGCATCTTGGTGCTCCAACATCTTAACGA
Source organism: Silene latifolia (assembly GCF_048544455.1). Taxonomy (NCBI): domain Eukaryota; kingdom Viridiplantae; phylum Streptophyta; class Magnoliopsida; order Caryophyllales; family Caryophyllaceae; genus Silene; species Silene latifolia. The sequence continues at coordinate 35,830,948 of NC_133533.1, forward strand.
TATCATCCACATTCATGGTCTCAGCCCTCGCATAGTAAGCGTTTCTCTTAGGCGGCATCTTGAAGCTATATATAAGAAAGGGTAGACATAAACACATGTACTAAACCTCAAAACACGAAAACAGGCTGCCCAGGTGACACTCGATCGAGTGCCCAAACCTACTCGATCGAGTAAGAGGCTACTTGATCGAGTGCCCCACATACTCGATCGAGTGCCTCCACTCCAGAACACAAACAGACCTTCTGACTTCTAACATACTCGACCGAGTAGCCAGGCTACTCGTTCGAGTGACCCCCTACTCGATCGAGTACCCCTAGTTACTCGATCGAGTACCCTAAAACTCGATTCTGGTCGTAAAAACGTCAAAAACCCACCCGATCAAATCAGTCCCACTCGATCGAGTCATGCTAACTCGAATATGCTACCCGCATGCTATAACATACTTTAATATGTAAAACAACTTATAAACACGATATCATTTCAATATTAAGCATACTCAAACAACCAACTGTTCATGCAATTAACAAACAGTTATATCATGTTATTAATGCCACATAGAAATCATTCAACACGCTTCTCATTCCAACACCGTTCTATATATATATCTCATCAACCTTTTTATTCTTATTCTCAACTTCTACTTCAAACATCCAACATTTTCAGCACACTTCATCACATTCACACACAAGCTAACAAACAACACATACGACTTAACAGATATTCCCCCCATGTGACCGATTTAAAATTGTAGGGCGAGTTCGCGACTTTAGGACGTCTCCCAAGCCTTTGAATTAGCTCCTACAACCTTTACCCCATGTTCATTTTAGTTGACTCCCTATATTCATTGGGCTCATTGGTTACAGGTTTCAGGAACCTGGCTCTGATACCATTTTGTAACACCCCCATACTCCAAGTGCCTTACCAGGACCACCCAGGTATAAGGACGTTACCATCTCGGTTACCCGAGGCAATGATAATCAAATAAACAATAATGAAACGACATTTAAATAATAATACTTTAACGAAAGGTTACAATCCAAAAACAAAACCAAATACTAATACATGTTCTCAAAATGGTTGTCTACTGATCTAACTGAAATGTTTATAAAACTACTAAGCTACAGCGGAAGACTTCTATCATCTGATCGTGGCAATCCCAGCTATCCCAGTACTCATGTCATACCTGCTCAATATCTGCTCACCATCCCCGAATGGATCACCGCAGGTTTTAAAAACATTAACCGGGGTCAGTACTATTTACACAAGTGATATAATCAACAATATAGAAACCAACACAACTCAAACAATCGTTCACAATCAAGCACTCCACTCCATCTCCGTCTCCGACTGTCCACTGGACCAGCCCTGCCAGTGGGGGACCGCAGCCGTTCCCACCTAAGCCCCGCTCATCATACCGAGCGAAAACCCTGTCCCATTAATGTGCACATCCCCTTCCGTGGCGGGTTTCACGAAGGGCGAAACTAGGGCGTGAAGCCACTCCCGCAAGTGACTCTACTCAGCCGAGAACGCATCTCGAGAACCACAGACAAACAATCACAATCACAATCACAATCGTCTGAATCAACCAATTACACTAATTACAGCACAACACCATACATCATGTAAACAATACTGAGTAGGGAAACCCTACCTGGAAAGCACAATAGTCAGACGATCTCACAGCTGAAGTCAAAAAGCTTCCTCTACGAACCCTCCTCCTAATTATACAAGCACATAATTACTACCATGCACACGACACAACAAAATCCCCAATTCCCAAAATTAGGGTTTAACTAACTTTGACGAAATATAATAAAAACGGTATAAAGGTCTTACCCTCGACGCAAGGATTACAACGATGTAAAGAAAAGTGAAATCAGATCTTCCAAGCTCCGGGATTTGTTAACAATGCGATTAAGGTGATGAACGTAGTTTGCTTTTCTCTTCTCACAGTGATTAGGTTTTAGGAAAAGTGATTAGAATGAATGACGAAAAGATTATATACCTTAATCGCATAATTAACAAAACCCGAGAAAACAACCCCCGTAAACCGGCTACTCGATCGTATAGCCCAGGTACTCGATCGAGTACCCCCCTACTCGATCGAGTATCTTAGTTACTCGATCGAGTACCCAACAGGTCAGAAACTATATAAAAGCGCAACTCACCCTTACTCGACAGAGTAAGGCCTACTCGATAGAGTACCCCAAGACTCATAAATACGGAGTATTACACAACTGGTCCACACATATCGGTAATGATTGGCTGACTAGAGTTTGACATTACTGTCGTGAGACGGTGGTGATCAGTTGATCCCCTAGGTCATACCTAAAGGGCAACACTCTTAATTGATCATTTAATTGATTGTATGAAGATACGGGTCAATTAAAATATTTAAAATTGACGGACGATTTTGGAAGTAATATTTACGTATCTCATTGAAATTTGATTAAATGAGATACGGTCTTAGTAATCGAATTGTTTCATTACTCTGATGAAATTATTGTTTAAGGAAACAATTAAATTGAATGAATTATTATAAATACAAGTTATTGTGATTTATAATTGGTAAAATATTTTGGTGCAAGTAATTATGAATTACTAAGTCAAATTTTTGAATGTGACGTATTTTTATTAATACGTTGATTTTTAATATGTTAAAAATACATAACAAATTTATGTAACATATGACAGGTGACATAAGACAAATTGACATTTTGACAAAGATAATATGGAGTCCATATTATCTATGTATGCCGAAATTAAGAGGAGAATTAGGCTAACATTGTGTTGATTATATTAGTGGAGAACATGATCATTACCTAAAGACTAGCCATGCAAAACCTATTTGTCATTGTGAAGAACAAGTAGTGCATGCATTGGCTCCCTCTTCTCCCTCTTCCACCCGGTTTTACAAAAGAAAAGCAAAGGGTTTTGCTTTATATTTATCTTATTCAATACATAACAGATTATGGGATTGGCATTATTCATTTCATCATCTAAAAATAAGAATTTTAGAAAGATAAAATACTTTCCTCTTCCTTCTTCTCTTAACCGGTTTTAGGAGAACAAAAACCAAATTTTTGGGTCAATTTTTATCACAAAATTAATATTGTCTAGTACACATAATATTAATTTTATGAAGAGTGTGCCTTGGGTATTAAACTTTGGGAGAGATCCTATACTTGGGTCTTTGTTCATCCATTGAGGAAAGCACAAGAACAAGAGAGAAGGAGATCTCTCTTGTGCCCTAATAAACCGAAAATCCAATGTAAGATAAAGATTTCTTCTTTATATTGTTTATAGTTTGCATGCATAAGATCACCATTTAATTTTATGACAAATTAACATAAAATATATATGAATATGTTGAGTATATAGATCTACTTTTCTTTCAACCTTTTGAGCGTGGCCACACATTTCAAGTTCATTACTCCTTGAGTGGTCTTGAGATATAAGATAACCCTGACGGGGATGGACAATTCCTATTGCACTCTCCCCTTCGAATAGCCACAGCTCATCATGACCCAAAACATGCCCATCAGAACCCAATTACGAAGGTCGCATAACATAAATCAAAGTCACTCTGAACCTGTGCCATCTTAGGTGAACAGTCTTTAGTAAAAGAATCGACTCATAAGAATACCATACTAGCTCTCGCCACGACCAGGCTATAAAAATTTCCAGAACTCTATTAGCGGTCATAAGCCCGACAAAGTGTCCCTCGCAGTTTGCCTATGTGATCGACGAGTCATCTCTTATGACTCTATGGCACTTGAACTTGCCATCAATCGCATCACACTTCAGTTACTTTGAGATGTCACCTCATATAAGTAACTAGCAGTACTACAAATCCAGGCAACTACAACGCCCCTTTAACAACGCTTATTCACGAAAATCACCATAGACGTTCTGGCGCGAATTTTTCTAGACTTAATTACAATGGTTATGGTTATATAACCGTTGTTATAAGTTTTAACAACGGGTCAAACATGCACACGTTGTTAATAATTTGGCGCAAAATTGGCGCAAAGTTAGTGAAAAGTAATCACAACGGTTATTTTTTAAATCCGTTGTTAAAACTTTTTAACAACGGTTTTTGTTTTAAACCCGTTGTTAAAACTTTTTAACAACGGTTTTTGTTTAACAACCGTTGTCAATACTTTTCATACTATAAAACACACAAACACAGATCAGCTACAGCCACAAAACTCAAATCTTAACACAAAGACAAACACAGACAAACACAAACACAAAAAACAAACACTGTTGAACCATATAGCTTATATGTTTATGTTTTGATGATGTCAAGGTGTTTTATATTTCATATGCTTGTTGCGTGTAATCGTTTGTCAAAGTGTTTTAGAATCAACTTATTACAAACGAGCAACAAAGAAGATTGTGATAATTGTATAAAATTTCAAGCCTCTATTCAAGGTCAAGCGATATAAAGATTCATTCAAGATTTATGTGAAGACGGAGTCTGTCTAAAGATTAATCAAGCTTGGATGATGACGTAGCCTATACTCGAAGATCTCCTTGAAGATTAGAATAGTATAGGTGATTATCTCGTAACGGTAATTGATGCGTGCATATTATATAAACTTTTACGATCTCTTTTGGCACGCATTTATATGTATTTGAGTGATATTATGTCACTATATATCCCGAATAGGCTGCTTTGTGCTTTTATTGCTATTTTGCAGATTTGTAGCGGAAACCAACCTTTAGTAGCCTCGAGATAGCATCTCTGGAAGATGGACGGAAAAGAGGACAAATGACTCATGCATTGGGAAGCGTGAAGACGAAAGTTAACCAAATTAAGCAAGTCAGAACTACTACGGAAGCTGAGAAGTCACTGAAGACCTCGATCGACCACATTTGGCTGTCGATCGAGAACACCGAGGAATACAAGCCCTCGATCGAGCTGCCCTGTGCTCGATCGAACTGTCAAGCCCTCGATCGAGCTACCCTGTGCTCGATCGAGCTGTCCTGTCCTCGATCGAGAGCCTTAACCTCTCGATCGAGAGGTTCTCCTTTACGTGGGCTGCTAGAGCCCGTAGGTTAATAAAACTACTCGTGAGTTTTGTTATAAAAACAATTAGACGAGTTACTAGGTCTTCATCTTTTTACCTATCATTCATCTTTCCACATACATTTTTCTTGCGTTTACTGTTCACTGCTTGGAATTTTACGATCGAAGATTCGGTTGTTCTTTACGCCGGATTTGCTATTATAGTATAATTCTTTCCCTTAATCTCTTCTCTAGTTTTATGCTTTGTATTTGCCCGTTTTATTTCATTATTAATTCCTGCCCTAATCTTGTCATTGCTTTATACTATTGTCACATCATGTTTTCCGTTAGCATTTCGTTATTAGTTATGTTAGTTAATATAATTAGCATGCGTAGCTAATTTCTTTATATGCCGGGATGAGGGAAACCGTGTTAGAAGCATGTTAGGACTACTACTAAGGTAGTTATGCGGTAGGAATCAGATTTAACCAATTTATTTGTAGATCGGTTAAATGAGTGCACGCAAAAGACCGTCTGTTTAGTTAACCCCCGACCTGGATCGAAAGATTGGAAGGGTAGACTTGCTTAGTTCTGATAATTGACTCCTACGAGGGCGAAAGTCAAGTAGGATGACCTTAGGGCGACTTTAGACCGAAAGGTATAGTCGGGTTTGAGACCGAAAGGAGATAACCTAGCCCTTCCTATTGATAAACTTACCGACCTAGTTATTCCGACAGTGTGTAGAAAACACGGTGTACCGAAATCCTGGCATATCTCTCTTTATCTGATAGTTTATTTACATTTCCTCCCTATTTTCTCTCATACCCTTATTTTCTCTTTCCCTTAAACTTTAGTAGTTAGAACATCAAATTCAAAACCCCCAGTTTGTGACCGACAGATTAGACTACAGTTAATAGAAAAGCCTCCCTGTGGATTCGACCCGACTTCCCTAGCTATTCATAGTATAGGCTTGTTGGCATTTATTTTTGGTGTTGAACGACGCGCATCAAATTTTGGCGCCGTTGCCGGGGAAGGCAATTTTTATTATTATCTGTGTTGTTTATTTCTGTCTTGTCTTAAGGAATTTTAGTTCCTTAAGGCTGTTCTTATTTACTTCCTTTTAGCTGTGTATGCGCAGGTCTCGTAGGGGTGAATTAGTAGAGACTGATCCTGAACCCGAAAGGTCCTTTTTACGCAGAAAAAGGGAGTTAGAAAGAGTTCGTCGGGAGGAAGTCTTGAGTACTTCGACAGATTCGATTCGAGGAAACTTCTATTCGTGAGACTATTATTCCAGTCAAAATGCCTAATATCGCGAGTCATTCGAGCCTCTGCTCACGACTATATTCGAAGGGGTTCAAATTGTCTACCGATGAGGACGGCAATACCTTCGACATTCGGCCATCCTACATCAATTTGGTCGAACGTAATTTGTATCGGGGGTCCGGGCGAGGATCCTAGGAAACATATGGAGAGATTTGCTGATTCCTGTTCATCCATCCCTACATCCAAGGGAGTGACCCAAGACAAGATAAAGGAAGTTCTCTTTCCTTTCTCTCTGACCGATAATGCGAGGGAATGGTTGACGGATTTGGATAGAGAAGCAGCAGGTATCACGGATTGGACTACTTTAGCTCTCGCCTTCTATAAGAAGTACTTTCCTCCGTAGAGGACCAATGCATTGAGGGCCCAGATTACTAATTTCAAACAGACGGGTTCTGAAAATCTGTTTGAAGCATGGTGCCGCTTTAAGAAAGCTGTGAGATCGGTACCTCATCATGGTTTCCAACAGTGGTTTTTGTGCAACCAATTTTATAATGGGTTGTATGATGATCATAGAGCCATTTTAGACGCTGCAGCTAATGGGAGATTCCAGCGCGAGGTTGATGATGATAAGGGCTGGAAGCTTATTGAGGAAATGGCTAATCACACTGCAGAATATGGGAATCCGCGGAGTGGTACACATACGATAGCTAATGTCGAATGTGAGGACATGGATGCTAAGTTCGATAGGCTTAATGCTAGGTTTGACCAATTGGAGATGCAGTCTCTAGTGAATCAACAAACGGTTCACATGCTAAAGAAAGACGATACGAATCTTTGTGAGAGATGCGGTGAGCTGGGGCACGTTGCTATTGACTGTTTTGCTGATAGGGAGCAAGTCTTTTCTTTCCAGCAGTACCGTCAAGGGTATAATTCGGGGTATGTCCATCCAAATCTGCGATGGTCGAGTCAAAATGTCCTTAATCCTACTCCTCCACCGCAGCAACAAGCTTATGTGCCACCGCATAAGCAAAGTTATCAAAAGCCTCCGCAATTTCCAAATCCGCAGCAAGGAAGTTCTTCATCTGGAGGAATTTCAGAAGTGGGGGAGCTGAAATCCATGATTCAAGCTCTCGCTACACAAGTGAATAGGTCGGACCAAGCAACCAATGCCACTATCAAATTGCTTGAGTCCCAAGTAGCTCAAGTCGCCGCAAATCAATCCACGAGACAACCCGGACAGCAGCCTTCTCAATCTGAAAAGAGGAAAGAAACGCTGAACATGATAACATTGAGAAGCGGAATGACTTATTCTGATGTTGATATTGATGGTACTGATGTTTCTGTAACGAATTCCAAAGCTACTGCTGCTGACAGTATGACAACTCTCGATCGAGAGGTTTCTGTTCCTCGATCGGGAGGAAATGGAGAAAAAGAGCTCGATCGAGAGGCTGTTTTAACTCGATCGAGCACTGCTGTTGGTAAAGTCTCTCGATCGAGTGAAAGTTGTCCTCGATCGAGAGATTATGATGATGAAAGTGGTCGATCAAGACCATTGCGCAAGCGTATGATTAATAATGCTTTGATTCGTGACACGCATAACGGAGCTCCTATTGAAGATGCTCCATATCCAGGGCGCTTGAAGAGGGTTAAGAAGACGGAGCCTGAGTTCGCGCGTTTCGGTGAACTTGTGCGAGGATTGAACGTAAGTGTTCCTTTTATCGAGCTACTAAAAAAGGTGCCTTCATATTTAAAATTTATGCGAGAAATGTTAATGCGTAAAAGGACCATAGATGATGTTGAGACAGTAGCCTTGACGGAGAGGTGTTCTGCACACCTCCAAAATAGGACCCCACCTAAGCTTGCTGACCCTGGAAGCTTTTCGAGACCGTGTCACATTGGAGTTTAATTAATTGATAATGCGTTGTGTGATTTAGGAGCAAGTGTTAGCGTGTTACCCTTGTCTTTGGACAAACGGTTAGGATTCACTAAATTCCATTGCACCAACATGACGGTCAAGATGGCTGATCGGACCTTGTCACGACCTTTAGGAGTGCTACAAGATATTCCTGTGCAAGTAGGAAGATTTCTTATTCCTGTCGATTTTGTCGTGTTAGACATACCCGAAGATAATCACACCCCAATTATTCTGGGAAGACCGTTCTTGCACACTGCGCAAGCGGTTATAGGTGTCAGGTTGCGCACTCTTACGTTTAATGTCGGTGGTGAGGAATTGGTTTTTGCTAAACCTGCTACTCATAGGGGTTCTATGCGTGTTTTGGAGTGTCATGTTATTCCTGCGGTTGGTGTTGTTACGCCACCCATGATTGAGTCGCCTTCCATCCCCGTTGTTGATATTGAGCCCCCTCGTGTTGTTACTTTACCTGCTACACTCACACCTCCGCCTCGGAATGAGAGCGATAAGGAGGACCGTGCTATTGTTGTTACTTGTACATGACCTGGATGGGGAGCTTTGGCGCTTGACCAAGGCGAAATGAGTTCCAATGTTGGAATGGCAGAGGGCGATGGTGGCAATATGACACGCATTCTGGCGGAAGAAATCAAGTTGGGACATTCGTCAGGAAATGGTACTTACGTTTGGAGAAGAAGGTTGGAAGTTACTTCAGCTGAGGGTAACTCCGTTAGCCAGAGGCCTAGCAGAGGCCTGAAGGACTTAATTGAGCATTAGCCGGGTTTGCAACCCCGTGCAAATTGTAATAAACAATAGACTTTTGAATTTCTTTCTTTGTTTTTAAACTTCTTTATTTGCGTTAGACACTTAGACTTTTGACAATTTTAGCGTAGAAGACAATTGTGGACTGTAGACAATTTGCTGGTATTTTGGGATATTTTTACTGTCAATTTTGCAGGTACAGACAGCCGCACTCAAAAGATAATACGTTAAAATGCGTGCCAGCAGGAAAAGCTCTCGATCGAGAGGAATTTTGAAGAAAAAGAGCTCGATCGAGGGAGTCAGTTCTCGATCGAGTAAGCGGTAGATCAGAGACAACCACCTCTCGATCGAGAGGTATGAATTAACTCGATCGAGAGGATCTGAGAGCTAAAGCTTCTCGATCGAGAGACTTGTATCTCGATCGAGAAGCCTAACGGGTATATAAAGGGAGTTCTTTCTCGATCGTCTTCCTTATTTTCTCGACCCCAATTTCTTCATTCCTGCATTTTTCAATTGATTAATTACCTTGCAAATTTGGTTTTTCTTGCCCAAAATCCTTCTACAATAAATTACCCATATAATTACCATCCCAAATTAATCAAAAGCCCTCTCCCAAACTCCATCTTTTTCGATTAATTAGAGTTTTCGGGTTTTTAGGGTTTATCAATTCGATTTTTTCGAATTTGTGCTTATTGTTTTGATTGATTAAGCTTTTGTGGGTATTCAAGCATCAAGTAAGTTACACCTTACTCTTCTCTTTCAATTAATTGCAATCCCCATTCCCTTTTTGTGATTTAGGGTTTATGTGGTTGTTTAGGACGAATTTTACAATTGAAATTGTAATTTAATTTTCGGTCTTGATGCTATTGTAGCTATGGATTCCAGTAAAGAAACCCCCGTCACTGAGACCGTACCTGAGACCGCTGCTATTGCTCAGACGGCTACTTCTTCTGTTGGTGTTGTTACTTCGGTGGTTACCACCACTGCAGCTTCGGCTGCTGCTTCTACCCCAGTGACGGAGGAACCCACAGCCGCCACCGAGGTCACAAAAGCCAAGGCTGTGGGAGAGGTGACACCTGCTGCCTCTGCCCCTACCAGGCCCTTCTCTATGCTGGATCGAGGAGCCACGCCTCGATTCCCGAAACCTGGTATGCTGCCGCCTAAGCCGAGTCAGCAGGCTAGCCAGCTAGCCATTACTTCCAGCTCTTCTGGGGCTGCAGTTTCGAGAGAGGATACTCTTACTCCTTTACCGGAGTTGCCCACGGTACGTTTTGCTTCCACGGATCACCGAACTCGGTTATCCGCTTTACTTCGTTGTCCTCTCTCCTCCACCCGTTTCATTGCGCGGACTGACCTAGAGACCTTAGGAATTTATGAGGAGGTCTGTAGTTTGTTGAACGGGACGGGGATGTCGGGTCTGATCACCTTGCAGGAGGCTGCTATCCGTATCCCTACATACGAGTTTTTCAGCTCCTACTCTTTTGACACCGACTCTTACGATTCTAACCACTCTAGTCCATGCATTCACTTCCGACTCCGCAATGAGTCGCACCATTGGACTTTGGCCAGGTTTGGGGAGGTTCTAGGTGTAGTTAGTGACGGCCCCACCGAGCCTCCTAGGGATATCCTTCAGCCGCTTTGGGCTGCACTTTCTCACACTCCCTACCCCGTGCGGAGGGGTGCCCACGTACACTTGCCTGCTCCCCGTTACTTCTTGCGACTTATGGGATAGACCATCTTTGGGCGACCTGGGCCCAATAACGTGACCAACACTGAGCTAGCGATTCTCGCGGGGTATCTCAACATTGACTACGGTACCCCGTTTGTTCTAAACATTGCTTATTTGGTAGCTCAGCATTGGAACGAAATTGGGAAGAAGGTCAAGACCTCTGTTGTCTGTGGCGGGCTAGTGACTAGGATTGCCCGCCATCTTTAGCCCTCTGAGCCTGGACTTACTGCGCCTCATAAGCAGGCTTACCTTGACTTAGCTGCCATGGTTGACTTTGCCTGGTTCCCCAAGAAGAAGGGCACGAGGACGTGGAAGATTTGTGGTTCCACGTCTGTTACCTTACCGTGCCCTACACTACCTCCACTTTTACCGCTCCCGACTGCTGCTAAGGGAGCGAGGCCACCTCCACCCACCTACCACCTCACCTTCTCCCCTGCATCCTCCTCTTCCAAGAAGAGGAAGCGGGAGGCCGGGGAGTCTTCTACCCCTCAGGCTCAGACTGGACCGGCGTCCACGCGCCCACTTACCCCTCCTCCTTCTGGATCGGCCCTGTCGGCCAATTTTGTTTGCCCTCCTGCTTTAGGGGCGCCCGAGGTCATGGACCAAGGGCGTCGTGATGCCTTGCTTCTGGATATGTGCAGGTACCTTTCCGAGATGAGACGGGATCAGGCTCTTGCCTTATTCCCGATCTACGAGTTTCACATCCGAGCACGGCGACCGATTCCAGAGGGGTGGCCGCATCCCTCCTTCTACCGATACCCAGAGGGTGGGTACCCTCCACTCCCTTCTGACTCAGAGGATGAGGTGGAGGAGACACCGGTAGCACGAGAGTTGCGGTTGCGGGCTGAGCAGGCGGCACATCGAGCTGCCAGAGAGGAGGAGAGAGACCCCACTTTCCAGCCAGGTAGAGAGGAGGTAGCTGGAGACGACTATTAGAGGTTCCCCTAGTTTGTTGCTGGTTTGGGGAAGCCGTCTTGTGAGTACCGTCTTCCTTTCTTTTTCCATCTTTGTATTTATTTATTGTATTTTAGGATCATGTATTAGGTCTGCGTACCCCATCTCCCATTTTGCTGATGCTAGTTAGTTGTGAAGACAATGAGGACATTGTCTGTTTTGGTTTGGGGAGGGTATATTGATACGTGCATTTTATATAGTCTTTTTAGCCTATTTTATGCACGTATTTCTATGCTTTTATCGTGGTTTTATGCTACGAAATGCCCCGAATATGCTACTTTGGTGTATTTTGTCTTATTTGCAGGAATAAACCAGGAAGTAGCGAAATCAAGTCATTTACCGTCCATTTTGCATGCATTTGGAGGAAGAGTAGATTTGGAGCGGGAAATATTGCTGTCTTGGGATGCGTGAAGGTGTTTCGGGCACTAAAAGGACAAGTCAAAGTCAAACTAGCGTGGATACGAGCTGCTGAAGTCAAGTTTCACTTGATCGAGTGATTTATTACTCGATCGAGTGGTTTTAGGTTGTATAATAGGTCGATCGAGGGGTTAGATTATTCGATCGACCAGTTCTTTTTGTGCATTACTCGATCGAGGACACTATTAGTCGATCGAGCAGGTTTTAGAGTTAACTTCACTCGATCGAGTGATATCACTGCTCGATCGAGTGGACTTTGCTACGGGTTGGGCTTTTTAGTTCAATTCCGTCATTAGGTTTAATCCTACTCCTATTTTCTTATAAATAGGAGTTAGGACGTCATTAGTTAATCATCCAATAATCCAGGGGGATCGACACACGTTACTTTCCCCACACACTTCCATTGTTACTTTTATTTCTTCATTTTCCTGGACTTAATTCAAGATTTCCTTCTTCTCTTTTCTTCTTCTTTAATTATTATTTAATGTTTATTATTCTTGCTTTAATTCTCGTTTCCCCCATTCCCATGAGTAGCTAATTTCCCCTTAGTATGTTAGGATTAGGGAAGCCGTGGTAGCGATGCTTTAACTGTATTAAATAGATTAGTCTTGCAGTAGGAATTGTATTAGGCAATTTAATTGTTATCCGGTCGAATGAGTGACATACAGGAGACCAATAATTCTAGTTAACCCCGACCTAGATCGAAAGATTGGAAGGGAAGGCTTGCTTAATTACAATAGGGTATCGCAGTGAGGGCGAAAGTTAAGCTGTTTACACTCTAGGGCGGTTTAAGGACCGAAAGGTGACGACCATAGCTCTTCTTATCAATAGTCTAATCGCCTTAATATTCCTGATATAATAGATCTGATAGCTGCCACGGTGGACCGACTCCTAGCATACTTCTTTCTCTTACTGTTTATTCATTTCCCTTCCCTCAATCATTAGTATAGTTAAATCAATCAAACCCCCAATTGTGACATTAGGCAGATAAATAGACAAATAGATAGTACACCGCCTCCCTGTGGAGATCGACCCTACTTACCGCTGACTTCTGTTAGCAGTAACTTAGGTATTTTATTTTTGGTACGAAACGACAGTATCAAATTTTGGCGCCGTTGCCGGGGAGGCAATCTATTTATTTATTTGTTTAATTTTATCTGTCTTTAGCCTCAGGGGATTTTTCCCTTGAGGCCGTTTTAATCTTTTGTTTAGTGCTGTTTTGATAGGCCTTACAGGTACTACCTAGACAGTTCTAGGTGAAAGACAGTCAAAGGGAAGGCTTGAGTACCTTTGACCCATCACCGATGTCCCATTATATGGAATAATGTAGGTGATTTACTACGGAGATGTGGTTCTGCGAGCACAATGCACTGTAGTTGTGCCGCCACATCCGCCCTATCAATGGCCACCGCAACAAGATTCCCCTGATATACAAGAAGAAGACATTGCGGAGCTGAAATCCTTGATGGAGGCACTTGCATTCCAAGTGCAAGAATATGTCTCGCGATTTGATGAGCTCGAGTCTGCAGTTGCCCAATTAGCAAAATTGAGATAGAGAGAGAAGAGATCGCGAGTGACATATTCGATGAGAACGCTTGTATCACAAATGCAAGAGAGTGATAGATATATGGACGCTCGAATTCCCGAATCGGAGTCACAAATAGCTCGGTTAGCAATGAGATGCAAGAAGAAGAGGTTTATCTTCTTTGAGAGCGATTTTTCTCGTAAGGAAACCGTGTTGCCCAATGATGAGGATGACTTCTATGACTCGGACGACGAGTTCCTATCATATTTCACTACCCCACGCCAAGATTTCAGCGGCAGACAGAGGAATCACTCGATCGAGTGACAATTATTGGTCGATCGAGTGACTTTCCAGAAGAACTTGCTCGATCGAGTGATATCACTGCTCGATCGAGTGACATGCAGGAGGATAGTTCTCGATCGAGTGATTCTGCCACTCGATCGAGTGAATTGCGGGAAGAGATTGGTCGATCGAGTAGTAATCCTGCTCGATCGACTGATTTGGTCATTGGGAGTCGTAATTATCATTTGGGCTTGATTTAGATGACGACTTTGATGATGACAACGGTTATGGTGAGTCTCCCTTATTCAAAGCCGAGTGGATGCGCTTGAGGTGAGATTTACTGGACGGATTCCATTGAGGGCGACAAAAGGACAGCTGAGTCGGTAATTACTCCTAGCACGGAAGAGGTAATGGATTCTTTTATCTATGATTCCGTCATTAAGAGTGATCAACCTGAGGTAGTAAACGGTAATTTTATTATTATTTGTAAATTGCCTCGTCTTATTCATGCTTCCTTTTTCAAAGCTATACCCCCTCATATGTGGACGCATAAATTAGCAATTTCTCACCATCCTTGTCATTTTAAAATTGTTAATCTAATTTGGAGCCCTAAATTATTGACAATTGCTCCCGCGCTCCTTTATTTGGTGGATAAATTTAGGAGTGCCCATAGGAAATTTGTTAGACTTAAATGTCTACATATCTTTATTTCCTACCTTGCTATTCCACTTTTGTGCTACTTATGCTTTTGTGTAGCACATGCGCAGATGTATGATTTGATGTCTTTGCGCGCTTTGAAATTTTTTTGATCGTGATTAATTAGAAAGCTCAAAGAAAAGGAGGTCGAGCTGGGACTGATGAAGCTAGCGCTACCGGGAGGCAACCCGGAGATTTTATTTTGTTTTTATTTCAATTTGATTGTAATAAATGGGTTCTTTACCATAAACTATCTCGAGAGCTTGTTTTTGTTAGTATGCGGGCTGTTTTAATTTCACTTTGCAGGAATTCATCGAGGACCGGTCGATCGAGTAGTCATTCTACTCGATCGAGCACCTTAGTCGAGAGATCCTCTCGATCGAATGCAGACATGCCACTCGATCGACCCCCTGCAGAATCGAAACCACTCGATCGATCGGTGCACCATTCGATCGAGCGGCTTGAATGCCCATTTCACTCGATCGACTCTTGTTCAAATGGACATCGAGTGTTTTTGACTTGGATTAGCTTCCTGAGACGGTTTTCCGGGCCTTAGCAACCTCCCATTTCATGGTCGGTTTGGGGAGGTCCCCTTATTCGCGCTATTTTGTGAGTTTTCCCGCTTTTACTTCTTTTCCTCCTTTAGTTTGCATTTCCTTCCTTGTTTTGGTACAATGGGGGCATTGTACGGTTTGGTTTGGGGAGGTCATGCATCCATATCCGTGTCTGCATATTGTTTTTACTGCATTTCAGTTATCACGTTTACTTTCTGCTTGCATTGTTATTTATTTCATAAAATTTTAAAATTCCATAAAAATTGAAAAATTTTCAAAAATTCAAAAAATATTCACGTTTATTTTAGCATATAGATCGAGTCGGAACGGTAGATTTCAATGATGAAATTGCTCTATATCTGTCTTTTTGCTTAAGCCTTGCATTAAACTGTTATCTTTTAGCTTTGTCTGTTGCATAATCTACGAGTTTATGTTTAATTTAGCTGAACATATAGACTTGACCTGAAATTTTGGCAAGCTACTTATAATTTCTAAGATTTAGAGCCTTATAAACTGGTGTCATTTATGACCAGTTTCATGTAGGATTGTGAGTAGTATACTCCTTGCATATCATGTATCATTAATTTGCACGTATATGAAATTCAATTGCTTTTTGCCGTCATACATTCGGGTTAGTGGTTGGTGTCACATGCAGGGAGGTGCTTACATTTCCCTTTTCTTTCATTTTTACCCATAAACTCCACATTAGCCAAATTTGCCTGTTGACCCTTAACTACATTCCAAATTTAGCCTGCCTTGTCAAGCTAGTTTAGATTGTTTTGCGGTATATTGTCTTTTGTATCAAATATTGGCGCATATTCTACTGAATCGGAGTTGGTATTTTATGAAGAAAAGGAGGATGATGGAAAAAGAAAAAATGACGTGAAAAAAAAGAAAAAAAAAAGAATTCGAAAAAAAAAGAGAAGAAACCGAAAGAAATGAAAAATGAAAAAAAATAGAAAAAGAAAAGAAAAGAGAAAAGGATATTGTTTGGTTGACGGTTTCTGCTCCTATGTTCTATCTTGTATTATTTGAGGAGTGAGTTCAGTTTGGTTTGGTGAGTTGTATGCCAAATGAAGGGCATGTGCTTAATCAATAATCGAGTTGGAAATGGATGTTGTCACATGGTTCTGTTTAGGTACTAGCTTGATCACCTATACCTCCACATTCCCATAAATGTTTTGCCTTTTCTTACCCATTGCCTCACTTTACCATATTTTTGTAAGCCCTCGGCTGTGACGGACCTTGTTTGGTTGGAATGTATGTACGGTAGTTAGAATTGTCTATCATATTAGTTGCATGCATGTTTATGTGGGTCGTAGTTTAGGTGAGCGACTATTTTTCTTTCTCTCTTATACATATATGTTCGCCCTTTGCTTCATGAGAGAAAGAGTGACCCGTAAGAGTCCATTATTAAAGGTCTTGCAAGGTCGACGGTTCAGCTACTTTTATAAACATCCTATAACTCGTTTGCATTTGACTGTCTGCTATAAGTGTTAGTTTGCTTGCATTAAATTGGCTTAAGTGGGCATTTGTAGCTCGCTCTGAGTTATTTTTCCGTTCCATTAGCGTATAGTTTTGAGTTTACTCGAGGACGAGTAAAGGTTTGGTTTGGGGAGATTTGATACGTGCATTTTATATAGTCTTTTTAGCCTATTTTATGCACGTATTTCTATGCTTTTATCGTGGTTTTATGCTACGAAATGCCCCGAATATGCTACTTTGGTGTATTTTGTCTTATTTGCAGGAATAAACCAGGAAGTAGCGAAATCAAGTCATTTACCGTCCATTTTGCATGCATTTGGAGGAAGAGTAGATTTGGAGCGGGAAATATTGCTGTCTTGGGATGCGTGAAGGTGTTTCGGGCACTAAAAGGACAAGTCAAAGTCAAACTAGCGTGGATACGAGCTGCTGAAGTCAAGTTTCACTTGATCGAGTGATTTATTACTCGATCGAGTGGTTTTAGGTTGTATAATAGGTCGATCGAGGGGTTAGATTATTCGATCGACCAGTTCTTTTTGTGCATTACTCGATCGAGGACACTATTAGTCGATCGAGCAGGTTTTAGAGTTAACTTCACTCGATCGAGTGATATCACTGCTCGATCGAGTGGACTTTGCTACGGGTTGGGCTTTTTAGTTCAATTCCGTCATTAGGTTTAATCCTACTCCTATTTTCTTATAAATAGGAGTTAGGACGTCATTAGTTAATCATCCAATAATCCAGGGGGATCGACACACGTTACTTTCCCCTGTCACTTCCATTGTTACTTTTATTTCTTCATTTTCCGGACTTAATTCAGTATTTCCTTCTTCTCTTTTCTTCTTCTTTAATTATTATTTAATGTTTATTATTCTTGCTTTAATTCTCGTTTCCCCCATTCCCATGAGTAGCTAATTTCCCCTTAGTATGTTAGGATTAGGGAAGCCGTGGTAGCGATGCTTTAACTGTATTAAATAGATTAGTCTTGCAGTAGGAATTGTATTAGGCAATTTAATTGTTATCCGGTCGAATGAGTGACATACAGGAGACCAATAATTCTAGTTAACCCCGACCTAGATCGAAAGATTGGAAGGGAAGGCTTGCTTAATTACAATAGGGTATCGCAGTGAGGGCGAAAGTTAAGCTGTTTACACTCTAGGGCGGTTTAAGGACCGAAAGGTGACGACCATAGCTCTTCTTATCAATAGTCTAATCGCCTTAATATTCCTGATATAATAGATCTGATAGCTGCCACGGTGGACCGACTCCTAGCATACTTCTTTCTCTTACTGTTTATTCATTTCCCTTCCCTCAATCATTAGTATAGTTAAATCAATCAAACCCCCAATTGTGACATTAGGCAGATAAATAGACAAATAGATAGTACACCGCCTCCCTGTGGAGATCGACCCTACTTACCGCTGACTTCTGTTAGCAGTAACTTAGGTATTTTATTTTTGGTACGAAACGACAGTATCATATATGCATCCTTTTGCGTCTGCATTTGCATTTTGTTTTGCATTCACGTTTACTGCTTTATGGTTTTGCTTTTCATACAAACATCAAAAACAAAAAAAAACAAAAAAAAGGAATAAATAATATAATATATCACGTTTACTTTCGCATATAGTTGAGTCGGATTGGAGTACTTTAATGATGACATTGCACTATTGGTCAAATATGCCTTTCCTTGCCTTTTCACAGCTGCTTAGCAAAAATTAAAAGTGATTTCTCAAATTTTGTTGTGGAATTTACTACGGATTATTAGACTTGACTCGTAATTTTGGCAAACTACTTATATATTCTGAGATGTAGAGCTATAACTGGTGACATTCATGACCAATTTTCCTAGGAATTGAGAGTAGTTACTCCCCACATTTCAATGTAATGCATGTATATGAGTTTTGATTTCCTTTTGCCTGCACGCATGGGTTTGTGGTCGGTATTACGTGTTTTGAGAACTATTGCATATCCCCCTTTCTCATTTTATCCCATGAGCTCCACATTAGCCAAATCTGCCAGTTGCCCTGAAACTACAACCTATATTTAGCCTACCTTTGCTGAGCTAGTTAGTAGTTTTGTGGAATATTTTGTTATGTATCGGATTTTTGGCTCGTATATCTTATTTTGGAGTGTATATTAATGAGAAAAGAAAAAGAAAAGAAAAAATCAGCCAAAGAAGAAGGGAAAAAAAACCGTGAAAAAGAAAAAAAAAAAGAAGAAAAAAAATGGCTCGAAAGAAAGAAAAAAAATATTTTATACCTCTCGAGCTCATCTATACTTTACGAGGTACGTTTATTATGTATTCTTGTGTTGTATATGCCAAATTATAAGGCATTGAGTTATTTATATGATTGGAAGAGTGGGATGTATTTTATTATGGTCTTGGTTAGGTTCTAGCTCGGCTATTTTACCTTCACATTTCCATATTTGTTTTGCCCCTTCTTACCAATTGAGCCTCACATATCCATATTATGCAATTGTTCGGCACGTGATAGTCCTTCAACGGTGGTTTTGCGTGTGTACGGTGACTGAATCATTACTCATGTTAGTTAGCGTTACATGTTGTGTTGGTCGCAGTCTAGGTGAGAGTCTGCAATTTCTTCTTTCTCTGCACACATATTCTTACTTACCATTTGCTTTGCTGAGAGAAGAGTGAACCGGGAGAGTCCAAACTTATGAGGCTTGCAAGGTCGAACATCCAATGTAATTCCATGATATGCATAAAGTTGTTCACTTACTTTGAGCTTGGAAGTAGTTGATTTTGTGCATTAAAGCGGTTTGGCATTGACTAGTAGTTAGCTCTGAAAATTACTCCTTTCCATTAGGTCCTTAGTTGCATTTAGTTTGCTTGGGGACAAGCAAAGGTTTGGTTTGGGGAAGTTTGATGCGTGCATATTATCTAGACTTTTACGGTCTCTTTTAGCACGCATTTCTATGTATTTGAGTGATATTATGTCACTATATACCCCGAATAGGCTGCTTTGTGCTTTTATTGCTATTTTGCAGATTTGTAGTGGAAACCAACCTTTAGTTGCCTCGAGATAGCATCTCTGGAAGATGGACGGAAAAGAGGACGAAGGACTCATGCATTGGGAAGCGTGAAGACGAAAGTTAACCAAATTAAGCAAGTCAGAACTACTACGGAAGCTGAGAAGTCACTGAAGACCTCGATCGACCACATTTGGCTGTCGATCGAGAACACCGAGGAATACAAGCCCTCGATCGAGCTGCCATGTGCTCGATCGAACTGTCAAGCCCTCGATCGAGTTGCCCTGTGCTCGATCGAGCTGTCCTGTCCTCGATCGAGAGCCTTAACCTCTCGATCGAGAGGTTCTCCTTTACGTGGGCTGCTAGAGCCCGTAGGTTAATAAAACTACTCGTGAGTTTTGTTATAAAAACAATTAGACGAGTTACTAGGTCATCATCTTTTTACCTATCATTCATCTTTCCACATACATTTTTCTTGCGTTTACTGTTCACTGCTTGGAATTTTACGATCGAAGATTCGGTTGTTCTTTATGCCGGATTTGCTATTATAGTATAATTATTTCCCTTAATCTCTTCTCTTGTTTTATGCTTTGTATTTGCCCTTTTTATTTCATTATTAATTCCTGCCCTAATCTGGTCATTGCTTTATACTATTGTCACATCATGTTTTCCGTTAGCATTTCGTTATTAGTTATGTTAGTTAATATAATTAGCATGCGTAGCTAATTTCTTTATATGCCGGGATGAGGGAAACCGTGTTAGAAGCATGTTAGGACGACTACTAAGGTAGTTATGCGGTAGGAATCAGATTTAAGCAATTTATTTGTAGATCGGTTAAATGAGTGCACGCAGGAGACCGTCTGTTAAGTTAACCCCCGACCTGGATCGAAAGATTGGAAGGGTAGACTTGCTTAGTTCTGATAATTGACTCCTACGAGGGCGAAAGTCAAGTAGGACGACCTTAGGGCGACTTTAGACCGAAAGGTATAGTCGGGTTTGAGACCGAAAGGAGATAACCTAGCCCTTCCTACTGATAAACTTACCGACCTAGTTATTCCGATAGTGTGTAGAACACGGCGCACCGACAGATTAGACTACAGTTAATAGAAAAGCCTCCCTGTGGATTCGACCCGACTTCCCTAGCTATTCATAGTATAGGCTTGTCGGCATTTATTTTTGGTGTTGAACGACGCGCATCAGTAATCAAGAATGATTTTCTTGAATTGATAAAGTTATAGCTTTGCAGCTATAACATTACTAGTAAAAGAGCTCAATGTTATAACTCTCCTACTATAACATTGAGATGCTGAGTTTTTATACACGACTTATATTGTTTTGAAAATTGTTTAAAGTTTATTTTAAATGTTTTAATAAAAGTATTTATATAATAAAGCCCGGTTTAGTGCGGAGTTTGGTTTTATGTTGGACGTTGGCTAGTAGCTATTTTGGACCAACTTATGAGTTGGACCATGCTACTAATTAGGGTTTCAACAAAGCCTCTCTTAAAACCTAAATTATAACCTATATGTTAAGACTAGGTTTTGCACGAGTCACGAGGCATTTGAGCCGTGACATCTCGTGTTACCTAGGGTATATTTGGTACAGATTCTATTCTATAATAATATCTTTACATATCTTATATATCTTACTTAATATATTTGTTTATGATAAAAGATATTCTTGTTTTAGGAAATCTTATCATATCTTGGAATTTATAGTATGTAGACACCTCGTTTCTGCACCCCTCGCAAACCACCCGGTGATGATTGGGCCGCATGTTTGATTCGCGGAATGATTTGTGACAGTTCGTAAGTTTATCGTCAAGTGTTTGCTCAAATATTAATGTCAACCTCTTAGTTGTCATCTACGTCCGGATACGGTCGTTTTGGCAGTAATTAGAGTACATTCGGAGTCCGGGTCAAAAACCGTCTCCATTTTCTCGATAGTTTGTTAAATCCCGAGTCGAATGTTCGGAATGTTCCGGATATTTCTATTCCATATTTCACAAATTTTATCTTTTGGCAAATAATATCCCGTAATATTCAAAAGATAATCGAATTATTTCCGTCCTACCATAACTCAAACGCTGAAATCTTTCTTCAAATAGAGAGAAACCTCACGGGAATAGACGCAGCAGTCTTTGCGCCTCTTCCAAGGGACGCAATGGCTGCTGCGCCTCTTCCCAGGCCCTTCTTTGCATGATTTACGTATCTTTTTTATATCTTTCCGAGATTCACTTCCAAAGAGTCTCCGAAACCCTATTCCTCCGTGTGATTAGTATAAATAGGAGCTTTCTTTCCTCATATTTCTCACGCGAGTGTCCGCCCTTCTCTTCTCCCTTTGCATTCTAGACTTCGTTCTTACTAATTGGCGCCTACGTGCTTGGACTTCCGACCACGTAAGCTCGGATCCTTCCGGGTACCAGCCTCTCCGTTGCATGACCGACCAATTTGACCAACTACACTCAATCAATCTAAATTAATCAATCGTTTTCCTCTTACGAGGGCACTCTTTCTTTGCATTCGCGTCGAGCATTCACTAATCGATACTTAGTTCATCTCGTTCCGTCAACATGTAAGTCTGAGGGTGTATAATTCTCTTTATTTATTGTATTTTACTTTTCGTATCAATTGTAAGATTTATGTCGAAAACACCATTAAAACCGATTTCTAAAACCGTGCTTTAAAACCTGTTTTTGCGGATTTCCAGTAGACAGACGTCGAGAAAAGACGCAGCAACTGCTGCGCCTCTCGAAGGAGCGCAGTTCCTGCTGCGCCTCTTCGTGAGGCTGCCGCAGTTCCTGCTTCTTTTCTTCTTCCTCGTCCTCTGTAATTCGTGTTTGTTTGTTTTCTTTTGCTTATTTCTTTAATTCTTCATCATGATAGCATAATAATTCACATGTATTACATTCATCATCATTAATTCATATGTTTTAATCGTCATAAATCCGACTTAAATCTCAAGTAATCAATATTTGCGGGTTTTCGTCATTAATATTCAATCCGAGTTTTAGAGATTCAATTTGTTCGTATTGAGTTTCTGGAATTTATCTTTGATATATTTTGCATCCATATTCATTGTTAATTCGTCATATTCATCATGTTTAGTCTAATCAATTAATTAGTTTGTTTAGTTGTTTATTAATCTCATTCATTAACATCGTCCCTTCATGTAATTAATCCGTTTAATTCCGTCTCATTCATGTTTTACTGCTTTTATGACCCCTTCATATGTAAATAATCCTGTTAATCACTTCTATCCGAGTATATATTTCAATCGATCCATTAAAATTAACAATTAACATTAACGGTTTGCAGTTCCGGCTTCACAGCCAGAACTCACCCTTGGAAACAGACGCGAAAGAATCGCTGCGCCTCTTCCAGGGGCGCGATCTCTCGCCTGCGCTGTTCGAGATGAGTTACGTCACGAACTCCGTTTACGCTTGACCTAGTTTAATTAGTCTACGTATTAACCAACTAATATCCGTAATATCACGCTAATTTCTGTTCGTCTATTTATTTAATTCATTCTTTTATTCCTTTTTCTCAAATTATCCGTTTTAAAGGTATTTTCGACATAAATCGCCTATCCCAATGTAATTATTGTAATTTTCATTATTGTAATTTTCTATCATTGTAATCTTTATTGTTTTGTATCATTTGTATGCTTTCACATGTAAATGAGCATTAAATCCTACTTTGACATAATTGTATGCCTAAACTAATTGTTCACCGACTTAGCCTAATTCTCACATGTTAGGATTAAAACTTGGATGTTGCATTGCATGCATATAGCCGACGATATATCAAGTACGAATAACTTCCCTAATCATTAGTAGAGGCCGCTATCGAGGCGGGCGGGATTAGGTGTTCGATCAAAAGAGCTTCCTAATACGTACCCTCACCCCTTACTCCAGATCTCCGTGAGCACCCGTGTTCATTGGCATCCACGAGAGTCATTCTAGACATAGAATGCTAAGGGTAACGATTGCTTAGTGTTCATGTCACTACTTTGTGTCTTGACATGACGCAAGGTATTCGAACGGTTCCAATTTCCCATAAAAATTGGTGGCGACTCCTTACAAAATGCAAACGCTTGTCCCCGTTTCTCACCAAGCGCCCCGTGGGCGGCCCGCTGTCCACGCTTTGGCGACTCACTGGGGATCATACACTTACGTGTAGCTAGGGTGAAACTTGAACAAGGTTAGGGAATAAGTTTGTACAAGACAATTGTCGGTTTTCATAACTCGGTCTTCCTAGACCGTTTATTCGGCCTTCCTAGGCCCAACCCAACCCATTCGACCAATCGTCCCGTCTAAACGGTCCTAATTCTTATTTGGGCCTAAGGATGGATAGCGATTGACGTCATCCATACCATGATGCTTACTCTTGTTTGTATCAAGGGCCTTCACTACTTGAGGAAATGGACTAGGAATCGGCCTTACTCTTGTTTGGCACGAGCCTCTCCACAGACTTCGGGTTTGATGGTTCGGTATGGCAACCCACCCTTTTAAACCAAAACCCTTTTAAATGCACTCAGCATCCCGTTATAATGCTTGTATAAATTACGTGATCACCACTTCTAAACAAAACCATGACGAATTTTCAAAAAAAAATCAAAACTCATTTTCAAACAAGATTTTCGAAAAAAAAAAAAGTAGGCCTTCAATTAGCGCAAAATCCGGTCAAAACTCTGTCCGTTTGTCAAGTCAAAATTCGGGCCACAAGCCCATTTCAAAACCTCACTTCGAGTCCACTCCTGCAACTACACTACAGTTGACTAGGACACACATTTTCAAAGACCTTGTCTTTCTTCAAAACTCACTCAACACAAGTGGCACACACCCACTTCACGAGTCAAAACTTTTCTTCTTTTAGCAAGTGTGATAGAATGGTCGATCGTGTTTTGATTCGTCGCCAATCTCTTATCCAGTTTCCAAGATGCCTGGGTCAAGTGATGAAACAAACCTCCAGCAAATTCAAGAAAGTAGTGATCGAATCCTAGCCGCGATAGCCCAAATGCAAATCACTCAAGAACAAACCTATGGCCGCCTTGAACTTATCGAAGGTCGTATCTTTGATGTAGAGGGAAGGTTGCCTCCCCTTAAGGGTGAAGTACTACAATTTTCTGATGACGAGTCTAAAGATGAGAATCCTGCCCTAGGGACAACCGCAGCTGAGAAAAGACTCCAATACCTAGAGGAACAATTGATGTACCTTAAGGGGGATGACATCTATAGGGAAAATAATCGCAAGTATGAAGCCGTCAATTCCAAATTACCTACTAACTTTAGCATGACGGATATCCCTAAGTTTAAAGGACACGAGAACCCGTTGAACCACATCCACGCCTTCAAGGACTACATGTCTATCAAAGGCATCAAACCCGAGATGTTCTTAAGGATCTTTCCTTCATCTCTTGACACCATTCCGAAGCAATGGTTCTACACTTTGGATCACAAAAAGGTCGCTACTTGGGAAGACGCCGCGATCGAATTCTCGAAACAATACGCGGATAATGCCGAGATCCAAGTCAACATGCGTACCCTAAAGGTTCTTACCCAAAATGACAAAGAAGGATTCACCGACTTTCTAAGTAGGTGGAGGAAGACTAGTACTCAACTAGTTGAACGCCCGGATGAGGCCACTCTTGTGGAAAAGTTCGTGGATAATCTCAAGCCCATATATGCCAACCATTTGAGATATCAAAACATCAAGACTTTCAAGGACTTAACCGTACTAGGGACACGAATTGAAGATGACATCCGCAAAGGACTCTTGTCCAAAACGGTAGGTCGAGGATATCAAGGGTCCACAAGTCGTTCATACGGCTCTACTAGCAAGACCGACGAAGTTAACCTTCTCGAGCCATCCAAGAAAACTAGCCCACCAAGGAAGTTCACAAACCTTGGGGATACATACTCCAACGCTCTAAAAAGGCTAATGAAGCAAGGTAAACTCCAACCCATTGGACCTACTCCCGAACCTGAAAAGAAGTCCAAATTCTGGGATGAAAACTCCTACTGTGAATACCATAGGGGCAAAGGGCACGACACAGAAAAATGCTACAAGTTAAAACACGTGCTTCAAGATATGATCGAAGATGGTCGACTTCCAATTCCACCAGGAGGTAAGCCCAACAACACTCAGAATCCTCTTGGAGTTCTAGTGATTACAAGTGACGAATCTACCTTAGATTGCTCACATCTCATTTCTCCCACCGAAAATGAAATTCATGCAATTGAGAAAGAAAGGCTCTACTCTACCATCTCCTCTACCTTTTCCGACTTCATCGCATGGGCAAGGAGTGTA
This sequence comes from Silene latifolia, assembly GCF_048544455.1. Classification (NCBI taxonomy): domain Eukaryota; kingdom Viridiplantae; phylum Streptophyta; class Magnoliopsida; order Caryophyllales; family Caryophyllaceae; genus Silene; species Silene latifolia. Next base: position 35,856,837 of record NC_133533.1, read on the forward strand.
GATAGACAAGTGTGGGAACTAGAAAACATGGTAACGACCTTACGCGATCCCAATGCAACACCTAAAGAACGTGTATCATTGACCTTCTCTCAGAATGCCACTATGCAAGAAGTAGTCGCCGTGGTCGATGGACTAGTCGATCAAATCATACAACTAGAAAGTGATATCATGAGAATGAAATAACTAGCTATAGTCAATGGGGTTTGGGCCGATGACGATGAAGACAAATACCTCATTGAAAACTCCTTAGTCAAGGAAATAGTCCAAAATGGCGAAGACCAAGATGTGGATCACCTAACTCGTTCGGGTCGTCCATATCAAAGCACTACTCAAAACGGTCCAACCAACGTCATCATACCAAACGATAACGAAGACGATCCCACTGATCATTTGCTCAAGCAATTACAGAAAACCAAGGCTGATCTTTCAGTCTGGCAACTAGTGGCAAGCTCATTTCCGCATCGCCAAGCTTTACTGCAAGCTTTGGCCAAATTGAATGTAGCACATAACTCCACTCCTAAAGATGTAGTCAACTTGGTCTTCCAAGAACCACCGAGGCTAAGTAATCCTAATACTTTCTCAGACGAAGACTTGCCACCTTTTGGCGCTAGTCACAACCTTGCTCTATACATCACTTTGTCATCATGTCGAAGAAGAACGTGCCAATGACTTTGGTAGATGATGGCTCCGCGGTCAACGTCATACCCCTCAAAACGGCATACAAACTAGGCATGAAGGAGTCGGATTGGACTCCCACCAATCAAGGTGTACGTGCATATGACGGTACACGACGAAAAGTGGTTGGACTTGCTAGCCTAACCATAGCCACGGGACCAATCGAGCGAAAGGCTAATTTCCAAATAGTGGACATCGAAGCTTCATTCAACATACTTTTGGGAAGGCCTTGGATTCACGCTTCCAAAGCGGTAACATCCACCCTCCATCAAAAGATCAAGATCCCACTAAATGGCAAAGTCGTGACGATCACTTCGTCACCCATCAAGGCGATAATTGAGAAGCAATCAAACAACCAAGTCCTTGCGGATCCCATATACGAACTTGGGGGCTTCCAAAGTGTGAGCGTCATAGAAAGTGAGTTGGCACCCTTATACTATAATCCCTACTCCAACTTGGTGGTCAACCACATACTCAAGTCTCAGGGATACTTCCCTGGAATGCCTTTGAACCCAATTCGGAAGAACACCTTCGCACCATACAAGAAAGGCAACTCGACAAGGATACCACATGGACTAGGATACAAACCCACAGCTGAAGAAGTTCTCGAAATGCTCGCTCAAGTCCAAAACCGCAAGTACGTGGGAGTCCAAATGAGACCATATCTCCCCACTCTAAATGGGTACTTCGTTCAAGAAGGAAGTTCAGAACTCTTCCATGGATTTCCCGAACCTTGGCATTATCTTGAGAGGAAGTTAGCCGGAATCGAGATCTTTCACGATTGCTACTTCATTCCTCCCGAAACGGTTCCTACCGTCAAAACCCGTCAAGCACCTTGCTTCGACGAACAAGCTGTTAGCCTCTTGTTTGGAGAGGACCGATTCATTAGGGCCGCGCATGATGAGATCATTACTATGATACTTCAAGACGATCGCTTCAACCCCACCGCGTTAATCACAGAAACCGACACAAAGCAGCAGAAAGGATGGAGAAAATCTATCAAATGGACCAACAACCAAGGAAGACTCTTCAAGCTCACTACTGGAGAAGGAGAGATGTTCAAAGGAGAACCAGAAGACGACGAGTTCGAGTCGGAGTCGGAGTCGGAGTCAGAGTCGGAGTCTAGAGAAGTCATTAGAGAGTCTACTCCTGTTGTCATCCCCACTCCCCTCGTTTCTCCTAGCTTAGCCTCGAGTAGTCACGGTAGTTCGGGAATGCCCCACCATCTTGTTCCTTGCCACCACCGACCATGGATCAGTTGGCTTCTTTGTTTCAACTTTACTCAAATCTTAACATGAATAAATCGGGTTACCTTACTCTCTGTGTTCTTTCGAGTGCAATTCTGTTTATGATGATACTGAGGATGACCAAGACCCAGACTTGACCGAGATACCTCCCTACGTAGCCAAATAAATATTACAGGAAGGGGAAGGGGGACCAGTAATAGAGGACACCGAACCAATCAACGTAGGAACCGAATTAGAACCCAAAGAACTTAGGATAGGGACTACCTTGAGCTCTACCGAAAGGGCCGATTTCATAGACCTCCTAAATGAATTCAAAGACGTTTTCTCTTGGTCCTACAAAGACATGCCGAGGGATCGACAGGGGATATCGCCGAACATAGGATTCCTATTAAACCGGGTTTCAAACCCGTGAAACAAAAGCTTCGACGAATGAGGACAGAATGGGCTCTAAAGATTAAGGAAGAAGTTGATAAGCAATTCAAAGCCGGGTTCATCAAAGTTTCGAGTACTCACGGGTAGCCAACATAGTACCTGTGCCCAAAAAGGATGGGAGAATCCGTGTTTGTGTTGACTTCAGGGACTTAAACAAAGCAAGTCCAAAAGATGACTTCCCTCTACCTCACATTGACATATTGGTGGACAATCTTTTGCAGACCACGCATTACTATCCTTCATGGATGGATATGCGGGATATAACCAAATCAAGATGGCCATGGAAGATATGCACAAGACCGCTTTCGTCACCCAATGGGGAACATATTGCTATACAGTAATGCCATTCGGAATTATCAACGCCGGAGCTACATACCAACGCACCGCAACTACACTCTTACATGACATGATGCACAAAGAAGTTGAGGTATATGTAGATGACATGATCGTCAAATCCAAAGAAAGAGAAGGGCATATTGCAAACCTTCGCAAGTTCTTCGCAAGGCTACGAAAGTACAACATGAGACTCAATCCTCAGAAATGCACATTTGGGGTAACATCCGGAAAACTCCTGCGATATGTCGTCAGCCAACGCGGTATAGAAATAGATCCCTCGAAAATCAAAGCTCTGATCGAAATGCCACAACCTCAAACAGAAAAAGAAGTCAGAGGATTCCTTGGAAAGGTACAATATATAAGTCGATTCATATCGAAACTTACCATGATTTGCGAGCCTATCTTCAAGAAACTCAAGAAAACAGACCACACCATGTGGGATGATGATTGTCAAAAGGCGTTTGACCGAATCAAAGAAATATTGGCTAAACCACCAGTGCTCTTGCCACCACAACGAGATCAACCTCTTGGTTTATATCTCACAGTAACTGAAACTGCCATGGGTGCTATGCTGGCTTAAACTGTAGGAAGTGAAGAAAGAGCTATTTACTATCTAAGCAAGAAGTTCTTGGAATATGAGTGCAAATACTCGCAACTCGAAAAGACATGCCTCGCTCTTGTGTGGGCGACGAAGAAGCTACGTCACTACATGCTTAGCTACTCCGTCAAGATATATTCCAAAATGGATCCAGTCAAATACCTCTTCGAGAAACCCGTCCTCAACGGACGTCTAGCAAGATGGACCCTGATGCTCTCAGAATTCGACCTCAAATATGTCCCACTGAAAGTCATAAAAGGTCGCGCCGTCGCCGAATTCTTCGCAGAGAATCCTATCAACGACGCACAAACCATAGATACTTGGTCATTTCCCGACGAGGACATACTTCAAACAGACGTGGACTCTTGGGATCTATACTTTGATGGAGCATCAAATTTAAGAGGATTCGGAATAGGAGTGTTGCTCATTTCTCCTGAAGGTGAGCATACACCGATTGCCGTCAAACTCGACTTCGAGGTGACAAATAACGCTGCAGAGTATGAAGCTTGTCTCATCGGATTACAAGCGGCAGTAAGCTTAGGCATCAAAAACCTCCGAGTACATGGGGATTCATCACTGATCATCAATCAAGTTACAGGATCTTGGAAAATCCGAAGCGAAAGCCTCGCACCCTATCAAGCTAGAATAGACCAAGTGGCTCAATTCTTCGATCACGTAACCTACTTACACCTACCTCGAGAGAAAAATCAATTTGCAGACGCTCTTGCGAAACTCGTATCTTTGATAAGTATACCAGATCACATGGTGGAAATGCCTTTGTGCATCGAACGACGATCGGAACCGGCTTATGTCCATCAAATCACCAATGAAGAAGAAATCGCGCAGGAACCCTGGTTCCAAGCGATCCTGAATTTCAAGCTCAATGGTACCTATCCACCGGATATGGACAAAAGGGGACAACGTGCTATACGCCTACTAGCTTCCCAATACATCCTCATGCAAGGAGAATTATACAAAAGAACACCTCTTGGTGTAATCCTACGTTGCCTTGATCATTCACAGGCACGAAGGGTGATGGAAGAAGTCCACGACGGAGAATGCGGTCCTCACATGAGTGGGCCCATGATGGCAAAGAAAATCACACGTTTTGGGTATTATTGGACCACAATGGAATCTGATTGCATCAAATACGTGAGACGTTGCCACAATTGCCAAATCTTCGGGAATGTACAACATGTCCCTCCTTCGTTGCTATACACGATGACATCTCCTTGGCCATTTTCCGCATGGGGAATTGACATAATCGGGGAAATAACCCCAGCCGGAATAGGAGGTCACTGTTTCATTCTAGTAGCGATTGACTATTTCACCAAATGGGTAGAAGCGGCTTCCTACACTGCTCTTACGGCTAAAAATGTGGCAAAATTCATACAAAACAACATCATTTGTCGATATGGTTGCCCACATGAGATCATCAGTGATAACGGGTCACACTTCCAAGCCGAAACCGAGCAATTGCTAGCCAAATATAAGATTAAGCATCACCACTCTTCGCCCTATAGACCACAGACTAACGGCGCGGTAGAGGCGGTAAACAAGAACGTTGTCACAATTCTCAAGAAAATGACTGACAACTACAGAGACTGGCCAAGCAAGATACCCTTTGCTTTATGGGGATATCGTACATCGCTTAGGGCGCCCACCGGGCTACTCCTTTCTATTTGACCTACGGCATGGAGGCCGTACAACCAGTCGAGCTAGAAATACCATCCTTGCGTATTCTACTCGAAAGCCAAATCCCTGAAGCCGATTGGAAGAGGGATAGATATGAAGAACTCATCCTCCTGGATGAACGTAGGCTACGCGCCTTACACAATGTCCAAACATATCAAGCACGTATCAAACGGGCTTTCAACAAAAGAGTTAGGCCAAGAAACATCAAAGAAGGAGACTTAGTACTCAAATCGGTTAGAGCTCTTTTACCTGTCGACCCAAGGGGAAAATTCAAACCTAATTGGGCCGGACCATATCTAGTCAAATCCATACTCCCAGGGGGTGCGGTTAGGATCACAGACCTAGACGGGAATGAGTTCTCAAACCCCACAAACCTTGACCAACTGAAACGATACTATGCCTAGAATAGGACAAACACGCACCTCGCGTAAACCCATGTGTCGCTCTTGTGGCACTAAATAAACGGCCCCTGGCCAAGCTGAAATAAGCTAAGTGTCACTATGCTCTTGCATTTTGACAAGATTGTCATCCTCATATCGTCAAATAAACTAAATTCGCACCTTGAGAACAAGCAAAAGCTCATGCTTATTTTCTATGTTCATTACAAGCTCTTGCTTCGAACAATTATTCCTTTACATTTACTCGAACTACGCGCAAGGGTTTGATTTCGCTTTCTAAGTGAATACGTAGGCAATCCTTCACGGGATTCAACCCATTATACCTAAAATGTAAATAGAAGGACATTTGCATTGCATTTGAAATTCGACAAGAATAATAAAAGAAAATCACAACGGTTTCATAACCATTTAACCTTTTTTATTCCATTCGTTCTCTAATAATAATAATACGATACATAATAAAAATAAGAATAGGCTAGGATTCTAAAAATCCCTCCTTTTTATTACAACAATAATAATAATACTCAAATAATAAATAAAGACTCGGGCTATTCTTCCATCTTCCCTTTGCCCTTGTCATTCTTGTCATACTTCTTGTCACGACCTCGGGCCGGGCGCTCTTGCACCACTTCAGACCTAATCACCAACGGTCTTTCTCGAGGCCGGACTCTTCCATTCTTGCCGACCACCACTTCTGTAACAGGAGTAGTCTTTGATTTCTTCGAAGGATGAATGACCTGAAATCCAGCTTCTTCTTCTCCTTCAGTCAGATGCTTCTCCTTCTCTTTCTCTCCCTCACGCACCTTGTAGTCAACGAGCTCGCGTTTCCTCGCTCTCGCGTTCTTCCGAGTTGCGGCCTTTCTCCACCTCAGATAGGAATCCGACACCCACAAAGCATTGGCGGAGAAGCTCAAGAACCACATGTTCCTTTGGGCCCATTTGATAGCCCACTCTCTTCGGCTCTCGGTGGTAAGCGCTACGGCGATCTGCGGAGGAAGTATCAAGCCTCGGGATGGTCTGCTTCAGCCCAACTTGCCTCATCAATCTTTCCGGAAAGATGCATACCATGAACTCCAATCCCGGAATACGCACGGACCTAGTGGGATCCAATGAAGACACCCCACTAACAGACTTGAGGTGCCACCACGGTACGACCCACCTAATCAACGGGCCATCATCATTCTTCAGCTTGTTCTTCCAATAGTCACAAACCCGAGTGAAGTCCACCATGTACAACCGCGTCCTCATCGCAATCATACGGGAGTGATAGGAAAGTGCATGAACTGGGGGCTCGAGCAGTCGGAGCCGTTCCATAAGCCAAACCTACCAAAAGCAGGTATTAGACACAAAAAAAAAAAAAAAAAAAAAAAAAAAAAAAAAAAAAAAAAAAAAAAAAAAAAAAAACGAAAAAAAGAGGTGTCTTTTACCTGTAGGATGACGGGACTCCCCAGAAATGGCAGATCGCGGTTGGATTTCCTATTATCCAAACCCAAGATGATCTCCCCTAAGCACAAGCAAGCTGGGCTCCTGCGCAGCTCCATTTGCTCGATAAGACCCAAAAGACGGGGATCACCTCGCAAATCTTCATCAACGTGTCCATGGAAGACATACACATGCAGCAAACAGAAGCCAAAGGCTCTCCTCCTGGCAACATAAGAGACTGTGGGGTCAGCTCTGTTGATGAATCGGTCTACAAAGTCCAGCATTCTCACGCCTTTCGGGGTAACCAAGCGATCCACCTCGAGTCTAGTCAATCCAAGCAAGTCTCTGAATTTGCTCTTATACCCTTGTGAAGTGGAAGGAATAGCGGGTAGGTGCTCGGGATCCCACCCACCAATAGCAGCAACTTCCTCCGGAAAAGGACAAATATCACCACCTGGGAACGCGAACACATGACAATTTGGGTCCCAGTAGTCAAGACAAGCATCCAAGAACGGTTTTACAACCTTAATGAGTTTCAAACTCAATAGAGACCCAAGGTTATGAGCACCCATGTCGTGCTTCTCAATGTTCGAGAATTCATTAGTCCATTCCTTCAAGCGGATCTCCAAAGTGTTCATAATGACAAATTTTCTCTTGAGAATTTATTTTGGGAGTTTTTATTAACGGAGAAGAGACGGAAGAATTATATGATTTAAAGCTTCGTCGACGCTTCTATTTATACTAATTGCGGTTTCCAAAATTCGCCAGGAGAGACAAGCTTGGGAACAGGCGCAGCTCCTGCTGCGCCTATTCAAAGCGACGCAGCTCATGCTGCGCCTCTTCCCCAGGCTCACTCTCTGTGATTTCCGCGTTTGGATCTTTCCTAATTCTATAGCGAATAATTTCCTATTCCTACGGGATTTTATTTTGGTAAATACGAGCAGTTTACCATGTTTCAAACTTCCTGAATTCGCGGGCACGCATTTCGAGGCGGCGTCGACACACTCGCCATTTTTATCGCACCTTTTTATTCTAATTCATTTATTTATTTTTAGGAAATAAATTTCATTTCATTCTAATTTCTTTTTTTAGGAATTCATTTTCTTTTGTTTTCATTTTTTTTAACAAATTTCAACATTTTCATTTCTACACTTATAGATTTCTTTTTTTCTTTTTTTTTAGGGGTAACCCTCCCTACCGTCCGGTCATTTCCGTCAAATTTTTGCAAATTTTTGCATTTTTTGCATTCTTTTGTATCCTTTTGAGTCTCTTTTTGCGCTAATTAAGACCTTATGTGTATAAAATGTATGTTTTGCGTGATTTCCATGTGAATTTCGGCAGCATGACGGCGTAAACCGTTGTCTACCAAACCTGTTCAAGAACTAACTGCAGTACAAGCGACACAACCCGGCAAAAAGGCACTCGGGCCATCATATATACAAATGTACAAGCAACGGGGGCTTGCGCCCAACCAAATCCAAAGTCCAAGCAAATCGGGCTTGCGCCCAAACAAGTCCAAAAATGTTCAAAATCGGATGTACAAGTCTACAAAACTACGCAGAACTCTGCTGGGCACCCTCCAACTCAGCAACCCTCGCCATAAGAGCAGCAATCTCGGCATCCCGAAACTCGAGCTCCCTTGACAAGCGAGCCGTCTCCTCCCGAGACTGGGCCAACTCTCGCTCCAGCTCGCGGTCACCCTGTAAATAAGAAATTGGCTCATGTCAATCAACTCAAACAAAACTGAAAATCAAAAAATCAAAAGAAAGCAAACGGGGTTCGTACCTGACGACCTCGACCACCGACGAATGCCTCGATGGCGGTAGCTCGTAGCCGGTTGGCCACTCTCCAAAGTGCCACTAACCGAGATGGCGCGACCTGCATTTCAAAATAAGGTCTCAGTAAATTGAACAAATTTAATCAAATGTGTTCTTACACGAAGGGTACATAAGCTGGAGGCTCACCCTCCGAATCGAGATCTTGCCGATCGTCTAGGCCAAAGATCCGTCACGCTACGTCAAAGTCACGCAACTCGGAGATCGTCGTCCTCCCAGCCGCGTCAGTGTACTCAAGAGTCTCGGGGTACACTGGGGGCTCGATGCCCGCCGCCTCGACCTCCTCCAAAGACAAATAGCTCTCATCAACCGATGATCTTTCATCGTAATTCTCGAAATCAAAATCAAGGAAATAAAGGATACTCACCACTACTGGCCAGTACGCCAACCTCCCGTAAAGGAACGCTGAGTAGTCCTCGCCAGGCAGAAGAAGGTCGTCGCCACTAGCACCGCCCGAGTCCGCCTCCTCTCGGCCTCGTAGGCTCCCCGAACATCGTCCTCGGAGGATCAATGGGAACCGTCAACGCGCCCGAGAGCACCGACGAGCCAAACGCTCGCCCGGATATACCACGTAACCCATCGACGTCCACAACAAAGAGCTCGGCTCGGGCTCCTAGGTCGAAGGACCTCAGCGACAAAAGGAGGCGCTCCAGCGTACTCCGCCCAAGGTCTGGGCACCCACTGCGACAATATAAAGGCAAAGATCATTCCTATGGTCAAATGAAAGCAAAGTACAAAAGATGTAAATACGAGTGGGATACTCACGCTACTCAGCTGAAGGGCGTTCACATCCCGCCGGTAGACATTGTGAGAAGAGCGCTTGCTCTTCGTCCTGCACATCACCCAATCCCTCACCACGGGATAGGCCTTCTCCAGCGGCTCTGTCCTCTTGGGCGCGAGACTCGGGAAGTAAGAATACACCTATGCCTATAAAACAGAATAATCGATGACGATCTTTCGTGATTTCAACAAAGAAAGGAATTTACTTTGGTCTAAAGGAAGGTTCATACCTCCAACAGTAGTCCAGGTCCGACGGCGCCAGGAGAAGTCCCCTTCTCCATCAACTCCGGATGAACCATGGCCCTCATGAAGCAGATGAGGACCGTAAAACCAGCAGTGACCCAGTCCCAACGCCCTAGGGAACTCAAGTCAGAAAGAAAGGGAAGAAGCTTCGTCGATAGCCTCTCGCCCTTGTCTCCGAGGTAAATCGAAGACAAGAACCACCAAAGCCACAGACGAGCCCTCTGCTCAGCTGTACAAGGACGAGGAGCAGTCTCCCTCCCATCGATCGTCACCAACTCCGGGGTCTTCCCCGCAAAGTAGTCTCGGACATAGGTACTGGGTACCAAGCCCAAGATCGCAACACCTTCGGCGACAAGTTCCAACCAATCAATCTCCTCGCCTCGGCCGAATCCGCTCTCATAGCAGTATCCGGCCACACCATCTCCTCGGTCCCGCACGGCAGACCAGAAATCATGCCGTAATCCTCCAGAGTGACTCCCACCTCACCAAAAGGCAGGTGAAACGTGGAAGTCGTATCCCAGAATCGATCCAAGAAAGCGCGGACCAGGCTAAGGTTGGCCCGCTACTTCCTCTTCACGATATCCCTCCAGACCTGGACCAGAGGACCGAACGCTCCGCGCTCGATCATGGCCCTTTCCTCCGCCGACAGCCGCTCGTAGTGCTCCATCGCTGTCGTGTAACCCGAGAACGACCTGATGTTCCCGGCCTGCTATAATGATTGGAAACAAAGCTATCTTTAGTTTTGAATGGAAATTTGCAAGAAGTTTGGACAAAAACGAATGAAAGAGAATAGGTAATGAGTAGTGAATTCTTATTTACCAAGCTCTTCACCGTCCTGTAGGACAGGTGACCCTCTGCAGCCCACACAAGGTGCCTACTCTCCTAGGTCTCAGCCCACGCAGGAGCTCCCCTCAGCTGACGACCTCCTCGCCTGACGTTGGCCCGTCTCGGAGCCTCCTCCTCCTCCGCCTCCTCGTGTGCCTCGCCTCCAGTAGCCATCACCGCGTCGGTGAAAGCCTGCTCTAAAGCCTCCTCAACCGCACTGGCGTCTATCTCCATGGGAGTCCTCCCAGAAGTAGAAGCCCCATCACCTGCAACGTTAAAGTGAATTCAGGCCGCGTCACGACGACAAGCCTTTATTAAGGAGTTTTCGAGCCTCCAAAGCCCTGAAAACTGCCCTTTCTGGCCATCTTTGGCCATATTCCCGCCAATCCAATCGCTCATGTGATAAATTGGGTCAAAGTCAAGTCCAAGTCAAAGCCTGGTTCCGGGTTCGAGTCGAAAATTCGGCAGCATTTCGTTATAACGGCGGTTATGCCCTAGAAAGGTGCCCTGAAAAAGTTGTCACAAACCAAAATTTCGAGATGGCAGAAAGTTTACCCATCATCCAAGGATCCCAAATATCAAATTTCGTCGCCAATGGGCGATCCTAAGGCTATTTTCGAAGCAATTTACGGTTCAGCTGTAAAACCGTCTCAAAATTCGCTCAAGGGCTCAAAACTCGACGAAAATTCAAAGCAAATACATGGTTATGTTCCTAACATTGCCTACTATCCATTTCTAGCATCAATTTGGCAAAACAAATCCATTTGGGGGAAAAGCCCCAAATTTTCGATCAAATGGGTTGAAAACCCTAGAATTTGCGGCTCGAAATTCGACAAATACGGATGATTAATGCAAGATTAAGACACATACCTCGATTAGTCATATTTCAAGCAAGCTTTTGAATCTAACCTCGACGGAAATGGTGAAGATTTGAGAGAGAAATTGAAGGAAATGTGTTTCGAAATAATGGAAATAAACCTTCTGATTTCGCGGTTTTACGCGGAAATTGCCAATTTGGGGAAAAGACGCAGCAGTTGCTGCGCCTCTTCCAAGGGACGCAGCTCTTGCTGTGCCTCTTCCTCGCGTTCCCTCCATACGAATTTTCAAAAATTCGTTATGGGTTCGTTATTTGTAGGCCCATCTTTGGTGCGCCTCTTCTTCAACGCTATTATATTCTTTTGGTCCGTTTCGACGATTTTCTTTCGTTCCGGTCCGCATTTTATCCGCGACAGTATTTTGCAGTATTGTCCAAATTCGTTTTATCCCGCGCAGCAATATTTTGCAGTATTGCTCAATTTATTTTGTCCTAAGGCAGAGTAATTTGCGATCGCTCACTCAAGTTTCTCCCATGACGATCAAGATGTTCCTAGTCGTCGATATATTCCCCAACAAGAGTTCGCTTGAGACCGACGCAAGCAGATTCAACCTCAAGTTTTGCCAGAGTTCGCTTGAGACCAACGCAAGCGAATTCCCCAGCAGTTTCTACCGACGTCCTGCTGCTTTCACTATATTTTATGTTTCCCCGCGGAGTTCGACAGGGTGTCGTTCTCCAGAAGTTCCTATACCCAAACCTTAGCCACCTCTAAGTTGAACTTATATTTGGCCTCCTTCCCGTCAATGCTTTCCTTTAGGGTCCCATACCCTAGCACAATCCTTATATATCTTTTAGGTCTTACCCTTAGCTCCTACGCTCAACCTTAGCTCCTACGCAACTCCGAAAGCATCTCGAGGAAGAAGTCTCAGGTATGGTCTCTTCTTATGGCTGGCGAGCCTCCTTACGTAGTCTAATGGACTTTAAACGACCCTCCCCGATAGTCGACAGACTCTAAAATGTTCCCGACGACAGGTCCTTGGCTCAGACCCCTTGAGCCGCCTCGCGTCGCCATAGTCGTCAAGTTGTAATCTTCGATTGACCTGATGGCTATACTTTGACTTTCGCCTTGTCCAAGCCTCGGTCAAAGTGGGGGCTCAGAGACACCTCGTTTCGCACCCCTCGCAAACCACCCGGTGATGATTGGGCCGCATGTTTGATTCGCGGAACGATTTGTGACAGTTCGTAAGTTTATCGTCAAGTGTTTGCTCAAATATTAATGTCAACCTCTTAGTTGTCATCTACGTCTGGATACGGTCGTTTTGGCAGTAATTAGAGTACATTCGGAGTCCGGTCAAAAACCGTCTCCATTTTCTCGATAGTTTGTTAAATCCCGAGTCAGAATGTTCTGGAATGTTCCGGATATTTCTATTCCATATTTCACAAATTTTATCTTTTGGCAAATAATATCCCGTAATATTCAAAAGATAATCGAATTATTTCCGTCCTACCATAACTCAAACGCGAAATCTTTCTTCACAGAGGAAACCTCCTCGGGAATAGACGCAACAGGCCGTCTGCGCCTCTTCCAAGGGACGAATGGTCGCGCCTCTTCCCAGGCCCTTCTTTGCATGATTTACGTATCTTTTTATATCTTTCCGAGATTCACTTCCAAAGAGTCTCCGAAACCCTATTCCTCCGTGTGATTAGTATAAATAGGAGCTTTCGTTCCTCATATTTCTCACGCGAGTGTCCGCCCTTCTCTTCTCCCTTTGCATTCTAGACTTCGTTCTTACTAATTGGCGCCTACGTGCTTGGACTTCCGACCACGTAAGCTCGGATCCTTCCGGGTACCAGCCTCTCCGTTGCATGACCGACCAATTTGACCTACTACACTCAATCAATCTAAATTAATCAATCGTTTTCCTCTTACGAGGGCACTCTTTCTTTGCATTCGCATCGAGCATTCACTAATCGATACTTAGTTCATCTCGTTCCGTCAACATGTAAGTCTGAGGGTGTATAATTCTCTTTATTTATTGTATTTTACTTTTCGTATCAATTGTAAGATTTATGTCGAAAACACCATTAAAACCGATTTCTAAAACCGTGCTTTAAAACCTGTTTTTGCGGATTTCCAGTAGATTGGACGTCGAGAAAGACGCAACAATCGCCGCGCCTCTTCGTGAGGCCGCCAGCTTCTCGCTTCTTTTCTTCTTCCTCGTCCTCTGTAATTCGTGTTTGTTTGTTTTCTTTTGCTTATTTCTTTAATTCTTCATCATGATAGCATAATTATTCACATGTATTACATTCATCATCATTAATTCATATGTTTTAATCGTCATAAATCCGACTTAAATCTCAATTAATCAATATTTGCGGGTTTTCGTCATTAATATTCAATCCGAGTTTTAGAGATTCAATTTGTTCGTATTGAGTTTCTGGAATTTATCTTTGATATATTTTGCATCCATATTCATTGTTAATTCGTCATATTCATCATGTTTAGTCTAATCAATTAATTAGTTTGTTTAGTTGTTTATTAATCTCATTCATTAACATCGTCCCTTCATGTAATTAATCCGTTTAATTCCGTCTCATTCATGTTTTACTGCTTTTATGACCCCTTCATATGTAAATAATCCTGTTAATCACTTCTATCCGAGTATATATTTCAATCGATCCATTAAAATTAACAATTAACATTAACGGTTTGCAGTTCCGGCTTCACAGCCAGAACTCACCCTTGGAACAGACGCAACAACTGCTGCGCCTCTTCCAGAGGGCGCAGTCTCTGCTGCGCCTGTTCCAGGATGAGTTCTGTCCCTGAACTCCGTTTCTGCCTTGACCTAGTTTAATTAGTCTACGTATTAACCAACTAATATCCGTAATATCACGCTAATTTCTGTTCGTCTATTTATTTAATTCATTCTTTTATTCCTTTTTCTCAAATTATCCGTTTTAAAGGTATTTTCGACATAAATCGCCTATCCCAATGTAATTATTGTAATTTTCATTATTGTAATTTTCTATCATTGTAATCTTTATTGTTTTGTATCATTTGTATGCTTTCACATGTAAATGAGCATTAAATCCTACTTTGACATAATTGTATGCCTAAACTAATTGTTCACCGACTTAGCCTAATTCTCACATGTTAGGATTAAAACTTGGATGTTGCATTGCATGCAAATAGCCGACGATATATCAAGTACGAATAACTTCCCTAATCATTAGTAGAGGCCGCTATCGAGGCGGGCGGGATTAGGTGTTCGATCAAAAGAGCTTCCTAATACGTACCCTCACCCCTTACTCCAGATCTCCGTGAGCACCCGTGTTCATTGACATCCACGAGAGTCATTCTAGACATAGAATGCTAAGGGTAACGATTGCTTAGTGTTCATGTCACTACTTTGTGTCTTGACATGACGCAAGGTATTCGAACGGTTCCAATTTCCCATAAAAATTGGTGGCGACTCCTTACAAAATGCAAACGCTTGTCCCCGTTTCTCACCAAGCGCCCCCGTGGGCGGCCCGCTGTCCACATAGTAAAGATAATATTTGAATAGATTATATTCTATCTCTTGGAATATTCTTTGTTATCTTTTAAGGCTTTTAGGAAAGAGATAATAAGAAGATATGATTTGTTTACATATCTTATTATTTCAGCGATTAGGGTTTGTGCAAAACCGTGTTGCCTACTCCTTCCTTCCTATAAATACTTTTCTATTTACAACATCTAAAATAGAGACCTTAAGCATAAAAATTGATTTTAATTTTACAAAGCAAACCGTGTGTTTTCAAGCAGAAAAACCGATTTGTTATTTTGAAAGGTCGTGTGTTTTAAAGCTCGCATACTTGTTCTTATTTTTATCGTTATAAGATAATAGTGCTTAGTTGATTTATTACTTGTTCATTAACGTGAACCATTGTTAGAATCATTAGTGCTTTCTTATTAGCGTAAGTTAGTCACTCGAGTATTTGACGGTACTCATTGAGTTACAGCTAGAGTTAGTTGTACGAGTTGGGTTAGGAAATTCGTAATCCGTAGAAAGGTACTAAATTTATTAATCGAGAATAGTGGACGTAGGTTTCGACTTGTGAAACTGAACCACTTCAAAAACCGTGTGTCTCCTCGTTCTTTCGTTGTTTCGTTTATTTCGTTTACTCTCATTAGTCGATTAGTTAAAGTTTAATCAATAAACTTTAAATAATCAATTATATACGCATAAAACAAAAAGCTTTCAAAAGTTTTAAATCCTCAATTCACCCCCCCCCCCCTCTTGAGTATTTTGGATCAATAGGCTCTTCAATTGGTATCAGAGCCTCATGCTCTTGATTGCCTAACCGCAAAGAGGCTGATCTATCTTGTTTTTCATTTATCTTATCGTTTTATATTCCGCTGCCTATCACGTGATAAATGGATTCCAAATACCTCAAGTGTCCCGTCTTTGATGGGAAGAATTATGGATTGTGGAAAAACATGATGACTCACTATGTGAAAGGTCACGATTGGGAGTGCTGGAGGATTATCCAAAACGGACCTCACAAAATTCTTGTAGCATCCGAGGAAGGCACTACCTATGAAAATAAAGAAGAGGACTATGTCGAGGCCGACTACAAGAAGGCCGAAAAGAACTCCAAAGCAATAAGTCTTCTGCAAAACGGAATGACTTCTACATAGTTTGATCGGTTTTCTTCATGCTCTACGGCCAAGGAGATATGGGATGGGCTTGAACTAGCTTATGAAGGTACTTCCATTGTTAGGAAGCACCGAATAGATTTGCTTATGCAAAAATACGAGCTATTCATTATGGAGCCTAATGAGTCCTTAGATAGTATGTCTGCAAGGTTTTCAAGCATCATAAACGAACTGAAAAACCTAGGTAGGAAATTCAGTACTGAGGACATTGCTAGGAAGGTTCTTAGGAGCCTGACTAAGAAGTGGCGTGCTAAAGTCACGGCAATGGAGGAATCACGAGATCTTGAAAACCTATCCTATCAAGAACTCATCGGTGCTCTTATGGCCCATGAAATTACTCTTAATAAGGATGAGGCTGAACCAACCCGTAATAAAAGTATGGCCTTAAAGAGCGAAGAAGTTGACTCTGAACTAGAGGATCAAGCTGTTCGGTTTGCACGCCGTTTCAAAAATAAAATATTTCGAAACAAACAAACAAACAAAATCATCCTACAATAACTACAACAAGTCATCCGACAAAAAGATCACAGAATCAAAGTCATCTTTCGCAAATAGAGGTTGCTTCAAGTGTGGAGAATCTGGTCATATGATCAAGGATTGTCCAACATGGGAGAAGATAAAGGACAAGACAAAACGTTAGAAGACAAAGAGAGAATTCAAACAAGTTATGATGGCGTCGTGTTGGGGAGACCTTGACTCAGAAGATGACGAGGAATCTAATGACGACGAAGTGGCCAACCTTTGCCTCAGCAGTGTTAGTTTTGACCTAATCTCCGACAGCGACGATGAAAGCACAAATGCTCACTCAAACTATTGCTTTCTCGGAGAATCAGACGAAGATGGAGATGAAGAGGTAAGTTATCTTGAGCTTAAAAAACGTGTTAAGAAATTGTCTAAAAGTGCTTTAATTGAATTCTTTGAACAATCTCTTGATAAGTGTCACGAACAGGATTTGGAATTGAAAGATCTAAAAGAACAGATTCTCGAAATTGCGGAAGAGAATCATACTCTGAAGGCCAAAGCTAAGAAGTTGAAATCTAAGGTTATAGCTGAGAAAGCAACAACATTAGATTCTACTATGGCTGAAAAGAAGGAATTAGAGTCCAAAGTTATAGCTAATGAAGCTATAACTTCCGACCTAAAGCTTAACATCAAGCACCTTCAAGCCAAAGTTATAGCTAATGAAGCTATAACTTTAGAACTTAGAAAAGCCAGAGAACTTTTGGAAACTAAGGTCACATCTGATGAAGCAGTGATCTTAGACCAAAAGAAAGAGATAGATTCCCTTTCAAAGCAATTAAAGGAATATAAGACCGACATGATCAATGTTAAGAAAAAACAACATTCCGATGTTGTATTCCTTCTTAACAAACGATTCCAAGACTTTCGTGATAACTTTAAAAAGGATAATGATGTAGATCACACAAAATATCAAGAGGAAATTAAAACCCTAAAAGACCTACTTCTTCATGCTAGAAAGGTCCATGATAAGTGGGAAGGTAGCACAAAAGTCCTAAACTTCCTAACCGAACAATCTGACAATAATATGAAGATGGGGTTAGGACATGAGTGCTACAGCCTTAGAGATCACACTAATTGCAAATCAACACCTTCGGATTTTGATTTCAGAAAAAGGAAGTATACCGATCTTCTTGAATACCTGATTTGCAATTACTGTGGTCATACGGGTCACATCCAAATCAACTGTGTCAAAAAGGCTCATGATATACGAAAAAATGCCGATCATGCTAAAACTGTTGACACGGTTGACGAGAATGATGAAACTCCCATTAAGGAACCTAACGAAAAAAGGAACAATAAATTTCGTTAGTTCTATGACATGGCCTCCGACTACAACAAGAAACCTAGCACCTCACAAAACCCTTGTCGATCTCAACCTAGTAAACCTATTCACAAGGGAAATAGTCATGAAAAACCTAGAGAAATTCCTAGACCAAGAGAAAACCCTAACCCTAGAATTCCTCCCAAGCAAAATAAACCAAGGGTTAGAAAAACGGTTATTAGACAAGTGTGGATACGAAAGTATTTAGTATATAGAGTAACTAATCATAAGGGACCCAACCTAGCTTGGGTACCTAAAAATTGTATCTAATCCTTTCTGCAGGAAGTAGTGAAAGAAAACAACCAATGGTATCTTGACAGTGGATGTTCAAGACACATGACCGGAGATAAGAATTTATTTCTTTCACTCAAGCCGTTCAATGGAGGAAAAGTGACGTTCAGGGACAACAAAAAAGGAAAAGTTATTGCCGTTGGCAAAATCGGAATTTCTAAGTCTCACGCGATCGGTGACGTTTATCTCGTGGATGGTCTAACACATAACATGCTAAGCATATCTCAACTATGCGACAAAGGTAACAAAGTAGTTTTTCATACTGATAGTTGTCGCATTATTATTGAAGGAACTAGCAATGTTATTCTTGAAGGCCACAGGAAAAGAAATGTTTATATGGTAGATTTAAATGCTGTGCCTACTAAATCTTTTATGAAAGTTACACTTGATGATCCTTGTCTATGGCATAAACGATTTGGTCACATTAGCTCACTAACCTAGAACAAACTCAAGAAGTGGGACTTGGTTGAAGGGTTACCTAAGATCAAGTTCGATCAAGAAAGGATGTGTGACACGTGTGCAAGGTGCAAACAAGTAAGATCATCGTTCAAACCGAAAAGAGTAGTAAGAACAAATCGGGCCTTGGAATTAGTACACATGGATTTATGTGGACCAATGAAGGAAAGGAGTAGAGGAGGATCCAGATACGTCTTTGTTCTTGTAGACGATTACTCAAGGTTTGTATGGCCTATCTTTCTTCATTCAAAAGACGAAACGTTTGATGAATTTGATTGTCTTGTGAAACGTGTTCAAAACAAATATAAGACTAATCTTGTATCTATTCGTACAGATCATGGCACCGAGTTTGACAATCATGCTTTCATAGAATACTGTAGATTTAATGGTGTAGGGCATAACTTTTCTGCACCAAGAACTCTCCAACAAAACGGTGTTGTTGAACGTATGAATAGAACTTTGGAAGATATGGCTCGTACAATGCTTTTGTGTAGTGGTTTGCCTCGTAACTTTTGGGCTGAAGCCATTAGTACTTCTTGCTAAATCCATAATCGTGCTATGATCCGACCTATTCTTAAGAAAACCCCCTACGAAGTCATTAGAGGTCGAAAACCTAATATCTCCCATCTTCATTGTTTTGGGAGCAAGTGCTTTGTTCATAATAACGGTAAAAATTGTTTAAGTAAGTTCGACTCTAGGAGTGATGAGGCGATTTTCATAGGATACTCAGATCATAGCAAGGCTTACAAAGTCTTCAATAAGAGAACTCTATGTATTGAAGAAAGTGTTCACGTTATTTTTGATGAAGATAACGTGTTTTATAAGCCTTTACAGGATGAGGAAGAAGACTTGGATGAACCCGACTTTCGTCTCTCAAGAGACGATCCCCCGGAATTGGAATTGGAGGACAATAAGATTGAGGGAATTAGTGATGAACTTAATCGTTCCTCAAAAGATAAAAAGGAGAAAGCCGAAGTTATAGTTGATGATACTATAACATTGACTCAAAAGAAGGACTCCCAAACCAATGTTATAGGTGATGTTACTATAACATCGAATCCTAATCAAGGTATAGAATCCGAGGTTATAATCGGTTCTAATACAACACCCGAATTGGATTCAGGGGGAACTTCCTCCAATTCCGATCCAAATGAAGTTGGGACAAGCTCAAATAACGATGATGAACCAAGCACTTCAACAAAGTGGAAATACAAGAGCTCACACCCCATGGACAATATTCTAGGGAATATTAAGAAGGGTGTCAAACAAGACGTTCCTTGAATAACTTCTGCTCTTTCTACTCTTTCCTATCCATGATCGAACCAAAGAATATCAATGAAGCTCTTGCTGAATCTGATTGGATTATAGCTATGCAAGAAGAGCTACAACAATTCGAAAGAAACAAAGTTTAGCATTTAGTTCCTAGACCAAAAGATCGTTCAGTCATTGGAACAAGGTGGGTCTTCAGGAACAAACTAGATGATGCCGGAGTCATTGTCAGAAACAAAGCAAGATTGGTGGTCCAGGGTTATAATCAACAAGAAGGAATAGATTATGACGAGACCTTCGCACCTGTCGCTCGTCTTGAAGCTATTAGACTCCTAATAGTCTTCGCTGCACACAAAGGGATGAAGCTCTTCCAGATGGACGTAAAGACAACATTCTTAAATGGATATTTACAAGAAGAAGTCTTCGTTGAACAACCTCCCGGTTTTAAGAATATCAAATTTGAGGATCACATTTTCAAATTAGATAAAGCCCTATACGGATTGAAGCAAGCACCTAGGGCATGGTACGATAGATTCTCTAAGTTTCTACTTGACAGTGGATTTAGTAGAGGATCCGTCGACAAAACCCTATTTCTAAAGACCGAGGATTCTGACCTTTTGGTTGTTCAAATTTACGTCGATGACATTATCTTTGGATCGACCAACCGAAGCCTATGCAAATATTTTTCTGAGTTGATGACTTCCGAGTTCGAGATGAGTATGATAGGAGAATTAAAATTCTTCTTAGGTCTGCAAATACAACAAACTGAAGAGGGTATTAAAATCCATCAACAGAAATATATCAAAGAATTAATTCGGAAATTCGGGATGGAAAACTCTCATGCAATGCCTACCCCAATGGTCGAGAACAAGAAATTGACATTGGATGAAAACGGTAAATCAGTTGATGAAACTACTTACCGTGGGATGATTGGGTCACTGTTATATTTGACCGCAAGTAGACCTGATATAATGTTTAGCGTATGCGTTTGTGAGAGATATCAATCATCTCCCAAAGAATCGCATATGACGGCCGTAAAACGAATTTTACGATATCTAATTGGAACGGCCAACTTATATTTGTGGTATCCAATGGAGTGTAATTTTGATCTAGTCGGTTATTCTGATGCCGACTACGCAGGATGTTCTCTAGACAGAAAAAGCACGTCGGGTGTCGCCACATTTGTCGGACCGTGTATGTGACACCCTTAAATCTAGCCTTAATTAATTACGTAAATTCTACAGAAAAACTGGTAGGATATGTTTGTAATTGGTTCAACTAGCCAAAATCCTGTAATTTCAAAAATTTTTCTAAACCAATCACAACATTTCCAACATTCCCAAGAGGCGGGTGCCAAAACCTGCAATGCTAACGAACTACTTTACATGCCATAGCTAAATAAGAAAATAGAATGATACAAACCAAAAATAGAAAAGGGAGACATATGTCCCTTCAAATTATATACAAAACCAAAAGGTAAAAGGTTTACTAATAGAATAGCCAAAACTAGGTCCAAGGTTCCTTGCTCACTAGCTCGTCTGTGACCCCAACAAAGCATCAACAACCTGTCAATCGCATTTTATACAAACACGAAAGCCACAATTCAGTGGGGAGTAACTTCGAGTCCTCCCAGCCACGAATCGTCAAAATTAATGTAACATGTAATGTAACATGTAAACAATATGATAAACAATGTAATTATCATGTAATCTAACCTATGACCCCTAAACTGACCAAACTAAACTATCATGTGAATCATATAATTCAAATAGTAATCCAAACTTTATCAATCAGAATCGCTTACATCTCACCTATTACAGTTCATAAAATCACCATACAAGAAAGGGCAATATATCAAAGACAGGCATAAGTTCTTAGTCCCGTCAATAGTCACTTTGTAACTCGGGTCTATACCACGAGGTAGGGAAGGTAATCGAACCGGTATCTTGGCTCAGCGGTTAATATTAATAAAACATGGCAAAGAGACAACACAACCCTAGCCTAAAATCTGCGCAGACCTAGACATGCGGATACACACCACCGCACCCAAGACCCACAATTTTTCTAAAACAAAGTGAGTACCCTAAGGAGTCCACCAAAGGGTTGGCTAGTACTTAAGCTGACCACTTACTATCAAAATAAATAACTGAGGTCATGCCCCAACTTGGATATAAATCCACTAGTCAGGAACACAAAGGCTATCAAGCAGTGAACATATACTCGTCAAAGACTATAAAGACCTATCTATGATGAAGGCTGAAATACTCACCTACGACCTAGTTCCAGCTAGTCCCAGCTTGAATACTTTAGCCCACACCACACAAGACAAGTAAGACACCCACTTAACCATAAGAGGACAAAAAGTCCAACTTACCAACCTAAATGCTAACATTCTATCATGTGGAAAGGCTATATAAATGTCTATTCAAAGAGATAATCCAACAGTGTCCTCAATAAGTATTCACTACTAATTTCCAATTCTAACAATATTAACCATATTAAAGGCTTCGGGGAATCTAGGGCCGTTTTTACAATATAAGAAACTACTTAAATTCAACTAACTACACATGTGAAATAGAGATATAATAAATGGCCTAAAACAAGAAAAAGGCCGATTATCTAATTCATTCAACCGAATTTTTACCCGAACCCCACCTACTGCGGCAGTGCGGGTCAAATTGCGGCTGACTAATCACTCAATTGACTAACATCGAATCAGTCAAAGGGAATAAGGCTCAGTTTTCGGCACAATCATCAAAACATTGCAATTATTGCTATAAAATTTACCTTGAGCCTAATCATTACAACTTCATCTTATAAACTATCCTAACATGTGATAACTATCAATATAAGCTTAATTTTACCAACCTCATTATCTTTACTACTAACATTATTCATTTTAAGCCTTTTTATTACCATTTCATTTTATAACCTATACTAACATATGCTAACTACCAATATAAGAATAATTTCTACTACTAGTATGATTCAATTTAAAAGTGTACTCATATGTGACTTATACAACTTTAACATTAATTAACCCGAAATGACCAATATTGTACGAAAAATCGCTAAACAAGCAACGGACCGACCGGACCAGCCATGGGCCACCACCATGGGCCTGCCGGGGCTCCGCTCTTCTGCCGCCGCCCCTTTACACCTCTCTTTTTTCCATTTTTGTTCAATAAAAGACCGTCTAAACACTAATTAATCGTTCCCAATTCAACTTTGTTAGCTAAAACTAACAAAAATTCATGTATTAAACATGCATGCATCAAATTTAATCATGTGAAAATTATTACTCAAACAAAAATCACAAAATATACAAAAACAATAAAGCATGTGACGATCTTTCGTCGAGTAACTCGAAATATATTACCTTAAGCTAGAAAAAGAGCAATTAGCACCTTAAAAACCCAACCCTAATATGCAACTAGCCGCTGTCTTCGATAATATACGAGTCCCCAAACTCGTCCTCCAATTCTTCACCTAAATAAACAATTAAAACACAATAATAAGTACATAAAACCGAAATTACCGAAAATTCATCTTAAAACAACTTAAGAAAACTGAAATTAAATTATACCAAGTTGTAGATCTCGGCGAGGGGATTCCGGAAATGTAAATTTCGTGAAAATCCGATAAGAAATGAAGAAATTAGGGCGATTTTAGCTTGATTTATGTGAAAATGGTGTTTTGGTAAAAGGGAAAGTTGAGGAAGATGAAGATTCAAAGGAAAAATCAGAAAAAAGAAAGAAAAGGGGAGGGGAGCCGGGTAAGGGAGAAAGGAAAGGAGGGAGTCGGGTTTGAGTCGGGATTTTTCGAGTCGGTTTTGACTCGTTTCGATAATAATTAAAACCGTAGGTCAAATGCAAATTCCGTCAAGACCAAAGTTCTTAAACACGAGATTACAAGAAAATTGAGTATTCATACGACCCATTTCCAAATCCGTTTACCCAATGTTCAAAAGAATTGTCTTTTTCCCCCCGATACGCCCTTATTTCGAAATAAAAAGTTTTACACGGTTTAAACTATTTTTAAACATCTCGAAACTATCAAAATAAATACTTTTCTTCAAAATATAATAAAATTATATTTCTTTGAATTATTTTTACTTTAAATACTTAAATATCAACTTTTATTTGATTAATAAATTATTTTCGAAATATATTAACGGTCCGAAATTACGGGGCGTTACAATCACCCCTCCTTTTAAAAAGTTTCGTCCTCGAAACTCAGAAGGAGAAATTATAGTTATAAGAAAATATAGGTATCTTTTCAATGAAACGGTGATACTCTTGTTGATCAGACAAGAACATCCATATTCATATCAAGATATAAAAATATTTCTACACCAATAAATGAGAAAACCCATTATTGGGACGTCACCAACAACGAGATTTAACACTCACTAATGTTAAAACCATTAAAAATCATAAAAGTATTTTCAATATCTTTGGTTTAAAGTTCTATAGTAAGAATAATATCTTACTAAATTATAATTAAATAAGGCTTAGTAACTCGGAAAAAGAGTAAGAAAAGGAATACCTTACGAGAACAATTCAGGATATTTAGCTAACATAGAAGCTTCAGTTTCCCAAGTCTCTTCTTCGACATTTCCACAACGCCAAAGAATACGGACTAGAGGCACAACTTTGCTCCTAAGTTGCTTATTGGCTTTTTCAAGAATCCGAATTGGCCTTTCTTCAACCACCAAGTTAGGCTCCAATTCAAGAATCTCTTCTTGGATGATATGGCTAGGGTCACTAATGTACTTCCTCAATTGAGAAACATGGAAGACATTATGAACCTTGCTCAGATTTGGGGGCAATTCTAAACGGTAAGCAACTGGACCAATCTTTTCAATCACCTGAAAAGGTCCAATATATTTAGGGCTCAACATCCCTTTAACGCCAAACCGTTTCACCCCTTTCATAGGTGACACTTTAAGGAATACTTGATCATCAACCTCAAAGGAAAGTGGTCGACGACGGACATCAGCATATGATTTTTGACGGTCCTGAGCGGCCTTCATCCGCTCCCGAATGATTTTAACTTGTTCAATGGACTCGGTCACCAAATCAGGTCTTAACATTGGAACATTTTGGGTTTGATCCCAACAGACACGAGTACGACATTTTCTACCATACAGAGCTTCATATGGTGCCATTTTAATGGAGGCTTGATAGCTGTTGTTGTAAGAGAATTAAACCAAAGGTAAACA
Organism: Silene latifolia; assembly: GCF_048544455.1. Lineage (NCBI taxonomy): Eukaryota > Viridiplantae > Streptophyta > Magnoliopsida > Caryophyllales > Caryophyllaceae > Silene > Silene latifolia. The sequence goes on from NC_133533.1 coordinate 35,881,919, forward strand.
TTTCTCCCAAGAAGTTTGGAAATCTAAGGCACAGGCACGAAGAAGATCCTCTAAGGTTTGAATTGTTCTCTCAGTTTGACCATCAGTGGCGGCGTGAAAAGCAGTGCTCATTAAAAGTTTACTACCCAAGGCTCTCTGTAATGGAGTCCAGAAACGAGAACAAAATCGAGGGCCTCGATCTGAAACTATATCTTTAGGAACCCCATGATAGCGTACTACTTCATTCACATAGGCACCAGCTAGAACTTCTAAACCCCAGGTCTCTCTAATGGGAATAAACCGAGCACACTTAGTCAATCGGTCCACAACCACCCAAACAGCATTCTTCCCAGTGGAAGTCCTGGGTAAAGCCATTACAAAATCTATGGATATAGACTCCCATTTCCAAAGAGGAACATCCAAGGGTTAAAGCAAACCCCCGGGTTTTTGATGTTCTATCTTTACTTTCTGACAGGTGAGGCATTTACTGACATACTCCATAACTTCAATCTTCATCCTAGGCCACCAGAATTGCAATCTCAAATCTTTGTACATTTTGGTACCTCCCGGATGAATAGAGTAAGGAGAAAGGTGTGCTTCATCAAGAACTCTTTTTCTCAAATCAGCTGCACTCGGAACATAGATTCTACCATGATAACGGAGATACCCATCATCATCAATATTACAATCCTTAGCTTGCCCAAGTTGAATTTTAGCTCGAATGGATATGAAGGTAGGATCATTAGGAAGGCAAGTACGGATCTCACGGTGGAAGTCAGGTTCAGCTGACATGGCATCAAGATGATGAGAGCCCCTTTTTACAAGGCTTATTCCTAGTTTTTGAAGTTCTAAAGCAAGTTCAGGAGGTAAGTCCCGAAAAGAATTCAAAGAATGACAGGATTTTCTGCTAAGAGCATCAGCCACCACATTAGCTTTTCCTTCATGATAAATTAGATCGGCATCATAGTCATTCACCAATTCTAACCATCTTCTTTGTCTCATGTTCAGCTCTTTTTGGGTAAAGAGATATTTCAGGCTCTTGTGGTCGGTGTAGATGTTGCAATGGACTCCAATGAGGTAGTGCCTCCAAATCTTTAAAGCATGCACCACCGCAGCTAATTCAAGATCATGAGTCGGGTAATTAACTTCATGAACTCTAAGCTGTCGAGAGGCATAAGCAATGACTTTCCCTTTTTGCATCAAGACACAACCTAAACCATGCTTAGAAGCATCACAGTAAACATCAAAGTCCACTCCTTCTTCAGGTAAGGTCAACACCGGAGCGGTAGTCAACCTCTTTTTAAATTCCTGGAAGGCATTTTCACACTCTTCAGACCACACGAACTTAGACTCTTTCTTCAGCAACTGAGTCATCGGCCTAGCAATCTTTGAAAAATCCTTCACAAATCGCCGATAGTAACCCGACAAGCCAAGGAAACTACGGATCTCAGAAACATTGGTTGGACTTTTCCAATCAACAACGGCTTCAATTTTGGCAGGATCTACCATAACACCCTCTTTCGAAATGACATGCCCAAGGAAGGTCACTTTAGGTAACCAGAATTCACATTTAGACAATTTAGCATACCATTTTTCACGGCGCAAAATCTCTAAAATAACACGAAGGTGTTGGACATGTTCTTCTTCAGATTTAGAATAGATCAAGATGTCATCAATGAACACTACAACGCATTTGTCGAGGTGTTCTCTGAAAGTACGGTTCATCTGATCCATGAATACTGCTGAAGCATTGGTCAAACCGAATGGCATCACAGTAAAATCGAAATGACCATATCTCGTACTGAAGGCGGTTCTAGGAATATCAGCTTCTCGGACTGGAATTTGATGATAGCCCGAACGAAGATCAATTTTAGAAAAAGTAGAAGCACCACGGAGTTGATCGAAAAGATCATCAATTCTAGGAAGAGGATATTTATTCTTGATAGTAACCCGGTTATGTTCACGATAATCTATGCATAATCGCATAGATCCATCCTTCTTTCTTACAAAGAGAACAGGAGCACCCCAAGGTGAAAAGCTAGGTCGGATAAAACCTTTGGCAATCAAATCATCCAGCTGAGTCTTCAGCTCTTTCATTTCAGACGGTGCCAGCCTATAAGGAGCTTTAGCAATAGGGCTGGTACCAGGAATAAGATCAATAGCAAATTCAACTTCCCTTTCAGGAGGAATTCCCGGTAGCTCATCAAGGAAAACATCGGGAAATTCACATACTACTGGAACGTTCTCTTTAGGAGGCAGAGAAGAAGAATCAGAAGAAGTCACCATACACAAGAAGGCTTGATGACCCTTTTTCATTGCATTGACAAACTTCATAGCAGAAATTAATTTAGTACCGGTTTGTCTTTTAACCATTTGATAAGACACACGGTGACCTGAAGGGCTTATAAGAATTATTTTCTGGTCTCGACATTCAAATCGAGCATGATAAGTATGTAACCAATCCATGCCCAAAATGACATCAAATTCTTCAAGTGGAAATTGGAAAAGATTTGCTGGAAATATAGATCCCATAATAGAAATAGGAACTTCCGGATAGATTTTAGAACAGGAAAAGACATCACCAGAGGGTAAGGATATAGATGTGCTTTCTTCTTGTGATGATTCAAGTGATAATTTATTGGAAAGTTTTATTGAAATAAAAGATAAAGAGGCACCCGTATCAAATAGTACCAAACAAGGAGCATCAAAAATAGAAAATATACCGGTAATGATATCAGGATGTGCCTCAGCTTCAGCTCGGCTCATAACAAAGATACGGCCCTTTGGCCTCACTGGCCTCACTGGGGCGATAGGAGCAGTAGGAGCTGTCACCTTCCTCTCCGGGCAAACATTGGCCTTGTGGCCCGGTTTGTTACAAGAAAAGCATATAATAGGATCAACGAAGCATTTACCAGGGTGTGCCGGTTTCTTGCAGTTATAGCACAGTCGGTCTCTAGTACCTTTATTATCATTAAAAGCTGAAGGTTGACCACCCCGGTTAGCTTGAACATTAGAAACAAATCTTCTCTTGTTTGGGTCAGAGGGAGATGAGATGAACCTAGGTGAAGGAGTAAAGGGCCTAGAAGAGGGATATAAAGGCCTCTTGCCAAGACTAGAACTAGTTGCACGAGCTTCATTTTCAATCTCTTTCAATGAATTCTCGGCTCATAAAGCATCATTATAAATCGAAACAAAGCTAGTGGAATCCCGACGGACCATGCTTTTGATCTTAGGGGAGAGCTTTTCAAGATAAAAGAAAGCTTTTTCATTGTCATCCTTCACCAATCTAGTTGCATAATGAGCCAACTCGTTGAATTTATCGGTGAAGGCCTGAACTGGAAGGCTTCCTTGCTTCAACTCCATGAATCCCTTCAACTTTTGTTGTTTCAGCTCTTGAGGATAGAAACGGGCCTCCACTAACTCCTTGAAACGTATCCAGTCAAATCCTGGTTCAGCTGAAACGGTAGGCCCAGTCATGGACCACCACCGGTCTGCTTCTCGTACTAGGAAATGAGAGGCTAGCTTCACTTTATGTTCCTCCTTGACATCATACAGTGTAAAGCTTTTCTCCAACTCCCGAAACCACCCTGTAAGAGCAGCTGGATCAATCTCTCCACCATAAGTGGGAGTGTTGATTCGGGTCAATTGGTTTGCCACCCAAGTATAGGTGCCTGGAGTACCCTCAGCAGGCGGAGGAGGAAGAGGAGCTTGTTGATTTTGTTGGTTTTGGAGAATTTGAGTAAGAACTAGTAAGATAGCATCATCAATGTCTCTTCTTGGCGGAGCCATCTTAAAAAGAAGAAAATTAATTAGTACCTAACAATTAGCAATCACAAACAGACTACCACATAAAATCCTAATTCTACCCATCCTACCCATCTCTCAAGTTTATTATTTAAAGTTCAAGTAATTTTAAGTGGGGTGCACAAACGTGCGTCGGGAGCAATAGGCTCTGATACCAACTGTGACACCCTTAAATCTAGCCTTAATTAATTACGTAAATTCTACAGAAAAACTGGTAGGATATGTTTGTAATTGGTTCAACTAGCCAAAATCCTGTAATTTCAAAAATTTTTCTAAACCAATCACAACATTTCCAACATTCCCAAGAGGCGGGTGCCAAAACCTGCAATGCTAACGAACTACTTTACATGCCATATCTAAATAAGAAAATAGAATGATACAAACCAAAAATAGAAAAGGGAGACATATGTCCCTTCAAATTATATACAAAACCAAAAGGTAAAAGGTTTACTAATAGAATAGCCAAAACTAGGTCCAAGGTTCCTTGCTCACTAGCTCGTCTGTGACCCCAACAAAGCATCAACAACCTGTCAAATGCATTTTATACAAACACGAAAGCCACAATTCAGTGGGGAGTAACTTCGAGTCCTCCCAGCCACGACTCGTCAAAATTAATGTAACATGTAATGTAACATGTAAACAATATGATAAACAATGTAATTATCATGTAATCTAACCTATGACCCCTAAACTGACCAAACTAAACTATCATGTGAATCATATAATTCAAATAGTAATCCAAACTTTATCAATCAGAACCGCTTATATCTCACCTATTACAGTTCATAAAATCACCGTACAAGAAAGGGCAATATATCAAAGACAGGCATAAGTTCTTAGTCCCGTCAATAGTCACTTTGTAACTCGAGTCTATACCACGAGGTAGGGAAGGTAATCGAACCGGTATCTTGGCTCAGCGGTTAATATTAATAAAACATGGCCAAGAGACAACACAACCCTAGCCTAAAATCTGCGCAGACCTAGACATGCGGATACACACCACCGCACCCAAGACCCACAATTTTTCTAAAACAAAGTGAGTACCCTAAGGAGTCCACCAAAGGGTTGGCTAGTACTTAAGCTGACCACTTACTATCAAAATAAGTAACTGAGGTCATGCCCCAACTTGGATATAAATCCACTAGTCAGGAACACAAAGGCTATCAAGCAGTGAACATATACTCGTCAAAGACTATAAAGACCTATCTATGATGAAGGCCGAAATACTCACCTAGGACCTAGTCCCAGCTAGTCCCAGCTTGAATACTTTAGCCCACACCACACAAGACAAGTAAGACACCCACTTAACCATAAGAGGACAAAAAGTCCAACTTACCAACCTAAATGCTAACATTCTATCATGTGAAAGGCTATATAAATGTCTATTCAGCAGATAATCCAACAGTGTCCTCAATAAGTATTCACTACTAATTTCCAATTCTAACAATATTAACCATATTAAAGGCTTCGGGGAATCTAGGGCCGTTTTTACAATATAAGAAACTACATAAATTCAACTAACTACACATGTGAAATAGAGATATAATAAATGGCCTAAAACAAGAAAAAGGCCGATTATCTAATTCATTCAACCGAATTTTTACCCGCAACCCCAGCCCTGCGACAGGTACGAGTCAAATTGCGGCTGACTAATCACTCAATTGACTGACATCGAATCAGTCAAAGGGATTAAGGCTCAGTTTTCGGCACAATCATCAAAACATTGCAGTTATTGCTATAAAATTTACCTTGAGCCTAATCATTACAATTTCATCTTATAAACTATCCTAACATGTGATAACTATCAATATAAGCTTAATTTTACCAACCTCATTATCTTTACTACTAACATTATTCATTTTAAGCCTTTTTATTACCATTTCATTTTATAACCTATACTAACATATGCTAACTACCAATATAAGAATAATTTCTACTACTAGTATGATTCAATTTAAAAGTGTACTCATATGTGACTTATACAACTTTAACATTAATTAACCCGAAATGACCAATATTGTACGAAAAATCGCGAAACAAGCAACGGACCGACCCGGGCCAGCCATGGGCCAGCCGGGCTGCTGCCTGGCTTTGCTGGCGGGCCCCCGCCGCCCCTACACCTCTCTTTTTTTCCATTTTTGTTCAATAAAAGACCGTCTAAACACTAATTAATCGTTCCCAATTCAACTTTGTTAGCTAAAACTAACAAAAATTCATGGATTAAACATGCATGCATCAAATTTAATCATGTGAAAATTCTTACTCAAACAAAAATCACAAAATATACAAAAACAACAAAGCATGTGACGATCTTTCGTCGAGTAACTCGAAATATGTTACCTTAAGCTAGAAAAAGAGCAATTAGCACCTTAAAAACCCAACCCTAATATGCAACTAGCCGCTATCTTCGATAATATACGAGTCCCCAAACTCGTCCTCCAATTCTTCACCTAAATAAACAATTAAAACACAATAATAAGTACATAAAACCGAAATTACCGAAAATTCATCTTAAAACAACTTCAAGAAAACTGAAATTAAATTATACCAAGTTTTAGATCTCGACGAGGGGATTCCGGAAATGTAAATTTCGTGAAAATCCGATAAGAAATGAAGAAATTAGGGCGATTTTAGCTTGATTTATGTGAAAATGGTGTTTTGGTAAAAGGGAAAGTTGAGGAAGATGAAGATTCAAAGGAAAAATCAGAAAAAAGAAAGAAAAGGGGAGGGGAGCCGGGTAAGGGAGAAAGGAAAAGAGGGAGTCGGGTTTGTGTCGGGATTTTTCGAGTCGGTTTTGACTCGTTTCGATAATAATTAAAACCGTAGGTCAAATGCAAATTCCATCAAGACCAAAGTTCTTAAACACGAGATTACAAGAAAATTGAGTATTCATACGACCCATTTCCAAATCCGTTTACCCAATGTTCAAAAGAATTGTCATTTTCCCCCCGATACGCCCTTATTTCGAAATAAAAAGTTTTACACGGTTTAAACTATTTTTAAACATCTCGAAACTATTAAAATAAATACTTTTCTTCAAAATATAATAAAATTATATTTCTTTGAATTATTTTTACTTTAAATACTTAAATATCAACTTTTATTTGATTAATAAATTATTTTCGAAATATATTAACGGTCCGAAATTACGGGGCGTTACAGTGTATCATTACGTAGGGTTCGAAGAAACAAAATTCGGTTGCCCTCTCAACTGCTGAAGCCGAATATATTGCTGAAGGACTGGTATATACTCAACTGTTATGGCTTAAGCAACAATTACGTGATTATGGTATTGATGTAGGATGTATTCCTATTTTATGTGATAATACTAGTGTTGGAGTAAGTGTCCCCGACAATAATGCGATCACAATTGTCGATCATATTGATCACATATTTAAATCTCATACCAAGAATACGAAAGGGATGATACATTACATATATAGTCAACTGGTCCACACATATCGGTAATGATTGGTTGGCTAGAGTTTGACATTACTGTCGTGCGACGGTGGTGATCAGTTGATCCCTTGAGGTCAAACCTAAAGGATGATTCCCTGAATTGAAAAAGGTTAATTAATTGTATGCCGATACAGATTAATTAAATCCTTAAAATTGAACAAATTATTATTATAAGTGAGAAAATGACATCTTATTATAATGTGATTAAATAAGATTTTATTTAGTAATTTAAGAAGTTATATTACTAAAATTAATCGGTGTTTGCGAAACACGCGAAATGAGAATGATAAGTTAGTTATAATTACAAGATGTTGTGAATTATACTAACTAGTAATTAAATGACCATTTTTATGTGAAAGTAATTTTAAATTACTAGTCAATTTGTTAAATGTGATTTATTTAATTTGTAAATGATATTTAATTTGATAAATATGCATTTTAAATTAAAACATGACATAAGACATGTCACATGTCACATGACATACAATTGTACAATTGACAAAAATAAAATGGACTCCATATTACATGATAACCGAAATTAGGTGGGTTTTTTAGTAGTTTTGTCTTATTCATTTTCTGGTCCATTTGTCTATGACAATTGATAGTGACATGACTATGCAAAAGACTGTGGACAGCGGGCCGCCCACGGGGGCGCTTGGGAGGAAAAGAGAAACAAGCGTTTGCATTTTTGTATGGAGTCGCCACCAATTTTTATGGGAAATTGGAACCGTTCGAATACCTCATGTCATGTCAAGACATAAAGTAGTGACATGAACACTAAGCAATCGTTACCCTTAGCATTCTATGTCTAGAATGACTCTCGTGGATGCCAATGAACACGGGTGCTCACGGAGATCTGGAGTAAGGGGTGAGGGTACGTATTAGGAAGCTCTTTTGAACGAACACCTAATCCCGCCCGCCTCGATAGCGGCCTCTACTAATGATTAGGGAGTTTATTCGTACTTGATATATCGTCGATTGTATGCATGCAATGCAACATCCAAGTTTTAATCCTAACATATGAAGATTAATACTAAGTCGGTGAGACAAGTAGTTAGGCATACAATTATGTCAAAGTTGGGTTTAATGCTCAATTACATGTGAGAACATTCAAGCAGTAGAAGAAATACAATAATTAGAAATTACAATAATGAAAATTACAATAATTACATTGGATTAGGCGATTTATGTCGAAAATACCTTTGAAACGGATAATTTGAGAAAACGAGAGAAAGAAAGAATTAACGAACAAAACAGAAGGTGATAATACGAATAATAGTCAATTAATACGTAAGCTAGATGAATTATATACATGTGAATTATATGCTATTATGATGAAGAATTAATCAAACAAACGAAATAAATAAAAGCAAGACGGAATTACAGAGGACGAAGGAAGAAGAAAGGAAGCAGGAACTGCGGCAACCTCACGAAGAGGCGCAGCAGGTACTGCGCTCCTTCGAAGAGGCGCAGCAGTTGCTGCGTCCTTTCTCGACGGTCGTCTTCTGGGAATCCGTAAAAAGAGGTTTTTAAAGCACGGTTTTAGAAATCGGTTTTAATCGGTATTTTCGACATAAATCTTACATTAGTGATACAATAAATAAAAAACAATAAATAAAAGAGAGATTTACACCCTCAGACTTACATGTTGACGAAACGAGAAGGACTAAGATATCGATTAGTGATGCTCGACGCGAATGTAAAGAAAGTGCCCTCGTAAGAGGAAAACAATTAAATTAATTAAGTTGATTATTGTGTAGTTGGTCAAATTGGTCGGTCATGCAAACGGAGAGGCTGGTACTCAGAAAGATCCGAGCTTACGTGGTCGAAAGTTCAAGCACGTAGGCGCCAAAAAGTAAGAACAAAGTCTAGAATGCAAAGGGAGAAGAGAAGGGCGGACACTCGCGTGAGAAATATGAGGAGCGAAGGCTCCTATTTATACTAATCAGGTGAAGGAATAAGGTTTCGGAGACTCTTTGGAAGTGAATCTCGGAAAGATATGAAAAAGATACGAGAAATACGCAGAAAAGGGTCTGGGAAGAGGCGCAGCAGCCACTGCGTCTCTTGGAAAAGGCGCAGCACCTGCTGCGTCTGTTCCCAAGGGGTTTCCTCCTGCGGAAGAAAGATTTCCGTGTTTAAGTTATGGTAGGACGGAAAAAAATTGGTTTTCCTTAATATTTTATGTGAATATTTCGGAGATTTGTTTACCAAAGGATTAAAATTGTGAAATATGGAATAGAAATATCCGGAACATTCCAGAACATTCTGACTCGGGATTTAATGGTTATCAGAAACTGAAGACGGTTTTAGGCCCGGACTCCAAATGTACTCTAATTACTGTCAAAATGACCGTATCGGCCCGTAGATGACAACTAAGAGGTAGACATTAATATTTGAGCAATCACTTGACGATAAACTTACGAATTGTCACAAATCGTTCCGCGTATCAAACATGCGGCCCAATCATCACCGGGTGGTTTGCGGGAGGTGCAGAAATGAGGTATCTACAGAGCCCCGACTTTGACTGAGGCTTGGACAAGGCGAAAGTAAAAGTATAGCCATCAGGTCAATCGAAGATTACAACCTGGCGACTATGGCGACGCGAGGCGGCTCAAGGGGTCTGAACCAAGGACCTGTCATCGGGAACATTTTAGAGTCTGTTGACTATCGGGGAGGGTCGTTTAAAGTCCATTAGACTACGTAAGGAGGCTCGCCAGCCATAAGAAGAAACCATACCTGAGACTTCTTTCTGAGATGCTTCTGGAGGTGCATAGGAGGTAAGGTTAAGCGTAGGATCTAAGGGTAAGACCTAAAGGATATATAAGGATTTGTGCTAGGGTATGGGGCCCTAAAGGAAAGCATCGGCAGGAAAGAGGCCAAAAATATAAGTTTAACTTAAGGGGTAACCAAGGTTTGGGTATAGGAACTCTATCGGTTTGGGAACTTAAAGGCTTGTGAACCTAAAAGGATTTGGGATCCTATGGTTAAAAATCCTAATTTCGGGTTTACGAACCTAAGAAAGAAGGCTTTGGGTTTGGGAACTTCTGGAGAACAACACCTTTGTCGCAGGACACAGGCGGGAACTGCTGGGAGAAAACTGCTTGGGTAGTCTTCGAGAAATAATTACGAGTAGCAGGACACAGGCGGGAACTGCTGAGGAAATCTGCTTAGGTAGACGTTAATCTCATGTCTTGAGAGGGACAGTACGTCCGCTTACTCTCGCTGGAGACACGATTGGGAAATATTCTTCATGTTATGAGAGGGAAAGTGTATCCGCTTACTCTCGCTTATAATGAAGGCGTGCCTAATTCTGTGAAGGAATAAATGCTCGTTGCGACAAGCATAGGTCTTGGAAGGAATAAATAATATGCAACAGTCTGCTGCTGGCTGAGAAGATGCGGCCGAAACGAAAGAAAATCGTCGAACGGACCAAAAGGATAAAATAGCATCGGGGAAGAGGCGCACCAAGGATGGGCCCACAAATAACGAATTTATAACGAATTTTTAAAAATCCGTATGGAGGGAACACAGGGAAGAGGCGCAGCAAGAGCTGCGTCTCTTGGAAGAGGCGCAGCGCCTGCTGCGTCTATTCCCCAAAGTGGTTTTTCTCTGTAAAAAACGCGATGAATCAGAGGCTTATTTTCATTTGTTCGAAACACAATTCACACAATCTATCTCTCAAATCTTCACCATTTCCGCCAAGGTTTGATCCAAAAGCTTGCATTAATCATGACTAATCGAGGTATGTGTCTAAATCTTGCATTAATCATCCATATTTGTCCAATTTTGAGCCGAAAAAGCTAGGGTTTATGACCTATTTGATCGAAATTTTTGGGCTTTTCCCCCAAACACATTTGCCTTGTCAAATTGACATTTGAAATGGATAGTAGGTAATATTAGGAACATAACCATGTATTTGTCTTGAATTTTCGTTGAATTTTGAGCCCTTGAGCGAAATTTGAGACGGTTTCACAGCTAAACCGTAAATCGCTTCGAAAATAGCCTTAGGAATGCCCATTTGCGACGAAACTCGATATTTGGGATCCTTGAATGATGGTTAAACTTCCTACCATCTCGGAATTTTTGTTTGTGACGACTTTTTCAGGGTACTTTTTTAGGGCATAATCGCCATTATAACGAAATGCTGCCGAAATTTCGACTCGAACCCGGGACTAGGCTTCACATTAGGCTTGAATTAACCCAAGATACCACATGAGTGATCGGGTTGGCGAGAATAGGGCCAAATATGGCGAGAAAAGAGCAATTTCAGGGCTTCCGAAGGCTCGAAAATCCCTTAACCAAGGCTTGTCGTCACGTGACGCGGCCTAAATTTGCTTTAATGTTGCAGGTGATGAGGCTTCTACTTCTGGGAGGACTCCCATGGAGATAGACGTTACTACTGTCAAGGAGGCTTTAGAGTAGGCCTTCACCGCTGCGGCGATGGCTGCTGGGGGCGAGGCCCATGAGGAGGAAGCTGTTGAGGAGGAGGAGGCCCCGAGATGGGCCAACGTCGGACGAGGAGGTCGTCAGCTGAAAGGAGCTCCTGCGTGGGCTGAGACTTGGGAGAGCAGGCACCTGTTGTGGGCTGCAGAGGGTCACCTGTCCTACAGGACGGTGAAGAGCTTGGTAACTAGGAATTCCCTAACTCATCACCTATCTTCTTTAATTCATTTGTTCACATCTCTTTCAATTTCCATTCAAAACTAAAGATAGCTTTTGTTTGTTTTTCGCACATTTGTACATTTGGACCATCATTTTGAACATTTTTGGACTTTGTTTGGGGCGAGAGCCCCCAGTTTGTTGTACATTTCCCTTTTGGTGTATATATGACGGCCTGAGTGCCTTTGTTGTTGGGTTGCGTTGCTTGTACCTGCAGGTTAGCTTTGAACATGTTTGGTAGATGACGGTTTACGCCGTCATGCTGCCGAAATTTACATAGAAATCACGCAAAACATACTTTTGTACATATGGCCCTGAATTAGCGCAAAATAAAAGACTCAAAAGCATGCACAAAATGAAAAAATTTGGTCGGAAATGACCGGACGGTAGGGAGGGTTACCCCCTAAAAAAGAAAAAAAAACAGAAATCTATAAGTTAGAAATGAAATGAAAATGAAATAGGTATATACATTTTGAAATGAAAATTATTTCCTAAAAAGGAATTAAAATGAAAATGATTTCTTAAAATGAAAATGTGCAAGTGTGGTAAAACGGCGAAAATGTTGATGTTGCCTCGAAATGCGTGCCCGCGAAATTAGGAAATCCGAAACATGGTAATCTTCACGTATTTACCAAAATAAAAACCCGTAGGAATAGGAAATTATTCGTCACGGAATTAGGAAAGATCCAACGCGGAAAATCACAGAAGTGAGGCTGAGGAAGAGGCGCAGCAAGAGTTGCGTCCCTTTGAAGAGGCGCAGTAGGTGCTGCGCCTGTTCCCAAAGAGTTCTGTTCTGGCAGATTTTTGGAAACAGAAATTAGTAAAAATAGAAGCGTCAATGGAGCTTTTATTCGCACAAATCTTCCGTCTTTTCTTCGTCTAATTACATAAAATCCTCAAGATAATTTTCATCATGAATACTTTGGTGATTCGTTTGAAGGAATGGACCAATGAATTTTCGAATATGGAGAAACATGATATGGGTGCTTATAGTTTTGGATCATTGTTGAGTTTGAAACTCATCAAGGTTGTTAAACCGTTCTTGGATGCTTGTCTTGACTATTCGGACCCGAATTACCATGTTTTCGCATTCCCTGGAGGTGATATTTGCCCATTTCCTGAAGAAATAGCTGCTATTGGTGGGTGGGATCCCGAATACTTGCCTGCCATTCCGTCTGCTTCGCAAGGATATAAGAGTAAATTCAGAGACTTGCTTGGATTGACTAGACTTGAGGTGGACCGTCTAGTTACCTCGAAAGGCGTGAGAATGTTGGACTTTATTGATCGATTTATCAACAGGGCCGACCCTACCGTTTCTCATGTTGCTAGGCGGAGGGCATTTGGCTTTTGCTTATTACATGTGTATGTCTTCCAAGGGCATGTTGACGAAGACTTGAGAGGCGATCTCCGTCTTCTAGGCCTTATTGAGCAAATGGAGCTGCGCAGGAGCCCAGCTTGTTTATGCTTAGGAGAGATTCTTTTGGGTTTGGATAATAGGAAATCCAACCATGATCTGCCATATTTGGGAAGTCCCGTCATCCTACAGGTAAAAGACATCTTTTTTTTGTTCTTTTTCGTTTCGTTTTTTTTTTTTTTTTTTTTTGTTTCGGTTTTTTTGTTTCGGTTTTTTTTTTTTTCGTTTGATGTCTAATACCCGCTTGTGGTAGGTTTGTCTTATGGAACGGCTCCGATTGATCGAGCCCCCAGTTCATGCTCTTTCTTATCATGCTCGCTCGATCGCGATGAGGACGAGGCTGTATATGGTGGACTTCACCCGAGTCTGTGATTACTGGAAGAACAAACTGAAGAGCGACGATGGTCCCTTGATCAGGTGGGTCGTACCGTGGTGGCACCTCAAATCCGTCACTGGAGTGTCTTCTTTGGATCCCACTAGGTCCGTGCGCATTCCTGGATTGGAGTTTATGGTGTGCATCTTCCCAGAAAGGCTGATGAGACAAGTTGGGCTAAAGCAGACTATCCCGAAGCTTGATACTGTCCCGCAGACTGCTGTGGCGCTTACTACAGAGAGCCGAAGGGAGTGGGCCATTAAATGGGCCCAAAGAAACATGTGGTTCTTGAATTTCTCCGCCAATGCCTTGTGGGTGTCGGATTCCTATCTGCGATGGAGAAACGCTACTACTCCGGAAGAGCGCGAGAAACTGAGGAAGCATGAGCCCGTTGACTACAAGGTGCGCGAGGTAGAGAAAGAGAAGGAGAAGCATCTGACAGAGGGAGAAGAAGAAGCCGGGTTTCAAGTTGTTCATCCTTCGAAGAAACCAAAGACTACTCCTGTCGTAGAGATGGTGATGGGCAAGAATGGAAAGTCTAGGCCTCGAGAAAGACCGTTGGTGATTAGGTCTGAAGTGGTGCAAGAGCGTCCGGCTCGAGGTCGTGACAAGAAATATGACAAGAATGACAAGGGCAAGGGGAAGATGGAGGGATAGCCCGAGTCTTTTTATTATTTGTTTATTATTATTACTTATTATTGTTGTAATAAAAAGGTGGGGTTTTTAGAATCCTAGCCTATTCTATTTTTATTATGTAGCGTACTATTATTATTAGAAAATGAAATAAAAAAGGTTAAATGGTTATGAAACCGTTGTGATTTTCTATTTATTATTCTTGTCGAATTCCAAATGCAATGCAAATGTCCTTCTATTTACATTTTAAAATAGATGGGTTGAATCCTGTGAAGGATTGCCTACGTATTCACTTAAAAAAAAAAAAAATCAAACCCTTGCGCGTAGTTCGAGTAAATGTAAAAGAATAATTGTTCTAAGCAAGAGCTTGTAATGAACTTAGAAAATAAGCATGAGCTTTTTGCTTGTTCTGAAGGTGCAGATCAGTTTATTTAATGATATGAGGATGACAAATATGTCAGGATGCAGGGGCATAATGACATTAGCTTATTTCAGCTTGGTCAGGGGCCGTTTATTAAGTGCCACAAGAGCAACACGTGGGGTCACGCGAGGCGCGTTTTTGTTCCTATTCTAGGCATAGTACCGTTTTAGTTGGTCAAGGTTTGTTGGGTTGGAAAAATCATTCCCGCCTAGGTCTGTGATTCTAACCGCACCCCCTGGAAGTATGGATTTGACTAGAAATGGTCCGGCCCAATTAGGTTTGAATTTTCCCCGTGGGTCGACAGGTAAAAGAGCTCTAACCGATTTAAGCACTAAATCTCCTTCCTTGATATTTCTTGGCCTAACTCTTTTGTTGAAAGCTTGTTTGATACGTGCTTGATATGTTTGGACATTATGCAAGGCGCGTAGCTTGCGTTCATCCAGGAGGATGAGTTCTTCATATCTATCCCTCTTCCAATCGGCTTCTGGGATTTGACTTTCGAGTAAAATACGCAAGGATGGTATTTCTAGCTCAACTGGTTGTACAGCTTCCATGCCGTATGTCAGGTAGAAAGGAGTAGCCCCAGTGGGCGTCCTAACAGATGTACGATATCCTCACAAAGCAAAGGGTATCTTGCTTGGCCAGTCTCTATAGTTGTCAATCATTTTCTTGAGAATTGTGACAACATTCTTGTTTACTGCCTCTACCGCGCCGTTAGTCTGTGGTCTATAGGGCGAAGAGTGGTGATGCCTAATCTGGTATTTGGCTAGAAATTGCTCAGTCTCAGCTTGGAAATGTGATCCATTATCACTAATGATCTCATGTGGGCAACCGTATCGACAGATGATGTTGTTTTGTATGAACTTTGCCACATTTTTCGCTGTAAGGCTAGTGTAGGAAGCTGCTTCTACCCATTTGGTGAAATAGTCGATTGCTACTAGAATGAAACAGTGACCTCCTGTTCCGGCTGGGGTTATCTTCCCGATTATGTCAATTCCCCATGCAGAAAATGGCCAGGGAGATGTCATTGTATAGAGCAATGAAGGAGGGACATGTTGTACATTCTCGAAGATTTGGCAATTATGGCAGTGTCTTACGTATTTGATGCAATCGGATTCCATTGTGGTCCAATAATATCCCAAGCGTGTGATTTTCTTTGCCATCATGGGCCCACTCATGTGAGGACCGCATTCTCCATCGTGGACTTCTTCCATCACCTTTCGTGCCTGTGAATGATCAAGGCAACGTAAGACTACACCAAGAGGTGTTCTTTTGTATAATTCTCCTTGCATGAGAATGTATTGGGAAGCGAGTAGGCGTATAGCGCGTTGTCCCCTCTTGTCCATATCGAGTGGATAGGTACCATTGAGCTTAAAATTCAAGATTGCTTGGAACCAGGGTTCCTGCGCTATTTCCTCTTCATCGGTGATTTGGTGTACGTAAGCCGGCTCTGACCGTCGTTCGATGCATAAAGGCATTTCCACCATGTGATCTGGTATATTAATCAATGATGCAAGTTTCGCAAGAGCGTCCGCAAATTGATTTTCTTCCCGCGGTAGGTGTAGGTATGTCACGTGATCAAAGAATTGGGCAACTTGGTCTATTCTAGCTTGATAAGGTGCGAGGCTTTCGCTTCGAATTTTCCAAGACCCTGTAACTTGATTGATGATTAGTGATGAATCCCCATGTACGCGGAGGTTCTTAATGCCTAAGCTCACTGCCGCTTGTAATCCAATGAGACAAGCTTCGTATTCTGCAGCGTTGTTTGTCACCTCGAAGTCGAGTTTCACAGAGATTGGTGTATGCTCGCCTTCAGGAGAAATGAGCAACACTCCTATTCCGAATCCTCTTAAGTTTGACGCTCCATCAAAGTAAAGGTCCCAGGAATCTACATCAGTTTGGAGTATATTTTCATCTGGAAATGACCAAGTGTCAATTGTTTGTGCGTCATTGATGGGATTTTCTGCGAAGAACTCGGCGACGGCGCGCCCTTTTATAACTTTCAGTGGCACGTATTTGAGGTCGAATTCTGAGAGCATCAGGGTCCACCTTGCTAGACGTCCGTTGAGGACGGGTTTCTCGAAGAGGTATTTGACTGGATCCATTTTGGAGTATATTTTAACAGAGTAGCTAAGCATGTAGTGGCGTAGCTTCTTCGTTGCCCACACAAGAGCGAGGCATGTCTTTTCGAGTTGTGAATATTTGCACTCGTACTCCAAGAACTTCTTACTAAGGTAGTAGATAGCTCTTTCTTCACTTCCTACAGTTGGAGCTTGCATGGCACCCATGGCGGTTTCGGTTACTGTGAGATATAAACCAAGAGGTTGATCTCGTTGAGGTGGCATGAGCACGGGCGGTTTGGCCAATATCTCCTTGATTCGGTCGAACGCTTTTTGACAATCATCATCCCACATGCTGTGGTCCGTTTTCTTGAATTTCTTGAAGATAGGCTCGCAAATCATGGTGAGTTTCGATATGAATCGACTTATGTACTGCACTTTTCCCGGGAATCCCCTGACTTCTTTTTCTGTTTGAGGTTGTGGCATTTCGATCAGAGCTTTGATTTTAGAAGGATCTATTTCTATGCCTCTTTGACTAACGATGTATCCCAAGAGTTTGCCCGATGTTACCCCGAATGTGCATTTCTGAGGATTGAGTCTCATGTTGTACTTTCGTAGCCTTGCGAAGAACTTGCGAAGGTTCGCAATATGCCCCTCTCTTTCTTTGGATTTGACAATCATGTCGTCTACGTATACCTCAACTTCTTTATGCATTATGTCATGTAAGAGTGTAGTTGCGGTGCGTTGATATGTAGCTCCGGCGTTGATCAATCCAAACGGCATGACCGTATAGCAATAGGTTCCCCATTGGGTGACGAATGCGGTCTTATGCATATCTTCCATGGCCATCTTGATTTGGTTATAACCCGCGTACCCATCCATGAAGGATAGTAATGCGTGGTCTGCAGTATTGTCCACCAATATGTCAATATGAGGTAGAGGGAAGTCATCTTTTGGGCTTGCTTTGTTTAAGTCCCTAAAATCAACACAAACACGGATTCTCCCATCCTTTTTGGGTACGGGTACTATGTTAGCTACCCAGTCAGAATACTCGGAAACTTTGATGAACCCAGCTTTGAATTGTTTGTCAACTTCTTCCTTAATCTTGAGAGCCCACTCTGTTCTCATTCGTCGAAGCTTCTGTTTTACAGGTTTGAAACCTGGCTTAATCGGAATCCTGTGTTCGGCGATGTCCCTATCGATCCCTGGCATGTCTTTGTAGGACCAAGCGAAAACGTATTTGAATTCATTTAGGAGGTCTATGAAATCGGCCCTTTCGGTAGAGCTCAAGGTAGTCCCTATCCTAAGTTCTTGGGGTTCTAGTTCGGTTCCTACGTTGATGGGTTCGGTGTCCTCTATTACTGGTCCCCCTTCCCCTTCCTGTAGTATTTCTTTGGCTACGTAGGGAGTTATCTCGGTCAAGTCTGGGTCTTGGTCGTCCTCAGTATCATCGTAAACAGAATTGCACTCAAAAGAACACAGAGAGTAAGCAGAACCTGATTTATTCATATTAAAATTTGAGTAGAGTTGAAACAAAGAAGCCAACTGATCTGTGGTCAGTGGCGGCAAAGGGACAGTGGTTGGGGCATTTCCCGAACTACTGTGACTACTCGAGGCTAAGCTAGGAGAAACAAAGGGAGTGGGGATGACGACAGGAGTAGACTCTCTAATGACTTCTCTAGACTCCGACTCTGACTCCGACTCCGACTCCGACTCGAACTCGTCGTCTTCTGGTTCTCCTTTGAACATCTCTCCTTCTCCAGTAGTAAGCTTGAAGAGTCTTCCTTGATTATTGGTCCATTTGATTGTTTTTCTCCATCCTTTTTGCTGACTCACGCCAGTTTCTGTGATTAGCGCGGTAGGGTTGAAGTGATCGTCTTGAAGTATCATGGTAATGATCTCGTCCTGCGCGGCCCTAACAAATCGATCTTCTCCGAACAATAGGCTAACACCTTGTTCGTCTAAGCAAGGTGCTTGACGGGTTTTGACGGTAGGAACCGTTTCTGGAGGGATAAAGTAGCAATCGTGAAAGATCTCGATTCCGGCTAGCTTCCTCTTGAGATAATGCCAAGGCTCGGGAAACCCGTGAAAGAGTTCTAGACTTCCTTCTTGAACAAAGTACCCATTTAAAGTAGGGCGGTAGGGTCGCATTTGGACTCCCACGTATTTGCGGTTTTGAACTTGAGCAAGCATTTCGAGAACCTCTTCTTTAGTGGGTTTGTACCCTAGCCCAAGTGGTATCCTTTTTGAGTTGCCTTCCTTGTATGGTGTGAAGGTGTTTTTCCGAATAGGATTTAAAGGCATTCCAGGGAAGTATCCCTGGGATTTGAGTATGTGGTTGACCACCAAGTTAGAATAGGGATCATAGTGTAAGGGTGCCAGCTCACTTTCTATGACACTTACACTTTGGAAGCCCCCAAGTTCATATACGGGATCTGCAAGGACTTGATTGTTCGACTGCTTTTCGATTATTGCTTTGATGGGTGACGAAGTGATCGTCACTACTTTGCCATTTAGTGGGATTTTGATCTTTTGATGAAGGGTGGATGTTACCGCTTTGGAAGCGTGAATCCAAGGCCTTCCCAGAAGTATGTTGAAGGAAGCTTCGATGTCCACTGTTTGGAAGTTAATGTGACACCCCTCGATGAGGCAACTAAATATAACTAGTAAATCGTGGCGGAAGCACGAGATTTTTAAAACTTTTAAGACTTCTACCGAAGTCCAACGCGGGGTATCACCAACACGATAAATAAGTTTAGATAGTTAGCTTTAAGTTTACAATACAAGTCTAATTATTGGGGAAAAGATATCCCACGAATTAACATGGATTCGAAAGGTAGGTGAGTCTATTATGTGATAACTAAATAAGGTCCAAGGTAAGAACTCGCTAGCTCACACGGTCTTGCCCACTTAAGCTTCATCACCAACCTGTCATTCATAATAAATATGAAAGCCACAGTCAGTGGGGAGTAACTCAGGGTTCTCCCAGCCACAATATGTCAAAATACAAGTAATTAGGAATGTAATTAAACAAACAAGCATGAGGATAAATACTTACGGTAACGAGAGGATCATGATTAGTATACAAAATGCAATAAGAGTAGTTATGCATAAATGTGAGAAGAATAATTAGGTCCAACGGTCAAATATTGACTCAACTCAAATGTAAGACAAATTACAAAGTATAGACTCAAACAAGACAACCCTCTAGACTCCAACCTCTTGGTAGGACGACGATCATAATACGGTCCTAGTCTAAACCTGGCCAGACTCTCGGGATGGACGACACCCGATCGACAAACGATACCAAATCGTATCCAAGACTCGAAATATGGTACACCTAACCGTGCCCGAAAGTCGAGTAACCTCAAGCGGAACCTTGTCACCTAACCGTGACCCCCGGTCCGAAAAAGGCGGAAGGAAAAATAGCCCAACTCGGAAACAATGGCACCTAACCGTGACCCAATGTCCGAGGGCAAATAAATAGGGAAAGTCGAGTAGTCTCACAATGTAAAACGTCACACTCGGGTCACAAATACGAGTAGAAAAGATTGAACAAACATAACGTAAACAATTCATGTGAAACATGCATAAGTATAAAGGTATGAGAAACATCAGGTACTCTCTGCCGGTGTGTGGCACCGCATTGCCCACCCACCGCGGAGGATTCATGCTAAGGTGAAAAATGTCAAGATTAGGTGAGGGTGTATTCTCTGCCGGGTGGCGGTGCCGGGTCCACCGGCGGGATACAAGCTAAAGGAAAACAAGGTCAAAAACATGCAATGTGTATTCTCTGCCGGGTGGCCGGCTGCAGGTCCACCGGCAGAGGATCCAGGCTATAGTCAAATAACTTCAACATCTCACATTGTGTATTCTCTGCCGGTTGACCGGCTGCCGGCCCACCGGCAGGGGATACACCCTATTATAAAAGACACCAAAATCTCAAGTACGCTGCCGGTTGGGTAGGCCGGCTGCCGCCCACCGCGAGGGGATTACAAAGGCTTAATTCTCCATTTTTATGAGTCGAAATGCACTGAGACGCCAGCTGCCGGTTGGGTAGGCAGGCTGCCGCCCACCGGCAGAGGATCTCTGTACGCGAGCATGCATCAAACACTCATCTAAAGTCTTCCAAATTCAACCATCTTTCATTTAATCCTTTCATACTTCTCCAATATGATGAATACTCATAAAATTACCACTTTTAAGATGTAATTAACATATGGGGTTGTTCATTAATCATTAAAAAGAAGTTTAATCATGTAATTATGAGAGGATTCCTTTAAGACAATCTCATATTTCACCATATTAGAACAAGGCATGAAATTACTCATTAAACATGTGAGAATCATCATACAAGTCATCTACTCAACACCAAATCACCACAAGGCATGTAAGACACCAAATTTAACATTCATATGAGTTTAATACTACATAGTTCACACAATTTTAACATAAAAGTCGAGTAACCCATCACCGTTACCTTTTTGCACTTCAATCTTCTAAAGACTCGTCAATGATGTAGCTATCCTCCTCCGGGTTGTCCAAGTTCTCCCCTAAACACAAAAACAAAGGTATTAAGTCAAGAATCCACATCCTTGTAAGATGAGAATTTCGAAATAGAGGAAAAGATGGCAACTTTCTTACTTAGAAAGAAGGGAAATGGGAAAAGGAAGAGAATGGCGCGAAAAGGGACGAGATTGGTGAAGAATTGAGTGAGATATGGTGATTTTAGGGTTAGTAAGGGAAGGTTCAACAATGGTGGGGTGGTTGTTGGGAAATTTCAGAAATTACAAGTGAGGGAGATGAAGTTGTGAGGGTTTAGGTGAGGTTTTGTGTAGAGAAAAGAGGGGAAAAGGCCCATGAGTCAAGTTAAGCCCAATAACTCAAAATGAGTCGGTATCCACTAGAATTTTCGTCCCAAGTCTACTATAACTCGAGTCGGAGAATAATATTATTAAAATCTACACTATTATTACCGTTACACGGCTACGGCTATATTTTATGAAAATAAGCTTTAAATAATAATTATTTAATAAAAATTACTTAAAAGTTTACTTAAAAATATAAGGAAAGCGCGGGGTGTTACAATCATCCCACCTTTTAAAAAGTTTCGCCCTCGAAACTTGAAACGAAAAGGTATTACCTTAAGAAAACAAACTAGGGTACTTGACACGCATGGAAGCCTCCGGCTCCCAAGTCTCTTCTTCTACATCACCACACTTCCACAACACCTTCACCAAGGGCACCACTTTGCTCCTTAGCTTCTTCTCCTTCTTATCCAAGATACGAATCGGTCTCTCCTCGAAAGAAAGACTAGGCTCAAGCTCGGGAATCTCATTTTGCAACACATGACTAGGGTCACTAATGTACTTCCTAAGTTGAGAAACATGAAAGACAACATGAACTTTACCCAAACTCGGGGGCAAATCCAATCTATAAGCCACGGCACCAATCCTTTTTATCACTTCATAAGGTCCAATGTACTTCGGACTCAACTTCCCTTTAACTCCAAATCTCTTTACTCCTTTCATCGGGGACACTTTCAAGAACACCTTATCTCCAACTTCAAACTCCAAGGGTCGACGGCGAACATTGGCATAAGATTTCTGTCGATCTTGGGCGGCTTTCATTCTTTCACGGATGAGCTTCACTTGATCAATCGTCTCGGCTAACTTGTCGGGTCCTAGATCACGAACATCACTTGCTTGGTCCCAACAAATTGGACTACGGCATTTCCTTCCATAAAGGGCTTCATAAGGGGCCATCTTGATAGAAGCATGGTAACTATTGTTGTAAGAAAATTCCACCAAAGGTAAGCTCTTCTCCCAACTAGAATGAAAATCAAGGGCACAAGCACGCAACAAGTCTTCTAGAGTTTGAATTGTCCTCTCGGATTGTCCATCGGTAGCGGCATGAAAAGCGGTACTCATCAACAACTTACTACCCATAGCATCTTGCAAAGCTTTCCAAAATCTTGAACAAAACCTCGGGTCACGATCCGAAACGATCTCCTTAGGAACACCATGGTAACGAACGATCTCTTCAACATAAGCACTAGCAAGACGGTCTAAACTCCAAGTTTCTTTGATGGGGATGAACCTAGCACACTTGGTCAACCTATCCACAACAACCCATACGGCATCCTTTCCACCAACGGTCTTAGGCAAAGCCATAACAAAATCCATGGAAATGGACTCCCACTTCCATAAAGGAACATCCAACGGTTGTAGCAAACCACCGGGTCTCTTATGCTCAATCTTCACTTGTTGACAAGTAAGACATCTTCCAACATATGACACAATGTCATTCTTCATGTTAGGCCACCAAAACTGAAGCTTCAAATCTTTATACATCTTGTCTCCTCCGGGGTGAATCGAATAAGGGGATAGATGAGCTTCATCTAGAACTCTCTTCCTCAAATCAACGGCATCGGGCACAAACATACGTCCTCGGTAACGGAGGTAACCTCTAGCGTCAATCTCACAATCCTTTGCTTTCCCTTCAAGAAGCTTAACTTGAAAACTTTTAAATGTAGCATCGTCCACAAGGCTATCTAGAATCTCACGGTGAAGAACGGGCTCGGCAACCATAGCACTAAGATAATCAAAACCACTCTCCACAAGTTGCAAACTTAGCTTACGAAACTCGGCACAAAGGTCGTCGGGGAGCACACGAATGACACTCAAGGAATGAGTAGACTTCCTACTAAGGGCATCGGCAACCACATTTGCCTTACCTTCATGATACAACAACTCCATGTCGTAATCATTCACCAATTCCAACCATCGTCGTTGTCTCATATTCAAATCCTTTTGGGTGAAGATGTACCTCAAACTCTTATGGTCGGAGTAGATACGGCAATGGACTCCAATGAGGTAGTGTCTCCACATCTTCAAAGCATGAACGATGGCGGCTAACTCCAAATCATGAGTGGGATAGTTCACCTCATGAACTCTCAATTGTCGCGAAGCATAGGCAACAACTCTTCTATTCTGCATGAGAACACAACCCAAACCCATCTTAGAAGCATCACAAAACACATCAAAATCAACTCCATCGTCGGGCAAGGTCAACACGGGAGCGGTAGTCAACCTCTTCTTCAACTCTTGGAATGCACCTTCACAAGCTTCGGTCCACACAAACTTGGTCTCTTTCTTCAAAAGTTGAGTCATCGGTCTAGCAAGCTTGGAAAAATCTTTCACAAAGCGACGGTAGTAACCCGCCAAACCCAAGAAACTACGGATCTCACCAACATCGGTTGGACTCTTCCACTCAATCACGGCTTCAATCTTCGAAGGGTCTACCATGACACCATCCTTAGATATCACATGGCCTAGAAAAGACACCTTAGATAACCAAAATTCACATTTGGAGAATTTGGCAAACCACTTTTGACGACGGAGGATTCCCAAAACGATACGGAGGTGATCGGCATGCTCTTCTTCGGACTTGGAAAAGATGAGGATATCGTCGATGAAGACCACAACACACTTGTCTAAGAACTCACTGAAAGTCCGGTTCATTTGGTCCATGAAGATAGACGGGGCATTGGTTAAACCAAAGGGCATCACCTTAAACTCGAAATGTCCATATCTCGTGCTAAAGGCGGTCTTAGGGATATCGGACTCACGAACGGGGATTTGGTGATAACCGGATCTCAAATCAATCTTGGAGAAAGTAGAAGCACCTTTGAGTTGATCGAATAAATCTTCAATTCTTGGTAGAGGATACTTGTTCTTGATGGTAACACGGTTAAGCTCACGGTAGTCAATGCAAAGTCTCATGGATCCATCTTTCTTCTTCACAAAGAGAACGGGAGCACCCCAAGGTGAGGCACTAGGTCTAATGAATCCTTTCTCAATCATCTCATCAAGTTGCTTTCTCAACTCCTTCAACTCGGTTGGAGCCATACGGTACGGGGCTTTAGCAATCGGTCCGGTTCCGGGTACAAGGTCGATAGAAAATTCTACATCACGCTCGGGAGGAATCCCGGGCAATTCTTCGGGAAAGACGTCGGCAAACTCACAAACCACGGGCACTTCTTCGATCTTTGGTAAGGAAGGGGAGGTCGAAGTCACCACACAAAGAAAGATTTGGTAACCTTTCCTCCTCATACTCATCAACTTCAAAGAGGAAATCAACTTCACACCTTCTTGGGAACGGACTCCTCTATAGGACACACGAGTGCCTAACGGACTCTTGAGGCGAATCTTTTGGTCTCTACACTCGAATCTTGCATCATACTTTGACAACCAATCCATACCCAAAATTACATCGAATTCCTCAAGGGGAAAACGAAGTAGGTTAGCGGGGAATAAGGTTCCCGAAATAGAGATAGGAATGTCGGAGAAAGTGAGGGAACAAGAGAACATTTCTCCGGAAGGTAAGGATATAGAAGTTTCCTCACTAGGAATAGGCTCAATGGTTAGTTTTTCCGAGAACTTGGAAGATATAAAAGATAAAGATGCGCCGGTATCAAATAAAATGAGGCAAGGTTGATCAAAAATTGAGAACATACCCGTAATGATATCGGGATGAGCGGCGGCTTCGGCTCGACTCATGACAAAGATAGTTCCTCTTGGCCTAGCATTTGGAGTAGGAGCATTCTTCTTCTCGGGGCAATCGGCAACACGATGTCCGGGCTTCTTACAATGAAAGCAAGTCAAGGGCTTGCCATAGCATCCAACTCCGGGGTGTAGAGCTTGTCTACAATGGTAGCACTTACGGTCCTTCTCAAGTTCATTAGTTGGTGAGGGAACTTGTCCTCTAGGTTCTTGAACTCTTGGTCCTTGTCCTCCATGGTCTTGCATCCTTGGTACAAACCTCCTCTTGTTGGCATAGTTGGAAGTAGATGGCACAAATGGTCTCTTGCCATGAAAGTTAGAACGATAAGAATGAGAAGAGGAGTGGATTTTGGAATCTTCTTCAATGGCCTTCAAAGAGCTTTCGGCCCAAATGGCATCATCATAAACTTCCACAAAGGTAGTTGAGCTTCTTCTCACCATGCTTTCCACCTTAGGATTCAACTTGTTCTTGTAGAAGTAGACACGATCCTCTTCATCTTTCACGAACTTGGAGGCATAATGAGCAAGTTCATTAAACTTGTCGGTGTAGGCTTGAATTGATAGCTTCCCTTGCTTGAAGTCCATGAATTCCTTCAATCTTTGTTGCTTGAGCTCCTTAGGGTAGAAACGGGTTTCCACAAGTGACTTGAAGCGGCTCCAATCAAAGTTGGGGTCTTGAGTAGCGGTAGGACCGGTCAAAGTCCACCACCTATCGGCTTCCTTCACAAGAAAGTGAGAGGCTAATCTCACCTTGTCCTCCTCTCGGGCATCAAAGAGAGAGAAGTTCTTCTCCATATCACGAAACCACTCCGAGAGAGCAACGGGATCCACTTCACCACCATAGGTCTTAGCCTTGTTCCTTGCTAGTTGACTTGCAATCCAAGCATAACTTCCTTGACGGTTAGCTTCGGGAGCAAGGGGAGCGGGTTGAGCATTTTGTTGATTAGCAAGTACTTGAGTGAGGGCTTGCATGATAGCATTTTCCACTTGGGTTGGTCGTGCCATCTTGCACAAGAGCAAACAAGTTAGAACCTAACACAAAACATGCACAAAAAGGCTACCAACTTAGGTCCTTAATTCTACCCATCTCTCATTCATTATTCAAGGTCAAGTGAGAATTTTAAGTTGGGGTACACGTGTGTGCGTCGGGAGCAATATTGCTCTGATACCACTTGTAACACCCCGGCCCAAACCGGGTCGGGAGCGGTTACTTATGATAGCTCACCAGGCTGTGTACATGGCCCACAGATCAACACGGGTCCTTTATAGCGCATTTTGTCCTCACTCATGCGCATCCCGGAAACCTTCCCAGGAGGTCACCCATCCTAAGACTACTCCCAGTCAAGCACGCTTAACTTTGGAGTTCTTTCGCATGGATGACCATAAAAGAAAGTGCACTTTGTTGATATGAGTAGTACTTCCAATCCCTTTAAGCACTAGTCATTTAAGCCTATCACTGGACCTCTTCAATTACCGTGGGGTGTTATAGTCACCCCCACTTGAAGAACGCAACGTCCTCGTTGCGCCTGGGAGCATAACCGCTAACCCAGAATCCTCCCCCGCTAGGTGTGTGATCACAATGGAGCGTATAACCACTGCCTCCAGGAGCGTATAACAACTGCCTCCGATCACCACACGGTCGCAGGGTTGCTCTGATACCAACTGTGACACCCCTCGATGAGGCAACTAAATATAACTAGTAAATCGTGGCGGAAGCACGAGATTTTTAAAACTTTTAAGACTTCTACCGAAGTCCAACGCGGGGTATCACCAACACGATAAATAAGTTTAGATAGTTAGCTTTAAGTTTACAATACAAGTCTAATTATTGGGGAAAAGATATCCCACGAATTAACATGGATTCGAAAGGTAGGTGAGTCTATTATGTGATAACTAAATAAGGTCCAAGGTAAGAACTCGCTAGCTCACACGGTCTTGCCCACTTAAGCTTCATCACCAACCTGTCATTCATAATAAATATGAAAGCCACAGTCAGTGGGGAGTAACTCAGGGTTCTCCCAGCCACAATATGTCAAAATACAAGTAATTAGGAATGTAATTAAACAAACAAGCATGAGGATAAATACTTACGGTAACGAGAGGATCATGATTAGTATACAAAATGCAATAAGAGTAGTTATGCATAAATGTGAGAAGAATAATTAGGTCCAACGGTCAAATATTGACTCAACTCAAATGTAAGACAAATTACAAAGTATAGACTCAAACAAGACAACCCTCTAGACTCCAACCTCTTGGTAGGACGACGATCATAATACGGTCCTAGTCTAAACCTGGCCAGACTCTCGGGATAGACGACACCCGATTCGACAAACGATACCAAATCGTATCCAAGACTCGAAATATGGTACACCTAACCGTGCCCGAAAGTCGAGTAACCTCAAGCGGAACCTTGTCACCTAACCGTGACCCCCGGTCCGAAAAAGGCGGAAGGAAAAATAGCCCAACTCGGAAACAATGGCACCTAACCGTGACCCAATGTCCGAGGGCAAATAAATAGGGAAAGTCGAGTAGTCTCACAATGTAAAACGTCACACTCGGGTCACAAATACGAGTAGAAAAGATTGAACAAACATAACGTAAACAATTCATGTGAAACATGCATAAGTATAAAGGTATGAGAAACATCAGGTACTCTCTGCCGGTGTGGGCACCGGCTGCCGGCCCACCGGCAGAGGATTCATGCTAAGGTGAAAAATGTCAAGATTAGGTGAGGGTGTATTCTCTGCCGGGTGGCCGGCTGCCGGTCCACCGGCAGGGGATACAAGCTAAAGGAAAACAAGGTCAAAAACATGCAATGTGTATTCTCTGCCGGGTGGCCGGCTGCCGGTCCACCGGCAGAGGATCCAGGCTATAGTCAAATAACTTCAACATCTCACATTGTGTATTCTCTGCCGGTTGACCGGCTGCCGGCCCACCGGCAGGGGATACACCCTATTATAAAAGACACCAAAATCTCAAGTACGCGCTGCCGGTTGGGTAGGCCGGCTGCCGGCCCACCGGCAGGGGATTACAAAGGCTTAATTCTCCATTTTTATGAGTCAGAAATGCACAGACGCGCTGCCGGTTGGGTAGGCCGGCTGCCGGCCCACCGGCAGAGGATCTCTGTACGCGAGCATGCATCAAACACTCATCTAAAGTCTTCCAAATTCAACCATCTTTCATTTAATCCTTTCATACTTCTCCAGTATGATGAATACTCATAAAATTACCACTTTTAAGATGTAATTAACATATGGGGTTGTTCATTAATCATTAAAAAGAAGTTTAATCATGTAATTATGAGAGGATTCCTTTAAGACAATCTCATATTTCACCATATTAGAACAAGGCATGAAATTACTCATTAAACATGTGAGAATCATCATACAAGTCATCTACTCAACACCAAATCACCACAAGGCATGTAAGACACCAAATTTAACATTCATATGAGTTTAATACTACATAATTCACACAATTTTAACATAAAAGTCGAGTAACCCATCACCGTTACCTTTTTGCACTTCAATCTTCTAAAGACTCGTCAATGATGTAGCTATCCTCCTCCGGGTTGTCCAAGTTCTCCCCTAAACACAAAAACAAAGGTATTAAGTCAAGAATCCACATCCTTGTAAGATGAGAATTTCGAAATAGAGGAAAAGATGGCAACTTTCTTACTTAGAAAGAAGGGAAATGAGAAAAGGAAGAGAATGGCGCGAAAAGGGACGAGATTGGTGAAGAATTGAGTGAGATATGGTGATTTTAGGGTTAGTAAGGGAAGGTTCAACAATGGTGGGGTGGTTGTTGGGAAATTTTAGAAATTACAAGTGAGGGAGATGAAGTTGTGAGGGTTTAGGTGAGGTTTTGTGTAGAGAAAAGAGGGGAAAAAGGCCCATGAGTCAAGTTAAGCCCAATAACTCAAAATGAGTCGGTATCCACTAGAATTTTCGTCCCAAGTCTACTATAACTCGAGTCGGAGAATAATATTATTAAAATCTACACTATTATTACCGTTACACGGCTACGGCTATATTTTATGAAAATAAGCTTTAAATAATAATTATTTAATAAAAATTACTTAAAAGTTTACTTAAAAATATAAGGAAAGCGCGGGGTGTTACAGTTAACCTTTCGTTCAATTGGTCCCGTGGCTATGGTTAGGTTAACAAGTCCTACCACCTTTCGTCGTGTACCATCATATGCGCGCACACCTTGATTGGTAGGGGTCCAATCCGACTCTTTCATGCCTAGCTTGTATGCCGTTTTGAGGGGTATGACGTTGACCGCAGAGCCATCATCTACCAAGGTCATTGGCACATTCTTCTTTAGACAAATGACGGTGATGTAAAGAGCAAGGTTGTGACTAGCGCCAAAAGGTGGCAAATCTTCGTCTGAGAAAGTAATAGGATTACTTAGCCTTGGTGATTCTTGGAAGACCAAGTTGACTACATCTTCAGGAGTGGAGTTATGTGCTACATTTAGTTTGGCCAAAGCTTGCAGTAAAGCTTGGCGATGTGGGAATGAGCTTGCTACTAATTGCCAGACTGAAAGATCAGCCTTTGTCTTCTGTAATTGCTTGAGCAAATGATCGGTGGGGTCATCTTCGTTGTCATTTGGTGTTATAACGTTGGTGGGACCATTTTGAGTAGTGCTTTGATATGGACGACCCGAACGAGTTAGGTGATCCACATCTTGGTCTTCACCGTTTTGGAATATTTCTTTGACTAGAGAGTTTTCAGTGAGATACTCATCCTCATCATCATCGGCCCAAACTCCATTGATTGTAGTTAGTTCCCTCATCCTCACGATATCATCTTCTAGTTGTATGATTTGGTCAACTAGTTTATCAACCACAGTGATTATTTCTTGCATAATGGCATTTTGAGAGAAGATTAGTGGCACATGTTCTTCGGGTGTTGCGTTGGGATCATGTAGAATTGTCACCATATTTTTTAATTCCCAAACTTGCCTATCTACACTCCTTGCCCATGTGATGAAATCGGAAATAGTAAGGGAGATAGTAGAGTAGAACCCTTCATTTTCGATTGCATGGATTTCATCTTTGATTGGAGAAATGAGGTGTGAGCAATCTAAGGTAGATTCGTCACTTGTGATCACTAGAACTCCAAGAAGATTCTGAGTGTTGTTGGGTTTACCTCCCGGTGGTATTGGCAATCGACCATCTTCAATCATGTCTTGAAGCACATTTTTCAACTTTTAGCATTTTTCTGTGTCGTGCCCCTTGCCTCTATGGTATTCACAGTACGAGTTTTCGTCCCAGAATTTGGATTTCCTTTCGGGTTCGGGAGTAGGCCCAATGGGTTGGAGTTTGCCTTGCTTCATTAACCTTTTTAGAGCGTTGGAGTAAGTGTCCCCAAGATTTGTGAATTTCCTTGGTGGGGTACTTTTCTTAGATGGCTCAAGAAGGTTAACTTCATCTGTCTTGCTAGTGGAGCCGTATGAACGACTTGTTGAACCTTGATATCCTCGACCTACCGTTTTGGACAAGAGTCCTTTACGGATGTCATCTTCAATCCTTGTCCCTAGTACAATTAAGTCCTTGAAACTTTTGATGTTTTGATACCTCAAATGGTTGGCATAGATGGGCTTGAGATTATCCACAAACTTTTCCACAAGGGTAGCTTCATCCGGGCGTTCAACTAGTTGGGTACTAGTTTTCCTCCACCTACTTAGGAAGTCGGTGAATCCTTCTTTGTCATTTTGGGTAAGAACCTCTAAAGTGCGCATGTTAACTTGGATCTCGGCATTATCCGCATATTGTTTAGAAAACTCGATTGCGGCATCTTCCCAAGTAGCGACCTTCTTATGATCTAAGGAGTAGAACCATTGCTTCGGGATGGTGTCTAGAGATGAAGGAAAGATCCTTAGGAACATCTCGGGTTTGATGCCTTTGATAGACATGTAATCCTTGAAGGCACGGATGTGGTTCAAAGGGTTTTCGTGCCCCTTGAATTTAGGGATATCCGTCATATTGAAGTTAGTTGGCAATTTGGAATTGACGCCTCATACTTGCGATTGTTCTCCATGTAAATATCATTCCCCTTAAGGTACGTCAATTGTTCCTCTAGATGTTGGAGTATTTTCTCAGCTATAGTCATCCCCATGAGAGGATTTTCATCCCTAGATTCATCATCGGAGTTACGTAGTACTTCACTTTCATGAGGAGGCAACCTTCCCTCTACGGCATAGATACGGCCCTCGATGAGCTCAAGGCGGTCATAGGTTTGTTCTTGGGTAACTTGCATTTGGGCTAGCGCGGCTAGGATTCGATCATTACCATCTTGAAGTTGGTGGAGATTTGTTTCATCACTGGATCCAGGCATCTTGAAAACTGGATAAGATATCGGCGACGAATCAAAACACGATCGACCATTCTAACACACTTGCTAAAAGAAGAAATGTTTTGACTCGTGAAGTGGGTGTGTGCCACTTGTGTTGAGTGAGCTTTGAAGAAAGACATGGTTTTTGAAAATGTGTGTCCTAGCCAACTGTAGTGTAGTTGTAGGAGTGGACTCGAAGTGAGGTTTTGAAATGGGCTTGTGGCCCGAATTTTGACACGACAAACGGACAGAGTTTTGACCGGATTTTGCGCTAATTAAAAGCCTATTTCGAAATTTTTGATTAAGAAAAGGTTTTGATTTTTTTGAAAAATCGTCATGGTTTCGTTTAGAAATGGTGATCACGTAAGGTATACACATTTATACAAGCATTATAACGGGATGCTGAGTGCATTTAAAAGGGTTTTGGTTTAAAGGGTGGGTTGCCATACCGAACCATCAAACCCGAAGTCTTTGGAGAGGCTCGTGCCAAACAAGAGTAAGCATCATGGTATGGATGACGTCAATCACTATTCATCCTTAGGCCCAAATAAGAATTAGGACCGTTTAGACGGGACGATTGGTCGAATGGGTTGTGTTGGGCCTAGGAAGGCCGAATAAACGATCTTGGAAAACCGAGTTATGAAAACCGACAATTGTCTCGTACAAACTATTCCCTAACCTTGTTCAAGTTTCACCCTTAGCTACACGTAAGTGTATTGTCCCCAGCGGAGTCGCCAAACTGTGGACAGCGGACCGCCCACGGGGGCGCTTGGGAGGAAAAGAGAAACAAGCGTTTGCATTTTTGTATGGAGTTGCCACCAATTTTTATGGGAAATTGGAACCGTTCGAATACCTCATGTCATGTCAAGACATAAAGTAGTGACATGAACACTAAGCAATCGTTACCCTTAACATTCTATGTCTAGAATGACTCTCGTGGATGCCAATGAACACGGGTGCTCACGGAGATCTGGAGTAAGGGGTAAGGGTACGTAGTAGGAAGCTCTTTTGATCGAACACCTAATCCCGCCCGCCTCGATAGCGGCCTCTACTAATGATTAGGGAGTTTATTCATACTTGATATATCGTCGATTGTATGCATGCAATGCAACATCCAAGTTTTAATCCTAACATGTGAAGATTAATACTAAGTCGGTGAGACAAGTAGTTAGGCATACAATTATGTCAAAGTTGGGTTTAATACTCAATTACATGTGAGAACATTCAAGCAGTAGACGAAATACAATAATTATAAATTACAATAATGAAAATTACAATAATTACATTGGATTAGGCGATTTATGTCGAAAATACCTTTGAAACGGATAATTTGAGAAAACGAGAGAAAGAAAGAATTAACGAACAAAACAGAAGGTGATAATACGAATAATAGTCAATTAATACGTAAGCTAAATAAACTATGTCAAGGCAGAAACGGAGTTCAGGGACAGAACTCAGCCAGGAACAGGCGCAGCAGAGCTGCTTCCTTTGGAATAGGCGCAGGAGACGCTGCGTCTGTTCCTGACCTGAATTCTGGCTGTGAAGCCGGAATTGCGTGTTGTTAATACTCGTTGGTGAATTTATTGATCGATTAAATTATTTACTCGGATGAAAGTAATTAGCAGGTTATTTAACATATGAATGGGTCATGAAAGCAATGAAACATGGATGAGACGGATGCAAACGAATTAATTACATGAACGAACGATTGATTAGTGACATGGGTGAATGAAATAAACTAAACATGATGAATTGATAACAAATTAATAACGAACATGACAAAAGACAGATGAAAATATATCAAAGGTCGAATTCCAGAAACCCAATATGAACGAATCGAATTTCTACAACCCGGAATTGAATTTTAATGACGAAAACCCGCAAATATTGGATTATTAGGGATTTAAGTCGGATTTAACAATGAATTATATGAACTAACGAAAGATGAATTATATACATGTGAATTATATGCTATTATGATGAAGAATTAATCAAACAAACGAAATAAATAAAAGCAAGACGGAATTACAGAGGACGAAGGAAGAAGAAAGGAAGCAGGAACTGCGACAACCTCACGAAGAGGCGCAGCAGGTACTACGCTCCTTCGAAGAGGCGCAGCAGTTGCTGCGTCCTTTCTCGACGGTCATCTTCTGGGAATCCGTAAAAAGAGGTTTTTAAAGGACGGTTTTAGAAATCGGTTTTAATCGGTATTTTCGACATAAATCTTACATTAGTGATACAATAAATAAAATACAATAAATAAAATAGAGATTTACACCCTCAGACTTACATGTTGACGAAACGAGAAGGACTAAGATATCGATTAGTGATGCTCGACGCGAATGTAAAGAAAGTGCCCTCGTAAGAGGAAAACAATTAAATTAATTAAGTTGATTATTGTGTAGTTGGTCAAATTGGTCGGTCATGCAAACGGAGAGGCTGGTACTCAGAAAGATCCGAGCTTACGTGGTCGAAAGTTCAAGCACGTAGGCGCCAAAAAGTAAGAACAAAGTCTAGAATGCAAAGGCAGAAGAGAAGGGCGGACACTCGCGTGAGAAATATGAGGAGCGAAGGCTCCTATTTATACTAATCACGTGAAGGAATAGGGTTTCGGAGACTCTTTGGAAGTGAATCTCGGAAAGATATGAAAAATATACGAGAAATACGCAGAAAAGGGCCTGGGAAGAGGCGCAGCAGCCACTGCGTCTCTTGGAAGAGGCGCAGCACCTGCTGCGTCTGTTACCAAGGGGTTTCCTCCTGCGGAAGAAAGATTTCCGTGTTTAAGTTATGGTAGGACGGAAATAAATTGGTTTTCCTGAATATTTTATGTGAATATTTCGGAGATTTGTTTACCAAAGGATTAAAATTGTGAAATATGGAATAGAAATATCCGGAACATTCCAGAACATTCTGACTCGGGATTTAATGGTTATCAGAAAATGAAGACGGTTTTAGGCCCGGACTCCAAATGTTCTCTAATTACTGTCAAAACGACCGTATCGGCACGTAGATGACAACTAAGAGGTAGACATTAATATTTGACCAATCACTTGACGATAATCTTACGAATTGTCACAAATCGTTCCGCGTATCAAACATGTGGCCCAATCATCACCGGGTGGTTTGCGGGAGGTGCAGAAATGAGGTATCTACAAAGACTTACACATTTGTCTTGTGAAGATAAAAAGAAAAAATGAGGAGGACCTAAAGGTCCTCCTAACCCACCGGTTTTCATACACAATTGAGAGAATTAATTTTCTCAATTTATTCATTCTTCTTATGTTTATTAAAAACAATACCTTCTCTCTCTTGTTCTTCATAAAATTCATTTTTCTGAATCTAATTTGTACAAATCAAACACTAATAATACTAGTAGTAGTATATGAGTATTAGTAACCGATTTTAAGGTAAACCACATTACAAATATCTAGTACAGGTTAGTTTGTGGGATTAAGGGATAGTCTTGGGTGCTACTAATTGGAGGGCTTCTATTTTGAAGTCATGAATGTTCATCCATTATTGGAAAGCTCAAGAACTAACAAGAAGGAGATCTTGTTGGTGTCCATTTGACCGAAATTTAGATGGTGAGAAATTGATTTTCTTATCTCTTCTTATTTAGTTTGCATGCATAAGATTTGTAATTAATTTTATGACTAAATTAATTTAGAACATATATGATTATGTTAAGTAATGAGATATAGATTTCCAACAAGCGGTATCATGAGCCTTGGTTGTTTGCATGCAAATCGGTTATAGTTTTTCCGAGTTATACGATTAACATATAAAACTTGTAAAATTTGTGTTATTATGATATATCACGAAATAAATTATGCATGTTAAAGTTTCTGATTCTAAAATGTATTTAGGATATTTTGGTTAATTTATGGTATTTTATTGTTCATTTTATATAATAATGGCATTAAAATGTGATTTTATGATTAAAATGTCATTTTCGGACTAAAATTAGCTAAACTTTGAATTTTCCAGTGGTTTTTGGATATGTTTTCACATATATTATTTTTAGATGATCTGGAAATTTTTAGAATTTTTGGAGTTTTTATGCTCGAAATAAGGATTTTTCATGATAAAAATCGAATTTAAATCTAAAATGGGTTAATATGAGATAAATTTCGAATCTGGTCATAGAAATTTATTATGTTATCACATGCAATTTTACAAGATGTGTATAAAATAATAGGCTATAATGAAGTCTTCATGCATGATTTATGAATTTTTGATGAAAAATAGCATAAATAGTGACTTAATTAGTGAAAAATTGCTAAAACATACTTCATGACTAAGGAAAAACGTCACATGTTGCATTTTATTGTCTTTTTCAGATCTAAAATTGAAAAGTTGATGAGTATAATTTTTCTCATGTTTTTATGATTTTAATTGATAAATCCGATAAACCGCAACATAGTTTTTCCGATAATTTTTTCGAAATTTTAACCTACGTTTTTCAACATTATGAGTGTCATGGTATTTTTCCAGAATGTTCATGAGTTTAAATTTCGAATTTTGAATTTATTTGAAATTTTTATGATTTATTTGGAGTTTATAGCATTTTTGTAATTTTGAGTCCATTAATGAACAATTTTAAGAAATATATAAATTAATTATTGTCATAAGTTAGTGGAGACTAATTTTTGAGTCCTAATTTCGTTAGGGTAATTAACTTGTGCATAAATATGATTTTATGTAATTTATTGTGATTTTAAAAGGTTGAATCACGCAAATCCGTAAAAACCGTTTAATATACGATATTGGCTCCTTAAAGGCGATTTAGCATAAAATTGGGCATGTTCATACATATTATAATGCTGCATTTTATTTATGATTGTCATAATTTTATTTTATGTAATTTTTGAATTATGTAAATTTTTACTTAGTATGGCCTTAGTTTTAATTGATATTACCCGAAATGTATGGGAATATCGATTCCGTTGTAATTTATTGTGATCTCGTATCACCGTTTTGTAATTTAATAGATTTTTTTTAATTTTAATTACAAATGTATAATAGGAAATTATGTAATTTGTTATGTAATTTATTTATTCCGGAGATCCTTGAAGACGATGTCACTCAAAAGCAAATCCATTAAAGACAGTGTTACCTCGAGATACGTGCCTTCAACCGAAGTTCAAGGGACTAATGGAGTTGGTTTCCGAATATGTAATAATTAATTAGATTTTCTATATTAGGAAGGCCATACTAGGATTTTTCATTATGCTTTGCATTTTATTTATATGTTGCATGCATCGCTAAATCGCCATATCTAAAACATGCATTATCTTTTTAATCGAGTTTATCGACCGTGTCAATTACAATTATCGTAGTTCACCGCTTTAGTTCACTTAAATCGTGATAGATAACAAATTGACATGACCTCTCGCTAAAAATAAACAATTGAGACTTAGCCTTACCAAAGAGTAGAAACCATGAAAACCTATTTCGCGAGGGAGTGCACTCGGCCCTACCGTGGTACAAACCTTGTTACGTAGGGGAAGTGGGTGATAAATGTCTATCCACCGAATTCATGTTGATAAGGGATGAATTGGCCCTACCGTGCCCAAGTTGATGTGGATTTGGATCATGGACACATTTATTCGAAATTTGGATTGAGCTCAACGGAAGTATTCGTGACCGTAGTCGCATGTGTTCCAGGCTAAAGATAAATATTAATGTAATTTTATCAACCAAGAGTTCTAAAAGTAGAATCGATTAAAGAGTTAATCCACCGAGTTATATTTATAAGGGATGAATCGGCCCTACCGTGCCCAATTTAATATGAATTTGGATCTTGGAATCATTTATCATAGTTGGGTAGAGGTCACTATGTAAATGCTTTACTTGTTATTTACAAGTATTATTATAACGATAAATGTTAAGTTTTCCAATATTCCGTTGTCATATTGTTCTATTTCTTTACCACAATTCATATATGATATCATTTCGATTTGATTCAAATCTCCATTAAAACATCGTAACTAAAGACAAATATGAATTTGCTTCTAAAACCTCAAATGAACAATTGCTAAGGATCTCTTGTAAAGAGTATAGATTAAAGTTATTCATTATCAAACAGGTTTTTGATTCTTGACTAACACATCTACTTATAATGGATTGTTTTTCATATACTTAATTGAATTAAGTACCTTGAAGCGATAAATTGTTTTGGTAATTAGATTTGTCGGAAATCGTAATAGACCAAAATACCGCAACCACTTCAATGAAAGCTTTAAGACTAAACTAACGAATGAAGAGTAGTCTTCATGAATATAATTTTGCTTATCAAAGCAAAGACTCATTGAAATGAGTGGGATCATTCTCTTAAACCGTTAAGAAAAGGATAAGGTTCTAAGAAGTAAAATTAGAATGGAATTGATACAAGGTAATGTTAAAAGTAAAGTTATTGAGAATAGCGATACTAAACCTATCAATCCCGACCGATAAAGTTTCCATTGTCTTAAATGTTGGACGCTAGAAAGGAAACTACCCCAAATTATTGAAGTATCATCAAGTTAGTTGTGGGACATCTAATGGGACCTTCTTCTATAAATGTTATTTGATTGACATAAAATTTTGCTAGTACTACTTTGTCAATATTAGAAACCGGTGGTGGTTTTCATCATTATGTTTGATACATAGGATGATTAGAATATGACGACTAGGAACAATGATGTCGAGAGATAGAGTCATTGTGTAATCAATCTAGTTTTGGGTTTATAGTTGTACTTAATCATGACTATTAAGTGCATAAACTCTAAACAAGAATATAATTTTGTTAAGATACAAAAGAGGTTTCACTTTTGTGACCCTATACACCACGATTTGATGTATGGCTAGCACATTATCAAGGTGATTATATTCTAAACCAAACTAAGATGATATATCATGTAGATGATGCAAGACTCAAATTGGTAACCCAAGATTAAACCTTAAATTCTGGAATGATTAACGCAAAGAGTTATCGAGTACTCTCGAAACCATTAGATCTTATGGTTTATGCGTATCTTGTATTCAAAGCAAGATGTCTCGTGCCTTTTTTGTTGAAAAGGAGATCGAGTTTGTAAATCATTGATCCAAAATAGGTTGATCATTTTCTTTTACCAACGATTTAAGTTGACGCTAATGTGTTCACTTAATAAGGTAAATAGAGAAATCTTTGAAGAAGTTCAAAGAGTTCAAAGAATCACGATTTAGTCGTGATGGGATTATCAAAGTGAAGACTTTGATATAAGCCAAAGGAAATGTGATATAGTATCACAAATTAATCTCTCTTAGCACGCATTATGGGATAATGTGTGGTTGGATAAAGAAATCAAACGCTATTCGATATGGTTTGGACTTCAATCAAGTTACTGCGAGTTACTTGATACTTTTGGGGAATTTATCATTTTGTCTAATTTATTTTTCCACTAACTCTAAAACGAATCATATGAGATATGATATGGTAGGGTACCATGCTTGTAAGTTCTCACAAAAAACAAATGCTCATTTTTCCTTCCTATAATCACGAGTACAACGAGTTTGTGGCTCGTGAAGCTGTCTTTCTAAAATACAAGTTTATTTCTAGAAGACAAAGTGGGAGAAATTATTCAAAGAGCCACAAAGAATGTTATGTTGCAAGAAACTGGTCTTTCTTGCCTACATGAGACGTTTTGTGTAAGACGTTGTTTCTTCAAAACCTAGGAGGTTAAAGTCATCACTTGTTGAAGATGATGAATTCATGCTACTTTTAAGAAAGTAAAGAGCTTATAACTTACAAAGAAATCGTTTGATTCAAGTTGATTACTTATAGAAACTAATGAACATATGACTTATATGAGAGTGTTTAAGTCACAACTCAATACAAGGCTTGGAGCCATGAAAATCCGAAATAAAAGGCTTGATTAGTGACGAAGGGTTTTGCACTAATAAAGAGAGAGTTCAAAGCTTGGTTGGTTGCAAAGGGTTTTGCACTAGTTGAAATGCTTAAGTCTATTTGGATCTTCTTAGGGATTGTGTTTCATTATGATGATATACATATAGCAAGTGAATCTAAAACCCACTTCTTCAATTAGAAGGAATGTATTCAATACATATCTTGAGCTTTGTAGATTCTTGCAATCCTAAGATAATGTGAAACTTAAGAGAGGGTCTTAAGTAGGACATCAATGAGTTGGAATCAACATTTTGATCATGTGATAAAACTTTTCTCAATAGGTTGAGAAGTTGTGTTTATACATGAAGTTTAGTGGGAGTTACGGAAATTTTAATTAGTCTAATATGTGGATGACATATTGATCATTGCGAATGATTTAAGTTTTTTGGAGTAATATAATACATCTTTAATATCCAGATTTATGTAGATAAATCCACATGATATTAGCGTCAAATAATAAGTCTTATGTTGATAAGATTCATGACTAGTTCAATCAAATTGAACATATTTGATTGATTCCATTTGCTTCCGCTGCCGGATCAATTAAATAAGTAATGATGTATAACACTTCATATACCTTGAGTATGATGAATTGTTTCAAATCGAATTTAAGTAATAGTTACCAAGTAAGCCATAAAGATTACCCTTAATTGCTTGCAGAAGCATTAAAGATGTAATGCAAAGTGTTTTTGATGCAATTTTGTGTAAGAGTGTTACACAAGTGACAATTGACAATTGAGATTGCGCATGGTTTCTGACAAAACCATAATCAAAACACATTAGGATGGTTAAGAAACCATTGTGGCTATGTTATTTAAGGAATATATTTTCTAGAATCGTTCTAGGCAATAAAGAACAATGAGAAATATTTGCAACGGAAATTGAGTACACTTGCAATCATGGGATGTGCAAGAAGGATGAGTCCCGCACACTGTGAAAAGAGTGGGAGCTATTCTTAGGCTAGAGGGCCTATGTCTTGATTGGATCTCGACACGTACTGAGAAAGTTTTGTGATGTAAATGTATACATTACAAAGGAAAACGAGTATGTAGTAAGGTTGAGTAAGGTACAAGAAGTTGATAAAACGTACTAACCAAAGCCTTCTCATAGGCTAAACATAATGAGTCATGTCATTTCAATTGAATTGAAATGAACAACTACATACAAGATCAAATTAGATTATAGAACATGAAATAATAATCAGGCATTGACTATTCATATGTGATAATCGAATTTGTCGTTCGAGTTTAACTTTAAAACTCTTTTATTATACTTTGTTACATCCAAACGGGTTGTAGAGACAACATTGAACCCCGTTAAAGTGAACCCGGATTAACATAGTATTAGCCCATAGTCACTTATATGAGGTGACGTCTCGAAGTGACTAGAGTGTGATGCGATTGATGGCAAGTTCAAGTGCCATAGAGTCATGTGAGATGACTAGTCGATCACATAGGCAGATCGTTAGGAACACTTTGTCGGGCGTGACCGCTTATAGAGTTACGCAAATTTATATAGCCTGGTCGTGGCGAGAGCTACTATAGTATTCTAATGAGTCGATTCTTTTGACTAAAGACTATTCACCTAAGATGGCACAGTTTGATTAACTTTGATTTGTGTTACTACGACCTTCGTAAATGGGGTCAAATGGGCATATTTTGGGTTATGATGGATGTGGCTAGTCGAAGGGAATAAGTGCGATATGAATTTTCCACCCCCTTGTCAGGGTTAAAACAATATCTCAGGGCCACTCAAGGAGTAATGAACTGGAAATGCGTGGCCACGCTCGGAAGGTATCTATGGTAGATGATTCCGGTCAATCAGTTATTCTCCAGATCGAGGAAACCACTCTCGATATGATCA
Source organism: Silene latifolia (assembly GCF_048544455.1). Classification (NCBI taxonomy): domain Eukaryota; kingdom Viridiplantae; phylum Streptophyta; class Magnoliopsida; order Caryophyllales; family Caryophyllaceae; genus Silene; species Silene latifolia. The sequence goes on from NC_133533.1 coordinate 35,923,419, forward strand.
CTTGCAAGTACGACCCGAAAAAACACCTTGCAATGAGTGGGAGATAGTAATAGGACAAGAGAATTGGTGACGCACACTTGTCGAGGACAAGTGGGAGATTGTTGGAGTAAGTGTCCTGATGTGGCTAAAGTCGTATTACCAAATCAAAGTAAAACTATCTCAAGACTAACAAGAATAGCTAGTAGTAAGACAGGTATCGAATCCATAGGGAGGCGGTAAAAGCTAAGTCTAAGAGTATTTAAGCTGTCTAGAAGTAACCGATTTCTGGGGGTTTGTTTGTTTTGATTCTATTAAACTAATTGCAAGTAATTAAATGAAGGTTTAAACGATATTATTAAAATTCTAGGATTTACGGTTCACTAGGTCAATCAGTCGGGGTTATTCAATCAATTGCTAAATCTATAAAGTTGTTTAAGGTCATAAGATCGGTCGACTCAATTATGCCCTTTAGATCGATTCTAACATGCGGTCGCTATGATTAGATTCTCTCTATTTGATTATCGCAGCCTATATTATTTCTAACCCGGTCGGCGATAGGATCAATTTGCTATACTAATTAATAAATCAGGCCTTAAGTTGATTAACTAGAAGAATTACAATAATCAAACAACAACATTAACGATATCAATAGCAACTAATTAATTTTCCCTTTTTGATTAACCTAGATCCCCTTCATCCTAGATGAGGGGATTAGGTACTCATAACGTTAATAGCAACAACAATAATGATTAAAGAGGAAGACATGATTGAAAGTATAGAACAATAATTAATGAACATAAAACAATCAAAGATTAATTAATGAAGAAAGATTAGTACCATACAAGGGAAAGATTAGGGTTCTAGAGAGTTTTCCAGCAATATCCCAGCAAAATACAACGTAGTCTAACAATAAAACACGAGTCTTTAATTTATAACAAAAGATTAACGTTTTAGGAAATTCCGGAAATAAGCCCGCCAGAGAGGATCCTCGATCGAGTCAGAGGTGACTCGATCGAGGATACTCTCGATCGAGTCAGCAGTGACTCGATCGAGGAACTTGCTTCACCGGTCATTTCTTCTCTTCTTTCACTTCTAGTCTTCGTGATTCCTCGTTTCCCGTGCCATGCTTCGTGTATTCTTCTATGCCGTCTCCACGATGCTAATCTTAGCTTGATCATACTCATAATGAGTCATTTCTGCATCAAAACACAAAATAGCGGCAATATCGACAATTCATTGAAATAAAGCATATAAATGATATAATAGGCACGAAATGGTATGTAAAATGGTATAAAGGGATCTATAAAAGTATATATGAAAGTGATACATTAAACTCCCCCAAACCAAACCTTTGCTTGTCCTCAAGCAAAGCAATCAGGCCAAACAAAGAACAGCAAACATATGGTGAATGAATAACTCAGAGCAAATGTCCAGGCACATACAAATCTCAGCTGTCTATATCTATAACTAAGTAATGACCAAGGTTGTGCTAATAAAACAAATCCAAAAGCACGGGTAATAGACTAACGCAGCTCTTACTCAAGATGTGACATGATACCGAGACTCAGCCAAATACTTTTCAACCTTGCAAGACAATTTTGTTGGATTCTCGCGGTTTCACTCATGCACTCATAATGGGTGAGATATATGTAAGATAGAAAGAAATAAGACTCTCACTCAACTTATGAAATATGCATGCAATCTAATGTGATAAGAGATTCTCCAACTAATACGCATTCACAAAATAGACCAAGTACATGTATCAAGGACAGAAAGGTGGTAAAGTGGCTTGGGTATAGAAGTGGCTTGTGCAAAAGCACGTATGGATATGTGAGGCTCAGACGGTAGTCACAGCGCTAGACCAATAGCCAAATCTAATAAGTAGTTAAACAAACATCCAACTGGAGAAATAATCTTAACTTTGACAACATATGAGAGAAATTTAGAGGCTCTCCAAATGTGCATTAGACTCCAGTAATTACCACACACGACCTCTTAACAAAACTGAATGAAGCAAACATTTTTCCTTCTTTTCTTTTCTTTTCTTTTCTTCTTTTTTTTTTCTGAATTTTTCGAAACTCTTTTTTTTTCATCTCTTTTTTTTTTCTTTTCTTTCTTTTCGAGACTTTCTTTCTTTTTTTCTATTTTTTTTTCGTTGCTTCATAATACTTCTCTTTTTCAACATAAGAGGTCACACAATTGCTACAAAAAGATAGCTACTACCCACATGACAATAAAAGTCCCAACCCAACCAAAGTAGCTATAACAATAAGGACTCAAGCAACTGCGACTATCCCGAAAAAGGTAGGCAAATTCTGGAATGTAGCTAAGAAATAGGATATAAAATGGCTACATGGTTCAAAGGGGCTAACAAAAACTGGGTAATGTAAGGCTTATTTGAACAAAAAGAACCGCCTATCCTCATGTACTTAATCATAAGGACGCGCAAAAGCAAAGAAACTAATGTCACACTTATGCAGTTTGATATTACATATTCCACAAGGAGACCACACTCATCAGCCCAAATAATCAATGAGACCGGTTTATTAATGTTCCCGGCCTAGGAAGCTCTAAAGACCTCAGAAATTTAAGTGGTTTACCAACAAAATAAAGTCAAGTCTACTCGGCATAAGGCATATTGTGACGGTCAAGACTTGAGTAAAGAGCTTTGTTCATCATAGCTAACAGGTCAAAACAAAGTACATGGAGAACTAAATGAGACTCAAATGCAAAGACAAAGCAAATTATCATCATTGCTATACAATTCACCAAGACTCGACTCAAAGTAACTAAAAATAAATAAAAACATGTTTTTGTATTTTATAATTTTTTCAATTTTTTTTTTTTTTGAATTTTCACACACAACATAAATAAAAGCACACAACAGAAATAAAAGCACACAACAGAAATAAACACACTCCCCCAAACCTAAATGTCATAGTGTCCTCATTGTGACGCCTACAGCATAGCAGTCACACAGAAATCCAACAACCTATGGGACACAACTAACAAAGGGAAGAGGGTAAAAAGGAAATGCAATAAAAACAAAACAAGAAAGATAATACCAGCTGTAATGCAGTAGCCTCCCCCAAACCAGCTGGAAAGAGAGGGATGTAGTGACCAGCTGTCACTACTGGGCTCCATCATCATAATCATCGATCTCATCATAAAGAGACATCAACTCAGGATCAGGAACTGGGGCACCACGGCCCCTACCACGAGTGGGTCTCCGAACACGGCATCGACCACGAGTGCCTCCAGGAGCAGCAGCAGTGGAAGTAGAAGCACTAAACTGGCCAAACGGGCCTCTCTGGGAGCAAGGGATACCGGTGTCCTCCGCAAAAACAGAAGTAGGCTGAGGAGGGTGGACGGGAGTGTAGAAAGGACGGCCTAATGCACCGTATTCGGTGCTAAAATGTCCAAACTCCGTAGGGGTCACTCCGTAAAGATGGAACACACGGCTGTCATCACCCGGAGTGGTGTAGTAGGTAGGTGTCACACCCCCATACTGGCTCCCTGAAGCAAGAGACATGGCCTCCATCTGTTCCCACATCCTCCTCTCAGTCAAAGTAGTGTTGATGCCCGTATGCATCCTCACCTCTCGCTCTATAAGTGGATCAAAATGGTAACCTGAAGCATAGCCGGAAGTAGGATATGCTGAAGGAGGTGGAGGAGGAGTAGGCTGAAATGAGCCAGGCAGATGGGTAGTGGGTGCACGACGTCTCCGGCGCCCGCCGGTAGTGGTAGTAGTACTAGACCCAGGAAAAGTGACCAGAAGGTCCTCAGGAATAAGATAAGTAACGGGTGGGGGTCGCACCACAGCCGTACTCTCCTCGAGAGGGTCTACAGCAGGCAAACGGGCGCAAGGAAGAAGCATGTAAGACTCACCCCGGACCCTCCAGTAATGGTCCGTCCCATTCTTAATGTCGAGATAAGAAATGTCATACCGAAGGTGGTCATCATCAACAAGTGGCTCATAGTCAGCCATGGGCTCATATGGGTCATCACCCTCAAAATCACAAACAGGCCTAGCAATCTTGGTGACAAGAGCACCACAATCGAGGTTCCCGTACCTCCCAATCATCCGGTCAAAAGCCATACACACAAGAGCAGGGGGAGAGAACTGGAAGGTCTCTTCCCTAAAAGGATTCAAGTAACCAGCAAGGATTAAGACCTCAATAGTGGAGGTCTTGCTCTTATCGGTCCGACCATACAGCAAATAGCTCAAATACCTCAAAAACATACGAAGACAAACGTGTTGGACGTCCAACAAAGCCATAGCACTAACGTCGGCATCCGCATAACCAGTAAATAATGGAAAATAACGAACAGCGGACAACCCACCAATACCATACAAGTCCCCGTCAGTATGCTTATCTATTCCCAGGATGTGTGACAGACGGTCAATGTCTAAAGACCGTTCAACATTAAGCAAACGAAATTTGATTAGATGATCACTGGGAAAGTAAGTAAAAGAGCTCAGAAATTCAAGAGTTAAAGCAGGGTAAGATAATTCGTGGAGCGTGAATAGACCCTGTAACCATATCTCATTAAACATGCCAAACATAATGGCGTCTATCTTCAAAGTGCGCAAAATCTTTCTATCGACACATCCAGTGGCATTCATAGACTTAGTTAACAGATACTCGAACCTGTCCTTTTGAGCTTTGTCACGGAATTCGATAAATGGATAATCGTCTAAAGGAGACAAGTCGTCCTCCGAAGACACAACTTCTTCGGGAATCACCTCGGGTTGCTGAACCGGGGCTCTCCTTTCTCTAGTCCGCTTATTTCCTTGCCTAGAAGTGGACATTATCTACATACAAGCAAGTAGAAAATTAAACTTCAACCATAGCATAAAAACAGTCCCGTTTTTGGCAATAATGGGTCCAAAAAATCAATTTTTAAGACTCCAAATGACAATGAAAGCATCCAAAAACTTAGGGGAACATGAGTATGTATCAAAAATAGAAGATTCCAAGCAATAGAATACAATTCTAACCAATTTAATGCATAATTTCTACCCGGATTTTGAAGAACCCTAATTCCCAAATTAGCAAATTAGGCATGAATTTCAACAATTAAGGGGCTAGAAAGCAAGGAAATAGCAATTGTATACTAGCAATGGAAGATTTAATACAATAAACTCTAGAAATAAGCAAGAAAGTTCAGAATTTTCGAGACACATAAAGGCAATTTCGCGACATACCTTAGCAATTTAAGCAATGGAATTGAGAAAATAAGCACAAGAAAGCAATGTAAACAAGTAATAAGCAATTAAGCACAAGTTTTAGCTGAGTTTGGATGATGATGTATGATGAATATAGAGAGAATGAGTAGTAGAGGAGGAAGAATCGCAGGAATTGGTCACAAATAGAAGAAGAGATTGAAAGAAAGTAAAGCAATTAGAGCATAAAACCGGCGGAAAAACAAACGCGGAACCCGGTCCAAGTTGGATCCTCGATCGAGTCGCAGCTGGCTCGATCGAGGAACCAATTTCAGGAATACCCAACTTTCGTTTGAAACTTTTCTAAATTCTTCACAGGTTCCTCGATCGAGTCGCAGCTGACTCGATCGAGCTGGTAGGTTCCTCGATCGAGTCGCAGCTGGCTCGATCGAGGAAGTAGGCTGGGTCTCCTTTCTTCGTCCTTTGTTACTCATAACTTCAATTCTCGTCAAAATTTCTGCAAAAGGCACTTGAAAACACATCAAGAACCCTCTCCTCATCACTCAAAGTTCAAGGAACATAAAAACAAACAACAAAACTTGAATTTAAAATCCTAATTACAAACTAATAATTTACAAAATCCGAGCTGCCTCTCGGTAGCGCTGCTTTTTGCGGTCCCGCACGACCGTAATTATTCATCAGCAAGAAGAATCAATGGGGAAGAGGTTAAGAGCCTCTATTACCCCCACAAAAGCACCTTCATAGTATGTTTTCAAGCGTTGCCCATTCACTTTGAAGGTCTTTCCTGTGTCAGAATGCAGTGTAACTGACCCAAATTTGTTCACATCAGTAACAGTGAACGGTCCAGACCATCTACTCGTCAATTTACCTGGAAACAAGCGCAAACGAGAGTTAAATAAGAGAACTTTCTCACCAACATGAAATTCTCTTTGCAAGATATGCTTGTCATGCCACTTCTTCGTTCGCTCCTTGTATACTTGAGCACTATCATAGGCATGCAGTCGAAATTTATCAAGCTCATTCAACTGCATCAGTCGTTTCTCACCCTCCAGTGAGGGATCCATATTCAGCTCCTTTATGGCCCACATAGCCTTGTACTCAAGTTCCACAGGTAAATGACAGGACTTGCCATAGACAAGTCGGTAAGGTGAGGTTCCAATCGGTGTTTTGAAAGCAGTATGGTAAGCCCACAAAGTATCATCGAGCTTCCGACTTCAATCCTTTCTGTTCTTGCTTACTACCTTTTCCAAGATCTGTTTCAGCTCTCGGTTTGAAATCTCTACTTGTCCACTGGTTTGAGGATGATAAGCCAATCCTCTGCGGTGTGTAACGCCATATTTCTTCAAGAGAGAATTAAGATGACGCTCATTGAAATGCTTGCCTCCATCACTGATCACTGCGCGAGGCACTCCAAACCGTGGAAAGATAGTCTTCGTTCTCACCCTCTGGAATACATCGTCTGTATATACCATAGCCACACTCTCGAAACAGATATGGATCGTCCCAGAAGTACCTCTTCACGTCATGCAAAAACCTCTTCTTCTGCTGATAAGAAAGATCAGGAGGAAGCATACCTCCTACCAAATAATTGGCATAATCTGCAAACCACGGAGTATTTGCAGCTACAACTAACAGCTGGTCATCCGGAAAAGAGTCATCAATGGGCAAAATCTCTCTTCCTGAAAATCGCAACCTGGACAAATGATCTGCAACAACATTTTCAGCACCAGACTTATCACGGATTTCTAAATCAAATTCCTGTAACAATAAAATCCACCTAATAAGTCTAGGTTTAGCCTCTTGTTTGGTTAAAAGATACTTTAAACCTGCATGGTCAGTGTGTACAATAACTTTAGAACCAACAAGATAAGCTCTAAATTTGTCTAATGAATAGACAACTGCAAGAAGCTCCTTCTCTGTAGTAGCATAGTTGATTTGTGCATTGTCGAGAGTCTTGCTTGCATAGTAAATGGCATGTAACACCTTGTCCTTTCGCTGCCCCAAAACAGCTCCAACTGCATAGTCACTGGCATCGCACATAATCTCAAAAGGAAGGCTCCAATCCGGCGATCGGATTATGGGAGCTGAGATAAGTGCTTGTTTGATCCTGTCAAAGGCTTGAATACACTTGTCAGTAAACACAAAAGGAGCATCTTTATGAAGAAGCTGAGTTAGAGGTTGAGCAATTTTAGAAAAATCCTTAATAAAGCGGCGATAGAACCCTGCGTGACCAAGAAAACTACGCACACTTTTAACATTAACCGGGTACGGGAGTTGCTCAATTACCTCAACCTTAGCCTTGTCCACTTGGATACCCTTACCTGACACCAAATGACCGAGTACCACCCCTTCAGTAACCATGAAGTGGCACTTCTCCCAGTTGAGAACAAGGTTGCTCTCCTCACAGCGCTGCAAAACCTTAGTCAAGTTTCTCAAGCAAATATCAAAATCAGTACCATATACACTGAAATCATCCATAAAGACCTCCATGATAGACTCTATGTAATCAGAAAATATGGCCATCATACAACGCTGAAAGGTAGCAGGAGCGTTACATAAACCAAAGGGCATCCTCCTATAAGCAAATACACCATACGGACAAGTGAAAGTAGTCTTTTCCTGTTCCTCAGGATGAATGGGTATCTGAAAGAAACCGGAGTAGCCATCTAGGTAACAGAAATAACTATGACATGCTAATCTCTCTAACATTTGGTCAATGTAAGGAAGTGGGAAGTGGTCCTTTTTAGTGGCCGTGTTCAACTTCCTATAGTCAATGCACATCCTCCACCCTGTAACAAGTCTAGTAGCAATCAATTCATTCTTATCGTTCTTTACTACTATAGTACCTCCCTTATTAGGTACAACTTGGACAGGACTGGCCCATTTAGAATCAGAAATAGAGAAAATAATACCAGCATCAAGTAATTTTTGTACCTCTTTTCTTACCACCTCCTGCATTGGAGGATTTAATCGTCTCTGACCTTGCGCAGAAGGCTTGTGGCCCTCTTCCAAATGAATTCTATGCATACAAAAGTCAGGACTAATACCTTTGAGATCATCAATGATATACCCAATTGCCTTTTTTTGAGTTCTCAAAACAGTCAACAAAGCAGATAGTTGACCTTCAGTTAGGCTAGCATTGACGATCACTGGGTTCATTTCACAATCATCAAGAAATTCATACTTAAGATGAGAGGGAAGAGGTTTTAATTCAGGCTTCTTTACCTCAGTTACCTTAGGTGTAGTACCCAAACTGTATACCCTTTGATGGGGGCATTCCTCTCAAGTTAGAAGCCTCTCAATCTGATGAACTTCTGGACTCCATGAACCCGTCGATCACCGATCTCGAAACCAGGGCAATCTCCGAGGGATCCTGTCAAAAAACACATAGGAAGACACTCATCAATAGTAAAATCAATAACATCTATACTATGACAAGTCTCTTCTATCATGGGGTTTTTCAATGCTTTTTCTAAGTTAAAAACAATCATATCATCCCCCACACTAAGGTCGGTCTCCTTGCCTAACATCTATAACCGCCCCAGATGATGTAAGAACGGTCTGCCCAAGATGATAGGGATTTGGTTGTCTTCAGCCATGTCCATGACAACAAAATCAACGGGGATGAAAAACTTCCCAATTCGAACGGGAACGTCCTCTAACACACCCAATGGGTGCTTAACAGTTCTATCGGCCATCTGCAATGTCATATTAGTAACTGTCAACGGACCCATATTTAATTTCTTACAAATAGAATACGGCATGACGCTCACACTAGCTCCTAAATCACAAAGAGCTTTACTAATAGAAAGATGACCAATTTGACAAGGGATAGAAAAACTTCCTGGATCCTTTAATTTCGGTGGTGAGTTAATTGGCAACATGGCACTTCACTTCTAAGTGTAAGCAATAGTTTCCACCGCGTCAAAGGATCTCTTCCTTGTCAAAATCTCCTTCATGAATTTCGCATAAGCCGGCACTTGAGTAATTAATTCAGTAAAAGGGACACTTACCTGTAGATTCTTCACGACCTCCATAAACTTACCGAACTGCTTATCCAGCTTGGATTTTTGTTGTCGATGAGGAAAAGGTAGTGAAATAGTTATGGGCTCGGCTTGCTTATCCTTAGAAACAAGTTTTGAAACACCGTCGGCTGTCAATTTTGGATCCTCGATCGAGTCAGGGGTAACTCGATCGAGCTGGGTGGATCCTCGATCGAGTCGCCTGTGACTCGATCGAGGAACCTTTGCAGATTCAGCTTCTTCGTCTTTTTTACTTTTATCGTCAGCTCGTGTTTCAACTTCGTCAGGCTCTTTCTCATCAACACTAAGCTCCAAATTACCCAATCCTTTAGGATGCATATAAGGGGCTTCATCAACAGTAATGGGCACATCTTTCTCAAGGCTTTGTAGGTCGGGATTCACGTAAGAAGTACCGCTCCTCAGTTGAATAACATTTGCTTGCTCATGAGCTTGTTTACCTTGAGGAGGAAGAACTATGGCCTGTTTTGATGGGTTTTGAAGTGCGATATGAGCCACTTGAGTATCTAACATCTTGTTATGGGCAATTAGCTCAGAAATTTGAGCCATCTGCTTCTGCTGCATCGTCAAAGTTTGTTGCAAAAGGTTGCGCAACTCAGCCATATCATTATTCGGAGCTTGCTGAGGAGTTTGCTGAGGAGGCTGCTGATATTGATTGTTGAACTGTTGGCCTCCTTGATTTTGCCTTTGATACCCCCCTTGTTGCTGATTACCGCGATTGTTGGAAGGGATATAAGGATTCTTTTGCGGTTGTGACTGCTGCGGGTTTTGCACATTCTGGCTAGACCATTGAAGGAACGGATGTTCCTTCGTTCTTTCATTGTAAAAGTTGGAGAAAGGTGTACCTTGTGCACCTTGTTTGTAAGCCTGAAAGGCATTAACCTGCTCAAATGTGCTCATACAATCAGCTGCACCGTGACCATCCGAACCGCATCTAGCACAAGTCTCCTCTACTTGCTGACTCATAGCATGAACTCTCTCTTTGCTACCCAATGATTGGGTAGTCTTTATCTCGGCAATCTGGGCAGAAATAGTCTCCAGCTGTGCCGCCAAAGCACTATCAACTCCAGTACCGCGCGTGCTTCCCCTAGGATTTCCATACCTAGCGGTATGGGTAGCAATCTGATCAATCAACTTCCACGCGTCACCATCATTGGTGTTATCTTGAAACCTCCCATTAGCAGATGAATCCAAAAGGGCACGATGATCGTCAAACAACCCGTTGTAAAACTGGTTGCAAAGGAACCACTTTTGGAAACCGTGATGGGGAACTGATCGAACTAAACGCTTGAAGAGAGTCCAAGCTTCATTCAAATCTTCAGTAGGTCCTTGCTTGAAACTAGTAATTTAATTCCTCAAGGAATTAGTCTTTTGAGGTGGGAAGTACCTCATGTAGAAAGCAAGGGCCAAGGAATTCCAGTCTGTAACTCCCTCAGTATCCATATCCATATCTCTCAACCACTCAGCAGCTCCATCTTTCAGAGAGAAAGGAAAGAGCACTTGCTTCACCTGATCTTGTGTCACTCCAGCTGTTAATGGAATAGAACAGCAGTAGGTGACAAATTTCTCCATATGCGTCGCAGGATCCTCAGCAGCTGTCCCTCCAAACATATTTCGTTCCACCAAATTGATATAAGATGGCCGAATCTCGAATGTTCCATTGGTAGTAGTGGGCAGCTTAAATCCTTGTGGGATAGAAGCTAAGGTCGGCTCAGAGTGACTGGCTAAAGTAGGCATGATGGGAGCTTTGGGAATTTCAGTGATAACTGGAATGTCAGGAATAGGAATTTCGTCCTCTTCCAAATCGTAGGACCGATCGGCTGACTCAGTGGAGCTCGCCGTTCCGACGTCAAGTATACTCAAGTCTTCTACTTGACCCACTTCTTGATTAAATTTTCGTCTGTAGCGAAAAGTCCGCTCAGGCTCAGGATTAAAAGGAATAATCTCGGACCTGTTAGACCTGGGCATAAACGGAACTAACAAGAAAGTGTGAGAACGGTCTCAAGGAACTGGGTTCCCTGAGACAAAAAGACAAAATAAACACAAAAAGACTAAACAATTGTTGCCTCCCCGGCAACGGCGCCAAATTTGATGTGGCTAAAGTCGTATTACCAAATCAAAGTAAAACTATCTCAGGACTAACAAGAATAGCTAGTAGTAAGACAGGTATCGAATCCACAGGGAGACGGTAAAAGCTAAGTCTGAGAGTATTTAAGCTGTCTGGAAGTAACCGATTTCTGGGGGTTTGTTTGTTTTGATTCTATTAAACTAATTGCAAGTAATTAAACGAAGGTTTAAACGATATTATTAAAAGTCTAGTATTTACGGTTCACTAGGTCAATCAGTCGAGGTTATTCAATCAATTGCTAAATCTATCAAGTTGTTTAAGGTCATAAGATCGGTCGACTCAATTATGCCCTTTAGATCGATTATAACATGCGGTCGCTATGATTAGATACTCTCTATTTGATTATCGCAGCCTATATTAATTCTAACCCGGTCGGCGATAGGATCAATTTGCTACACTAATTAATAACTCAGGCCTTAAGTTGATTAACTAGAAGAATTACAATAATCAAACAACAACTTTAACGATATTAATAGCAACTAATTAATTTTCCCTTTTTGATTAACCTAGATCCCCTTCATCCTAGATGAGGGGATTAGCTACTCATAACTTTAATAGAAACAACAATAATGATTAAAGAGGAAGACATGATTGAAAGTATAGAACAATAATTAATTAACATAAAACAATCAAAGATTAATTAATGAAGAAAGATTAGTACCATGCAAGGGAAAGATTAGGGTTCTAGAGAGTTTTCCAGCAATATCCCAGCAAAATACAACGTAGTCTAACAATAAAACACGAGTCTTTAATTTATAACAAAAGATTAACGTTTTAGGAAATTCCGGAAATAAGCCCGCCAGAGAGGATCCTCGATCGAGTCAGAGGACAGCTGCTCGATCGAGTCAGCAGTGACTCGATCGAGGAACTTGCTTCACAGGTCATTTCTTTCTCGTCTTTCACTTCTAGTCTTCGTGATTCCTCGTTTCCCGTGCCATGCTTCGTGTATTCTTCTATGCCCTCTCCGCCATGCTAATCTTAGCTTGATCATACTCATAATGAGTCATTTCTGCATCAAAACACAAAATAGCGGCAGTATCGACAATTCATTGAAATAAAGCATATAAATGATATAAGAGGCACGAAATGGTATGTAAAATGGTATAAAGGGAGCTATAAAAGTATATATGAAAGTGATACATCATGTCCCCGACAATAATGCGATCACAATTGTCGATCATATTGATCACATATTTAAATCTCATACCAAGAATACGAAAGGGATGATACATTACATATATAGTCAACTGGTCCACACATATCGGTAATGATTGGCTGGCTAGAGTTTGACATTACTGTCGTGCGACGGTGGTGATCAGTTGATCCCTTGAGGTCACGCCTTAAGGACGATTCCCTTAATTGAAAAGGTTAATTAATTGTATGCCGATACAGATTAATTAATTCCTTAAAATTGAACAAATTATTATTATAAGAGAGAAAATGACATCTTATTATAATGTGATTAAATAAGATTTTATTTAGTAATTTAAGAAGTTATATTACTAAAATTAATCGGTGTTTGCGAAACACGCGAAATGAGAATGATAAGTTAGTTATAATTACAAGATGTTGTGAATTATACTAACTAGTAATTAAATGACCATTTTTATGTGAAAGTAATTTTAAATTACTAGTCAATTTGTTAAATGTGATTTATTTAATTTGTAAATGATATTTAATTTGTTAAATATGCATTTTAAATTAAAACATGACATAAGACATGTCACATGTCACATGACATACAATTGTACAATTGACAAAAATAAAATGGACTCCATATTATACGATAACCGAAATTAGGTGGGTTTTTTAGTAGTTTTGTCTTATTCATTTGTCTTGTCCATTTGTCTATGACAATTGATAGTGACATGACTATGCAAAAGACTTACACATTTGTCTTGGGAAGATAAAAAGAAAAAATGAGAAGGACCTAAAGGTCCTCCTAACCCACCGGTTTTCATACACAATTGAGAGAATTAATTTTCTCAATTTATTCATTCTTCTTATGTTTAATAAAAACAATACCTTCTCTCTCTTGTTCTTCATAAAATTCATTTTTATGAATCTAATTTGTACAAATCAAACACTAATAATACTAGTAGTAGTATATGAGTATTAGTAACCGATTTTAAGGTAAACCACATTACAAATATCTAGTACATGTTAGTTTGTGGGATTAAGGGATAGTCTTGGGTGCTACTAATTGGAGGGCTTCTATTTTGAAGTCATGAATGTTCATCCATTATTGGAAAGCTCAAGAACTAACAAGAAGGAGATCTTGTTGGTGCCCATTTGACCGAAATTTAGATGGTGAGAAATTGATTTTCTTATCTCTTCTTATTTAGTTTGCATGCATAAGATTTTTAATTAATTTTATGACTAAATTAATTTAGAACATATATGATTATGTTATGTAATGAGATATAGATTTCCAACAACTAGTGCAATAATAATTTCTAAAAATCCCGCACAACATTCACGTACCAAACACATTGAAATAAGACATCATTTTATTCGAGACCATGTTGAGAAGGGGAATATAAAACTTGAATTTTGTAGTACTGAAAAACAATGGGCAGACATTTTGACAAAATCATTAGCGAGAGAACGATTTGAGACTTTACGGTTGGAAATTGGTTTAATCAGTGGTACCTAAGTTTCAATACACGTTCAATTTTTCTATGACTGACTAGTTAAGTTAAGATTGTATGACTGTGTCCGTATATTGCGTTGCATTATTAATTTCGTTATTGGAATCTATATTTGTTATAAATTTCTAATTGTTATTTAGAATTTTATTATTTATACAAACCTAATTTCTTATAAAATAAATATGACACACCATATCTTTTATATTTCCAATTCACAAAAATCTTTCCTAAATTGCTATTCATGATACACGACTAAATACACTCTACAAACAATTCAAATTCCTAATTCTTATCTTTTACCTTATTAATTCTATCACTTAATTTCCATACCTACCATAACTCATATTCCTAATTGACACTTACCATAATTGCATACAACTTGCTAAACCTAGACCTAGACTACTTCTATATCTACCCCTCCCTTACGTGTAACCCGTCCAACACATCCCACTTGCATACTTTTTATCATCTCAAAAAATTTACCATCATCACAATCTCCTTCTTTACACAACCATCACCATCACTTCCTTTTCTCAACTATCACCATCAACATGAATCCAATCCATGCAAAAGCCACCCGATCATCAACCCGTCACCACCAAAACCGCCACTTTCATAATCAAACATCACCACTACCACCACATGATCCCAATTCCGCTAATTTTCCTTCACCTAAACCAAACCCAACTACTCCCCTATTTCGTGGTCGGGACGAGTCGATGTCCGAAGGTAAATGGCGCCGCCTTTTTAAAGGAAAAAATAAGGTAGTTGTTGATGAAAGTGAAGATGTGGAGGAACCCGAGGTTATAGTTCGGAATGGTGTTGCTCGTACCTTGCTTCGAGATGTTTCGAAAGCCGCAACAAAGGAAGGATTAAATCGTGTTCGGCTTACTCATGACGAAAGCATCCTAGTTAATCGAGTTTTAAGGTATTCTATTCATGGAGGAAGGTACTATCCGAAATCTTGGTTGATTAATGTTCCCGCTCTTAAATTCTTTGTTGATTTTCTTGATTTTCAAGGGTGGAGTCACATTTGTCAGTTTTCGGGTCCTATTTATCCAGTTGAGGTGGTTCAATTCTTTGCTAGTGTATCAATTAAGAAAGGAGTCTTGCATGCGGTTGTTAATGGGGTTGATGTTGTAATACCCAGGATATTTAAGAACGCTGTTGACCGACCTTGTTGACCAAATAGACCTTAGGGATGAATGGGTGAGGGATCAGGCTTGTAACATGAGCTTTATAAGATTGTTTACTTGACCTAGCTGAGGCTACTCGGCCGAGTATCACCTATACTCAACCGAGTAGAGCCTACTCGGCCGAGTACTCCCGTACTCGACCGAGTATGGCTGCTGTCGACACGTTAAATATAAAATGCAAGTTCGCGAGATTCATTTAATTTCCCATTTTCCTCGACAGTTTCTCTTTCTCTAACCCTAGCCTATCTCCCTCTCCTATCACCCCATCTCTTCACACTCTAATGTATATAGCCTAAACCCCCACCATGGGAAGGACGGGATTCGCTAGCGAAGGATGATGTGTGTGGTGGCCGTCTATGTCACCGCCGATGCGTATTGTTAGGTAAGTCTCTGCCTTGTGTTCTTTTGGGTGATTCTTTGAGTATAGTTGTGTAATAGGAGGTGGTTATCATTGTTAGGATGCTTATTGGAGTCGTGCGTGGCTGGGTATGGATGTCTTACATGCTTTGCGACGAGGTAGGGTTTCCTACTCAGTTTTACTGTTAATTGTTATGGCATGATTGTTTCGTGATTATTGTTAACTGCTGATCATCGGAGTATGGGCGTTGTTGTGACGGTGTTGGTGTGGAGAGGTTGTGACAGCTGTGATGCTGTGTGTTGTGGTTGTGGTGGAGTCACTTGCGGGAGTGGCTTCACACCCTAGTTCGGCCTCCGTGGAACCCGCCACGGGAGGGGATGTGCACATTAAGGGACAGGGATTTGTTTTAGTCGCTCGTTGATGAGCTGGACTTGGTGGGATCGGTGCGGTCACCCATCGGCGCGTGGATTACCCGTTGCGATGGGTAATCGCGGGGCTACACACTTCGGTGTGTAGTCGGTTACTATGTGAGATCGGGAGACCGGGGAGTGTGGATGATCAGCTAGTTACCTTATTGCTTGCCTTATATTAATTGAGTAATACTGACCCCGTGTTGTGTTTGTAAAACCTGCGGTGATCCATTCGGTGATGGTGAGCAGTTGGCTTAGCAGGTACTGTTGATTGTGGCTGCTACGATTGGAGGGATCGAGTCATCACGCTACCATTATAGAGATGCTGTGTCATGAGTGTTGTAGTTGTATATTTGGTGTAAAGAGTTTGTATGGAGTCGTATTGTATGAGATATATTAATATTTTATAATTATTCTTTTATTGTCTAATTTGATCTACTTCCTCGGGAAACCAAGATGGTGACACCGTCATACACTAGGATGGTCCTTGGTAAGGCGTCCTGGTGTGCGGGGGTGTTACAAAGTGGTATCAGAGCCGACGATTTTGGAACCTGAACCAATGAATCTAATGAATGTAGGGTGTCAACTAAAATGAACCTGGTGTATGTGCGTAGGGAGCCCCAGCCGATGCTAGATTTTGGGTGAGAAGGCGCCCTCATTTCAAAATCATGGCCCCATCGAACTTAAGCCAGACACGGGAAAAGGGTAGCTAGTGAGAGTCGCTGATTGATTAATGATGATTGTTGTGTGCATCTATGTTTATGATAATATGTGTCAAGGTGTTTAGAGTGGGTGATGGAATGGTTGCGATGTGCGACCAGAGGCAAGTTAATCAATTGTTAAACGGTGATTGCGTTGTGTAGTGATTGTTGCCTGGTAAATGTGGTTAAGGTGTATATTTAGTGAGTAGGGGAATCTGTGATGATGTGTTATAGGAGCTAAACCATGCAGGTACAGTAATTAATTGCTAAGTATGCTAAAAGGTAGGGTGTAGTCGTTTCATAGCAAAGTGAGGAATGAAGGTAGAAACGATGATCGAATTGGTAGTGGATGTACAAAATACGTGTTGATATGTGTTTGTGTGGTAGAACTAAGCTCTAATAGTGACGAGCCGGTTGCACGGAACTCTGAACGATGTTATTTATTTTGCAGGAACAATGAAAATTTATGATTTCCTCTTCACTTTTGGAAACTCGACCGAGTAGAGTACTGTACTCGGCCGAGTAGACCATACTCGGCCGAGTATAAAGCTACTCGACCGAGTGTCCGTTTGGTGAAAATTATATTCGCTACTGTCCTTGAAAACTCGATCGATCAAGGAGGATACTCGACCGAGTAGTCGACACTCGGCCGAGTATACCCAACACTCGACCGAGTATTGCTGTAGCGGGACTTACACGGGTTATACAAAAACCCTATTTTTGTCCCATTCTTTCTTATTTCCGCCTCCCATCTTCAACTCCATACCCTTCCTTTCTCAAGCTTTTGGGGTCAATCCTTGGTGATTAATTCATTCTCCATTGCTATAAACAAATCTAAGGTAAGGTTTTAAGTCGATTTCTCTCTTTATTTTCAAAGTTATGGTATAATTTCAGCTATACTTCGAATTCTCTTTGTGAGCATCTGAAATCGAGTATTCATCTTACTAATTCTTGGATTTAATCGTATATAAACCTCGTGTATGCTCTTGGTTAAGCAATTTCATGGTTTAAAATTTGATTTCTATATCCTGGGGTTGCTAAAAACGAAACCCTCTTTGATTGATGTTTATCCTTTGGTTTGAGACAACATAAAGCTTCTAATCATATAATTTGTAAGGTATTTGGTGATTTTCTGATAAAATTTGTCTTAAAAGATCGTTTCAAAATCTGTATACAATTGAAAACAGTCCGTCTTTTGCAATAAGAGTTGTTGTGTCAATCCCCTGTTAAAACTCGTTCTTTTGCAGTATGGTGAATACCAGAGGCTTACCTACAAAAAGAACTCGTGTTAATGTCCAGCTTGAGACGGGTCAGTCAAGCCGTGAACCTGTAGTTCCACCAGTGGAGGCACATCCATCGGTAATATTCTATGATTTCAATCACCGTAAGGCTTTTGTGGACCTTATGCGTCGTCCATTCTGTCCCACCCGCTGTATTAATCCTGGTATTCTTGAGACTTTAGGGATCAAAGAGGACATAGTTCACATCTTTCGGATTCTGGGTATGGAGGGGTTATATCACCTGAGGAAGAAATCCTACCCCCACTTGACCTTGGAGTTTTTTAGCTCCTATGTTTATGACAAAAAGGGAAAGACTGTCTCTTTTCGACTCATGAATGAGGATCATGAGCTTACCCTAGACGAGTTTGCTGATCATTTGGGTCTAAAGGCGGAGGGGGAGGGGTACCTTAGTGATGTGGCCAAGAACAGTGGTGCACCTCTTTACCTTCCATATTTGACTGGCAAACCTGCCCCTAGTGCCAGTGCCATGCTGATCAATGATGTGCAGCACGTTTCCCTTCGTATGTTTCTGAGGATGTTGACCTGTTTGCTGTACTCGAGAGACGACGTGAGCAAGCTTAATTCTCAAGAGGTCATGTTGCTTATGTCTTATCTTAACCTACACCGTCAGAAACCGTTCTACTACAGTGCTCCAGGGGTAGTGTGCTCTAGTCTTGAGCGCATGGCACAGTCCGATACCCGACACATTGCTTGCGGGGCCATAGTGACCCGCCTAGCTCAGCGCCTGACAGATTTTGAGGCCCCACCTCCGGAGAGGGATGAGTATGTAGAGACTGTTCCTACCATGGACGCTCAGTACTTGGGTCAGAACAGATGGTTGAGGAGGATGGATTGTAAGACCCCGTATTTTATTAAGTTGGATAAAATTCTTTTAATTGCTATTTCGAATTTAATTACATCATTTAACGATTTATATATATATGCTTAGCTAATTAATTAATTTCATCATAATTCGATACGTTAATTTTAATAATCATTAATAAGTTTATTTAAAGTTAGTTCGAGTTTATTGAAGTTAGTTCGACTTTATTTATTTAATAATTTCCGTTTCTTTACGAGTCCTTATGAAAGTTGTTTTAAGTGAACCCGAGATGGATTTTGGGAACAAAACCGTCCAATTAGCTATTTTGAGCTTATTTCACTAAATTAGCAATTTTTATTAATATCCGTTAGTTTCGTAAAAATCGTTAATAACTCCGATTCGAATCGAATTCCTATTATTTCCGTTAGCTGGCTGAGTTTATTTTATTTTCACTCATTAAATTTATTTATTATTGATTCCGTTTTATTACTGAAACTTTTACTAAAACCGATTTTATTAACTCGAGACGGTTTTAAAAACGAGCGAAATTACTTAACGATGAAGAAAGATACGTATAATAAATAGCAGGCTAGCAGGCTGTTGTCTCATTTCCAATTTCTCACGTCTCTTTTCTTCTTCTTCTTCGTTCTTTTTTTCTTCTTCTGGCGATTTTTATTTCCTTTTCAAAATTTGATCTGTTAATCGACGTCGGTGCTTCGTTCCTTATCCGTTTTCAACTATTTTTGTTCCATAGCGCTCCTCTCGTCGTTCTCGTCATTCCGATGTAAGTAACATTCATTTTCGTCATGTATTTTTACAAACCCAATTTATACTTTCAGCTTTATTTATTATAAGACGGTTGTAAGTCTGAGATAGACGGGCAATTTTAGTAGAAGATTTGTTAGTCATAAATGATTAGTTCAATCGGAAAAAGGTAACAATGATAGGTTACTCAATATTACTTGTAAAATATGTTTATTTCGAATGCTGGTTAGTCTGTTTTATAATTGAGACGGTGTATAATTATATATAGGGATCCTTATGGATGTTAATTAGTCAGTTGTATAGTTGAGACGGTGTATACTGATATGTGGAGATGATTGAGACGGTGTATACTGACCTCTAGGGATCATTTGGGATGCTAGCTAGTAAGTGGTATATTTAAGACGGTGTATGCTGACATGTATGCATTGTTTTGGGTGATAATTGGTGTGTTTTATAGTTGAGACGGTGTATACTGACATGTAGGGATTGTTTTGGACTGATTTGGACTCTGTGTTGGGGCGATTTTTGTAGTCTTTAGGGACTGTTTTTGAGTTGCTTTACACTTGTGGATTTCCGCTCTAAAACCGTTTTAAATGCTGACTTAGTTGGCTCAGCTATGACTGTTTTTAGGCGCGAGAATGGAGTTTTAAGGGGACGATTGGTACTGCTTTTTTTTTGAGGGCGGGGACGAGAGCTGTCATCGTGGGTTTTCACTTTGCATTTGAGGACTGGAGTTGGGGTCGAACTTAGGCATCTTTTGGGTTCTGTTTTGGACTGATTTTTGGGTCAGGTTATGAAGTAGGGTGAAGGGTGGCTATGGGTAGTCGGGTGGTGGTCGTGTCGGACTCCTAGTGGCCTGGCTGTAGCTTAGCTGTGGCCTGGCAGTGGCCTAGCTGTGGCCTGGCCGTGGCCTAGGCAGTGGCCTAGCTAAGTCACGAGTTTGAGTCCATGTGTAGTTGGTGGTTAGGCCGAGTTTGAGGTTGTCATTATAACTTTTGAGCCGTGTCTATAAATTGTTTTGACGCTAGTTTTGTTTATTTAAAATATAATTAAATTAATTTCCGTCTCATATTTTATATAACGATAATTCGTTAATATCGTCCCTTCACATAATTATTTTAGGTGACTCATATGTGGTTGAAGATGAAGAGTAATTTTGGGTTTTTGAAGCTTTCTCAAGTTATTGCTTGTCTCTTTGCTAGCGTAAGGTAACTATTCCGAGTTACTCGACGAATTAATGTCACATTAGTAGTAGGTGTTGTGTTTGTTGTTTGATAAGTGTTTAGGTGATTGATAATGTATTACTTTCGTTTTTCACATGATAGAAATTGGAAATAGCATGAGAATGATATTGTGATAAATTTTGTGATTTGGGCCAAAGTAGGCAAAGACTCGAGTGGGCCGGGCCGATGACCGAACGAGTTTGGTCAAACTAGGTTTAAACCGGTCAGCCTCGATTTGACCGATGACCCGTCGCGGGACTCGGGTCGAGGGTTTGTCTTTGAGGTGAGATTAGTTGTTATTGGAGGTTTTATGTTATGCCTTGATATTTGTAATTATCATTTCACATGTTAGTTGTTGGATGCTTTGGATGCCTTATGCTTAGTCTTGTTGCCTCTTTGCCATTTTAGCTTGTTCTCATGAATTATGAGATTAACGGTTAGCTGGAATTTGGATTATTATTGATATGGGAGATACTGTTGGATTGTCAGCTAAATATGCTCTTGCGTAACCTTTCATATGCTAGGGTGTGTATGATCATTTGAGTGTGCAAGTTTGGACTCTTTGCCTCTCTTATGGTTAATTGGGTGTCCTACTTGTCTTGTGTGGTGTGGGATAAAATATTCAAGCTGGGACCTAGATTGGTTTTATTTAGGTCCTAGGTGAGTATTTCGGCCTTCATCATAGATAGGTCTTTATAGTCTTTGACGAGTGTATGTTCACTGCTCAATAGCCTTTGTGTTCCCGACTTGGTGGGTTTATATCCAAGTTGGGGCATGACCTCGTTACTTATTTTGAGAGTAAGTGGTCAGCTTAAGTACTAGCCAACCCTTTGGTGGACTCCTTAGGGTACTCACTTGGTTTTATAAAATAGTGGGTCTTGGGTGCGGTGGTGTGTATCCGCATGTCTAGGTCTATGCAGATTTAGGACTAGGGTTGTGTTGTGTCTTGGCCATGTTTTGATAGAACCTCCGAGCCGGGATACCGGTTCGATTACCTTCCCTACCTCGTGGTATAGACTCGAGTTCTGAGTGACTATTGACGGTGCTAAGAACTTATGCCCGTCTTTGATATATTGTCCTTTCTTGTTTGATGATTCTATGAATCATAGAAGGTGAGATGCAAGCCGGCTATGGTTGATAGAGTTTGGATTCCCGTATGTTATGTGATTCACATGATAGTGTAGTATGAGTCGGTCTAGTATTCGCATGCTAGGACTATGTGTTGTTATATTGTTGTTCACATGATAAGCACGATTGTCTAGCATCTATATGCTAAGGCTATGTGTTATTCATATTCATATTCTTATGTTTACATGTTATATTAATTATGACATTTCGTGGCTGGGAGAACTCGGAGTTACTCCCCACTGACTGTGGCTTTCGTATTTGTATAAAATGCGAATGACAGGAAGGTGATGCATATATGGGGTACATGGACGAGCCAGCGAGCAAAGTAACCTTGGGACCTAGATTGGCTTTATTTTATTGTGACACTTAAACACATTTTATGTCACATACATTTTAGGGACATATGTCTCCCTCTTTACATTTGGTTTGTATAACTTTGTTTCGCGACTTTAGCGATGTTTCATTCATGAGATTTATTTTGGACCTTGCATGTTTGACACCTTCCTATTTGGATATTTTTATAACAGGTTCAGGTTTTAAAAATTACAGGTTTTTACCCAAATGAACCTATTACAAACATATCCATGCAGTTTTTAATCTAGAATTACGTGTTTACTTTTCCGCAATAAATGAGGGTGTCACAGTTGGTATCAGAGCATATTTGCTCCCGACGCACGTTTGTGCACCCCAATATAAAAAACTTGACCTTAAAATAATAAAATTGAGAGATGTGTAGGATAGGTAGACTTAGGACCTTATGTTGTAGTCTCTTTGTGTTTGCTCTTTGTTAGGTACTAACCTGTTTGTTGATTGTCATTTAATAATTGTTGCGTTCTTGGATCAATGACCGTGAGCTTGTCTATAGCTAATGGAGTTATTACCCTTATTATAAAGAAATTTTTGAACTAAAGGTTTTGAAAATATTTTAATGTTTTTTCACTGGTTTTAACGTCAATTAGTGTTAAAGCTTGTTATTGGAGACGTGTGATAATTAGTTTTATCATTTGTTGGTGTAAAAATGTATTTTTATGTCTTTGAATTGGAATATTGATGTTCTTGAGTGATCGCCAAGAGTATCTCCGTTCCATTGAAAGGACACTTATATTTTACGAAGATCAAGATTTAGTGCCTATTGCTGAGGATTGAAGATTTGTTCAACCTTTGAAGAATGCTTCTACTTCCTTGAAGATGTTTCTCGTTCTTTTTGTATCTCTCCTTATTCTTAATCTCTTGGTGCTTATCCTCCTTCTAAACTCCCTTCTGTTTTACTTTAAAAGCTACACTTGTACTCCTAACTTGTCCATTGTTCTTTGCTTATCCTCCCTTAACGCCATTAGATAGTACTCTTTCTTGTGAGGAATGTTGACCTTGGTTGGAAAATTCGACTTTTGAGGAGATTGTTTGTGTCTGACCCTTAACCCTGGCTTTGAGAAGTCGTGATGTTAGAAAGACTTAGGTAATCTGATGAGACATACTTAGTGATTCTTATACCTAGTTCCTTGACAAATTGAGTATAATCGATTGGTGGATTCTTTGTGTTAGGAATGAGTTGCCTATGTAATTTAAGATATAGAACTTGGCTTTGTTGTTTATGTTTGGGATTTGAAAGCTTAGTAGGTTGAGCGTCGTCGCCTTAGGAGTAAACATGAGATAAGTTTAGAATATGAATTTGGAAGAAAACCCATTTTTAGATGTTAACAATCCCGTATAGATTGGGGATGTGATTTGGTGTTAGTTGTTCCTTGAGAACATTGTTGAGAAGTCTTTGTCAATTCATTCTTTGGTTTTTAAAACTTTGAGGTTGTGTCGAGTGCTTGAGATAAAGAGATGCTTTTATACTTGAGTGGTAGATTTGATTTAGGGAAATTCTAATATGTGATAAGATAGGTGGAAGAAGTATCTAACCGATTTATCACCCCTTAAGCGAGCATTTATTTTACCTTGACCCTTGTTTTGGGATTTGGTCGTTGTGTTATGAAGGTACAATACCCTAATAGGCGTGACCTTGTTAGAGAGAACCTTAAGTTTTAGGAAGCGTATGGATTAAGCCTTAAAATCTTCTTTCGTACCATCAATCGTTTTTCCCCCTTTCGTTCATACATTGGTTGTACTTGATTCTTAAGTATAAAAGTTTACTCGTTATTTCCTTGTCTTGAATACCTTCCTAATTCTAATATCTCTTACTGGTTGTTAACTAGTTATCTTTATGATTCGACTCTTTTAGTCTCACATCTTGACATGTTCATATATTCCTTTTTAAATTTCCTATCATTTCCTGACCTGGTTATTACCTTTGTTTCCTTAGTGGAGTGATGACATTGTGGTTTGAGATTTGAGTATCTGGCATTTCCTTGTTGTCTAATTTCCCTTTCTCCTTGATCATGAGCGTTACCGTCCATACCTCCTTTCCTCGCTTCATCTTGCTCCTCCTTTAAGTTTGACACTCGTATCTTGTGAAACTCTATCTTTGACATCCTCGTAATTTTGACTTCAATTTTTTTTTACCCTATGAAAGTCATTATAGCTCTCTTGTTGGTTAAGTTTGAGCTCTCTTAACATACTTTGTTTTTATGCTATCTAAGTTACTTTCCTTTTTGTACAACTTCTAAACTTTCAAGCTACCAGTTTCGATTCATTCTTAAAAGTTTATGTCACTTCTGCAAACCTAACCTATTTTTGAAGACTTGAAAATGAAAATTTGATTTAGTTCCCTATTCCTTCCTTGAATATAAACTCATTTATCGTAATTTTAATTACTAGACCCGAGATTTCTTTAAATTTTATCCAATTTCTATTAACTTTGATCTATTTATGACTTCTTTGTCAAAGTTTAATGTTACACTTTCAGGGATTTGACCCCAATTGGGTTTAAAAGTGAAACCTTTATTTCTATTTTGGTTTTTTGCAAAAGAAAATTTGAGTAGATTACCTTTCTCTTATTTTGATTTTAACGTTGATCGGATGTTAGAACTAGTTATTGGAAACGTTTGATAACTTGTTCTACGCTTGTCGGCGAATAGTATTTGTTTTAAATTTGTCTCTGACTTGGAAAGTTAGCGTTCTTGTGTGCACGACAAGAGCATTTCCGTTCCATGAATGAGACTTATATTTTTGAAAACTCTTCATTAATGTTTTTGAAGGTATTTTGATTTTGATTTATACAAATGATTTGCCTTTTGACCTTATCTTTGATTT
Organism: Silene latifolia; assembly: GCF_048544455.1. Taxonomy (NCBI): domain Eukaryota; kingdom Viridiplantae; phylum Streptophyta; class Magnoliopsida; order Caryophyllales; family Caryophyllaceae; genus Silene; species Silene latifolia. Next base: position 35,948,484 of record NC_133533.1, read on the forward strand.
GGAATGTGATGTTCTTGAATACGTAACGAGAACACTTCCGTTCCTCTGATGAGGGTCTGGTTCTGTCGGAAAATTTTAGTTGAAGCTCTTGAAAGAATTTTGATTCTTACGATAAGTGACCTTTTAAATGTTTTGGTTACCGATTCCAATTCCAGTTTTATTTTTATAACCTTTCATTTATACTTTCATGTTTCGAGGACGAAATTTTTTAAAAGATGGGGTGATTGTAACACCCCGTATTTTATTAAGTTGGATAAAATTCTTTTAATTGCTATTTTGAATTTAATTACATCATTTAACGATTTATATATATATGCTTAGCTAATTAATTAATTTCATCATAATTCGATACGTTAATTTTAATAATCATTAATAAGTTTATTTAAAGTTAGTTCGAGTTTATTGAAGTTAGTTCGAGTTTATTTATTTAATAATTTCCGTTTCTTTACGAGTCCTTATGAAAGTTGTTTTAAGTGAACCCGAGATGGATTTTGGGAACAAAACCGTCCAATTAGCTATTTTGAGCTTATTTCACTAAATTAGCAATTTTTATTAATATCCGTTAGTTTCGTAAAAATCGTTAATAACTCCGATTCGAATCGAATTCCTATTATTTCCGTTAGCTGGCTGAGTTTATTTTATTTTCACTCATTAAATTTATTTATTATTGATTCCGTTTTATTACTGAAACTTTTACTAAAACCGATTTTATTAACTCGAGACGGTTTTAAAAACGAGCGAAATTACTTAACGATGAAGAAAGATACGTATAATAAATAGCAGGCTAGCAGGCTGCTGTCTCATTTCCAATTTCTCACGTCTCTTTTCTTCTTCTTCGTTCTTTTTTTTTCTTCTTCTGGCGATTTTTATTTCCTTTTCAAAATTTGATCTATTAATCGACGTCGGTGCTTCGTTCCTTATCCGTTTTCAACTATTTTTGTTCCATAGCGCTCCTCTCGTCGTTCTCGTCATTCCGATGTAAGTAACATTCATTTTCGTCATGTATTTTTACAAACCCAATTTATACTTTCAGCTTTATTTATTATAAGACGGTTGTAAGTGCTGAGATAGACGGGCTGGTAGAAGATTTGTTAGTCATAAATGATTAGTTCAATCGGAAAAAGGTAACAATGATAGGTTACTCAATATTACTTGTAAAATATGTTTATTTCGAATGCTGGTTAGTCTGTTTTATAATTAAGACGGTGTATAATTATATATAGGGATCCTTATGGATGTTAATTAGTCAGTTGTATAGTTGAGACGGTGTATACTGATATGTGGAGATGATTGAGACGGTGTATACCGACCTCTAGGGATCATTTGGGATGCTAGCTAGTAAGTGGTATATTTAAGACGGTGTATCTTTGACATGTATGCATTGTTTTGGGTGATAATTGGTGTGTTTTATAGTTGAGACGGTGTATACCGACATGTAGGGATTGTTTTGGACCGATTTGGACTCGTGTTGGGGCGATTTTTGTAGTCTTTAGGACCTTTTTTGAGTTGCTTTACACTTGTGGATTTCCGCTCTAAAACCGTTTTAAATGCTGACTTAGTTGGCTCAGCTATGACTGTTTTTAGGCGCGAGAATGGAGTATTAAGGGGACGATTGGTACTCTGTTTTGGGCAGGGACGAGAGCTGTCATCGTGGGTTTTCACTTTGCATTTGAGGACTGGAGTTGGGGTCGAACTTAGGCATCTTTTGGGTTCTGTTTTGGACTGATTTTTGGGTCGGAGTTATGAAGTAGGGTGAAGGGTGGCTATGGGTAGTCGGGTGGTGGTCGTGTCGGACTCCTAGTGGCCTGGCTGTAGCTTAGCTGTGGCCTGGCAGTGGCCTAGCTGTGGCCTGGCCGTGGCCTAGGCAGTGGCCTAGCTAAGTCACGAGTTTGAGTCCATGTGTAGTTGGTGGTTAGGCCGAGTTTGAGGTTGTCATTATAACTTTTGAGCCGTGTCTATAAATTGTTTTGACGCTAGTTTGGTTTATTTAAAATATAATTAAATTAATTTCCGTCTCATATTTTATATAACGATAATTCGTTAATATCGTCCCATCACATAATTATTTTAGGTGACTCATATGTGGTTGAAGATGAAGAGTAATTTTGGGTTTTTGAAGCTTTCTCAAGTTATTGCTTGTCTCTTTGCTAGCGTAAGGTAACTATTCCGAGTTACTCGACGAATTAATGTCACATTAGTAGTAGGTGTTGTGTTTGTTGTTTGATAAGTGTTTAGGTGATTGATAATGTATTACTTTCGTTTTTCTCATGATAGAAATTGGAAATAGCATGAGAATGATATTGTGATAAATTTTGTGATTTGGGCCAAAGTAGGCAAAGACTCTGAGCTGGGCCAGATTGACCGAACGAGTTTGGTCAAACTAGGTTTAAACCGGTCAGCCTCGATTTGACCGATGACCCGTCGCGGGACTCGGGTCGAGGGTTTGTCTTTGAGGTGAGATTAGTTGTTATTGGAGGTTTTATGTTATGCCTTGATATTTGTAATTATCATTTCACATGTTGGTTGTTGGATGCTTTGGATGCCTTATGCTTAGTCTTGTTGCCTCTTTGCCATTTTAGCTTGTTCTCATGAATTATGAGATTAACGGTTAGCTGGAATTTGGATTATTATTGATATTGGAGATACTGTTGGATTGTCAGCTAAATATGCTCTTGCGTAACCTTTCATATGCTAGGGTGTGTATGATCATTTGAGTGTGCAAGTTTGGACTCTTTGCCTCTCTTATGGTTAATTGGGTGTCCTACTTATCTTGTGTGGTGTGGGCTAAAATATTCAAGCTGGGACCTAGATTGGTTTTATTTAGGTCCTAGGTGAGTATTTCGGCCTTCATCATAGATAGGTCTTTATAGTCTTTGACGAGTGTATGTTCACTGCTTAATAGCCTTTGTGTTCCTGATTTGGTGGGTTTATATCCAAGTTGGGGCATGACCTCGTTACTTATTTTGAGAGTAAGTGGTCAGATTAAGTACTGGCCAACCCTTTGGTGGACTCCTTAGGGTACTCACTTGGTTTTATAAAATAGTGGGTCTTGGGTGCGGTGGTGTGTATCCGCATGTCTAGGTCTGCGCAGATTTAGGACTAGGGTTGTGTTGTGTCTTGGCCATGTTTTGATAGAACCTCTGAGCCAGGATACCGGTTCGATTACCTTCCCTACCTCGTGGTATAGACTCGAGTTACAGAGTGACTATTGACCGTGCTAAGAACTTATGCCTGTCTTTGATATATTGTCCTTTCTTGTTTGATGATTATATGAATCATAGAAGGTGAGATGCAAGCCGGCTATGGTTGATAGAGTTTGGATTCCCGTATGTTATGTGATTCACATGATAGTGTAGTATGAGTCGGTCTAGTATTCACATGCTAGGACTATGTGTTGTTATATTGTTGTTCACATGATAAGCACGATTGTCTAGCATCTATATGCTAAGGCTATGTGTTATTCATATTCATATTCTTATGTTTACATGTTATATTAATTATGACATTTCGTGGCTGGGAGAACTCGGAGTTACTCCCCACTGACTGTGGCTTTCGTATTTGTATAAAATGCGAATGACAGGAAGGTGATGCATATATGGGGTACATGGACGAGCTAGCGAGCAAAGTAACCTTGGGACCTAGATTGGCTTTATTTTATTGTGACCCTTAAACACATTTTATGTCACATACATTTTAAGGACATATGTCTCCCTCTTTGCATTTGGTTTGTATAACTTTGTTTCGCGACTTTAGCGATGTTTCATTCATGAGATTTATTTTGGACCTTGCATGTTTGACACCTTCCCATTTGGATATTTTTATAACAGGTTCAGGTTTTAAAAATTACAGGTTTTTACCCAAATGAACCTATTACAAACATATCCATGCAGTTTTTAATCTAGAATTACGTGTTTACTTTTCCGCAATAAATGAGGGTGTCACATGAATGACGGGTCTTATGCCTGGAGGGTGAGGGGATCTATGTGGATGGTGCTTCCAGACCCAGCTCGCCTCCCTGTTGTTGATCATTTGGCTGAGTGGGAGCCTTCTGCTATTCCTAGGCCTGCGCCCCAGACCAACCTGATTGACCCAAGGATCCTCTTGGACCTACCTGAGCCTGTCACCGTGCCTGAGGGGCAGCAGCAGGCACCTCCCCCACCTCGAGAGCGTCGTAGGGTGAGGCAGTCCAGGGTAGGCCCGGTTGTACCTGAGCCCTCTTACTCCGCCCCTGACTTCTACCCTTACCAGTACTCGCCCTACCCCACAGTGCATGACCCCAGGATGCAGCCGAGTTACCTGGCTGAGCGGATCTCCACTACTTTGATGCTCCGCAACATGCATGAGATGGCCCTTAACTAGGGCATAGGAACACAGCTAGCACAACCTGTCTGGTGGAGGGGACCGGGAGTGGACACGGGAGTATTCCACAGCTACGGAGTTGACCCGAGTTACTGGAGACCTCCGGAGGAGACTGAGTTTGGCTGCCTTGAGGGACCGTGGGTAGCCAACTATGGCAGTCAGCTAGGAGGAGATTCATCAGCAGCAGCAGCAGGTTTTCCAGGAGCGGGCAGTTCAGGTGCAGGTACTTCTGGTGCAGGCGGTGACGATAACATGGAGGAGGGTCCTGGTTATTGATCTTGTGTTGTTAGATTGCTTGGATTGGCTTCTTTGGTGTTGGATTTATTTCTTTTGAGTTGGATTTATTACTTTATGTTGGATGTTTACTTTCGGGATTTATTAGTTACTATGGATAACTGTACTTGGCCTTAAGGCCGTTACTTTTATTTTGGATTAACTGTGGACTTCGTGGAATCTGTTATATTTCGTATTGTGGTAGTATGTTTGGATGCAGGTAACACAGGATGTTGGATTGCAATTGTTGGCTCTCTGCCTGTTACAACTCGACCGAGTATAGACAAAACTCGACCGAGTAGGGCTTACTCGGCCGAGTATACCCTTATACTCGACCGAGTAGAGCTTACTCGACCGAGTAACCATTCATACTCGGCCGAATTTTAATGTTACAGGGATCTCTTGTGATGTATGCTTATTAACTGTCAGATGTATGTGGTTGTCTACATGTTAAAGTGGGTGGGTGTTTCATAGTATCATTTAGCGTAAACGGTCTACGTTGGTCTGTACGTACTTGGGGTAGTATATCGATTTATGAAGATTGCACATATTGTCACGGTCAACCTGACGGATCTTAACTTGGTCATAGTACTGGAGGAGTTCTTATTTAGTGTGGGAATACTAAAACAGAGTAAGAACGTGACATAACTGCCTTGAGTCATCTACATTTGCATGTTGATGATTCAATGCAACCTATCGTAACTTCCCGGTTTGGTTACAAGTTATAAACGGCCCAACTGGATAAATGAACCTGGTGGTCGGTACATGTCTAACATAAAGGCTAACGAATAAAGTGTTATCATTTGTTAACCTCACCTCTGAATCTATATAGAATACTTAATTGCCATATTATTCTGTTGTTATGGGTCACGAATGAGTAATGTCGTAGGTTAAGTGTCATAGCATGAATCAAGTCGTGCAGTCCGTGAGTAATGTCGTGATTGGGATATATGTGTTAATTATGGGGGTGGGAAGTGATTCGCGGTGAACTTCCAGGACGAAGTTCCTTTAAGAGGGGAAGAGTAATGTCGCGGAAATAAATGTTTAATTATGTCTATAATATTTGGAATCACGTGTATATTATGTATGTTAGTATTCGGAATTGCATTTATGTTTCCTTGAAGTTGTATCCATAGTGTACTCAAGTGATATGAATATTATACTTTGTACTTATGTTATACTGTGTACGGGTGTATGGAATGTTGTGGTTGGGTATTGTTTTATAGTTGTGTATGGTTGCTAATTGTTGTATTGCTTTTAACAAGAGAGTGCGGATGAATTCATTAATTTCCGTAAGTTATGTGTAATAGTTAGTGATTGGTATTGCTTGGAAAAATAGCTGTGGTAGATAATTGTTGCATAAGTAATGTGGTGTGGCGGTAGTGTCAGACCGGTTTGAGGCCGTACACCTTTAGGTAGGTGGAGGGTGTCACAGTGCGTGACCCGGAGGTGAGCGGAGTGTGGACTGAACTTCGGGGACGAAGTTCTTTTTAAGGGGGGAAGACTGTAATACCCAGGATATTTAAGAACGTTGTTGACCGACCTTGTTGACCAAACAGACCTTAGGGATGAATGGGTGAGGGATCAGGCTTGTAACATGAGCTTTATAGGATTGTTTACTCGACCTAGCTGAGGCTACTCGGCCGAGTATCACCTATACTCGACCGAGTAGAGCCTACTCGGCCGAGTACTCCCGTACTCGACCGAGTATGGCTGCTGTCGACACGTTAAATATAAAATGCAAGTTCGCGAGATTCATTTCATTTCCCATTTTCCTCGACAGTTTCTCTTTCTCTAACCCTAGCCTATCTCCCTCTCCTATCACCCCATCTCTTCACACTCTAATGTATATAGCCTAAACCCCCACCATGGGAAGGACGGGATTCGCTAGCGAAGGATGACGTGTGTGGTGGCCGTCTATTTCACTGCCGATGCGTATTGTTAGGTAAGTCTCTGCCTTGTGTTCTTTTGGGTGATTCTTTAAGTATAGTTGTGTAATAGGAGGTGGTTATCATTGTTAGGATGCTTATTGGAGTCGTGCGTGGCTGGGTATGGATGTCTTACATGCTTTGCAACGAGGTAGGGTTTCCTACTCAGTTTTACTGTTAATTGTTATGGCATGATTGTTTCGTGATTATTGTTAACTGATGATCATCGGAGTATGGGTGTGGTTGTGACAGTGTTGGTGTGGAGAGGTTGTGACAGCTGTGATGCTGTGTGTTGTGATTGTGGTGGAGTCACTTGCGGGAGTGGCTTCACACCCTAGTTCGCCCTCCGTGGAACCCGCCACGGGAGGGGATGTGCACATTAAGGGACAAGGATTTGTTTTAGTCGCTCGTTGATGAGCTGGACTTGGTGGGATCGGCTGCGGTCACCCATTGGCGGCGTGGATTACCTGTTGCGATGGGTAATCTGGCAGGGCTACACACTTCGGTGTGTAGTCGGTTACTATGTGAGATCGGGAGACTGGGGAGTGTGGATGATCAGCTAGTTACCTTATTGCTTGCATTATATTAATTGAGTAATACTGACCCCGTGTTGTGTTTGTAAAACCTGCGGTGATCCATTCGGGGATGGTGAGCAGTTGGCTTAGCAGGTACTGTTGATTGTGGCTGCTACGAATGGAGGGATCGAGTCATCACGCTACCAGTCTAGAGATGTTGTGTCATGAGTGTTGTAGTTGTATCTTTGGTGTAAAGAGTTTGTATGGAGTCGTATTGTATGAGATATATTAATATTTTATAATTGTTCTTTTATTGTCTAATTTGATCTACTTCCTCGGGAAACCGAGATGGTGACACCGTCATACACTGGGATGGTCCTTGGTAAGGCGTCCTGGTTTGCGGGGGTGTTACAGATGTGACGGTCTCTATTTCGGATTTTTGCTCTGCTTTTTCGGTTCCCGATGAAGGAATTGAAGTTAATCCGAGTCTTGAATGGTCTAATGTGGTGAGTGAAAAGGAGATGTTAGTTAAAAGGTATTTTGAGGAGGTTGGGACGGATGGAGGTAAAATTGTGGTTCGTCCTCTCTCGGCAAAAATCAAGTTCCTCTTGAACTTTTTGTGGAATACGGTTGTGCCGAGGAAGGGAGGTTGTGATAAAGTGTCGAGTTATGAAGCTATCATGGTTTATTCCTGGTTGGAGGGAAAGAAAGTGAATTTGGGTAGTGTCGTGTTGCACCGTATAATTCAAACAAGTCTCACGGTAACAAAAGAGAAATTGAGCACAACAATCGACTTACCATATGGGATGTGGGTGTCTCGGTTGTAGGAGATAAAACGAGTGGTGGGACAAGATAGTTACAATGTTAGTGCACGGGATTGCATGTGTGATCGGTTGATCAAGCTTATAGGTCTTGTTGTTGATGGACCCGAGTTACTTCTTGTTAAGGATGTTGAGAAAACCCCGGGTGATTCGGGTTTGGGAACTATGGAGGCAAAATTGGAAGGATTTATGAGTGGTTTAATGGAGAAGTTTGAGGAGCATTCAACAAATTTGGCTACGGTGTTGTCACGAGTTGGACCATCTCGGTCTTTAGACTCGGGTTTGGATGCTGTGGACAGCGGGCCGCCCACGGGGGCGCTTGGTGAGAAACGGGGACAAGCGTTTGCATTTTGTATGGAGTCGCCACCAATTTTTATGAGAAATTGGAACCGTTCGAATACCTCATGTCATGTCAAGACACAAAGTAGTGACATGAACACTAAGCAATCGTTACCCTTAGCATTCTATGTCTAGAATGACTCTCGTGGATGCCAATGAACACGGGTGCTCACGGAGATCTGGAGTAAGGGGTGAGGGTACGTATTAGGAAGCTCTTTTGATCGAACACCTAATCCCGCCCGCCTCGATAGCGGCCTCTACTAATGATTAGGGAGTTTATTCGTACTTGATATAACGTCGGCTATATGCATGCAATGCAACATCCAAGTTTTGATCTTAGCATGTGAGGAATTTAACTAAGTCGGTTGACACGTAATTAGCATACAATTGGGTCGAAGTTGGATTTAAGTCAAATTACATGTGGAAACATACAAGGAATAAAACGACAAAGATTATAAAGATAGAAAATTACAATAATGAAAATTACAATAATTACAATGGAATAGGCGATTTATGTCGAAAATACCTTTAAAACGGATAATTTGAGAAAAAGAATAAAATAAATTAACGAATAGAAACCAGGTGATAATACGAATATTAGTTAATTAAATACGTAAGCTAACTAAACTAGGTCAAAGCGAAGGAGTTCGAGGCGAACTCAACTGGAACAAAAAGCGCAGAAAGATCGCCCTGCTGGAAGAGGCGCAGCGATTCTGCGTCTTTCAAAGGGTGAGTTCTGGCGTGAAGCGAATCAAATCGTTAATGTTAATTGTTAATTTTAATGATTGATTACGACAATTGACTCGGATGAAAGTGATTTAGTGTATTATTTACATATGAATGGGTCGTAAAAGCAGTAAAACATGAATGAGACGGAATTAAATGAATTAATTACATGAAGGGACGATGTTAATGAATGATGAAGATAAACAACTAAACAAACTAATTAATCTAAACATGATGAATATGACGAATTAACAATGAATACGAATGTAAATATGCCAAAGATAAATTCCAGAAACTCAATATTGACGAAATTGAATCTCTAAAACTCAGATTGAATATTAATGACGAAAACCCGCAAATATTGATTACTTGAGATTTAAGTCGGATCAATGATGAATTAAAACATGTGAATTAATGAGTGATGATCAAAATATACATATGATTGTTAAACTATCATGACGAATAATTAAAGACAACATATGAAAACAAATAAGAAAGACGAATTATAGAGGACGAGGAAGAAGAAAAGAAGCAGGAACTGCGGCAGCCTCAGGAAGAGGCGCAGCAGGAACTGCGCTCCTTCGAAGAGGCGCAGCAGTTGTTGCGTCTTTTCTCGACGTCTGTCTACTGGAAATCCGCAAAAACAGGTTTTAAAGCACGGTTTTAGAAATCGATTTTAATGGTGTTTTCGACATAAACCTTACAATTGATGATTCAATAAATAAAATACAATAAATAAAAGATAGAATTATACTCCCTCAGACTTACATGTTGACGAAACGAGATGAACTAAGTATCGACTAGTGAATGCTCGACGCGAATGCAATGAAAGAGTGCCCTCGTAAGAGGAAAACGATTGATTAATTAAGATTGATTGAGTGTAGTTGGTCAAATTGGTCGGTCATGCAACGGAGAGGCTGGTACCCGGAAGGATCCGAGCTTACGTGGTCGGAAGTCCAAGCACGTAGGCGCCAATTAGTAAGAACGAAGTCTAGAATGCAAAGGGAGAAGAGAAGGGCGGACACTCGCGTGAGAAATATGAGGAACGAAAGCTCCTATTTATACTAATCACGCGGAGGAATAGGGTTTCGGAGACTCTTTGGAAGTGAATCTCGGAAAGATATAAAAAAGATACGTAAATCATGCAAAGAAGGGCTCTGGAAGAGGCGCGGCGACCACTGCGTCCCTTAGAAGAGGCGCAAAGACTGCTGCGTCTATTCCCGAGAGGTTTCCTCCCCGTTTGAAGAAAGATTTCCGCGTTTGAGTTATGGTAGGACGGAAATAATTCGATTATCTTGTGAATATTACGGGATATTATTTGCCAAAAGATAAAATTTGTGAAATATGGAATAGAAATATCCGGAACATTCCAGAACATTCTGACTCGGGATTTAACAATTATCAGAAAATGGAGACGGTTTTTGACCCGGACTCCGAATGTACTCTAATTACTGCCAAAACGACCGTATCGGCGCGTAGATGACAACTAAGAGGTTGACATTAATATTTGAGCAAACACTTGACGATAAACTTACGAACTGTCACAAATCGTTCCGCGAATCAAACATGCGGCCCAATCATCACCGGGTGGCTTGCGGGAGGTGCAGAAACGAGGTGTCTACAGAGCCCCCACTTTGACTGAGGCTTGGACAAGGCGAAAGTCAAAGTATAGCCATCAGGTCAATCGAAGATTACAACCTGACGACTATGGCGACGCGAGGCGGCTCAAGGGGTCTGAACCAAGGACCTGTCGTCGGGAACATTTTAGAGTCTGTCGACTATCGGGGAGGGTCGTTTAAAGTCCATTAGACTACGTAAGGAAGCTCGCCAGCCATAAGAAGAGACCATACCTGAGACTTCTTTCGAGATGCTTCCGGAGGTGCATAGGAGCTAAGGTTAAGCGTAGGAGCTAAGGGTAAGACCTAAAAGATATATAAAGATTGGTGCTAGGGTATGGGACCCTAAAGGAAAGCATTTGACGGGAAGGAAGCCTAACAATAAGATCAACTTAAAGGTTGGCTAAGGTTTGGGTATAGGAACTTCTGGAGAACGACACCCTGTCGAACTCCGCGGGGAAACACAAAATATAGTGAAAGCAGCAGGACGTCGGTAGAAACTGCTGGGGATTCCGCTTGCGTCGGTCTCAAGCGAACTCGGGCAAAACTTGAGGTTGAATCTGCTTGCGTCGGTCTCAAGCGAACTCTTGTTGGGAAATATATTGACGACTAGGAACATCTTGATCGTCATGGCAGAAATCCTGAGTGAGCAATACTGCAAAATACTACTGCGCCGGATAAAATAATTTTGAGCAATACTGCAAAATACTGCTGCGCTGGAGAGAATGCGGACCGGAACGAAAGGAAATCATCGAAACGGGCCAAAAGAATATAATAGCATTGAAGAAGAGGCGCACCAAAGATGGGCCCACAAATAACGAACTCATAACGAATTTTTGAAAATTCGTATGGAGGGAACGCCAGGAAGAGGCGCAGCAAGAGCTGCGTCTCTTGGAAGAGGCGCAGACACTCTTTGCGTCTTTTCCCCAATTTGGCAATTTCCGCGTAAAAACGCGAAATCAGAAGGGTTTTAGTTCATTATTTTCGAAACACATTTCCTTCAATTTCTCTCTCAAATCTTCACCATTTCCGTCGAGGTTTGATCCAAAAGCTTGCTTGAAATATGACTAATCGAGGTATGTGTCTTAATCTTGCATTAATCATCTACATTCGTCGAATTTTGAGCCGAAAATTCTAGGGTTTTCGACCCTTTTGATCGAAAATTTGGGGCTTTTCCCCCAAATGGATTTGCTTTGCCAAATTGATGCTAGAAATGGATAGTAGGCAATGTTAGGAACATAACCATGTATTTCCTTTGAATTTTCATCGAGTTTTGAGCCCTTGAGCGAATTTTGAGACGGTTTTACAGCTAAACCGTAAATTGCTTCGAAAATAGCCTTAGGATTGCCCATTGACGGTGAAATTTGATATTTGGGACCTTTGGATGATGGGTAAACTTTCTGCCATCTCGAAATTTTGGTTTGTGACAACTTTTTCAGGGCACCTTTCTAGGGCATAATCGCCGTTATAACGAAATGCTGCCGAATTTTCGACTCAAACCCGGAACTAGGCTTTGACTTGGACTTGACTTTGACCCAATTTATCACATGAGCGATTGGATTGGCGGGAATATGGCCAGAAAGGGCAGTTTTCAGGGCTTTGGAGGCTCTAAAACTCCTTAACAAAGGCTTGTCGTCACGTGACGCGGCCTAAATTTACTTTAATGTGCAGGTGATGAGGCTTCTACTTCTGGGAGGACTCCCATGGAGATAGACGTTGTTACGGTTGAGGAGGCCTTGGAGCAGGCCCTCACTGCTGCGGTAATGGCTACTGGAGACGAGGCTCACGAGGAGGAGGCCGTCGAGGAGGAGGAGGAGGAGGAGGCCCCGAGACGGGCCAACGTCAGGCGAGGAGGTCGTCAGCTGAGGGGAGCTCCTACGTGGGCTGAGACCTGGGAGAGTAGGCACCTTGTGTGGGCTGCAGAGGGTCACCTGTCCTACAGGACGGTGAAGAGCCTGGTAAATAAGAATTCACTACTCATTACCTATTCTCTTTCATTCTTTTTGTCCAAACTTCTTGCAAATCTCCATTCAAAACTAAAGATAGCTTTGTTTCAAATCATAATAGGAGACCGGGAACCTCAGGTCGTTCTCGGGTTACACGACAGCGATGGAGCACTACGAGCGGCTGTCGGCGGAGGAGAGGGCCATGATCGAGCGCGGAGCATTCGGTCCTCTGGTTCAGGTCTGGAGGGATATCGTGAAGAGGAAATTGCGGGCCAACCTTAGCCTGGTCCGTGCTTTCTTGGATCGATTCTGGGATACGACTTCCACGTTTCACCTGCCTTTTGGTGAGGTGGGAGTTACTCTGGAGGATTACGGCATGATTTCTGGTCTGCCGTGCGGACCGAGGAGATGGTGTGGCCGGAGACTGCTATGAGAGCGGATTCGGCCGAGGCGAGGAGGTTGATAGGTCGGAGCTTGCCGCCGAAGGTCGTTGCGATGCTTGGGGCTTGGTACCCGCACAACGTCCGAGACTACTTTGCAGGGAAGACCCCGGCGTTGGTGACGATCGATGGGAGGGAGACTGCTCCTCCTCCTTGTACAGCTGAGCAGAGAGCTCGTCTTTGGCTTTGGTGGTTCTTGTCTTCGATTTATCTCGGAGACAAGGGCGAGAGGCTATCGACGAAGCTTCTTCCCTTTCTTTCTGACCTGAGTTCCCTAGGGCATTGGGACTGGGTCACTGCTGGTTTTGCGGTCCTCATCCGCTTCATGAGGCCATGGTTCGTCCGGAGTTGATGGAGAAGGGGACTTCTCCTGGCGCTGTCGGACCTGGACTGCTGTTGGAGGTATGAACCTTCCTTTAGACCAAAGTAAATTCTTTCCTTTGTTGAATCACGAAAGATCGTTATTTATTATTTTGTTTTATAGGCCTGGGTGTATTCTTACTTCCCGAGTCTCGCGCCCAAGAGGACAGAGCCGCTGGAGAAGGCCTATCCCGTGGTGAGGGACTGGGTGATGTGCCGGACGAAGAGCAAGCGCTCTTCTCACAATGTCTACCGGCGGGATGTGAACGCCCTTCAGCTGAGCAGCGTGAGTATCCCACTCGTATCCATATTTCTTGTACTTTGCTTCCGCTTGATCATAGGAATGATCTTTGCTTCATCTTATTGCAGTGGGTGCCCAGACCTTGGGCGGAGTACGCTGGAGCGCCTCCTTTTGTCGCTGAGGTCCTTAGACCTAGGAGCCCGAGTCGGCTGCTGTTGTGGACGTCGATGGGTCCTGTGTGGTATCTGGGCGAGCGTTTGGCTCGTCAGTGCTCTCGGGGCGCGTTGACGGTTCCTATTGACCCTCCGAGGACGATGTTCAGGGAGCCTTCCGAGGCTGAGAGGGAGGCGGACTTGGCTGGTGCCAGTGGTGACGACCTTCTTCTGCCTGGCGAGGACTACTTGGCGTTCCTTTATGGGAGGTTGGCGTACTGGCCAGTAGTGGTGAGTATCCTTTATTTTCTTGATTTCGATTTCGGGAATTACGATGAAAGATCATCGATTAATGAGGGCTATCTGTCTTTACAGGAGGTCGAGGCGGCGGGCATCGAGCCCCCAGTGTACCCCGAGACCCTTGAGTACACTGACGCGACTGGGAGGACGACGCTCTCCGAGTTGCGTGACTTTGACGTGGCCGTGACGGATGCTGGCTTAGACGACTGGGAGCATCTGATTCGGAGGGTGAGCCTCCAGCTTATATACCCTTCGTGTAAGAACACATTCGGTTAAACTTGTTCAATTTACTGATACTTTCTTTTGAAATACAGGTCGCGCCATCTCGGTTCGTGGCACTTTGGAGGGTGGCCAACCGGCTACGAGCTACCGCCATCGAGGCACTCGTCGGTGGTCGGGGTCGTCAGGTACGAACCTCGTTTGCTTTCTTTTGATTTTTGATTTTCAGTTTTGTTTGAGTTGATTGACATGAGCCAATTTCTTGTTTACAGGGCGACCGCGAGCTGGAGCGAGAGTTGGCCCGGTCTCGGGAGGAGACGGCTCGCTTGTCGAGGGAGCTTGAGTTTCGGGATGCCGAGATTGCTGCTCTTATGGCGAGGGTTGCTGAGTTGGAGGGTGCCCAGCAGTAGCTTGGCGTAGTTTTGTAGACTTGTACATCTGGACATTTGATTTTGAACATTTTCGGATTTGTTTGGGGCGCAAGCCCCTAGTTTGCTTGGATTTTGGATTTGGTCGGGGCGCAAGCCCCCAGTTTGATTGTACATTTGTATATATGATGGCCTGAGTGCCTTTTTCTTTGGTTGTGTTGCTTGTACCTGCAGGTTAGTTCTTGAACAGGTTTGGTAGATAACGGTTTACGCCGTCATGCTGCCGAAATTCACATGGAAATCACGCAAAACATACATTTTATACACATATGGCCTTAATTAGCGCAAAAAATGACTCAAAAGGATACAAAAATGCAAAAATGCGAAAATTTTGCAAAAATTTTGTCGGAAATGACAGGACGGTAGGGAGGGTTACCCCCTAAAAAAAAGAAAAAAAGAAATCTACAAGTGTAGAAATGAAAATGTTGAAATTTGTTAAAAATGAAAACAAAAGAAAATGATTTCCTAAAAAATGAAATTAGAATGAAATGAAATTTATTTCCTAAAAATAAATAAATGAATTAGAATAATAAAATAAAATAAAAGGTGCGATAAAAATGGCGAGTGTGTCGACGTCGCCTCGAAATGTGTGCCCGCGAATTCAGGGAGTTTGAAACATGGTAAACTGCTCGTATTTACCAAAATAAAATCCCGTAGGAATAGGAAATTATTCGTTATAGAATTAGGAAAGATCCAAACGGGGAAATCACAGAGGTGAGCCTGGGGAAGAGGCGCAGCACGAGCTGCGTCGCTTTGAATAGGCGCAGCAGGAGCTGCGCCTGTTCCCAAGCTTGTCTCTCCTGGCGAATTTTGGAAACAGCAATTAGTATAAATAGAAGCGTCGACGAAGCTTTAAATCACATAATTCTTCCGTCTTTTCTCCGTTAATCTCATAAAAAACTCCCAAAATAAATTTTTAAGAGAAAATTTGTCATCATGAATACTTTGGAGATCCGCTTGAAGGAATGGACTAATGAGTTCTCGAATATTGAGAAGCACGACATGGGTGCTCATAACCTTGGGTCTCTATTGAGTTTGAAACTCATTAAGGTGGTAAAACCGTTCTTGGATGCTTGCCTTGACTACTGGGACCCAAATTGTCATGTATTCGCGTTCCCAGGTGGTGATATTTGTCCTTTTCCTGGAGGAAGTTGTCGCTATTGGTGGGTGGGACCCCGAGCATTTACCCGCCATTCCTTTCACTTCACAAGGGTATAAGAGCAAATTCAGAGACCTGCTTGGACTGACTAGACTTGAGGTGGATCGCTTAGTTACCCCGAAAGGCGTGAAAATGCTGGACTTTGTAGACCGATTCATCAACAAGGCTGACCCCACTATCTCTTATGTCGCTAGGAGGAGAGCATTTGGCTTTTGTTTGCTGCATGTGTACGTCTTCCATGGACACGTTGATGAAGATTTGCGAGGTGATCCCCGTCTTTTGGGTCTTATCGAACAAATGGAGCTGCGCAGGAGCCCAGCTTGTTTATGCTTAGGGGAGATCATCTTGGGTTTGGATAATAGGAAATCCAACCGCGATCTGCCATTTCTGGGAAGTCCCGTTATCTTACAGGTAAAAGACACCTCTCTTTTTTTTTTTTTTTCGTTTTTTTTTTTTGGTTTTTTTTTTTTTTTTTTGTTTTTTTGTTTTTTTTTTGTTTTGTTTTTTTGTTTTGTTTTTTTTTTTTCGTTTTTCTTTCGGTGTCTAATACCTGCTGTTGGTAGGTTTGGCTTATGGAACGGCTCCGACTGCTCGAGCCCCCAGTTCATGCGCTTTCCTATCACTCCCGTATGATTGCGATGAGGACGCGGTTGTACATGGTGGACTTCACTCGGGTTTGTGACTATTGGAAGAACAAGCTGAAGAATGATGATGGCCCGTTGATTAGGTGGCTCGTACCATGGTGGCACCTCAAGTCTGTCACTGGAGTGTCTTCTTTGGATCCCACTAGGTCCGTGCGTATTCCGGGATTGGAGTTCATGGTATGCATTTTTCCGGAAAGATTGATGAGGCAAGTCGGGCTGAAGCAGACTATCCCGAGGCCGCAGACTGCTGTAGCGCTTACCACCGAGAGCCGAAGAGAGTGGGCTATCAAATGGGCCCAAAGGAACATGTGGTTCTTGAGTTTCTCCGCCAATGCTTTGTGGGTGTCGGATTCCTATCTGAGGTGGAAAAAGGCTGCAACTTCGGAAGAACGCGAGAGGCTGAGGAAACGCGAGCCTGTGGACTACAAGGTGCGCGAGGGAGAGAAAGAGAAGGAGAAGCATCTGACAGAAGGAGAAGAAGAAGCTGGATTTCGTGTCATTCATCCTTCAAGAAATCGAAGACTACTCTGTTGCGGAAGTGGTGGTTGGCAAGAATGGAAGAGTCAGGCCTCGAGAAAGACCGTTGGTGATTAGGTCTGAAGTGGTGCAAGAGCGCCCGGCTCGAGGTCGTGACAAGAAGTATGTCAAAAATGACAAGGGCAAGGGGAAGATGGAGGAATAGCCCGAGTCTTTATTTATTATTTGATTATTATTATTATTGTTGTAATAAAAAAGGAGGGATTTTTAGAATCCTAGCCTATTCTATTTTTATTATGTATCGTATTATTATTATTAGAAAACGAATGGAATAAAAAAGGTTTAATGGTTATGAAACCGTTGTGATTTTCTTTTATTATTCTTGTCGAATTTCAAATGCAATGCAAATGTCCTTCTATTTACATTTTAGGTATAATGGGTTGAATCCCGTGAAGGATTGCCTACGTATTCACTTAAAAAGCGAAATCAAACCCTTGCGCGTAGTTCGAGTAAATGTAAAAGAATAATTGTTCGAAGCAAGAGCTTGTAATGAACATAGAAAATAAGCATGAGCTTTTGCTTGTTCTCAAGGTGCGAATTTAGTTTATTTGACGATATGAGGATGACAATCTTGTCAAAATGCAAGAGCATATTGATACTTAGCTTATTTCAGCTTGGCCAGGGCCGTTTATTTAGTGCCACAAGAGCGACACATGGTTTTACGCGAGGCGCGTGTTTGTCCTATTCTAGGCATAGTATCGTTTCAGTTGGTCAAGGTTTGTGGGGTTTGAAAACTCATTCCCATCTAGGTCTGTGATTCTAACCGCACCCCCTGGGAGTATGGATTTGACTAGATATGGTCCGGCCCAATTAGGTTTGAATTTTCCCCTTGGGTCGACAGGTAAAAGAGCTCTAACCGATTTGAGTACTAAGTCTCCTTCTTTGATGTTTCTTGGCCTAACTCTTTTGTTGAAAGCTCATTTGATACGTGCTTGATATGTTTGGACATTGTGTAAGGCGCGTAGCCTACATTCATCCAGGAGGATGAGTTCTTCATATCTATCCCTTTTCCAATCGGCTTCAGGGATTTGGCTCTCGAGTAGAATGCGCAAGGATGGTATTTCTAGCTCCACTGGTTGTACGGCCTCCATGCCGTAGGTCAAATAGAAAGGAGTAGCCCCAGTGGGCGTCCTAACTGATGTAAGATATCCCCATAAAGCAAAGGGTATCTTGCTTGGCCAATCTCTGTAGTTGTCAGTCATTTTCTTGAGAATTGTGACAACGTTCTTGTTTGCCGCCTCTACCGCGCCGTTAGTCTGTGGTCTATAGGGCGAAGAGTGGTGATGCTTAATCTTATATTTGGCTAGCAATTGCTCGGTTTCGGCTTGGAAGTGTGACCCGTTATCACTGATGATCTCATGTGGGCAACCATATCGGCAAATGATGTTGTTTTGTATGAATTTTGCCACATTTTTAGCCGTAAGAGCAGTGTAGGAAGCCGCTTCTACCCACTTGGTGAAATAGTCAATCGCTACTAGAATGAAACAGTGACCTCCTGTTCCGGCTGGGGTTATCTTCCCGATTATGTCAATTCCCCATGCGGAAAATGGCCAAGGAGATGTCATCGTGTATAGCAACGAAGGAGGGACATGTTGTACATTCCCGAAGATTTGGCAATTGTGGCAACGTCTCACGTATTTTAGTAAATTGATTACTCTCCCTTCAAATCATGGGTCCCCTATAGTCTTAGCATAGGGATTTAGCTACTCATAATTATCAGATTAACAATTACAATAACCAAACAATTCAAACTAAACATAATGAATGATCTAATTGATTAAACGATTATTAGCAAAGAGAGAAAAGGGATTAAAAGCAATAAATACGATAAAGAAATAATTAAATTGATAATACCAAATCCGAGTAGCAAGGTAAAGAGTAGAATTCCCAAGAACAGTGACAAAAGTAACATATCAAATGTACGTAGTAAAGGATATCAGAGTAACGTAGTGTTCTCCTCAGTCTTATACCGAAAAATTGTCATAAACCTAATCTATGGACTGATTACCAAAAGCCCATAAAAGATTAGGCGGAAATAAACCAAAAACACACGAAACCCTCTCGATCGAGGATATCATCCCTCGATCGAGCTCTAAGTCACTCGATCGAGCTAGCAAGATCCCTCGATCGAGCACTGCTTGCTGAACCTCCTCGATCGACTCCTTAAGCTGGTCGATCGACCAATCTTGAGTGTGTTAAGCATTCGATCGAGCTACTAAAGCACTCAATCGAGCTATATAGGCGCAACAGGACTTGAATATCTTCCTTAACTCAGCTCATACGTCCTCCAAGTGTAAGATTCCTTAAATCCGGCTCCTTATTTCCCATGAATGCGTACAAATAGGACAATTAGGGCTCGATTTAGCTCCTCCTCGGTCAATTCCTGCAAATTACAATAAATAGACCAAAGTAGAACATTCGGGGGGTATTTGTAGCCAGATGCTACAAAAAAAGTACGGAAATGCGTGTAAAAATGAGGTGAAAACCTTATATAAAAGACACGCATCAAATCTCCCCAAACCAAACCTTTGCTTGTCCCCAAGCAAATATGAATGCAACTAAGGGCGAACAATAGAACGGAACCAACGCATCAGCTACAAATCATCCACTAGAACCAATTTAATGCAACAAAATGACAAAGTGGCGACTGAAAAGTGCAAACGAGTTAAATTAATGTTTCAAGCTTACTGAACCGTCGACCTTGCAAGATTCAAAGATGTCGGACTCTCACGGGTCGCTCGTCACTCAAAATCAGGTATAAGGTGAGTATATATGTGAAAGATAGGAAAAAGCAAGACACTCACCTAACTCGACCTATAAGAACATGCATGCAGTTAACATGAATAAAGTCTCTACAACCGTACATACGCATTCCAACCATACTAGTGACCAAGACACGTGCCGAGGACTTACATTTGGGTTAGTGAGGTAATGGGTAAGAAGGGGCTAAAAAGAATTTGGATATGTGGGGTTAATAGCCAGGCTAGCAACAACGGATCCAAATACAGACTGCATCCCAACTTCGTACTCATAACAGCAAGATGAAACGGTGCAAAATTATGCACTAAACTCACAAAACACCAAAAAGTCATCAACTCCCCATAAAATATAAATAAGGCATGGGAGTGTGAAACATTGAGCAATTCTCATTCTTTTTCATTCCTCTTTTTTCATTTGAATTTTTTTCTGTCTTTTTTTCGCTCTTTCTTTTTTCGTTTTTTTTTTCTTTTCATTTTTTTCAATTCAACACATTTTTTCTTCCTTCAATTCTTCCACCATCTTCTGAAATCAGATGAAATAACCATATTGCAATAACACATTCCAAGAACTACTCATTACTAGCTCGGCTAGGGCAGGAAATATTATAGAAAGTAGTTAATAGGACAAAAAGGCAAATTGGCTATGTGAGGCTCATGGGTAGAATGAAATAAGGGGGACTGCCTCTCCTAACACGTGTCACCATCCACAGACCGAATGCATACAGGTATTAAGAAGACTAGACTCATGCTTATGCAAATTGATGTTACATGTCTTAAAGAGAGTACTACTCACATCCTAAATGAAACCGGTCATGAATGTCACCAGTTTAATAAGCTCTAACCTCAGAATGTATTGTAGCTTGCCGACATAAAGAATCAAGTCTATTCGTTCAGATAAGAGGGAAACAAAAACTCGTAGATTATGCACATAATCATGCCAGCTAAATGTCAAGAATATGCAAGGCTCAAGTAAAGATTCAAAGTAGCGTCAATGTTCAAACGTTCCGACTCAATGCAAACATGAAAATTTTGAAATTTTTTTGAATTTTATGATTTTTATATGATTTTTATATGATTTTTGAAATTAATTAAAACAACAATGCATGCGGAAATAAATAAATTAAAACAAGCAAAAATGCAAGAAACATGCAGACACAGATATGGATGCATACCTCCCCAAACCAAACCATACAATGCCCTCATTGTACCGAAAATAGGAAAGAAATGCAAACTAAAAAGGAAAGGAGGAGTGGAGTCGGGAAACTTACAAAACGTCATATAGCGGGACCTCCCCAAACCGACCATGAACATGGGAGGTCAAAGGAAGTCAAAGAGTGGCTTTGTAGACGTAACACAACAGCGGCTGGAGGTCGATCGAGCAAATCAGTGTATTGGAAGGGCTCGATCGACTGACTACCCACTCGAGAGAGTAAGTACGGTAATGGATCCGGTCGATCGAGGACATCATCCCTCGATCGAGTAGCAGCCGCATCATAGAGTGCTCGATCGAACACAAAAACCCTTCGATCGAGTACTCTCACCTACAAAGGACGCATGAAAGCAAGGAAAGTACAGTAATTGTTCATAAAGCAGCGTCTAATCTCAACGTAAAGCTAACGAAAAACAAATAAAACAAAGAAACAAATAGTTCAACAAAAGCACAAATAAAACTGTCCGGGCTGCCTCCCGGAGAGCGCTGGTTTAAGAGGTCCCGCACGACCTTTCTGGCATCAATTTACTGGCGCGTCGAGCTCGTCGAAGCGCAGGACTTCAACGCGGTTGTCCGCTTCACTCGCCTCATGGTAATGCTTCACGTATTGGCCATTCACCTTGAATCTGTGGCCCTCGGAGTCTTCAAGTTCTACGGATCCAAATTTGGTGACGGCCGTCACCGTGTATGGACCAGTCCACCTGGACTTCAGCTTGCCAGGAAATAGTCTCAACCGGGAATTAAACAAAGAACACCTTCTCGCCCCCACATGAAACTCCCGAGGTAGGATTCTCTTGTCTTGCCATCTCTTCGTCTTTTCCTTGTAAATGCGTGAGCTGTCATAGGCATTAAGCCTAAATTCCTCTAATTCATCAAGCTGCAAAAGACGATTCTGACCACACAATTTAGGATCATAATTAAGCTCGCGAATTGCCCACCAGGCCTTACATTCCAGCTCAACAGGTAAGTGACACGATTTCCCATAAACTAACCTATAAGGTGATGCACCAATTGGTGTCTTAAAGGCAGTTCTATAAGCCCATAATGTGTCATCTAGCTTAAGACTCCAGTCTTTCCGTGATTTAGAAACTACTTTAGACAAGATCTCTTTCACTCGCGATTAGAGACCTCTACGACCACTAGTTTGGGGATGATACCCCAAACCACGCCGTGTTGGACACCAACTCTGACAAGATGGAAGTGAGTTTCTTTTCCTTAAAATGCATCCCCCATCACTAATGACGACCCTAGGGACACCAAAGCGGGGGAATATGATCTTTTTGAACATTTTTATCACGGTCTTACCATCACAATGAGGTGAAGCAATTGCCTCAACCCATTTTGACACATAGTCTACAGCTACTAAAATGTACCTGTTACCTTTACTGGACGGGAATGGTCCTTGGAAATCAATGCCCCAGACATCGAAAACCTCAACCTCTAGGATGCCGTTTTGTGGCATCTCATGTCTCTTCGAAATGTTCCCTGATCGTTGGCATGCATCACAGGCTGAAACAAAAGACTTGGCGTCGGCAAATAAAGAGGGCCAAAAAAACCGATCGGTACCTTAGCCACGGTGCGCGATGGACCGTGGTGACCACCATATGAAGAGGAGTGACAGCCTTCCAGGACTATTTTGGTCTCCTCTGCGGAATACACCGTCTGTAGAGACCGTCTCACGCATTCCTTAAACAAGTAAGGATCATCCTGTATACCGCTTAGCGTTATAGAGAAAACGCTTCTTCTCGAGAGAAGAAAGATCGGTGGCGACTTGCCACCGACAACGAAGTTAGCTATATCCGCATACCAAGGTTCCTGGTCAACAATAGACGATATAACAAAGAATTAAAGTATCGTCAGGAAAAGAATCATCAATAGGTAGAGAATCTTCCCTTCTTGTTGCATCGATCGCGACAAGTGATCGCTACGACGTTCTCGGCTCCTTTCTTATCCTTGATCCGTAGGTCAAACTCCCGAAGAAGGAGTATCCATCTCGAGTCCGCGGTTTAGCCTCCTTCTTAGCAAGGAGATGCCTCAAAGCCGCATGGTCGGTAAAAATGTTGACTTCGACCCAACTAAATAAGTGCGAAACTTCTCTAAGGCATAAACTACAAATGCTAACAACTCCTTCTCGATGGTAGTGTACTTCACTTGAGCCTCATCAAGAGTTCGGCTCGCATAGTAAATAGCATTCAAGGCTTTGTCTTTCCTCTGGCCTAGCACCGCTCCTAGTGCATAGTCACTCGCGTCGCACATGATCTCGAACGGCAAGTCCCGGTTGGGAGGTCAGTATGATCGGCGCGGAGACTAAGGCCCGCTTTAACCTGTTAAAAGCGAAAGACAAGCATCGATAAAAACAAAAGGGGCATCTTTAAGCAACAGCTGTGTAAGTGGTTTAGCAATTTTGGAGAAATCCTTGATAAACCGGCGATAAAAGCCAGCGTGACCAAGGAAGCTCCTCACCCCCTTAACATTAACAGGAGGTGGTAATTGCTGAATCACTTCCACCTTTGCTTTGTCAACTTCTATTCCCCTATCAGAGACTAAGTGCCCTAAGACAACTCCCTCGTTGACCATAAAGTGGCACTTCTCCCGATTCAAAGACAAGGTTAACCTCAATACAAATAAACACTTTCTCAAGGTTAGACAGACAGTTAGAAAAATCACTTCCATATACGCTAAAGTCATCCATAAAAACTTCCATGATAGACTAAATATACTCTGAAAATATCCCCATCATGCACCTTTGGAAGGTGGCAGGGGCATTGCACAAACCAAAAGGCATTCTGCGATACGCAAAAACGCCCTTGGGACAGGTAAATGTAGTCTTGGCTTGATCGTCTGGGTGGATAGGGATCTGAAAGAACCCTGAATACCCATCTAAATAGCAGAAAAATTTATGAGAAGCTAACCTTTCTACCATTTGATCAATAAAAGGAAGGGGAAAGTGGTCTTTCTTAGTGGCGGCATTCAGCTGTCTGTAGTCTATGCACATCCGCCAGCCGGTCACTACTCGGGTGGGTATTAATTCATTCTTTTCGTTTCTTAACTACGATTGTCCCTCCTTTCTTCGGGACTACCCGTCTTGGCTTACCCATTTAGAATTACCTACGGAATAAATAATACCGCATCCAGCAGCTTCATTACCTCACCATCACAACATCATGCATCTTCTCGTTCACCGACGCCGACCCCGCCCGCAAGGTTTGTGATCCTCCTCCACTCTATCCTGTGCATACAAATATCGGGACTAATCCCGTGATATCGTCCAGTGAATAGCCCATTGCTTTCTGTTTTTCTTAAGTACACTAACAAAGAAGTCACCGATCATCGCTAAGCTTGGCACTAACGATGACGGATACTTTCTCTGTATCGTCTAGAAAAGCATATTTAAGATGAGATGGGAGAGGCTTACGTTCCGGTACCTTTACCTCAATGGAGCAAAGAGTGCTGATCATTTGCTCCACCTGCTCTCCGTCATGCTCATCTAAATCATCAACAAGCAAATCCAACGCGGCGTCATCGTCCTCCGGGCTATCTGCACACTCATCAAAAAGCATGAGAGCTTCCAGCGGGTCCTTCATAAAAGAACCCGACCAGAAGTCATAAATAGACTCATCAATGATATCGACCGAATAGCATGTGTCCTCTATCATTGGGTGGGCTAAAGTACTGGGCAAACTAAATGTGATAGCGTCATCCCCTACTGCAAGAGTTAGACGCCCTTGTCTGACATCAATAACGGCCCCAGCTGTACAAAGGAATGGTCTTCCTAAAATAATTTGGGTCCGGGTGTCCTCAGCTATATCCAATACAATGAAATCTACTGGGATGTAAAGCTTGCCTATTTTCACAGGCACATCCTCCAAGACACCTAAAGGTCTCCTAACAGATCTATCGGCCATCTGTAGGGTAATGTTAGTCACCTTGAAGTGACTCATCTTCAATTTCTTGCAGACAAGAAGGGGCATGACACTGACACTGGCACCTAAATCGCAAAGGGCATTATCAATAACCATATTACCTATGACACAAGTAATAGAAAAGCTGCCCGGGTCTTTCATTTTTGGAGGGGCCTTATTTAACAAAGAGTTACTAGACTCTTCCATAAATGAAATCGTCTCAAATTCGCTCAAATTCCTCTTACGCGTCACAATATCCTTCATAAACTTAGCGTAAGTAGGAACCTGAGTAACAAGTTCAGAAAACGGGACAGTTACCTGGAGGTTCTTCACGATGTCCACGAACTTACCGTACTGTTGCTCGATCCTTGCGTCCTTCAGACGACTTGGGAAGGGTACCCTGGTAGCGATGAGTGGTCCCGTAACCTTTCCTTTACCCTTATCGATACGTGACGTCTCCACAGCAGGGGAAGATGACACGGTGGCGGTATTAGATACTGAATTAGGAATTCCGCCACTTAATGCACTGGATCGAGTACCTTTACTGGTCGATCGACCATTTTCTTCTTCAATTTCATTCGATCGACCTGGTTTGACACTCGATCGAGTGTCTTCTTCAGCATAGTCTCTCGATCGACTGCAATTGTCACTCGATCGAGTGACTGGATGACTAGAACCGCTCGATCGAGTAGATGAGTTGCTCGATCGAGTGGTTACTGCACACGCAGCAAGTATTTCCTGCAAGAATTCGTCTAGATCATCATCTGAATCATCATTAGCTGCCAATATATTGTCTTCTTCATGAGGAGGGTCATTTTGGAAGTTCATTGCACTGACTGGGTCACAAGTTGGAAGAAACTTGGCTTGATCCGTCGCTGTGTCAATCAACTGTGCGACTTGTTCTTTCAATTCCGATATAACCGTATCGATTTCTGTGACATACTCAAAGATAATGGATTTCAACTCGGCAATTTCTTCTCTTGCGAGGGAGAGGTCGTGATAATCGGGCGTAGAAGGGGTAGCAACGCTCTTTATCTCTTCATATAGCTGGGAGAAAGGAACTCCCTGCTTGTACCTCTTATATGCAAGAGCGCGCTCTATACTCGCTACACATTCGTAGAGGTCATGTCCTTCCTCGCCACATCTACCACATGGCTCTACATGCTCTGTAATCGTTGGCATATTGTCAACCAACCTTCGAAGCAACAGATAATCTGCAAAACTGTCAAAACTTGCAGAAAATGAGATCAGCCTCAAGGAATAAATTCCTTGAGACAAAAGACAAACTTAATTTAAGCAACAAAATTGCGCCACCTCCCGAAACGGCGCCAAAATTTGACACGTCTGTCGCGTACACAAAAAATAACCAACTGGTTCCAACTAACTAATATAGCTAGGGAAGTCGGGTCGAATCCACAGAGAGGTAGGAATTTGTCTGCTAAACTAGGTTCGCCAAGGTAACCAAAATGGGGGTTTAAATTGTGATTTCTAAACTAAAAGAGGCAAGGAAAAGAGAAATAAAGGAAGGAGTTTAACAGATAAAAGAGAATAGCTAAGACAAGCGGTTCGCCATAATTATCTGGTCGAGTAATCTAGGTTCCAGGTCAATGCAGTACGTCTTTGTTGTTCAAATGCTACAAATAACTGTAATTGCCTAATTGAGTCGACGCAATTAGACCCTTATTCTTAGTGGACCTTGACCTGGACCGAAAGGTTGGAAGAGGGAGACTAGTAGCGAGCAATAGAGTATTGCAGCGAGGGCGAAAGTTAAACTGTTTACACTTTAGGGCGAATTAAGGACCGAAAGGTGACGTTCGCTACCCCCTAGACCGTACTGCATTGACCTAGTAAATTGATTACTCTCCCTTCAAATCATGGGTCCCCTATAGTCTTAGCATAGGGATTTAGCTACTCATAATTATCAGATTAACAATTACAATAACCAAACAATTCAAACTAAACATAATGAATGATCTAATTTATTAAACGATTATAAGCAAAGAGAGAAAAGGGATTAAAAGCAATAAATACGATAAAGAAATAATTAAATTGATAATACCAAATCCGAGTAGCAAGGTAAAGAGTAGAATTCCCAAGAACAGTGACAAAAGTAACAGATCAAATGTACGTAGTAAAGGAGATCGGAGTAACGTAGTGTTCTCCTAAGTCTTATACTGAAAAATTGTCTTAAACCTAATCTATGGACTGATTACTAAAAGCCCATAAAAGATTAGGCGGAAATAAACCAAAAACACACGAAACCCTCTCGATCGAGGATATCATCCCTCGATCGAGCTCTAAGTCACTCGATCGAGCTAGCAAGATCCCTCGATCGAGCACTGCTTGCTGAACCTCCTCGATCGACTCCTTAAGCTGGTCGATCGACCAATCTTGAGTGTGTAAAGCATTCGATCGAGCTACTAAAGCACTCGATCGAGCTATATAGGCGCAACAGGACTTGAATATCTTCCTTAACTCAGCTCATACGTCCTCCAAGTGTAAGATTCCTTAACTCCGGCTCCTTATTTCCCATGAATGCGTACAAATAGGACAATTAGGGCTCGATTTAGCTCCTCCTCGGTCAATTCCTGCAAATTACAATAAATAGACCAAAGTAGAACATTCGGGGGGTATTTGTAGCCAGATGCTACATAAAAAGTACGGAAATGCGTGTAAAAATGAGGTGAAAACCTTATATAAAAGACACGCATCATATTTGATGCAATCGGATTCCATGGTGGTCCAATAATACCCTAAACGTGTGATTTTCTTTGCCATCATGGGCCCGCTCATGTGAGGACCGCATTCTCCGTCGTGGACTTCTTCCATCACCTTTTGTGCCTGTGAATGATCAAGGCAACGTAGGACTACACCAAGAGGTGTTATTTTGTATAATTCTCCTTGCATGAGGGCGTATTGGGAAGCTAATAGGCGTATAGCACGTTGTCCCCTTTTGTCCATATCTGGTGGATAGGTACCATTAAGCTTGAAATTCAGGATCGCTCGGAACCAGGGTTCCTGCGCGATTTCTTCTTCATCGGTGATTTGATGGACATAAGCCGGTTCCGATCGTCGTTCAATACACAAAGGCATTTCTACCATGTGGTCTGGCATATTTATCAAAGATGCAAGTTTCGCAAGAGCGTCTGCAAATTGATTTTCCTCTCGGGGTAGGTGTAAGTAGGTTACGTGATCGAAGAATTGAGCCACTTGGTCTATTCTAGCCTGATAGGGCGCGAGGCTTTCGCTTCGGATTTTCCAAGATCCTGTAACTTGATTGATGATCAATTATGAATCCCCATGTACTCGGAGGTTTTTGATGCCTAAGCTTACTGCCGCTTGTAATCCGATGAGACAAGCTTCATACTCTGCAGCGTTATTTGTCACCTCGAAGTCGAGTTTGACAGCAATCGGTGTATGCTCCCCTTCAGGAGAAATGAGCAATACTCCTATTCCGAATCCTCTTAAATTTGATGCTCCATCAAAGTATAGATCCCAAGAGTCCACGTCTGTTTAAAGTATGTCCTCGTCGGGAAATGACCAAGTGTCGATGGTTTGTGTGTCGTTGATAGGATTTTCTGCGAAGAATTCGGCGACGGCGCGACCTTTTATGACTTTCAGTGGGACATATTTGAGGTCGAATTCGAGAGCATCGTAGTCCATCTTGCAAGACGTCCGTTGAGGACGGGTTTCTCAAGAGGTATTTGATGGATCCATTTTGGAATATATCTTGACGGAGTAGCTAAGCATGTAGTGACGTAGCTTCTTCGTCGCCCACACAAGAGCGAGGCATGTCTTTTCGAGTTGCGAGTATTTGCACTCATATTCCAAGAACTTCTTAATTAGATAGTAAATAGCTCTTTCTTCGCTTCCTACAGTTTGAGCTAACATAGCGCCCATGGCAGTTTCAGTTACTGTGAGATATAAACCAAGAGGTTGATCTCGTTGTGGCGGCATGAGCACTGGTGGTTTAGCCAATATCTCCTTGATTCGGTCAAACGCCTTTTGACAATCGTCATCCCACATGGTGTGGTCTGTTTTCTTGAGTTTCTTGAAGATAGGCTCGCAAATCATGGTAAGTTTCGATATGAATCGACTTATATATTGTACCTTTCCCAGGAATCCTCTGACTTCTTTTTCTGTTTGAGGCTGTGGCATTTCGATCAGAGCTTTGATTTTCGAGGGATCTATTTCTATACCGCGTTGGCTGACGACATATCCCAGGAGTTTTCCGGATGTTACCTCAAATGTGCATTTCTGGGGATTAAGTCTCATGTTGTACTTTCGTAGCCTTGCGAAGAACTTGCGAAGGTTTGCAATGTGTCCCTCTCTTTCTCTGGATTTGACGATCATGTCATCTACATATACCTCAACTTCTTTGTGCATCATGTCATGTAGGAGTGTAG
Source organism: Silene latifolia (assembly GCF_048544455.1). NCBI lineage: Eukaryota > Viridiplantae > Streptophyta > Magnoliopsida > Caryophyllales > Caryophyllaceae > Silene > Silene latifolia. The sequence continues at coordinate 35,977,764 of NC_133533.1, forward strand.
TCGCGGTGCGTTGGTATGTAGCTCCGGCGTTGATCAATCCGAATGGCATTACTGTATAGCAATATGTTCCCCATTGGGTGACGAAAGCGGTCTTGTGCATATCTTCCATGGCCATCTTGATTTGGTCATATCCCGCATATCCATCCATGAAGGATAGTAATGTGTGGTCTGCAGTATTGTCCACCAATATGTCAATGTGAGGTAGAGGGAAGTCATCTTTTGGACTTGCTTTGTTTAAGTCTCTGAAGTCAACACAAACACGGATTCTCCCGTCCTTTTGGGCACAGGTACTATGTTGGCTACCCAGTCAGAGTACTCGGAAACTTTGATGAACCCGGCTTTGAATTGTTTATCCACTTCTTCCTTAATCTTTAGAGCCCTTTCCGTTCTCATTCGCCGAAGCTTCTGTTTCACAGGTTTGAAACCCGGCTTAATAGGAATTCTATGTTCGGCGATATCCCTGTCGATCCCTGGCATGTCTTTGTAGGACCAAGCGAAAACGTCTTTGAATTCATTTAGGAGGTCTATGAAATCGGCCCTTTCGGTAGAGCTCAAGGTAGTCCCTATCCTAAGTTCTTTGGGTTCTAATTCGGTTCCTACGTTGATGGGTTCGGTATCTTCTATTACTGGTCCCCCTTCCCCTTCCTGTAATATTTCTTTGGCTACGTAGGGTGGTATTTCGGTCGAGTCTAGGTCTTGGTCATCCTCAGTATCATCATAAACAGAATTGCACTCGAAAGAACACAGAGAGTAAGCAGAACCTGATTTATTCATATTAAGATTTGAGTAAAGTTGAAACAAATAAGCCAACCGATCCATGGTCACATGGCGGCACAGAACAAAACGAATTGGGGCATTTCCCGAACTACTATGACTATTCGAGGCTAAGCTAGGAGAAACGAAGGGAGTGGGGATGACAACAGGAGTAGACTCTCTAATGACTTCTCTAGACTCCGACTCTGACTCCGACTCCGACTCCGACTCCGACTCGAACTCGTCGTCTTCTGGTTCTCCTTTGAACATCTCGCCTTCTCCAGTGGTGAGCTTGAAGAGTCTTCCTTGGTTGTTGGTCCATTTGATAGATTTTCTCCATCCTTTCTGCTGCTTTGTGTCGGTTTCTGTGATTAACGCGGTGGGGTTGAAGCGATCGTCTTGAAGTATCATAGTAATGATCTCATCCTGCGCGGCCCTAATGAATCGGTCTTCCCCAAACAAGAGGCTAACAGCTTGTTCGTCGAAGCAAGGTGCTTGACGGGTTTTGACGGTAGGAACCATTTCGGGAGGAATGAAGTAGCAATCGTGAAAGATCTCGATTCCGGCTAACTTCCTCTCGAGATAATGCCAAGGTTCGGGAAATCCATGGAAGAGTTCTGAACTTCCTTCTTGAACGAAGTACCCATTTAGAGTGGGGAGATATGGTCTCATTTGGACTCCCACGTATTTACGATTTTGGACTTGAGCGAGCATTTCGAGAACTTCTTCAGTTGTGGGTTTGTATCCTAATCCAAGTGGTATCCTTGTCGAGTTGCCTTTCTTGTATGGTGCGAAGGTGTTCTTCCGGATTGGGTTCAAAGGCATTCCAGGGAAGTATCCTTGGGATTTGAGTATGTGGTTGACCACCAAGTTGGAGTAGGGATTATAGTATAAGGGTGCCAACTCACTTTCTATGACGCTCACACTTTGGAAGCCCCCAAGTTCGTATATGGGATCCGCAAGGACTTGATTGTTTGATTGCTTCTCAATTATCGCCTTGATGGGTGACGAAGTGATCGTCACAACTTTGCCATTTAGTGGGATCTTGATCTTTTGATGGAGGGTGGATGTTACCGCTTTGGAAGCGTGAATCCACGGCCTTCCCAGAAGTATGTTAAATGAAGCTTCGATGTCCACTATTTGGAAATTAGCTTTTCGCTCGATTGGTCCCGTGGCTATGGTTAGGCTAGCAAGTCCAACCACATTTCGTCGTGTACCGTCATATGCACGTACACCCTGATTGGTGGGAGTCCAATCCGACTCCTTCATGCCTAGTTTGTATGCCGTTGACCGCGGAGCCATCATCTACCAAAGTCATTGGCACGTTCTTCTTTAGACAGATGACAGTGATGTATAGAGCAAGGTTGTGACTAGCGCCAAAAGGTGGCAAGTCTTCGTCTGAGAAAGTAATAGGATTACTTAACCTCGGTGATTCTTAGAAGACCAAGTTGACTACATCTTCAGGAGTGGAGTTATGTGCTACATTCAATTTGGCCAAAGCTTGCAGTAAAGCTTGGCGATGCGGGAATGAGCTTGCCACTAGTTGCCGACCGAAAGATCACCTTGGTTTTCTCGTAATTGCTTGAGCAAATGATCAGTGGGGTCGTCTTCGTTATCATTTGGTGTGATGACGTTGGTTGGACCGTTTTGAGTAGTGCTTTGATATGGACGACCCGAACGAGTTAGGTGATCCACATCTTGGTCTTCACCATTTTGGACTATTTCCTTGACTAAGGAGTTTTCAATGAGGTATTCGTCTTCATCGTCATCGGTCCAAACCCCATTGACTGTAGCTAGTTCCTTCATTCTCATGATATCACTTTCTAGTCGTATGATTTGATCGACTAGTCCATCGACCACGGCGATTACTTCTTGCATAGTGGCATTTTGAGAGAAGATCAATGGTACACGTTTGTTAGGCATTGCATTGGGATTGCGTAAGGTCGTTACCATGTTTTCTAATTCCCACACTTGTCTATCTACACTCCTTGCCCATGCGAGGAAGTCGGAAACGGTAGGGGAGATAGTAGAGTAGAGCCTTTCTTTCTCAATTGCATGAATTTCGTTTTCGGTGGGAGAAATGAGATGTGAGCAATCTAAGGTAGATTCGTCACTTTTAATCACTAGAACTCCAAGAGGATTCTGAGTGTTGTTGGGCTTACCTCCTGGTGGAATTGGAAGTCGACCATCTTCAATCATATCTTGAAGCACGTGTTTCAACTTGTAGCATTTTTACGTGTCGTGCCCCTTTGCCCCTATGGGATTCACGGAGTTTTCATCCCGAGAATTTGGACTTCTTTTCGGGTTCGGGAGTAGGTCCAATGGGTTGGAGTTTACCTTGCTTCATTAGCCTTTTTAGAGCGTTGGAGTATGTATCCCCAAGGTTTGTGAACTTCCTTGGCGGGCTAGTTTTCTTGGATGGCTCGAGAAGGTTAACTTCGTCGGTCTTGCTAGTAGAGCCGTATGAACGACTTGTGGACCCTTGATATCCTCGACCTACCATTTTGGACAAGAGTCCTTGGCGGATGTCATCTTCAATTCGTGTCCCTAGTACGGTTAAGTCCTTGAAAGTCTTGATGTTTTGATATCTCAAGTGGTTGGCATATATGGGCTTGAGATTATCCACGAACTTTTCCACAAGAGTGGCCTCATCCGGGCGTTCAACTAGTTGAGTACTAGTCTTCCTCCACCTACTTAGGAAGTCGGTGAACCCTTCTTTGTCATTTTGGGTAAGAACCTCTAGGGTACGCATGTTGACTTGGATCTCGGCATTATCCGCGTATTGTTTCGAGAATTCGATCGCGGCGTCCTCCCAAGTAGCGACCTTTTTGTGATCCAAAGTGTAGAACCATTGCTTTGGAATGGTGTCAAGAGATGAAGGAAAGATCCTTAAGAACATCTCGGGTTTGATGCCTTTGATAGACATGTAGTCCTTGAAGGCGCGGATGTGGTTCAAAGGGTTCTCATGTCCTTTAAACTTAGGGATATCCGTCATGCTAAAGTTGGTAGGCAATTTGGAATTGACGGCTTCATACTTGCGATTGTTTTCTCTATAGATGTCATCCCCCTTAAGGTACATCAATTGCTCCTCTAGGTATTGGAGTCTTTTCTCAGCTGCGGTACTCCCTAGGGCAGGATTCTCATCTTTAGACTCGTCATCAGAAAATTGTAGTACTTCACCTTTAAGGGGAGGCAACCTTCCCTCTACATCAAAGATACGGCTTTCGATAAGTTCAAGCCGGTCATAGGTTTGTTCTTGAGTGATTTGCATTTGGGCTATCGCGGCTAGGATTCGATCACTACTTTCTTGAATTTGCTGGAGGTTTGTTTCATCACTTGACCCAGGCATCTTGGAAACTGGATAAGAGATTGGCGACGAATCAATACACGATCGACCATTCTATCACACTTGCTAAAAGAAGAAAAGTTTTGACTCGTGAAGTGGGTGTGTGCCACTTGTGTTGAGTGAGTTTTGAAGAAAGACAAGGTCTTTGAAAATGTGTGTCCTAGTCAACTGCAGTGTAGTTGCAGGAGTGGACTCGAAGTGAGGTTTTGAAATGGGCTTGCGGCCCGAAGTTTGACTCGACAAACGGACAGAGTTTCGACTCGGTTTTGCGCTAATCATGGCCTTTTCGAAATTTTGATTTTAAAAAGGATTTTGATTTTTTGAAAATTCGTCATGGTTTTGTTTAGAAATGGTGATCATGTAAGGTTTACACATTTATACAAGCATTATAACGGGATGCTGAGTGCATTTAAATGGGTTTTGGTTTAAAAGGGTGGGTTGCCATACCGAACCATCAAACCCGAAGTCTGTGGAGAGGCTCGTGCCAAACAAGAGTAAGGCCGATTCCTAGTCCATTTCCTCAAGTAGTGAAGGCCCTTGATACAAACAAGAGTAAGCATCATGGTATGGATGACGTCAATCGCTATCCATCCTTAGGCCCAAATAAGAATTAGGACCGTTTAGACGGGACGATTGGTCGAATGGGTTGGGTTGGGCCTAGGAAGGCCGAATAAAACGGTCTAAGAAGACCGAGTTATGAAAACCGACAATTGTCTTGTACAAACTTATTCCCTAACCTTGTTCAAGTTTCTCCCTAGCTACACGTAAGTGTATATCCCAAATGAGTCGCCAAACTGTGGACAGCGGGCCGCCCACGGGGGCGCTTGGTGAGAAACGGGGACAAGCGTTTGCATTTTGTAAGGAGTCGCCACCAATTTTTATGGGAAATTGGAACCGTTCGAATACCTCGTGTCATGTCAAGACACAAAGTAGTGACATGAACACTAAGCAATCGTTACCCTTAGCATTCTATGTCTAGAATGACTCTCGTGGATGCCAATGAACACGGGTGCTCACGGAGATCTGGAGTAAGGGGTGAGGGTACGTATTAGGAAGCTCTTTTGATCGAACACCTAATCCCGCCCGCCTCGATAGCGGCCTCTACTAATGATTAGGGAGTTTATTCGTACTTGATATATCGTCGGCTATATGCATGCAATGCAACATCCAAGTTTTGATCCTAGCATGTGAGGAATTTAACTAAGTCGGTTGACACGTAATTAGCATACAATTGGGTCGAAGTTGGATTTAAGTCAAATTACATGTGGAAACATACAAGGAATAAAACGACAAAGATTATAAAGATAGAAAATTACAATAATGAAAATTACAATAATTACAATGGAATAGGCGATTTATGTCGAAAATACCTTTAAAACGGATAATTTGAGAAAAAGAATAGAAGAAATAAAAGAAAGAAATAAAATAAATTAACGAATAGAAACCAGGTGATAATACGAATATTAGTTAATTAAATACGTAAGCTAACTAAACTAGGTCAAAGCAGAAAGGAGTTCGAGGCGAACTCAACTGAACAGCGCAAAAAAGATCGCCCTCTCTCTGAAGAGGCGCAGCGATTCTTTGCGTCTGTTCCAAGGGTGAGTTCTGGCTGTGAAGCCGGAACTGCAAATCGTTAATGTTAATTGTTAATTTTAATGATTGATTACGACAATTGACTCGGATGAAAGTGATTTAGTGTATTATTTACATATGAATGGGTCGTAAAAGCAAAGAAAACATGAATGAGACTAATTAAACGAATTAATTACATGAAGGGACGATGTTAATGAATGATGAAGATAAACAACTAAACAAACTAATTAATCTAAACATGATGAATATGACGAATTAACAATGAATACGAATGTAAATATGCCAAAGATAAATTCCAGAAACTCAATATTGACGAAATTGAATCTCTAAAACTCAGATTGAATATTAATGACGAAAACCCGCAAATATTGATTACTTGAGATTTAAGTCGGATCAATGATGAATTAAAACATGTGAATTAATGAGTGATGATCAAAATATACATATGATTGTTAAACTATCATGACGAATAATTAAAGACAACATATGAAAACAAATAAGAAAGACGAATTACAGAGGACGAGGAATAAGAAAAGAAGCAGGAACTGCGGCGGCCCTCGAAGAGGCGCAGCAGAATCGCGCTCCTTCAAGAGGCGCAGCAGCTTGCCGCGTCTTTTTCTCGACGTCTCTTCACTGAAATCCGCAAAAACAGGTTTTAAAGCACGGTTTTAGAAATCGATTTTAATGGTGTTTTCGACATAACCTTACAATTGATGATTCAATAAATAAAATACAATAAATAAAGAGGGTTTCGGAGACTCTTTGGAAGTGAATCTCGGAAAGATATAAAAAAAGATACGTAAATCATGCAAAGAAGGGCTCGGGAAGAGGCGCAGCAGCCCATCATCGTCCCTTGGAAGAAGAGGCGCAAAGACTGCTGCGTCTATTCCCGTGAGGTTTCCTCCGCGAAGAAAGATTTCCGCGTTTGAGTTATGGTAGGACGGAAATAATCCGATTATCTTGTGAATATTACGGATATTATTTGCCAAAAGATAAAATTTGTGAAATATGGAATAGAAATATCCTAACATTCCGAAACATTCTCGACTCGGATTTAACAATTATCAGAAAATGGAGACGGTTTTTGACCCGGACTCCGAATGTACTCTAATTAATGCCAAAACGACCGTATCGGCGCGTAGATGACAACTAAGAGGTTGACATTAATATTTGAGCAAACACTTGACGATAAACTTACGAACTGTCACAAATCGTTCCGCGAATCAAACATGCGGCCCAATCATCACCGGGTGGCTTGCGGGAGGTGCAGAAACGAGGTGTCTACAGATGCTTCTCGGGTGTATTCTTGGATGGAGGCAGTGGACAAGAGGTTAGCGGGTTTTTAACGAGAATTGAAGGCAATTCGTGGGGAAGTGTTCCCACACGGTGACCGTCTTACTTTCCTTATGAGTCAAGGTGGAGCGTTGGTCATGCACGGAAAGGCTATGGCAAGTGATCAATCGCTTACATTGGAGGCCACGAAAGCTCTCTCCCTGAAAGTGCTTAACTTTGAAAGGAGTATTCAGACACTTTCTCGGCTTGTGCAAAGTTCTTTCGATCGTCTTGATGCTTTAGAGCATCGTACTCGGCCCGACTACGTGAACCCGTACCGTACCCGCAACATTTGATCTACCCTTGCCTTACCATAATTAGCCCTGCCTATTTTTAGCTCTCTTTTTCATCTTATGGTGTGTTTAACAAACTTATCATTCGGCCCAATTTTGGCATGCACTTGTGGTTATGGCCCAAGTGTTTCTTTAAACATGCATTCTATTCGGCCCATCGGCTTTATGCGTGTTTTCTTAAGTTTGTTTAATAATTAAACTTCTCGATGCTTTTAGTTATATATGATATTATTAATTTCTATGACGTTTTATCTCTTGTCTCGTCTTATATTATTCTAGTCATTTTTGATTTGTTCTTAGCTTTTCGATGATGTCAAGAGGGGGAAAGAACGTCTATAGTAAGCATCTACCTAAGCTTGCTCCTTGTCAAGACCGATTGCCTCTTAAAGTCCTTCAAGTTTCGGTTTTTGATAAATCGTTTTGATCTTGCGTTGATCTTTATTATTAAGATAACGGTATTATATTGAGGGGGAACTACATACTTAGTCACAATTTTAGGAGGCTTGCCATCATCAAAAAGGGGGATTTTGTTGAACCATATAGCTTATATGTTTATGTTTTGATGATGTCAAGGTGTTTTATATTTCATATGCTTGTTGCGTGTACTCGTTTGTCAAAGTTTTTTAGAATCAACTTATTACAAACGAGCAACAAAGAAGATTGTGATAATTGTATTAAAGTTCAAGCCTCTATTCAAGATCAAGCGATATAAAGATTCATTCAAGATTTATGTGAAGACGGAGTCTGTCTAAAGATTAATCAAGCTTGGATGATGACGTAGCCTATACTCGAAGATCTCCTTTAATATTAGAATAGTATAGGTGATTATCTCGTAACGGTAATCAAGAATGAGTTTCTTGAATTGGTAAAGTTATAGCTTTGCAGCTATAACATTACTTGTAAAAGAGCTCAATGTTATAGCTCTCCTACTATAACATTGAGATGCTGAGTTTTTATACACGACTTATATTGTTTTGAAAATTGTTTTGAAAATTGTTTAAAGTTTATTTAAATGTTTTAATAAAAGTATTTATATAATAAAGTCCGGTTTAGTGCGGAGTTTGGTTTTATGTTGGACGTTGGCTAGTAGCTATTTTGGACCAACTTATGAGTTGGACCATGCTACTAATTAGGGTTTTAACAAAGCCTCTCTTAAAACCTAAATTCTAACCTATATGTTAAGACTAGGGTTTGCACGAGTCACGAGGCATATGAGCCGTGACATCTCGTGTTACCTAGGGTAACTTTGGTAAAGATTCTATTCTATATTAATATCTTTACATATCTTATATATCTTACTTAATATATTTGTTTATGATAAAAGATATTCTTGTTTTAGGAAATCTTATCATATCTTGGAATTTATAGTAAAGATAATATTTGAATAGATTATATTCTATCTCTTGGAATATTCTTTGTTATCTTTTAAGGCTTTTAGGAAAGAGATAATAAGAAGATATGATTTGTTTACATATCTTATTATGTCGGCTATTAGGGTTTGTGCAAACCCGTGTTGCCTACTCCTTCCTTCCTATAAATACTTTGCTATTTACAACATCTAAAATAGAGACCTTAAGCATAAAAATTGATTTTAATTTTACAAAGCAAACCGTGTGTTTTCAAGCAGAAAAACCGATTTGTTATTTTAAAAGGTCGTGTGTTTTAAAGCTCGCATAATTGTTATTATTTTTATCGTTATAAGATAATAGTGCTTAGTTGATTTCTTACTTGTTCATTAACGTGAACCATTGTTAGAATCATTAGTGCTTTCTTATTAGCGTAAGTTAGTCACTCGAGTATTTAACGGTACTCATTGAGTTACAGCTAGAGTTAGTTGTACGAGTTGGGTTAGTAAATTTGTAATCCGTAGAAAGGTACTGAATTTATTAATCGAGAATAGTGGACGTAGGTTTCGACTTGTGAAACTGAACCACTTCAAAAACCGTGTGTCTCCTCGTTCTTTCGTTGTTTCGTTTATTTCGTTTACTTTCATTAGTCGATTAGTTAAAGTTTAATCAATAAACTTTAAATAATCAATTATATACGCATAAAACAAAGAGCTTTCAAAAGTTTTAAATCCTCAACCCCTCTTGAGTATTTTGGATCAATAGACTCTTCAAACACAAACACACACACACACACACACTTTCTCATCGTCTCTTTATCTCTTTCTCATCGTCGCTTTATCATTTCGCCGTCACTGTTGGTTTCATCGTCTCTTACTTTCTCTAATTATCAGGTAAATCTCGCCGTCACTGTTGGTTTCATCGTCTTTCATCGTCATTATTTTCCTTTTCTAATTATTTCATTTGCATGTATGTGTTTTTATCGATCATTATGTTATTTCTCTAAGTATTATTCGCTTAATTAGCTAGTAAAATAAATTAAATAAAATAAAACAAAGAAGAAGCAACATGATAGAGAGGAATGCATGATAAACTTAATTAATTAATATATATATATATATATATATATATATATATATATATATATATATATACATAAATTAAAAAAAGAATTACATTGATAAAAATGCAATTCTTATATTTTCATAGAGAGTCTTATTCCCTTCTATGATATCCATCCTCTCCTCCTTAACTATTTGGAGGTTTCGTTCAGAGCCAGCTTATATCGTCATATAGCCGCAACAAACTCGCCGCTCTGTCAAGCCATCTTTTTGGCGTCCTTGAGTGCGGATCGAGCATCCACAAGGTAGCTCCTGAAATTGTCCTCAATGTGGAGCAACCGGCGGATGAAACTGTTGTTGTTCTCGATCATAGTAAGAGTCTTAAGGATGATATCATTCATTTTGTTGATAAAGTTTGGAGTTTTTTTGAAAGATTAATTAGGGTCTGGAGTTTGTTTTAGCAGTTAGGGTTTGAAGATAGTGAGATATAATGGAATGGTGGTTGAGATAATGTATGTATTTATACTAAGTAATGTGTGGTTTGAGTTGGTTTTTAATTAATATATGTTTAGGAAGTTGTGCCATAATCATCATCATATCTCTCTCTGCTGCTTCAAATCTTATTATAACCCTTCTCATTCCATATATTGTCCATTCATATACACAGGGATGGCAGTAATAATGCATGCATCGGAATTTATCTAGGGCCGTAATTATGCATGCATCTAGTAATATTTAATTTAATTTTTTTTATTTTTTAAAAACAAACAACAACGGTTATTGAGAAACAACCCGGTGTCTTTAGTTATAACAACGGTTTTTTATATTACAACCGTTGTTATAACTTTCCCACCAAAATTGAGTCACACTTTCCACAACGGGTTTTTATACTTAAAACCGTTGTTAATAGTTTTAACAACGGGTTCCTTATGAAAACCAACCGTTGTTAAAACCTTTTACAACAGACGTTTTAACAACGTCCGCTTTTTTATATAACAACGGTTTTTAACCGTTGTTATAGTCTGCATCTGTAGTAGTGTAGGGGCAAATACTATGTTAATCCAGTTCACTCTAATGGGGTTCAACATTGTCTCAACAACCCATTTTAATGTAACAAAGTACAAGATGAGTTATCGATAACTCTAACAATAAATGTGATTATCACACACGAGTAGTCAATATCATATTATTACTCTATGTCTTATAATCATGAGTGTACTCATGCACTTCTCTAACACTATAAAAGTTTAGCTTGTGAACATACCATGTGTCCAAGTGTTCATACTTTGTTAATCGCGATTTCCTTCAATTTTATGTTATCCCATATAGCATGAATTTTACTAAGTACATTGTTGGGAAATGTGTCCTCAACAATAGTGCGATTACATGATTTAAATATCATTATTAAATCTCATTTTAAAGAATACAATTGGGAAGTAATATTGTTACTGTCAACTGGTCAACATATATCGGTAATGATTGGCTGACTAGAGTTTGACATTACTGTCGTGTGACGGTGGTGATCAGTTGACCCCCTAGGTCATACCTAAAGGGTAATACTCTTAATTGACTATTTAATTAATCGTATAATGTTGCGAGTTAATTAAATTATTTGAAAAATTGACGGACGATTTTGGAAGTAAAATTTACGTATCAAATTGAAATGTGATTAAATGAGATACGGTCTGAGTAATTGAATTGTATCATTACTCGGATGAAATTATTGTTTAAAGAAACAAATCGGAATTGAATGAATTATTATAAATACAATCTGTTGTGATTTATAAATTGGTAAAATATTTTGGCACAAGTAATTATGACATTACTAAGTCGATTTTTGTATCTGACGTATTTTTATTAATACGTTGATTTTTAATATGTTAAAAATACATGACAAATTTATGTCACATATGACATGTGACATATTGACATTTGACAAAAAATAATATGGATCTCATATTATCAAAAGTGCCGAAATATTAGAGGAGTATTAGGGTAAAATTGTGTTTATATTTTAAATAGAAAACATAATGATTAAAAAGCTAAAGTAGCCATGCAACCCTACTCACCTTGTGAAGACAAATATGGGCATGCATTGGCTCCCCTAAAAGGCTCCTCCCAACCGGTTTTTCCTAGGGGCTTTTAGAGAGTTTTTCCTCTCTAAAAATTATTCATTCATTCACATTAAAAATTTCTAGTGTTAGAAAGATAATTTCCTCTCTACATTTTAATGATAAATTAGAGAGATAATATACTCCAAAAATACCTTCTCCTACCCGGTTTTAGGAGCATAAACCAAACAATTTTTGGTTCAATTTTTCACTAGATTAATATTATACTAGCTCAAATAATATTAATTAGATTAAGAGTTAAGCCTTGGGTATAAAGCTTAGGGAGAGATCTTATACTTAGATCTTGTTCATCCATAAAGGAAAGCTCAAGAACAAAAGAAAAGGAGATTTCTTTTGTGCCCAATAAAACCGAAACATCAATGTAAGGATGTGATTTCTCTTGTATTTATATTTTGTTTGCATGCATAAAATCCGTTTTAATTTTATGACAAATTAATTAGACATATATGAGTATGTTAATATGTATATGAATCTACATTTCCTTCAATTGCTATCTAGAGCCACGGTTGTTTGCATGCAAATTGGTTAAAAGTTTTTTCCAAGTTATATGAATAACAAATAAAACTTGTAAAATTTGTGTTATTATGATATATCACGAAATCATTACATGCATGTTAATATTTCTGGTCCTAAAATATTTTAGGATATTTTGGTTAATTTTTCGGATTTTTATTGTTCATAATTTACAATAATGGCATTTAAATGTGATTTTATGAGTAAAAATGTCATTTTTGGTCTAAAAATAGCTATACTTCGAATTTTCACTTGGTTTTTGGATATGTTGTTACATATATTATTTTGAGATAACCTGTAAATTTTCATAATTTTTGGACTTGTTATGCTCGAAAAATGAATTTCTCATTATTAAATTCGGATTTAGGTGAAAAATAGGTTAATATGAGTTAAATTTCGAATCTGGTCATAGAAAATTAATATGTTGTCACATGCAATTTTACAAGATGTGTGTAAAATAATTGGCTATAAAGAAGCCTTTTTGCATGATTTATGAATTTTTGAAGAAAAATAGCATAAATAGTGACATTATTAGTGGAAAATTAATAAAACATAATCTATGACTTAGGAAAAACGTCTAATGTTGCATTTTATTATCTTTTTCAGATCTAAAATTGAAAAGTTAATGAAAATAATTTTTCCCATGTTTTTATGATTATTTTATTAAAAATCGATAAACCGCAACATTGTTTTTCCGGTAAATTTTTCGAAATTTTTAACCTAAGATTTTGAACATTACGAGTGTCATGGAATTTTCCCAGAATGTTGATGAATTTAAATTTCAAATTTTGAATTTATTTGAAAGTTTTTTTTGATTTATTTGAAGTTTAATAGCTTATTTTGTAATTTTTGGTCCATTTATGAACAATTTTGTAAATAAAGGTTAATTATGGTCAAATTATTAGTGAAGACTAAATTTTGAGTCCTAAGAGGTTAGGGTAATTAACTTATGCATAAATATGAGTTTATGTATTTTTTGTGATTGTAAAATGTTGAAATCACGCAAATCCGTTAAAACCGAGTAATATACGATATTGGCTAATTAAAGGCGATTTAGCATAAAATTGAGCATGTTCATACATATTATAATGCTGCATTTTTCTTTATGATTGTCATAATTTTAATTTATGTAATTTTGAATTATGTAATTTTACTTAGTATGGCCTTAGATTTTAATTGGTATTTCCCGAAATGTATGGGAATATCGATTCGGTTGTAATTTTTATTGTGATCTCGTATCACCGTTTTGTAATTTAATAGATTTATTTTATTTTAGTTACAAATGTATAATAGGAAATTATGTAATTTATTATGTAATTTTATTCATTCCGGAGTTCCTAAAGATGGATTTCTTCAAGAATGGCGATACATAAAGACGGTGTTACCTCGAGATGCGTGCCACAACCGAAGTTCAGGGGACCAATGGAGTTGGTTTCCGAATATGTAATAGATTAATAGTTTTTCTATTTTAGGAAAGGCCATACTAGGATTTATTTATCTTTATGCTTGCATTTTATTTTATGTCACATGCATCGCTAAATCGCCATAACTAAAACATGCATACTTATTTTTATCGAGTTTATCGACCGTGTCAATTAGAATTATCGTAGTTCACCGCTTTAGTTCACTTAAAACGTGATAGATAATAAATTGACATGACCTCTCGCTAAAGCAAACAATTGAGACATAGCCTTACCAAATAGTAGAAACCATGAAAACCTATTTCGCGAGGGAGTGCACTCGGCCCTACCGGGGTACAAACCTTGTTACGTAGGGGAAGTGGGTGATGAGTGTTAATCCACCGAGTTCATGTTAATGAGGGTTTCATCGGCCATACCGTGCCCAAGTTGATGTGGATTTGGATAATGGACACATTTATTCGAAATTTGGATTGAACTCAACGGAAGTATTCGCGACCGTAGTTGCATGTGTTCCGGGCTATAGATAATTATTAGAGTAATTTTATCGACCAAGAGTTCTAAAAGTAGAATCGATTAAAGCGTTAATCCACCGAGTTATATTGATAAGGGTTTCATCGGCCATACCGTGCCTAAGTCGATATGAATTTGGGTCTTGGAATCATTTATCATAGTTGGGTAGAGGTCACTATGTAAATGCTTTACTTGTTATTTACAAGTATTATTATAACGATAAATGTTAAGTTTTCCACTATTCCGTTATCACATTGTTCTATTTCTTTACCACAATTCATATACGATATCATTTCGATTTTTGACTCAAATCTCCATTAATCCATCGTAACTAAAGACAAATATGAATTTGCTTCTAAAACCTCAAATGAACCATTGCTAAGGATCTCTTGTAAAGAGTATAGATTAAAGTTATTCATTATCAAACAGGTTTTTGATTCTTGACTAACACATCTACTTACAATGGATTGTTATTCATATACTTAATTGAATTAAGTACCTTGAAGCGATAAATTGTTTTGGTAATTAGTTTTGTCAGAATTCGTAATTGACCAAAATAACGCAACCACTTCAATGAAAGTTTTAAGACTAAAACGATTGAATTAAAGAGTAATCTTTATAAGATTCACCTTTGCTTCTCTAAGTAAAGACTCATTGAAATGAGTGGGAGCATTCTCTTAAACCGTTAAGATGAGGACGAGGTTAAAGAAGTAAAATTAGAATGGAATTGATACAAGGTAATGTTAAAGGTAAAGTTGTTGAGAATGACGATGCTAAACCTATCAATCCCAACCGATAAAGTTTCCATTGTCTTAAATGTTGGACACGAGAAAGGAAACTACCCCAAATTATTGAAGAATTAACAAGTTAGTTGTGGGACATCTAATGGGACCTTCTTCTTTAAATGTTTATCCGATTAAACATAAATTTTGCTAGTATCACTTCACAATATTAGAAACCAGTGGAGGTTTTCATCATTATGTTTGATACATAAGATGAATAGAATATGACGACTAGCAACAATAATGTTGAGAGATAGAGTAATTGTGTACTCAATCTAGTTTTTGGATTTAAAGTTGTACTTAATTGTGACTATTAAGTGCATAAACTCTAAATAAGAATATAAACTTGTTAAGATACAAAAGAGGTTTTCACTTTTGTGACCCTATACACCATGATTTGATGTATGGCTAGCCCATCATCAAGGTGATTATATTCTAAACCAAACTAGAATAATATATCATGAAGATGATGCTAGACTCAAGTTGGTAACCCAAGATTAAACCTTAAAATTTTGGAATAATGAACGCAAAGAGTTAACGAGTACTCTTGAAACCATTAGATTGTTAATGGTATATGCGTATCTTGTATTCAAAGCAAGATGTCTCATGCCTTTTGGTTGAAAAGGAGATCGAGGTTATAAATCATTGATCCATAATAGGTTGATCATTTTCTTTTACCAACGATTTAAGTTGACACTAATATGTTCACTTAATAAGGTAAATAGAGAAATCTTTGAAGAAGTTCAAAGTATTCAAAGAATCACGATTTAGTCGTGATGGGATTATCAAAGTGAAGACTTTGATATAAGCCAAAGGAAAGGTGATTTAATATCACAAGTTAATCTCTCTTAGCACGCATTATGATATAATGTGTGATTGGATAAGAATTCAAACGCTATTCGATAAGGTTTGGACTTCGATCAAGTTACTTTGAGTTACTTGATCCTTTTGGGGATTTTATCATTTTGTCTAAATTATTTTTCCACTAAATCGAATCATATGAGATATGAAATGGTAAGGGTACCATGTTTGTAAGTTTTCACAAGAAACAAATGCTCATTTTTCCTTTCTTTTCTCACGAGTACGACGGGTTTGCGGCTCGTGAAGTCTTTTTCTTAAATACAAGTTTATTTTAGAAGACAGAGTGGGAGAAATTATTCAAGAGCCACAAAGAATGCCACAGAGAATGTTATGACGCAAGAAACTGGTCCTTCTTGGCTACGTGAGACGTTTTGTGTAAAATATTGTTTCTTTAAAACCTAGGAGGTTAAATTCGTCACTTATTAAAAAATGATGAATTCATGCTACTTTTAAGAAAGTAAAGAGCTTATAACTTACAAAAGAAATTGTTTGATTCAAGTTGATTACTTCTAGAAAGTAATCAACAAATGACTTACATAAGAGTGTTTAAGTCACAACTCAAAACAAGGCTTAGAGCCATGAGAATCAAATTAAAAGACTTGATTAGTGACAAAGGGTTTTGCACTAATAAAGAGAGATTCCAAAGCTTGGTTGGTGGCAAAGTGTTTTGCGCTAGTTGAAATGCTTAAGTCTATATGGATCTTCTTAGGGATTGTGTTTCATTATGAGGTTATGAAATACATAGCGAGTGAATCTAAAACCCACTTCTTCAATAGAAAGAATGTATTCAATACATGTCATGAGTTTTATAGATTCTTGCAATCCTAAGATAATGTGAAACTTAAGAGAGAATCTTAAGTAGGACATCAATGAGTTGGAATCAACATTTCGATCATGTGATAAAACATTTCTCGATAAGTCGAGAAGTTGTGTTTATACATGAAGTTTAGTGGGAGTTACGGAATTTTTAATTAGTCTGATATGTGGATGACATATTGATCATTGAGAATGATTTAAGACTTTTGGAGTATTAAAATACATCTTGAATATCCGGATTTATGAAGATAAATCCACATGATATTAGCGTCAATAAGAAGTCTTATGTTGATAAGATTCATGACTAGTTCAATTAAATTGAACATATTTGATTGATTCCATTTGCTTCCGGATCAATTAAATGAGTAAAGATGTATAACACTTCATATACTTTGAGTATGATGAATTGTTTTTAAAATCGAATTTAAGTAATCTTTACCAAGTAAGCTATAAAGATTACCCTTAAAAGTGCTTGCAGAAGCATTAAGGCTATGATGCAAAGTGTTTATGATGCAATATTGTGTAAGGGTGTTACACAAGTGACAATTGACAATTGAGATTGCGCATGGTTTCCGACAAAACCATAATCAAAACACATTAGGATGGTTAAGATACCATTGTGGCAATGTTAATTAAGAAGTAGATTTTCTAGAATCGTTCTAGGCAATAAAGAACAATGAGAGATATTTATAACGGAAATTGAGTACACTTGCGATCATGAGATGTGCAAGAAGGATGAGTCCCGCATTACCGTGAAAATAGTGGGAGCTATTCTAAGGCTAGAGGGCCTATGTCTTGATTGGATCTCGACACGTACTCGAAAAGTTTTGTAATGCAAATGTATACATTACAAAGGAAAACGAGTATGTAGTGAGGTTGAGTAAGGTACAAGAAGTTGATAAAACCTACTAACCAAAGCCTTCTCAAAGGCTAAACATGATGAGTCATGTCATTTCAATTGAATTGAAATGAACAACTACGTACAAGATCAAATTAGATTATAGATTATGAAATAGTAATCAAGCATTGACTATTCATATGTGATAATCGCATTTGTCGTTCGAGTTTTATTTTTAAAAAACTCTTTTATTATACTTTGTTACATCCAAACGGGTTGTAGAGACAATTGAACCCCGTTAAAGTGAACACGGATTAACATTGTATTTGCCCATAGTTACTTGTATGAGGTGACGTCTCGAAGTAACTAGAGTGTGATGCGATTGATGGCAAGTTCAAGTGCCATAGAGTCATGTGAGATGACTAGTCGATCACATAGGCAGACTGTTAGGAACGTTTTGTCGGGCCTTATGACCGCTTATAGAGTTCTGGCAATTTATATAGCCTGGTCGTGGCGAGAGCTGCTATAGTATTCAAATGAGTCGATTCTTTTGACTAAAGACTATTCACCTAAGATGGCTCGGTTGATTAACTTTGATTTGTGTTACTACGACCTTCGTAAATGGGGTCAAATGGGCATATTTTGGGTTATGATGGTGTGGCTAGTCGAAGGGAATGAGTGCGATAAGAATTGTCCATCCCCTTGTCAGGGTTAAAACAATATCTCAGGGCCACTCGAGGAGTAATGAACTGGAAATGCGTGGCCACGCTCGGAAGGTATCCAGAGTGGATAAATCCGGTCAATCAGTTATTCTCCAGATCGAGGAAACCACTCTCGATATGATCACTTGCAAGTACGACCTGAAAGACACCTTGCATTGAGTGGGAGATAGTAATAGGACAAGAGAATTGGTAACGCACACTTGTCGAGGACAAGTGGGAGATTGTTGGGAAATGTGTCCTCAACAATAGTGCGATTACATGATTTAAATATCATTATTAAATCTCATTTTAAAGAATACAATTGGGAAGTAATATTGTTACTGTCAACTGGTCAACATATATCGGTAATGATTGGCTGACTAGAGTTTGACATTACTGTCGTGTGACGGTGGTGATCAGTTGACCCCCTAGGTCATACCTAAAGGGTAATACTCTTAATTGACTATTTAATTAATCGTATAATGTTGCGAGTTAATTAAATTATTTGAAAAATTGACGGACGATTTTGGAAGTAAAATTTACGTATCAAATTGAAATGTGATTAAATGAGATACGGTCTGAGTAATTGAATTGTATCATTACTCGGATGAAATTATTGTTTAAAGAAACAAATCGGAATTGAATGAATTATTATAAATACAATCTGTTGTGATTTATAAATTGGTAAAATATTTTGGCACAAGTAATTATGACATTACTAAGTCGATTTTTGTATGTGACGTATTTTTATTAATACGTTGATTTTTAATATGTTAAAAATACATGACAAATTTATGTCACATATGACATGTGACATATTGACATTTGACAAAAAATAATATGGATCTCATATTATCAAAAGTGCCGAAATATTAGAGGAGTATTAGGGTAAAATTGTGTTTATATTTTAAATAGAAAACATAATGATTAAAAAGCTAAAGTAGCCATGCAACCCTACTCACCTTGTGAAGACAAATATGGGCATGCATTGGCTCTCCTAAAAGGCTCCTCCCAACCGGTTTTTCCTAGGGGCTTTTAGAGAGTTTTTCCTCTCTAAAAATTATTCATTCATTCACATTAAAAATTTCTAGTGTTAGAAAGATAATTTCCTCTCTACATTTTAATGATAAATTAGAGAGATAATATACTCCAAAAATACCTTCTCCTACCCGGTTTTAGGAGCATAAACCAAACAATTTTTGGTTCAATTTTTCACTAGATTAATATTATACTAGCTCAAATAATATTAATTAGATTAAGAGTTAAGCCTTGGGTATAAAGCTTAGGGAGAGATCTTATACTTAGATCTTGTTCATCCATAAAGGAAAGCTCAAGAACAAAAGAAAAGGAGATTTCTTTTGTGCCCAATAAAACCGAAACATCAATGTAAGGATGTGATTTCTCTTCTATTTATATTTTGTTTGCATGCATAAAATCCGTTTTAATTTTATGACAAATTAATTAGACATATATGAGTATGTTAATATGTATATGAATCTACATTTCCTTCATACATGTCTAGACTTCATACTAGACATAGGTTCTTTAGCTTAAAAGAAGCTCTTACTTTTATCATATAACCTGTGATTTGGGTTTTGGTGGACAACACTACTTGTAGTTTTAAATTATACCACCCAATCACAACGTAATTAGGTTCATCTCGTAGAATCTTGCAATGGTTGACTATAAAACACACTTTTATAGTCTCTTACTCCTTATGTCAATAATCTGCCTAGGATTTTTACAAATCCAAATGAGTTTGAAAACTTGAGTTTGTGTAACCTCTTAACACTTAACTTTTATACTTCCAAACTCTAGAACGGATCATTAGTTCTCCTTGAGAATTCATGACGGTTCCTTTAGGCTTACCAATGACTCTAATATGGGTTAACTATTATCGACTTATCATGCTCCAAGCATGTGATTCATCTAGGACATGTGTATAATGGCATTACATGATTATACCAATGGCGGAAACATTGGTTATCGAATTCATGTAGACAACAGTTCTTAGGTTTAGTGAATAACCATGACTTTATCATGGTACTTCTATATTCATCGACATGAATAACCTACTTAACTAGTTGATTTCTTTAAGATGAAGGATCATTATCAACATAAGATACCTATCTTAGTGCCAACACAACATCCCATGTTTTAATAGATTCACATGATGTCCAATATCATCCATAATTAAAAACCTAAATACTTCTTTATAAAAGACAGTATATGCTCGTCATTCCCAATGAGTAATTATGTTATTCAATTCATGAAGGATGATTACTCACACTAAACTGTGGGAAATATCGGTATATTTCATCAAGAAAATTCGGATTATAACGAAATTATGAAATATGAAATTACGAGTCATAACGAATTGCATAAACAAAAGAATAGAGATTAGAATTAACCTCCGGTCCTAGCAATTTGGCCTAAGAACAAATATCTAGATCGATATTCTCCTAATCGTTGCACCCAAAATGCTCTTGAGAAATGCCTTTTTCTTGCTAGAAAGAGAACCCTAATTCCTAATAGTTTTTAGGGTTTTGTGATGAGAGTATGAGAAAAATTACAAGTGAGAAAAATGATCCTCTTCTCTCTCCTCTTAAACCGTCCAAAAGGAGAAATCAAAGGGGAAGATATTTTTCTTCCTTTTTTCGTGTAACAACCAAAAAAAAAAATTAAGGAGAAAATCTTCTTATTTTAGGTTGTTATCAAATTGTATAAAATGTGTATTATTATCAATTGTCATTTATGTCGTCACGTATTAACAAGTCCACACACAACAGTTTGTAGTCGATTTATTAATACCGGTCTGTTATCATCTATTATGACAATTTCGTATAATATATACATTAACTATAAATATCGCATATTTATAATTTGCTAATTAAATATAACCGTTTATGTTTAATTACGAACTAACATCTAAATTTGTTTAAGCTAACATTATATACATTAATTAAATATAACAGTTTATATTCAATTTACGAATTAACAATTAATTCGTCTCAGCTGATATTATTTAATTGTATTAAATAATCGACTCATCATCACATTGACTAACCTTTTAGTCAAATACATGGACTAACCTTTTAGTCATATAAGGCATCAACGTGATTATATTTTCATATAATCACATCTCTCAAACACATCCTTTAGGTGTGACTTTTAGG
This sequence comes from Silene latifolia, assembly GCF_048544455.1. Lineage (NCBI taxonomy): Eukaryota > Viridiplantae > Streptophyta > Magnoliopsida > Caryophyllales > Caryophyllaceae > Silene > Silene latifolia. The sequence goes on from NC_133533.1 coordinate 35,999,238, forward strand.
GACCAGTTTATCACCGCCATCGGTATGATAATAACGTCAAACTTCTAGCAAGCCAACTGTTATTAGTAAACGTTAATCAACTGATAAAATACTATGTATACCCTGTGAACCTATAAGAGATTTATACACGTTACACGTTATCACACTAATTGTGGAGGACACTAGCTCCAACAATCTCCCACTTGTCCTCACAAGTGTATATGCGATAACCGATTCTCATATCCTTAATTTCTCCCTCTCAATGTAAATCAATTTTCAAAATCCGTATTCAAAAAGGTCGTATTTTACAAGTGATCAATATCAAGAGTAGTTTTCCCGACTAGAGAGTAACTTAACTAATAAACGAATCATCATTCGAGCATGGCCATGCATTTCAGTTACAACTCCTCGAGTGGCCCTGAGAAATGACTAAACCTGATAAAGTATGGATATTTTCTTCAACTCGAATCCTGCAGATACAAGCACAGTATGAAATGACCCAGTAAAAATCTGCTTAGCCTCCTGTTACGGTCGACCATGAGAAAGAAACAAAAGTCACCCAAAAACTGCCTGAATCTCAAGAGACAGTCGATAGTCAAAAGAATCGACTCTAGGAACACAATGGACGTCCAATCCACGACCTGGCACCGAATGTTTTTAAACATTTAGGACTCCATTACGTTGTCACAATGTCCTACGAGGTATCGTTATAACTCGCATCTGTGATCGATTAGCCAACCGTTTGACTTATGGCTCGTTGAACCCACCATCAATCAACTTCACAATATAATAGCCAGAGTTATCAGCTCATGTAGGCGATTACGGACCAAAACAAATATAATTTAATTCAGTTAACTTTGTGGCGTTCAATGTTGTCGTACAATCCACATGAAAAACAAAATATGAAATAATACGATGAAGTTATAAATAGCATATAAAAAAGAAAATGTATCGAATTCATAAGCAACTACTACAACTCAGGAACACGTTTAATTCCCATGTAAATAACGTGCCCTTCATGCTTATCATATTTCAATGGTTTAGTGAGAGGATCCGTGATGTTGTCATCCGAAGCAATCTTGTCAATCACTATCTCCTCTTGCTCCACGTAATCACGGATCGGGTGAGCCTTCTGATGTACATGTCTAGACTTGTTGCTAGACTTAGGCTCCTTGCCCTGGAAGATGGCACCTCTATTGTCACAATAGATGGTGATTGGGTCATTCGAACTAGAAACTATGGTTAGTCCTTGTAAGAATTGACGCATCCATATAGCTTCCTTTGCTGCTTCTGAAGCGGCATAGTACTCGGATTCAGTAGTAGAATCTGCTACAACTTCCTGTTTGGAACTTTTCCAGCTGACCGCAACACCATTAAGAGTAAAGACGAATCCAGACTTAGATTTCGAATCATCTCGATCCGTTTGGAAGCTAGCATCTGCGTAACCGATTGCACATAGCTTAGTATCTCCTCCATAAGTCAATGCCCAATCCTTAGTTCTCCGTAGGTACTTAAGGATGTTTTTAACAACCATCCAGTGTGTTTCACATGGATTGCGTTGGTACCGACTCGACATACTCAATGCATATGCCACGTCTGGACGTGTGCATATCATGGCATACATGATTGATCCTATGGCTGATGCATAAGGAATGCGACTCATGCGTTCAACCCCTTCCGGTGTCTTGGGTGACTGAGACTTGCTCAAATGCATCCCAGAAGTCATTGGAAGGTTCCCCTTCTTGGAGTTGGTCATGCTGAACCTTTCAAGAATCTTATCTAAATAAGACTCCTGACTCAGTGATAACATCCGTCGTGATCTATCTCGATAGATACGGATTCCCAATATACGTTGTGCCTCACCCATATCTTTCATTTGGAAATGGTTCTTCCACCATCCTTTTACCGAAGATAAGAGAGGAATGTCATTCCCAATCAAGAGTATGTCATCGACATACAATATCAAGAAAACAATCTTGATCCCACTCGACTTGACATAAAAGCATGGTTCCTCGACCGATCGAGTGAAACCATACTCTTTTATCACCTGGTCGAAACGATGATTCCAACTCTGAGAAGCTTGCTTAAGTCCATAAATGGAATGTTTAAGCTTGCACACTTTCTTAGGATTTTCAGGATCTATGAAACCTTCGGGTTGTACCATGTACAATTCCTCCTCCAAATAACCATTTAAGAAGGCGGTTTTCACATCCATCTGCCAAATTTCATAGTCATGAAAAGCGGCAATCGCTAAGATTATCCGAATGAAACGCAGAATAACTACAGGTGCAAAGATTTCATCATAATGCAATCCGTGCACTTGAGTGAAACCTTTTGCCACTAGTCGTGCCTTTTAGGTATCTGGTTGCCCTTCTACAGAATGCTTTATTTTGTAAAGCCATTTGCACTGAAGAGGTCGTACCTTGTTAGGTAAATCAACAAGATCCCATACGTCATTCTCATACATGGAGTCCATCTCGGATTGCATGGCATCAAGCCATAGCTTAGAGTCGGAACAGGTCATGGCACCTTTATAGTAGCGGGTTCATTACTATCTAGGAGCAAAACGTCAATTTCCTCGACCATACCAAGGTATCTGTCTGGAGGATTAGAGACTCTACCCGACCTCCTAGGTTCCTGAGGAATATTAACCGTATCATAAGTTGAAGGAACATCTTCCTCCATCTGTTCCTCGTTTGTTGGTTCTTGAATCTCCGACCGCTCGAAGGTTCTATTACCTGACTTGTTCTCGAGAAATTCTTTCTCCAAGAACTTTGCACTAGCCGCAACAAAAACTCGATGTTCGGTAGGCGAATAGAAGTAATTAGCAAACATTACTTTTGGATAACCAATAAAGTATTTCTTGACCGATCGCGGGCCGAGCTTATCCTCGTGTCTCCACTTGACATAAGCCTCGTAGCCCCAAACCCGAATAAAGGACAAGTTAGGGACCGTTCCCTTCCATATTTCATACGGAGTCTTGTCGACAGTTTTAGACGGACTTCGGTTAAGTATAAGAGCAGCTGACAAAAGAGCAAAACCCCATAATGAATCAGGTACTACCGTGTGACTCATCATGGATCGAACCATATCAAGTAGTGTTCGATTTCTCCGTTCGGACACACCATTTAATTGAGGTGTTCCAGGTGGAGTTAACTGTAAAACTATTCCACAGTCTTTAAGGTGTTGATCAAACTCATTTGAAAGATATTCGCCACCACGATCTGAACGAAGTGCTTTAACCTTTCTTCCTAGTTGGTTCTCAACCTTATTCTGGTATTCCTTGAATTTTTCAAAAGACTCACTTTTATGCTTCATTAAGTAGACATATCCGTATCTACTCAAATCATCCGTGAAAGTGATAAAATATCTATAGCCGTCTCTAGCGGTGATTGACATAGATCCACATGCATCAGTATGTATGAGTCCTAATAGGTCATTAGCGTGCATTCCAACACCTTTGAAGGAAATTCGAGTCATTTTGCCGAGAAGACATGATTCACACGTGCCAAATGATCAGAAATCAAATGTGGAGATAGTCCCATTCTTAATGAGTTTCTTTACACGTTTTTCATTTATGTGTCCCATTCGACAATGCCATAGATAAGTTTGATCTTTGTCACGAACCTTTAATTTCTTATTATTCACATGTAATATATCTGTGGTTTGATCTAAGATATAAATTCCATTCATGGAAACTGCTTTGCCATAAACCATTTCATTAAAAGAGAAAATACAGCTATTGTCCTTTATTGAAAATGAAAAACCGTCTTTATCAAGTACGGAAACAGAAATAATATTCTTAGATAAACTGGGTACATAGTAACAGTTATATAAATATAACTCAAAACCACTCGGAAGCTGGATTACGTATGTTCCCATTGAGACTGCAGCAACACTTGCTCCATTCCCGACTCGTAGGTCCACATCACCCTTTGCGAGGGGTGTGATGTTTTTTAGGCCCTGCAAATGATTACACATATGAGAACCACAACCAGTATCAAGTACCAAAGTTCCGAAACTTGCATGGTTAATCTCAATCATATGAATATAAGATGACATACCAACAGGAGTGACGCGGCCTGCTTTTATGTCCTCACGGTACACGGGACAGTTCCTCCTCCAATGCCCAGTCTTGTGACAATGGTGGCACTCAACGTTACCGCCCTTGCTCTTTTCCTTGCCTTGTGAGCCACTAGTCTCACCAGGCCCACTCTTACGGTTTCCTGACTTCTTAAACTTTGGCTTTCCTACAGTTAGGTCGCCGTGAGCTTTGCCCTTACCCTTATTCTTGTTGGAAATCATGAGAACATCTTGCTTCATGCTCCCACTCAATTTCATATCCTTCTCGGTCTGTACGAGAAGTGAGTGTAGCTCATGAGCACTTTTCTTCATGTCATTCATGTAGTAATTTGCCCTTAAAAGGGCAAAACCATCATGAAGTGAATGAAGCATACGGTCAATGACTATGCTCTCACTGATTTTGCAATCAAGTGCCTCCAGTTTCTCGACATTCTCAATCATTTCAAGAATGTGTGGGCTAACCGGTTGGCCCTTCTGGAGTTTCGTCTCAAAGAAGCGACAGGTATGCTCATAAGTAACGATTCTCGGTGCTTTTGAGAATTCATTAGTGAGCGTGGTGAAAATCTTGTTTGCACCTTGGGCAATGAAGCGTCTTTGCAAATTGGTTTCCATTGCAAAAATGAGTACGTTCTTTATCGCACCCGCTTCCATGACGAAGTCACTATAAGCAAGTGACTCGTTAGCTCTTGCATTGGGGCCTGGGTTGGCCGTATTGACTCGAGTTAAGTACTTGAGCTTACCGTCGGCAATGGCGATGATTCTCGTAATGATGCCTCCCAGTCCGCAAAGTTGGACCCGTCATTCTTCAGTCGTGTGGACTGATTCATGTGGTCCATGAAAGTTTTGAGCCAGGACTCGCGTGCAAGTGTGGCACTTGGCATAGGGATATCATTATTTCCAGCCATTTGTTGTAAGTAGTATTTTCAATATAAAACGAATTCTACACTGCGAAAAGAAGAAGAAAAACATAATAAGCATACTCATCGTTTTGATTTAAGTCTAATGCAAAACTGTTATAATGCGAAGACTCAAGCATTTATACAATTGACCTCCCTCAAGAATTATATAAATGATCCCAAGACTCAATTATCTGTAAATTGATAAGCCAACCTCTTGGCTAATTCTACTTTTAGAATTCTTGGTTGATAAATTTCTGTAAATTCTATCTATAGTCCATCATAATCTCGAGAAACTTTTCGGATTATAATGTTGAGGTAAAATAAGTCAACACAAACTACTTACCCAACGTAGAAGAGGTCATATGGAGAGTAAGGTCCTATATGCCTACCGACGAAGAAGGGATTCATAGTTGTTTGGCCTATAAAGACTAGTCTCAATTTTAGTTTTAAAGGAAGATCCCATCAACTTTATTTTAATACATTTTAAGTGAACTAATATCTAGCATGCGAGAATGAATAAACTAAGATGATGGCTTAAAATAGTGTGACATCTTTATGTCCATGATAACTAACATCCAAACTATATGAGTCAATTTTCATGCATATAGGTAGGTGGTTTGGTTTAGGCGGAATATGATGTACTAACTATCATGCGAAGAAAAGCAATAAGAATGGAAAAAACGTAAAACCAAAACAAAGTCCTAGTGTGGCCTATCTACCAAAATGAACATAAATACAACTTTGGAATCCTTCCTAGTACCCGAGAAGCTTGTCTTGATGTTCCATCTTGGTCCATGTAGTGGGAGTGAGCAATCCAATCTCCATCTTCAGTCTTCTCAAAATTACAATTAATAAATTACAAAATAAACCTATTTACATTGTAATTTCAAAAACATAATACTAAAGAAAACCAAAAGGAGATTCGAGATCTCAAAATTACATCAAGATTATGTTTCCATCATTACGAAAACATAATCAACTAAGGCCACACTAGGTAATACAAATTACAACCGATTGCAAAAATACGTAAATAAACCATTCAACAATTCATACAACTAAATAAAATGCATCAACAATAAATTAATCATTCAAGACATAATTCCTTAATTATGTAGAGTAATTTATCCAAACCACCTATTATAAAATGATCAAAATTATGTGACAATTCCTCAATTACTCACAATAATTCCAATCTAAATACACATTAACTTGTAATATGAATTAATCTAACATCATTTTAAACCACTTTAAAATAATAGGGTATCTAAAATTTTGTGAACTTTTTCACAACAAACAATCATACATTATAGATATAATGTATAATAATAATTGGGCAAAACAAAAAAAAATAAAACGAACGAATTTTTTTTATGCTCTCGGCATTCTGCACTAAAATGTCGAAAACAGTTTTTTTTTTTTCTTCTTTCTCGAAAAACAACCTTTTTATTGAACAAATTTGTTTAATGTTGCTACTATAACAAGATTGGCATAATCATCAACTTTTAATTTAAACATAGATCCAAACTAGATGATTCAATTTAACCTCTTAAAATGAATATCTAAATTATGATTAAATCGATTATCCGAATATTTGATTCATCACAATTGATTTGAACATTATTAAATTAATGAATCATGATTCTTAAACAACAATTTAACACCATGTATGCCAAATCTATATAGCAAAAACAAATTAACATCATTTATCAAAACAATTTCCGTTTCCATTTCAATTTAATTCTTATTAAAATAAAACATCTACAAATTTATCATATTATCATCTTAACATATTAAAACAAAAATATCAATAAATCAAAATGGAAACAAGGCATCAAAAACAAAACAAAAAAAAACATCTCGGCTGGAAAAACAGCTACGGCCGATTTTTTTTTTTTTTTTTTTTTTTAAAAAAAAATTTTGTTTTAATCCATTTATGAAAATCATATAAAATAATTTCGTGGCCTATGCTCTGATACCACTTGTGGGAAATATCGGTATATTTCATCAAGAAAATTCGGATTATAACGAAATTATGAAATATGAAACTACGAGTCATAAACGAATTGCATAAACAAAAGAATAGAGATTAGAATTAACCTCCGGTCCTAGCAATTTGGCCTAAGAACAAATATCGAGATCGATATTCTCCTAATCGTTGCACCCAAAATGCTCTTGAGAAATGCCTTTTTTCTTGCTAGAAAGAGAACCCTAATTCCTAATAGTTTTTAGGGTTTTGTGCTGAGAGTATGAGAAAAATTACAAGTGAGAAAAATGATCCTCTCCTCTCTCCTCTTAAACCGTCCAAAAGGAAAAATCAAAGGGGAAGATATTTTTCTTCCTTTTTTCGTGTAACAACCAAAAAATATAAAATAAAGAGAAAATCTTCTTATTTTAGGTTGTTATCAAATTGTATAAAATGTGTATTATTATCAATTGTCATTTATGTCGTCATGTATTAATAAGTCCACACACAACAGTTTGTAGTCGATTTATTAATACCGGTCTGTTATCATCTATTATGATAATTTCGTATAATATATACATTAACTATAAATATCGCATATTTATAATTTGCTAATTAAATATAACCGTTTATGTTTAATTACGAATTAACATCTTAATTCGTTTAAGCAAACATTATATACATTAATTAAATATAACAGTTTATATTCAATTTACGAATTAACAATTAATTCGTCTCAGCTGATATTATTTAATTGTATTAAATAATCGACTCATCATCACATTGACTAACCTTTTAGTCAAATACATGGACTAACCTTTGAGTCATATAAGGCATCAATTTGATTATATTTTCATATAATCACATCTCTCAAACACATCCTTTAGGTGTGACTTTTAGGGACCAGTTTATCACCGCCATCAGTATGATAATAACGTCAAACTTCTAGCAAGCCAACCGTTATTAGTAAACGTTAATCAACTGATAAAATACTAAGTATACCCTGTGAACCTATAAGAGATTTATACACGTTACACGTTATCACACTAACTGTGGAGGACACTAGCTCCAACATAAACTTCATGTCTAAGCATGACTGTCACCGACTCCCACTCAATTCCACATGTTTCATCTTTGACAACTCATTCAAAACATTTCATGAATTGAAATGATCATTGCTATTTTAAGTATTAGTTAAAACTATATATGTCATTCACATATCCATTTCAAAATACCCATTTGGAAAAAGGTTTTAATTATTTAATTTATTCATTTTCATAATGAGTTATAGCAATGTATTTGAATCTATAGCATAGTTAATAATTAACTTAGCTTTCGTAGATATCAACATGTCACTATATGCAACTCTTAATCATAAATTTCTCAAATAAATTCATTTACTTGCATAGATACCATTTTAGTTTCATAAGGCTCTTAAGTAAAATGTCGAATTTAAAAATCTCTAGGTATAAACACTTTATAGATCATGATCTAAATTACCCAAACAACGTTTTCTTTTGGTCTCCTCACGTATTTTCCTCAAGAACATCTTCTTTTGGTCTCCTCGCGTATTTTCCTCAAGAACATCTTCTTTTGGTCCCCTCACGGGAAGAGTTTGTGGCTAAATTCACTCCGACTCTATCATTAGGAAAAATGCTCTTTTTGTCCAAAGATAGCTTTGAGCCAGAAAATTGACTGTGAAGGAGGAAAACTTATCACATATCAACTTAATGGTGATTTAATCGAGACGTATTAAAAGGATAATATAGACTAGGTGATTTAAAATTTGATAGGTGTCTCAAATAAGGTTGGCAATGTTCCCTTGTGTGAGTTCAACAACTCAATCATCACTTCATAACTGATCTTTTATAAGTAAGTTGTGACATTTGGTCACAATGGCATAAGGAGAATCGAATTCATAGCTTATGGACATATAATGACTCAATCATTATAATTGTCAAAGTGATCAATTTAAGTCGATAATCTTATGTTTCTTGATGCAAGTAGTGTATGATGACAAACTTTAGAAAAAAAAATATGATAAAGTAAGTGACTTGGGTTGAAAACCAAGTCACCAATATCCAAAATACAACCGTTGTTTAAGGAAACAACCAAATTTCCAAGTCGAACGAGGAAATCAAAATAGTTATAATGTTTCAAAATACAACATGAAAATAAAGACAAAACAAAATAAAGCCAAGCTTCCATCGATCTAGCATCATGGGCGGCTACATCTAGCTTCCCTCAAAATCTTCTAGGCTTGGTTTTCTTTGCCCTTGTCCTTGCTTGGATGCCCTAATTACAATATAAAGGGGTAATCATCACAACTTATATCAAAATAGCAAAGTTGAGATTGAAACATAAAAGATAGGGATAGTTATTTACCTACTGGAATAGCTTTTCCAGCTTTGATATCGCCAAGGTAATTAGGACAATTTCTCTTCCAATGCCCAGCACCATTACAATAGTGGCATTTGTCTCCGGACGGGGCACCCTTCTTAGGCTTAGAGGAGCTAGCTTCACAAGCTTTTCCTTTGTTCTTGTAGGGAGTTTGCTTCTTTCCCTTATTACCACCTTTCTTGAAATTCCCTTTGCTTTTTTGATTAATGTTCAGCACATCCTTGGCGGTGCTAGCATTTAGCCCCATGTCCCTCTTGGCTTGCACAAGCAATTTATGCAATTCATCGAGGGACACTTTCAAGTTTTTCATATTAAAATTCACCCTGAATTGAACATATGCCTTAACCTTGTTTAAGGAATGAAGAATTCGATCAATGATGAGTTTTTCGGGAATCTATACCTTTTGCATTTTTAGAGTCTCAACATGCTCCATCAACTTGAGCACATGAGGGCTAAATTTTTGGCCCTCCTTAATGTTGAGATCAAAGAATGCCGATGCCACTTCATATTGAATGATCCTCGGACCTTGTGAAAACATGGTAGCAAGTTTCGTATAGATCTCATAGGCGGTGCTAATCTTTATAGCACTCTTTTGGAGTTCGGCCTCCATAGAGAAGATCAACACATTTTTTATCGCGGCCGACTCCTTTTGCAAGTCTCATAGGCTTGCCTAGCGGCGGGGGTAGACCTTGCATTAGGTGCGGCGGGAGAGGCCTCGGTAAGGTAACGAAGCTTGTCGTCACCCTCCGCGGCCAAGCGAAGTTGTGCGTCCCAATCGGCGAAATTTGACCAGTTCTCTTCTAATATACAACGATCCATGAAGGATCGGAGCCAAGAGAAATTGGTGAGAGTGTTCGAGTTAGTGTTTCCGGATGAATTTTGAGTTGCCATTACGATTGAGAAACAATATATGACTACAAAATTAAAAGTGAAGGAATTAATAAACATTCATTGTTATAATAATACTTGTAAACATTTTAAACAAGATTTTAAGCATTTATATAGTGACCTCTACCCAACTATTATAAATGATCTTGATATCCAAATTCATACTAACTCGCACACGGTGAGCCGATTCATCCCTAATTAATATAACTCGGTGGATTAACTCTTTAATCGATTCTACTTCTAGAATTCTCGGTCGATAAAAATTACTCTAATATTTATCTTTAGCCCGGAACACATGCGACTACGGTCACGAATACTTCCGTTGAGCTCAATCCAAATTTCGATGTAATAACATTTTACTACCCACTTACCCAACGTAACAAGTTTAGTACCCGGTGAGCCGAGCCTACTTTCTTATGAAATTGGGACTCATGGTTCTACAAATTGGTAAGGCTAATTCTCAATTATTATTAGTGAGAGGTCATGTCAATTTATTATCTATCTCGTTATAAGTGAACTAAAGCGGTGAATTACGGTAATTATAATTGACACCGCCGAAGACTCAATAAAATAATATGCATGTGTTGTTATGGCGATTTGTCTATGCATGCAAACATATAAAACAAATGCAAAGCAAAAAACGATAAAATCTTAATATGACCTTCCTAAAATAGTAAATCAAATAAACTATTTACAAATTCGAAAACCAACTCCTTTGGTCCCTTGAATTTCATTTGGCACGCACTCCAAGGCAACACCATCATTGTCGGACCGCCTTCTCTAATGGCACCGTCTTCAAGGAACTCCGGAATAAATAAATTACAAAGCTTTTCTACTTTATACATTATAAAATGAAAAAATAAAACAAAATAAAATAAAATAAAAGTGATACGAGATCACAATAATTACAATTGAATCGATATCCCCCATTCATTTCGGGAAATACCAATTAAAAAACTAAGGCCATACTAAGTACAAATTACATAATTCAAAAATTATATAAAATAAAATATGATAAGCAAACTAAAATGCAGCATTAAAATATGTATAAAACATGCCATGTGATGTGCCAAATCGCCCTACTTAAGTTAATATCATATATTTAATCCGGTTTTATGGATTATTGTGACAATTAACCTTTTAAAATCACACAATATTACATAAATCAAACCTATGTCCAAGTTAATTACCCTAACCTGCTTAGGACTCAAAAATTTAGTCTTCACTAAATATTTTACAATAATTCAACTTGTTATATTATAATTGCTCTTTAAACACTATTATTCATAATAATAAGAAAATAATTCTCAAAAACTCATAAACAATCAAAAAATTCAAAATCATAATTTTGTATATTCTGGAAAATTCCCAACATTCCAAAATTTTAATAAAATTTGCCTTCAGATAATTTTAAATTATTTCACGAATAAATTGAATAAAACACAATTTTAACACATTGATTCCAAATTAATCATAAAATTATGAAATAATTCAAAATAAAACTTTTGAATATTCTAAATAAGTTTTCAGAACCTGTAAATGACAAAAGTTAAGTCCAAAAGTCGAATTCTTATTTAATGACTATTAAAGTTGCTATTTATCAATTTATATCCCATAAAATTAATCACCATTCAAATCAAATGAAATTTGACATGAAACTTTAGATCTAATGTTCATATCTCATATACAACATTGGGAAAAAATTTCATGCCATAAAATCCAATTTAGCTATTTTTGCTAAAATAGTCACTATTTATTTGATTTTTACATCTAAAAATCATAAATCATGCAAAATAAAACCATTTCATTTTACAATTTACATAAAGTGTGTAAATATTTCATGTGACAAAAGACTAAATTTTCATGGTCTTAAACGAAGTCTAACAATTTTTAACCAAAATACCTCTATTTAATCGATTTTTATCATGTAAAAATCATAAATCATGCTATATAAAACCATTTTATATGACATTTTACATACAATATTTAAAATATATATGTGAGGTCATGGAAATGTTTCAAGGTCAGAATCATAGTCTAACTAGTTTTAGCATTTTAATTGTCATTTTATTGAATAAAATGTAATAAAAATACTAATAAACATTTTAAAGAGCAATAAATTACCATAAATCATCAAAATGACCTAAAATTAATTTAGGACCAGAATATTTAACATGCGAATATTTCGTGAAATTTATCTTCATAAATCACAAATTTTAAGTTTTATATGTTAACATTTTAACTCGGAAAAACAATAACCGATTATGCATGCAACAACTCTTGCTCTAATACCAATTGTTAGATTTATTAATCTCTTATTAGACACCTCTAATAACTAAGGTTTTATTACTTAAGTCATAAACTAAAAGGAACTTATGCGTCCATAACAAAATTACAAAATAAGAAAAAAAAACGATTATTCTTACAATGAGGGATGAATAGTTTATACTAATTTGGTCTCCTATCAAATTAGTCTTATTAAAGAAAAATTCGAATGCCCGAAAAAAGCTAGATCCAATTGCAAGATCTACTCCTTAAGGATTTGTACCAAGGAAATCCTTATTAAATCAAATACTAATTTCATACTATAATTAGTATAAGATTGCCTTAATAAGACTTAATATTATCTTGGTTACTATCTCTAGTAATAATAATATTATGATTTTGTGAGTTTTTCTTCTTAAGAATTTTACAACAATTAGAGAATAAAATTAGTTCTCAAGATGTGTTGAATAAGAATAAATAGAGTACTTTGTGAAAATACACTACTTAAGTGTATATGGGGGGAGGGCACCGGTTTTGGCATGGGTAGAGTGCCCAATGCTTTTGCATTTTTCTCTTCTCAAGAGTGTAGGTGTGCATGCCTATGATTAGTAGGTAATCATCATGCTACCCACTAATTAAAATGATTAAAGCACAAATCCTCCTTCCCTTTCCATTTTCACGGTACATACATGTTAATATGGATCCATTTTAACTTTGTCAATTGTCAATTTCTGTAATGTGATATATTGGACATGTTACTAGACATGTTAATTAAATAATGCATTTTTAACTAATTAAAAATCATTATATTAATAAAATAAATCACATACAAAAATTAACTAGTAATTCTTGATTACAAGTACTTAAAATAGGTCATTCAATTATAAATTACAACAACTTGTATTTATAATAAATCGTTCATTCTTATTTTAATTGTTTCATTAACAATAAATAAATCTAAGTAATAAAATAATTTAAATTTGTTTCGGGTGTAATTCCGAAGCAGATATTTGTTACCACTCGTGGCTCGTAGAATGATGTCTTTGCTTGAATCCTCCTTTGGCCTCTCCTGAAATAACGAACAAACTGAGGGCTCGGCTTTGGCCGAGCGTACTCACTCCGACGCTCAAGTCAGTAAGCTTAAAAGGATTAAGTTATGTGTTACTTGGCTAAGTATGTATTGTAGAGAGATAAGGAAGATATTACCAGATTATGAGGTGTTTAGGTTATTTTTCGGATCCTTTCCTCAATGAGGGTTGAGGAGTATTTATAGACTTTCACCTTTTGTCACGTAGTGGCCAAGTGGCCAAGTGGCTAGCGGGTGGAAAGACTGATCTACCCTCGGCCGAGGGACCCATGGTGGGCCGGCGGGCCCTGTTGACTCACCGCCGAGGGGTCTTGGATATGAGTACGCGGATATGTGCCCCGGCTGGCTAGTTGCCTGGCCGGGACCCAAGTGGCAGGCCGACAGGTTGCGTCGGCTAGGCTGTCCAAGGTGTTGACTTGCTTTGGATATCTTTGACCTTGCTCAATATGTTGACTCGGTCAGCAGGTGCAGAATATGCCCCATCAATTTGCCCCCAGCGTAGTCTATGCCGTGGTATGGGCTCCGATGTGTGTTGAGCGTATATTCTGCGCAAATGAAAATTTTCTGCCCCGGCTTCTTCTACCGAGGCCGGCAAATAAATGGGTCCTCCGGCCAAGAAGGCCAAGCCTGGTACAGATCTATCCTATAGCTCAGACTTAGCCGGTTCATTAGGCGTTCCCTGATGCCACCTCCCCGGGTATGTCCACATATGTTGACACAGATGCTTTGATTGCATTTTTTGTAGATCAACCACCGCCGTCTACCGGACACACTGTTGAACGGCGCGCTGAGAAGCGAACTGCGCAGGCAGGTGGTAAAGATGCCACCGTCGTCTCCTCCTTTCCGAAGCCTACCCCCGCCCAGCTTAGGTCGGAGGGCCTGGGTTTGTCCAGGATGGTGGCGAAATGGGCTGAAGTGGCCGGTGCTCATATGATGGAGCAGGAGAAAGTCATGGTCATGCATTGCTCCACGAGCAGCTCAGGCTTGAGCTTGCTGCTGCGAAGAAGGAAGCTAAGGGGGCCAAGGCTGAGGCTGACAAGGCGGTCCTTGCTGAGCGAAAACTTAGGGAGGACGCTGAAAAGGCGGTCCTTGCCGAGAGAGCCAAGGTCGAGGCTGCGGACGCTGGTGCTGCTAAGTTGCTGGAGGAGCGTGACAAGCTTCAGGCTACTGCTGACTTCAATGCCAAAAGGAGGGACGAATGGAAATCTATGTTCCAGGCCCAGGGGAAGGTGGTTCGAAATAAGGAGGCCATCATCGCCCAGAGGGAGGAGGACATTGAGACACTCCAAAGCGTTGTCCTTCCTAAAATGTGCGCCCAGTACCGGGACCTGGCCGAAGAGGCCGCCAGGGAGGTGATAGGGGAGCTCTTTCCCGATGGCTCCTTTCCGTGGCAAAAATTCGACGAGCTGCTTGATGACAAGCTCGAAGCTAAAGAGAAGGCCGCGGAGGCGAAGGCCGCTGAGGAGGCAAGGGTGAAGAAGGAAAAGGAGGAGGCCCCGGAGAAAGCGGCCCTTGCTGAGAAGGCGAAGGCGGGCCATGAAGAGGCTGATAGAATGAGGGCAGCTGAGGCTGCTGAGGTTGAAGCTGCCAAGACAGCTTCTGGGTCGCCTACCAAAGATGATGCTGCTGACGTCGCCGATGGCGAGCAGCAGCAGCAACAGGCATAGGGAGACGGGCGGTCGTCACCAGGTTCACCCGACATCTCGGATAGCTTCAGCTGTTCGGGGGCCAATTATTAAGCCTTGCCTCCCTGCCATCTTTTAGCGCTTCAAATGATATGTCTGTAACCTTTTGCTTTTCTTTTCCTTGTTTTTTGTAAAACTTTGGTAGGTTGTGTTTTGGCTTATCCCTATGGGGACGGCCGTCGTCTGTATTTTCCTTAGTTGTAATCATTTTTAATAAAGCTTGTTTATTGGCCCTCGGCTTGGCCGGGGCTTTGATCACAATCCTTCACTTGTCTTCTTGCGTTATTAATTGAGCGCTTTTTCGTTTTTACCTTCGGCATGGCCGAGGCAGTTAGAATGCGTATCTCAACTGTTTTTTTTAACGTCTTTTTTAAACATGTTGGCATGTTGGTCGCTTCCTCTTTCACTCTCGGTCAGGCCGAGGCGTCCGATTTGCGCTTCCCAACCGCCGCTGTGAACATGTTAGCGTATCTGTAGACATATTGATCGCTTCTTCTGCCAGGCCTTCGGTTGGCCGAGGCGGCTAGAATTGCGTCTCAACTGCACTGAGTATACGTTTCTTTTAGCGTGTCGGTCGCTGTGTCCCCGTCGGGGTTAACGGCGCGACAGCGTTCGTATCTGTAGACATATTGATCGCTTCCTCTGCCGGGCCTTCGGTTGGCCGAGGCGGCTAGATTTGCGTCTCGACTGTACTGAGCATACGTGGCGTCTACCTCGAAACGACTACGGAGGGGATAAACACTTTGATGGAAAACTTGGATGATTCTTGATTAGATATAAACACGCGTTGGGGTGCTAACAACTGTTTTGGACACCTCCGCCGCTATACAAAGTATTTCCTGAGATTGTCAGTGTTCCAATGGCTCATCAAAGGCATACCCTCCATGTTCGTCAGCCGGTATGTACCCGGCCTCATTTCTTCAACCACTTTGTAGGGACCCTCCCAGTTGGCCGTCAATTTGCCATGAATGTTTCCTTTGTTGGTCGCGGCCGACTTTCTTAGGACTAGATCCCCTACTTTTAAGTCCCTTTTGTGGACTCTTCGGTTGTAGGCTCTTCTCATTCGGTTTTGGTATACTGCCAAGTTGAGGCGTGCTGTATCTCGGCTTTCTTCGACCAGGTCTAGGGAGATCCTCAGACCTTCCTCATTCTCAACTGGGTTAAAGGTGGCCGTTCTGAATGTCGGCACCGTTGCTTCAATTGGCAGGACTGCTTCGGACCCGTAGACTAAGTGGAATGGACTGTACCCCGTTGCTTCTTTCTCCGTGGTTCTAAGGGACCACAGGATGCCGGGTAGTTCATCGGCCCATCTTTCCTTTAGGTCTTCAACTTTCTTCTTCAAACCGTTGAGTATTGTTTTATTGGCTGCCTCCGCCTGTCTGTTGCTCTGTGGGTGGCAGACGGAGGAGTATGCAAATTTGATACCACGTTCTTCCAACCAGCTCATTATTGTGTCACTCCAAAACTCTCGGCCGTGGTCAAATACCATGACTTGGGGTAACCCAAAACGAGTTATGACATTCTCCCAGATTACCTTTCTTACGGCCGCCGTCGTCTTCGCAGGTACCGCTACAGCTTCAATCCATTTGGTGAAGTAGTCAATGGCGACGATCAAGTACTTTCTTCCTCCGGATGCCGTTGGAAATGGCCCTAGTAGATCCATCCCCCACTGTGCAAAAGGAAGGGGATTAAGTACCTACTTGCAGTCTCGGGAAGGTGCATGTATCACCGGAGCATGCATTTGACAGTTATTGCACTTTTTGGTTTTGGCTTTGGAATCCTCAAGCATGGTGGGCCGAAGTAGCCGGCTCGGAGAGCCTCAGTGGGCTAGTGTTCTTGCCCCCATGTGATGACCACGATTCCTTCGTGAATTTCTGTCGGATTAGCTCGCGTCGGCCGGACCGACATATTTCAAGAGTGGCCTTATCACGGACCTCCCGTATAATTCTCCTTCAAACACCAAGTACCTTGTGCGATCCTCTTTATCTTCTAAGCGAGAGATTGCGATCCTCCGAACTCATTTGTCGGTTTATACTTCATTATCGGAGTCATCCACGTCGTCTCGGCCTCTATGTCTCCTACCATGCAGTGTGTCGTTGATGCTCTTAGTATTCCCGATATCCACTAGTACGGTTGGTGACATTCTTGATGGTTGAACTGGCAAGTTTTGAGAGAGCGTCGGCTCGATTGTTCTCAGATCTGGGAACGCATTGGATTTGGAAAGATTTTAATTTTGTTGTGTCAGCTTTTACCCTTTCCAGGTATCTTACCATCCCGTCGTCCCGAGCTTCATACTCTCCTCTGATTTGGTTAGTAACCAACAGCGAGTCTGTCTTTAACACAATGTGTTCTGCTCCGGCAGCTCTAGCTAGCTCGACTCCAGTTATCACCGCCTCGTATTCGGATTCGTTGTTTGAGGCCGAGAAGGTGAATTTCAAGGCGTACTCAAACTCGTCCCCGTTTGGGCTGATGATAAGGATGCCGGCGCCTGCGCTGTTCGTCGTGGAGGACCCGTCGGTGAATACTTCCCATATACCGGGGTTTTGCTCTTCTTGATATGTGCACTCGGCCAGGAAGTCTGCAAGTGCCTGTCCCTTTATTGAGGGCCTCGGCTTGTATTGAATGTCGAAGCCGGATAGCTCTACTGCCCATTTGATGAGCCTGCCGGACTGCTCAAATTTTTCCAATGCTTTCTCCAATGGTTGGTCGGTTAAAACCGTCACGGAATGTGCGTCGAAGTAAGGTTTCAGTTTCCTTGCGGCAACGACGACAGCAAAGGCTGCTTTTTCAATAAGCGGGTAGTTTCTTTCGGCGGACAACAATGTATGGCTGACAAAGTAGATTGGGTGCTGCTGCTTGTTCTCTTCTCTGACGATCACGGCACTGACCGTGGCCGAGGTAACTGCTAAATATAGATATAGCGTCTCCTCCAGCATCGACCTGGACAGGGTTGGCAGTGTCAGATGGTGAGCTTTCAGTTGCCTGAAAGCTGTGCTCTGCTGCTCCCCCCAGTTGAAGTCTTTATTCCCTTTTAGCACTATAAAGAATGGAGTGCTCTTGTTGGCCGACCGAGATATAAAACGGGCAAGAGCTGCCATCGTCCCGGTTAGTGTCATTACTTCTTTTCGGTTCCTCGGCTCTAGCAGGTCCAGTATTGCTTGGACTTTCTCTGGATTGGCATCAATTCCCCTGGCACTGACAAGTACGCCGAGGAACTTGCCGGCCCGGACACCGAAGTTGCATTTCTTTGGGTTTAGCTTCATCTTGTATTTCCTTAGTGAACAAAATGTCTCGTGTAAATCGGCTAAGTGCTCGCTGTCAGACTTGCTTTTTACAATAGCATCGTCGACGTAAGCCTCAACGTTTCGCCCTTTTTGATTTTGGAACACTTTGTCCACCAGCCTTGTGTAAGTTGCGCCGGCGTTCTTCAAACCGAACGGCATCATTTTATACATGAATGTGCCGTCTCTAGTGATGAATGCGCATTTAGGCATGTCTTCTTCGGCCATGAATACTTGATGGTACCCTGAGAAGGCGTCCAGCAGGCTCAGCATAGTGTAGCCTGCCGTGGCGTCAATTAAACTATCTATTCGAGGCAAAGGATAACAATCTTTGGGGCATGCTTTATTAAGGTTGGTAAAATCTACACACATTCTCCATGCCCCCGATGATTTCCTCACCATTACAACATTAGCTAGCCACTCAGGATAAGTACAAGGCATGATAAAGCCCGCCGCTAGTAATTTGTCTACTTCGGCTTTGATGGCTTCGTCCTTCTCGGCTGAGGAGTTCCTCATCTTCTGCTTGACAGGGCGGCGGTGGAGAGTTCGACTTGTGAACAATCACCTCCCGGCTCACGGCTGGCATCTCGGCCGCTGAGTAGGCGAAGACGTCTTTATTCTTCCTCAGCAGGTCCAGGAGGTCGGCTCTGAATTTTGGCTCCAGGTTGACACCGACAGTCACGGTGCGGCCTGGGTCAATCTCCACTTCCTCGGTCTCCGCTCCTTCGACCATGCCGACGGTGGTATCCATGCGTTCGCCCTCCTGTTGCAAGGATGGGCTCTTCCCCTTCTCTGATTTCTTCGCCACTTTGAAGGATTGCATGTTGCACCCTCTGGCGGATACTTGGACATTGACTACTTCGTCCTTCTCGTTCTTTGAGACGAGCTTATGCGCTTCCCCCCGGTCCGAGACATACATCAATGTCAGGGCCCGGATGGACATCACAGCGTCGGCCTCCCTCAAAGTGACCCGGCCTATGAGAACGTTGTAGGCAGATGAGCAGTCAATGACCACGAACTCAGACATAACATTCTTGGCCGCACTCCCCTCGCCGAACCTCACCGG
Organism: Silene latifolia; assembly: GCF_048544455.1. Classification (NCBI taxonomy): domain Eukaryota; kingdom Viridiplantae; phylum Streptophyta; class Magnoliopsida; order Caryophyllales; family Caryophyllaceae; genus Silene; species Silene latifolia. The sequence goes on from NC_133533.1 coordinate 36,018,834, forward strand.
CAGCCTGATTGATCCCAGGGGTACATGGCCGGCCCCAGAAAAGATGTACAACGGGTTGGTGCAGGGGCTCAAGTCTTCAACCTTCAGGCCGAGGTTGAGAAAGCATTCTCTGTACATGATGTTTGTGTAGGCGCCTGTGTCAATCAGGCACCTCTTCACCAGGTGGTTGGCTATGTCCAAGTGGACTACGAGTGGAGTCATTTGTGAGGGGCGATGACTCCCTCGTAGTCCTTCTTCCCAATAGTTATATCGGGGATGTTGGAAGCGGGGGTTGCTATGTTGGGCACAAAGTTGATGGCCTGATATAGTTCGTTCAGGTGCCGTTTGTGCCCATGAGCGGACCCACCGTTCTCGTTGCCCCCGATGACAACATGGATTACTCCTATCCGTTCAAAGACGGATTTCTTATTTGACCCGCGGTATCGGTTTTTTTGGCCTCCGCAACATATTTGCCGAGGCTCCCCTTCCGGATCGGCTCTTGAATGGCATTTTTCGGATGCCGGATTGTCGGTTAAGTGACCGGTGTGGCCATGGTACTCACAAGATCGGCTCGTGTCACCGTCCCCCTTGCCTTGGGAGGCCTTTCCCACTTCTGACCCTCGTTCTTGCTCAGGGCGAAGACCTCGGCAGCAGATACGACCAGGGGGGTGTGATTATTGTATCGCTTTTGGTAGTACAGTCCTGAACTCCCCCCGGCGCCCGCCGAGTTCTGTTTCCTGGCGGACTTGTCAGACCGTGACCTATTATTGTCACGGCGTCCTCCATCCGGGTTGTCCTCCCGGTGGCTCTTCTTCTCCGAGTGCCCAGCCTCGCTGTGGCCTACCCAGGTTTTGTGATAGTCCTCCACCTTTATGGCTTGATCGGCCAGCTTTCTAGCGGAGTCTAAGTTCAGGCCACCGCACTTGATGAGCTCGTTTTTTAAATCTCCTCTTGGGAGGCCCTTCATTAGTGCGAAGGCCGCCAGCTCGGGGTTACACTCCCGGATCTGCTGAACCTTGGCCCACTCCTGTCTGATAGTCAGGAGATCCGATAGTCAGGAGATCCGATGTCTCCACGGCCCTCCTCTTATTACAAGAGTACTGGGCTAAAAAGGCGTCCCTTAGGTCGGCGTAACAGTATACCGAGCCGTCGGGCAACCCTTTATACCAACTTTGAGCCATCCCATGCAAGGTCGTTGGGAAGACTCGGAACCAGACCTCATCGGGTTGTTCCCACACCGACATGTACGACTCAAAAGCCTCGGCATGGTCGGTGGGGTCGCTATCCCCTTTGTATGTGAGTGCCGGCAACTTCAGCTTGGTTGGCACGGTGGTTTCAAGGACATAGGCACTGAGAGGCTGTCTGACCACGTGTCGAGTGACACGCGGCGATCGGCTCCTCGTAACCCTAGTCCGGCTACTCTCCCCGTGGCGGGAAGGACTTCTTCTCCGACTCTGATGAGTCGGGCTTTTCCTCCGACTCTGGTGAGTCGGGCTTCTTTCACTCCTCTGGGGCAGGCCTCGTTGGTGCCGCGGCGACGCTGTCCTCCCGCGAGTGCGGGAAGGACTCAGGGTCTACCACTGACACTCTGGGATCCCCCGGCGTCTTGACATGGTTGGCTTCCTCCAATGCTCCGTTCAAGTTTCTCGGAGTCACATTTTGGGCCCTGGTCTCCGGTGGGGGTGCCGCCGCTCTTGTCGTTGTGACAGTGTGGGTCGGCGTGCTACCCATTAGATCCAGGAGTAGCTTCAGTTTAGCTGCATCAACCACATGTCCCATGATGTTGACTTGGTCGGCGGGCAGCGGTGTGTCTGGTATTGTTGGCATCCCGTACGCCGGTTGAATTACTCGGCCGGTGGGGGACTGCACAATCCCAGAATTGTGGACGGTATCATCTTGCCAGAATTCAATTTCGTCAGTCACAATTGCTTCTTGTTGCTTTGACATCTTCTTAGCTTGGTGGGTGGGTTTTGTTTTTGTAAGGGATTTAATTAACTTTTAGTATGGCTTCCCCACAGACGGCGCCAATTGTTCCGGGTGTAATTCCGAAGCAGATATTTGTTACCACTCGTGGCTCGTAGAATGATGTCTTTGCTTGAATCCTCCTTTGGCCTCTCCTAAAATAACGAACAAACTGCGGGCCCGGCTTTGGCCGAGCGTACTCAGTCCGACGCTCAAGTCAGTAAGCTTAAAAGGATTAAGTTATGTGTTACTTGGCTAAGTATATATTGTAGAGAGATAAGGAAGATATTACCAGATTATGAGGTGTTTAGGTTATTTTTCGGATCCTTTCCTCAATGAGGGTTGAGGAGTATTTATAGACTTTCACCTTTTGTCACGTAGTGGCCAAGTGGCCAAGTGGCTAGCGGGTGGAAAGACTAATCTACCCTCGGCCGAGGGACCCATGGTGGGCCGGCGGGCCCTGTTGACTCACCGCCGAGGGGTCTTGGATATGAGTACGCGGATATGTGCCCCGGCAGGCTAGTTACCTGGCCGGGACCCAAGTGGCAGGCCGACAGGTTGCGTCGGCTAGGCTGTCCAAGGTGTTGACTTGCTTTGGATATCTTTGACCTTGCTCAATATGTTGACTCGGTCAGCGGGTGCAGAATATGCCCCATCAAAATTACTTAGACCGAATCTTATTAACATCGAATTACAATAAGATACGTGATCCTACTCACAAAATCATTTGTCATTATTAAGGAATTAATCAACTTGTATCAGTATACAATTAATTAATTATCTATTAAGAATGTTTCCCTAGAGGTATGACCTTAAGGGATCAGCTGATCACCACCGTCACACGACAGTAATGTCAAACTCTAGTCAGCCAATCATTACCGATAAATGTGGATCAGTTGACAATAAAATATTACATTCTCTTTAGTATTCTTAATATGAGATTTAAACATGTGATCGCATTATTGTCGAGGACACATACTCCAACAAAACCGCCCCTCCGTTCAACAAAAGACAAAATCAGCCTGGGATTTCAAATCATCCCTATCGCTTTGGAAACTAGCATCTGTATAACCTCTTATACGTAATTCAGATTATCCTCCAAACACTAAGAATGAATCCTTAGTCCTTCTCAAGTACTTCAGAATATTCTTGACGGCTATCAAGTGATTCTCACCTTGATTTTTCTAATAACGATTCATCATACTCAAAGCATACGAGACGTCAGGACGAGAACACATCATAGCATACATGATCGATCCAATAGCGGAGGCATAGGGAATCGATTTCATGCGTTCAATATCCTTAGGCTCAGTAGGACCCTGTGACTTACTTAGAGTAATCCCACTGCCTATTGGTAGAAAACCTCTCTTGGAGTTTTTCATATTCAATCGGTCAAGAATCTTATCGATATAGGCTTCTTGACTCAAAGCTAATATCCTTTTGGATCTATCCCTATAGATTCGGATACCCAAGATGCGCTGACCTTCTCCCAAATCTTTCATTTGGAAGTGATTTCCTAACCACTTCTTGATAAAAGCAAGCATATCTACATCATTCCCAATGAGTAATATGTCCACATAAAGAAGTAAGAAAACAACTTTACTCCCACTAAACTTCATGTATAAACATGGTTCCTCAACACTTCGAGAAAAACCATTATGTTTAATAACATAATCAAAACGATGATTCCAACTCCATGACGCTTGCTTAAGACCATAAATGGATCGCTTAAGTATGCATACCTTGTTAGGATTTTTAGGATCCACATAACCTTCGGGTTGTGTCATGAACACTTCCTCTTCCAGAAACCCATTCAGGAAAGCGGTTTTGACATCCATTTGTCATATCTCATAATCATGAAATGCAGCAACCGCTAACATTATCCGAACAGATCTAAGCATAGCAACTGGTGAAAAAGTTTCATCATAGTGTAAACCATGAACCTAGGTGAAACCTTTTGCTACCAATCTAGCTTTTTAGACATCTTTATGTCCATCCATGCCGATTTTAATCTTAAATATCCACATACACTAAAGAGGTCGAACATCTTTAGGTAAGTCATCCAGGTCCCATACCTGATTTTCGTACATTTAATTCATTTCAGATTGCATGTCCTCGAGCCATAGCTTAGAGTCAGAACTAGTAATAGCTGCTTTGTAGGTCTTAGGTTCATCACTTTCCAAAAGTAAAACTTCATAGTCACAATCTTCCTCGATAATACCAAGGTATCTATCAGGCTGGCAACTAACCCTATTTGACCTCCTGGGTTCTGAAGGAACAATAACCGATTCAGACGTAGAAGGAACATCTTCCTGTACTGTCACATCATTTTGTGGCTCTTGAACTTCATCAAGTTCAAATTTTCTCCCACTCTGTCTTCTAGAAATAAACTCCTTTTCTAGAAAGACAGCTTCACGAGTCGCAAACACTTTGTTTTCGCTACTATTGTAGAAGTAATATCCACAAGTTTCCTTAGGGTAGCCTACAAAAATACATTTTTCAGAACGAGGTGCAAGCTTATCATCAAACTTGCTCTTTACATAAGCATCACAACCCCATACTTTCATGTATTGGAAATTCGGGACTTTCCATTTCCATATCTCATATGGAGTTTTGTCAGTAGCTTTAGTGGGAATTTGATTAAGTGAGCGTATAACAGATGAAATGGCAAATCCCCAAAATAACTTAGGTAACTCAGTTTGACTTATCATTAATCGGACCATATCTAATAAAGTTTGATTCCTCTTTCAGCCACACCATTCAATTGTTGTGTGCCAGGATTAGTTAACTGAGATACAATACCACAGTCTTTAAGGTGATCTCTAAAGTCATTGCTTAGATATTCCCCACCACGATCTGATCGTAATGTTTTAATCTTCTTATTTAATTGGTTTTCTACTTCATTCTAAAACTCTTTGAACTTGTCAAAAGCTTCACTTTTATACCTCATTAAGTAGATATGCCCATATCTACTCATCTCATAGGTAAAAGTAATGAAGTAGTCATAATTATCTCTAGTAGTGACTGTCATTGGACCACTTACATCGGTGTGTATTAAACCCAACAACTCACTAGCTCGAGATCCTTTTCTTAGAAAAGGTGCACGAGTCATCGTGCCAAGAAGACAAGATTTGCATATGCCAAATGATTCGAAATCAAAAGGTTTAATTATACAAGTCGACACTAGTCTTTTAATGTGTTTCTCGTTAATGTGTCCTAATCGACAATCCCATAAATAAGATTGATTGGGATCACCTGTTTTGAGTCTTTTATTATCTAAATGATAAACATCGTTACAAGTGTCTAGAATACAAATACCATTGATTGAAATAGCTTCCCTATATACAATCCCATTAAGGGAAAAAATAAAACGTTTGTCTTTGATAACAAAAGAAAAACCTTCTTTGTCTAACACAGATACTGATATTATATTCCTAGACAACGTCGGTACAAAATAATAATTATTGAGAAACAACTATAACCATGAAGCTAAATTAAGTACATAGGTTCCTACTGAGATGGCAGCTACTTTAGATCCGTTTCCCATTCGGAGATCAACATCACCCTTGTTTAGCTTTCTTATGCTTTTTAGGCCCTGCAAATGGTTGCACAAATGAGAACCACAACCAGTATCTAATACCCAAGTTTTATTTGAAGCATAATTTATGTCTATCATAAAAGATTCGGTTGAGAAATTACATGTTGGCTTCACAATGCCAGCTTTAATGTCATCAAAGTATTTTGTGCAATTACGCCTCCAAATGTCCCTTGTTATTACAATAATTACAAGTATCTTTAAGAGGATTACCCTTCTTAGGCTTAGGCTTGGTAGAGCAACTCGCAATTGCTTTACCTTTGCCCTCCACCTGTACGGGCTTCTTACCCGCGTTCCTCTTAAACTGCTTCTTCCCCTTCATGTTTATCGCAAGTACATCCCTCCTCGTACTCCCACTCAATCACATGTCCTTCTCTGCTTGCACAAGCAGAGAATGAAGCTCATGTAAACTTTTTCTCATGTTCGTCATATTTTAATTTAACCTAAATTGGGTAAATCCTTTGACGTGAGAGAGAGAGAGTGGAGCACTCGGTCGACCGCAAGTTCGTCGAGAATCTGACAACCCAACCCCTCTTGAGTTTCCTCGTACTCGATCATTTTAAGTACGTGTGAACTCACAGGTTGACCATCTTTGAGTTTAGCCTCAAAAAAAACGAACTGCGGTGTCATACTAAATTATCCTCGGGGCTTGAGAAAACATAGTAGAAAGCCTCGATAATACTTCATGTGCATTGCGGAACTTGACACATTGCCTTTGTAAAGCAGGATCCATTGAAAAAATCAAAACAATTTTTATTGCAGCAGATTCCTTTTGATAATCAGAATAAGCCTCCCTTACATCGGCAGTGGCCCTGGAACTAGGCGAAGGGAGAGAGGGATCGACAAGGTAGCGTAATTTGCCATCACCTGTGGCTGCTAATCGAAGTTGTTCCTCCCAATCTTTAAAATTACTACCGTCGGCTTTTAATACATATTTGTCCATAAAAGAATGAAGCGATGAATCTCTAGCTATAGTTACGGTTTGACTAGTAGAAGCCATCGTGATTACTACAACGGAAATGAAAGGAAAGATTAACATTTATCGTCTAAACATTTTAACTTATGATACGATTTTAACAAGTTCCCATTTATATAATGATCTCCCACTGAATTATATAAATGATTCCAAGATCCAATTTTATATAAACACGGACACGGTGGACCGATTCAACCCATATTTATATAAATTTTGTGAGTCAACAATTTTGACTGATTCTACTACTATAACTCTTGGTCGACGGATTTTCTTAAATTCTATCTTTTAGCCCCAGAAATAATTATGGGCACGGTGGACCGATTCAACCCATAATTATTCTGTCGAGTCCAACCAATTTTCACGCGTAATTACTTTTATTAACCTACTTACCCAATGTATTTAGTGTGTACCTCGGTGATCCGAAACTACCTCTAATGAAGAAGAGATTCATAGGTGCTATTATTTGGTAAGGCTAATCTCAATTTTCAAACAAAGGTGAGAGATCTTATCAATTTAATTGTCTATCACTTTTAAGTGAACAAAATGGTGAATGCTAGACAATTAAATCGATAACAACAAAATAAAAGATGTAGTGACGATTTGGCATGAATGCATAAATATAAACAAACAAGTCCTAATATGGCCACCTAGTTAATCTAATTAACTTAAACTATTACACTTCGGAAATTAACTCCTTGGTCCCTTGAGTCTTTATAAAATTGGCCTCCTTCTTTAGGATTTCGGATCGCCTTTCCGAAAACACCGTCTTCATGAAAACTTCATCTTTAGATGCTTCATTTAACTACTAATAATTAAATTACATCACAATTTCCTATTATACAATTTGTAATAAAAATAAAATAAAAACTATTAATTAAATACAAATTGGGCGATGCGAAATATCAATTAATTACAAAAGAATTCGATATTCCGTTACATTACGGGAAATACCAACTTCTACCTATGGTCATATTAGGAAAAATTACATAATTAAAATACTAAAAACCATTCATCCAAATGAATAATAAAAATGCATAATCAATTCTTAAAATAATTTTAAGATTTACTAATTATACTAATCTGGTCTAATATCAAAATAACTATTCTCACTAATTATCTTGAATTTATATGGGATTAAAACATAAATTATAACAAAAGACATAATAATTCACAATTAGTATGAAAAAATTCCATTTAATTAAAATGTTTATGAAAAAATAAATTTTAAGGCTTTGTACATTATGGTCTTTCACCAAAAATGACATGCATATGAAAATTTATTGTTTCGAAATTTATTTAAAACAATTTCACAATTTTTTCCGGTAAAACGGCAATTTTACGATTTAATTCTTAATCAAATTATAACAGTTGAAACGACTTTGAAATAAAATTTTGTACATTTTGGAACAATTTCCAGGAGCTAAAAATTTAAAAATTTCGAGCCCAAAAATTAAATCAATATTTATTTCTAAAATAACCATTATTTACCAATTTTTATCAAATAAAAATCAATAAAATACCAAAATTAATCACATTAATTTATAGTTTCTACTTTTCTCATAAATAGAACATGCATGTGGTTATTTCTAAATAAATATGCATAAAATTAACATGCAACATAATTTAATTAACTTTTAATTAATTTTAGTGCATTTATAATCAATTTTAAGCCATTTTAAGTCATAAAAAGTGAATAAGTATAACAAAAATCAAATTTTCTTCCCATATCATTCTAGGAGCAGATTATTTACATGCAATATCATATTATGTGATAAAACTAATTTTAACTACATAATATGAAATTTTATTAATTTATCTCACAAATTACTAAAATCGTCTTAAGACTACATGCATGTATGTAACAATGCTCTGATACCACTTGTTAGTTATTTAGACCAAATTAGACTCATCTTATGATGTCAAAATTACTAACTAATTTTATGTAGTGGTCTAAATCTACATGCATGCAAAGATAAATAACATAAAGATGGTATAAAACCATCTTAAGAGAAATTTTCTTACATTGATGGTGGAAATATAAAGGGCACAACTCAAGGACTCCTTCCTTGATGTTGTTCTTGACCTAATAGATGGTGGATGATCCTACAAAACCCAAATTACCAACTTAGGTAATCTCCTTTGGTAGCACCCAAGATTAAGCCCAAAATCAACTAAATTATTAACTAGATAATTTTAGTTGAAAACTTTGATATAATAATACAAATATTATTACTACAATAATACTTATGTATATTATTATTTATGTGAATTTATTAATGATCATCAACAATTTGATCAACTGATAAGAGAGGAAAAAGATGCAGAGTTTTTTTCTAAAAACTCACTCATCCAAAGTGTGTATATGTGGGTATTTGTAAGCCATAAAATGTAAACAATTCACCAACAAAAGTTAGTGTAAAAAGATGTCACTACATGAGTGTAAAACACATCATATTAGGCTGCACATGTGAAGTTTTTCGGCTCCATTTCGACTTTCTACATTTGTCCCACAAATGCTTATAAGTCTTGCTTATATTTAATTATCTTACATAATTAAATTTTAATTTGATTATTTAACACTTAAATAATACAATTTAACGACTAATGACGACTCAACTATTAAGTAATCATTAGACCATCTTATCAATATAAAATGTGTCAATGGAATCCTTATTAGCTAATTTTACAACCTCTTGTAAATTTAAATAGCTAATTACCACCGCCTCAAAACATATACACAATCCGTATAAAATTAATTAATTAAATATTAATTAATAAATTATAATAAATATTTATTAATTAATTATCACATAATTAAATAATAAATCCTCTTGACCCGAGTTCGTAACACGTCATCAAATAATATATATTCACATGACTTATTAAAAATCAATAATTACAAGGATTTATTTAATTTGTAACTCATACAAATAATTAGTTTTTCCATTTGTGCATCATCCTATAGGTGTGACCTTAAGGGATCAGCTGATCACTGCCATCACACGACAGTAATGTCAAACTCTAGTCAGCCGTTCATTACCGATTAACGATGACCAGCTGACAAATAAATAAATAAATCCTTGATATTCCTTTAACGAGTGTTAATATGTAAACGCACTTATTGTGGAGGAGAGGACCGAAAGGACGTATTCACTGCCCTTTAGACTGATACATGTGACCAATATGTGACCTTAACTGCGAACATTTAACGTTCATTGATGAACCGCAATCCTAGTCTCTTTCCTTTACTGCTAGACTCTTAATTTATCGTTGTCTTAGTTTAGTTTCCAATCAAAACCCCAATCTTGTGACACTGACAGACTTAGATTAGCAAGTAGATAGCAAGATAGCCTCTATGTAGATTCGACCCCAACTTCCCTAGCTGTATTAGTTAGAGACCCCTCGGGTTTATCTTTGATAGGGTTGCGACAGCCATGTCAAATTTTGGCGCCCTTGTCGGGAGGCGACGCTTTTAACTTGCTTTATTTTTGTTTGTCTTTTGCCTCAAGGAATTTATTACATGAGGCAATTCTTATATTTTCTTCTAGTTTTATTCCGATAGGTCCTACAGGTCTTACTTAGACAGGATTTTTGGAGAAAAGCGTCAAAGGGAAGGCTTGAGTACCTTTGATTCTTCTACCAAGATGTCTAACGTCTCCAGAATTATAGCACAATTTGAAGCTCAGAATGAAAGATCTAACAAGATGCAGAATAGACAATCTTGGGGTGGTCCACCTCAGTTCCATACTGTGGCGCAGCAGGTGGTCTACTGTGAGAGATGTGGTGCTGCGGGGCACGATGTTGGTACTTGCTATGCAGAGAAACACCGAGTCTATGCCTATCAGCAGTATAGACAAGGTGGTTAAGGTCCCAAAGTGGGGGTTACCCAAACAGTTCTCCACTTTCGTCGCAGAATTACTATATGTCTCCACATCCGATTCAGCAGTAAGGCTTTCAAAAGCCTTCATTTTCTTTTCCGCCACACCAGGTTCCTCCCTCTCCTCTCAACAAGGAAGAGATTTATGAATTAAAGTCTTTAGTGAAGACACTCGGACTTCGAGTGCAAGAATATGATAAATCTAGAAAAGCTTTTTTCAAGAGATTTGAGTCTCAAATAGCTCAAGTAGTTGCCGAGTTGGATTTGAGGCAATCAGAGACGGTATATGCTATCTTTACCGAAAGTGGTCTTTCCTATGAAAGACCTGAGTTGCCTGTTGACGATGATGATATGTATGACTCGGAATTCGAAGATTTAGTTGAAAATAAAGCATCATACGAAGACTTCTGCACTGTACATCAACAAAAATTCGATCAAAGTACCTACAACGTTCGATCGTATTACTTATATGACGAAGTGTTCGATCGAACAACTTACAATACTCGATCGAACAGTCTGTACGAGGAAGACCTCGATCGAACACCCTACAGTATTCGATCGAGCACTGCTGAGGAAGAAGACCTTGATCGAACAATCAGCATTGTTCGATCGAGTAGTTTTGTTGAATAAACCCTTTGATCGAGCACTATTCATTCTCGATCGAATTATTTGGCTATGAACAATGTTGACTCGTGATTTACGCCTATCCCGGATGACGGTAAGAAGGTAATTTAAGACCAATCTGATCTAACTGGAGGTAATGTTATTCCTTCTGTTGAACTCGATGGGATTCCTTGTATTCCTTCCGTTATATCTTATATTGTTGTTGATTTGACGCCTTCGCCCCAGTTTGGGAGCAATTTGGAGGAATATTGTCTTGTTTCTTCTTATACAGGTCTTGACAGGTTAGAAGACCCGGGAGGAGGATATGAAGATTCCATCCCACATAAGAAGAGGGCCCGTGACAAGGCCAAGAAAGGTGGTGGCGTGATTGATGCTGTAAAGAGCCGTTGTTCTTCCGATGTTGTGCTGTGGCGGCCAAAAGTAAAAATCATGGATTCTGAAGGGACTACAATCAGTCAGAACCCTTGTTGTGGGCCATTAGTTTGCGTTGGTGGATGAAGAAAAGATGGTCGAGCTGGGACATATCTGAAACTAGCGCTGACCGGGAGGCAACCTGGAATTTAATGCTTTTTATTTGGAATTTTAAGACATTCTTTTACTTAGTTTGGTGTCCTTAATAATTAGTTTTATCGACGATAGACTAAGAAACATTTTAGACTTGGTTTTGGTAGCATTTTTGGTCGCTATTTGCGTATCTGTAGGTACAATCCTACCTTTTGTTTCTGCATTTAGTGTTGATCCGACGACTACAACCACCCATGTTGCTCGCTTGTTTGGGGAGGTTCGTCTATGTCACACTATTTTGTGAGTTTCTTAGCTCTTTATCTTCTTAATTTCCTTTAGTTTGCGTTTTCCCTTTCCCCATTTGTTGCTGTTGTTAGCTGTTGAGTACAATGAGGGCATTGTGCGTTATGGTTTGGGGAGGGTATATGCATCCATATCTATGTCTGCATATTATTCTTATTTAATTTCTGTTTCACGTTTATTGCATTTCCGTATGCATTGTTATTTCATTAAAAAAAATCAAAAACCATAAAAAATATCTCGAAAATAAAAAATTTCATGTTTATTTTGCATTTAGGTTGAGTCGGAGCGGTAGATTTCAATGAAGAAATTGCACTACACTTAGTCATTTTGCTTAAGCCTTGCAATTTTAACATCTTTTAGCATAGTCATTTTGCATAATCTACGTGTTTAAGTTAAAATATAGCTGAACGAATAGACTTGACCTTATATTTTGGCAACCTACTTATAAATTCTAAGGAATTAGAGCTTAATAAACTGGTGTCATCCATGACCAGTTCATGTAGGATTGTGAGTAGTTATTCCTTGCATAACATGTAACATGTTGATAGTTTTGGAAAAGGAGAATGTTGGGAAAAAAAAAGTCGAAACGAAGAAAAAAAACGAGAAAAGAAAAAGCAAAAAAAAGGGAAAAGAAAAGAATTGAAAACAGGAGAAAAAAAATAGAAATAAGTTTATTCTACTCCTATGTTGCTAATTCTATTATATGAGGAGTTTAATTTCTTGGTTGAGTGAGTTGTTTGCCAAATAAAGGCATTTTCTCTTAATTTTGATGGTTTTGAAGTAGATGATGTTATATTGGTTTTGTCTAGGTTGCTAGCTTGGCTTATACCTCCACATATCCAAAATGTTTTGCCCCTTCTTACCCATTGCCTCACTTTCCCAAACTTTTGTAAGCATTCGGCATGTGACAGGACCTTGTTTGGTGGAGTGTATGTGCACAGTAGCCAGAATTATCTATCATATTAGTTTGCATGCATTTTTATGCAGGTCGTAGTCTAGGTGAATGACTATATTTTTGTCTCTCTTTCATTTATGTGCTTACCCTTTGCTTCATTGAGAGAGAGTGACCAGTGAGATTCCAATTTTGAAGGTCTAGCAAGGTCGACGGTTCAGCTATTTTCATAAACATCTTCATAACTCGTTTGCATCTGACATTGTTACTATTTTGTTAATTTATTGCATTAAACTGGTTTAGGTGGACGATTTGAAGCTAGCTCTGAGTTTTACTCCGTTCCACTAGTTAGTTGCATTTAGTTTGCTTGGGGACAAGAAAAGGTTTGGTTTGGGGAAGTTTGATGCGTGCATTTTATATAGGCATTTTGTAGTTCATTTGCACGCATTTCTATGCATATTTAGTAGTGTTTAGCTACAAATGTCCCCCCGAATAGTCTACTTTGGTTTGTCTTGTATTATTTGCAGGTATGAACCGGAGAGGAACATAATCAAGCTTAAAACCTATCCCTATGCATACATTTTGGAGATGAGAGTCAGAGCTTGGAAACTACTAATTTGTGATGCGCGTAGAAGTAAGGTAGTTGGGCGAGCAAAGGAAGAGCTTCATATAACCAGTACCTACATTGAAGGGCCATATCTCGAGTTATGCAAATGATAATCAGTTGATTACAATTGGAGATGACAGCTTATCCTCTTAGCTTTCCAACGCCATGAAAATTGCTTGATTCAGACAAGTATGAATAAATGACGGTCGTTTGAAGTTCAGTGCGCGAAGCAGGAATTACGTGCTGAAACCACTCAATCGAGTAGTTTAGTGTTCGATCGAGTACTTTATGTGTTCGAACGAGTACTTTATATCTCTCTATCGACTACTTTGATTCTTACTATATTCGATCGAGTGCTTTAGAAATCGATCGAGAGCTTTTGGACAACATATCTCTCGATCGACTAACTTGATATTGGTCGATCGAGTAAAACCTAGTCTGTCGCAGCACTTAAGTCGAGATCTTATTTATCTTATCTTAGTTTTATCTTATAATAAAAATCTTTCCTATATAAGAGAGGTTTTTAGGTTAGATTAGGGACATGACCACCCAAAAGGACGACATATCAGATTGTAGTTTAGTTTTAGTTTGGCGCTTCTTCAAGTTCACCATGTGACGGTTGTTCTTGCTCTATTTTCCAGATCTATACTTTTGTAATCTCTACTATTTTATCTATTCTAGTTTAATTGTTTCTTTGCATCTATACTTCATGCCGTTATTAATTATCGCTATTGTTATTGTTAATTTCATTATAATTATTATGAGTAGCTAATTCCCTTGCTAGGAGTTAGGGGAATCAATGAATTGATGATAGTTGCTAAATACGTTTGCAGATCTGTTGTTGTTATCATGTCTTTGTTGTTATAAGTAGCATTTAATGATGCTTAGATGGTTAATGCGCATAATTGTTCTAATAGTTTTTGGCAAACTCTTACCTATATAGGAAAATTGGAAGGAGTGAGACCCGTTACAATTATTTAGGATACTCTAATGAGGGAGGAAACTAACTTAGTAGTATTTTAGGGCGAATAGAGGACCGAAAGGACGTATTCACTGCCCCTTTTCTTTATTTATCACTGTTTTAGTTTAGTTTCTAATCAAAACCCCAATCTTGTGACATCGAGAGACTTAGATTAGCAAGTAGATAACAAGATAGCCTCCCTGTGGATTCGACCCCGAATAACCTAGCTGCATTAGTTAGAGACCCCTCGGGTTTATCTTTGATAGGGTTGCAACAATCGTGTCAACAAGCCTCAAAACGCACCTTCAACATGGCTGGCGAGCCTCAAAACGCACCTTCAACGCTGCTCGCAAGCCCCATCATATCTGCAACACGGGCGAGCGAGCCTTTAAACGCAAAAAAATTAAGGACATATCCCGAAGATGCCTAAGGTAAAACTCCTTCCTATGGTCAAGCGAGCCTTCGTATGTAGTCTAATAGACTTTAAATGACCCACACGGACAGTCGACAGACTCGAAACTATTCCCGACGACATGTAATTGACTCGTATCCCCGAGTCGCCATGGCGTCGCTCTTCCTGATGGCAGGTCCTTGGTCCGAATTCTTTCGAGCGGCCTCGATGCCGCTTCAGTCTCCAGGTTGTAATATTCGATTGACCTGGGGGCTATACTTTGACTTTCGCGCTATCCAAGCCTCGGTCAAAGTGGGGGCTCTGTCAATACACGATATCGTTAATTCCCCAACAAACACCCAATGATTATTGGACTACAACATGCTTAGGAATTGATACGTTTAATCGATAGTTTTGTATAACTATACGTTGGAAAACTCAAAACGATTTTGAAAACAAAACATTTTCAAAAGTTTCCAAAAGTACTTGAAGTGTTTAATGCACGACGCCATTGTCGCAATGACCCTAACTAGAGTCAAAACCGACACCGGACCAAAAACCAACTCAAAATTTAATTCTTGACTCCAACAACGAGTCAAACCGAGTCAAACAGAAAAAAACAAACATCACAAAGCTTCCATGTTAACTATACCCGATATACTTGAGTGGTCAAGTACTACAATAATGCCATCCAAAACCTAGGATAGAACAAATCATGATTTTAAATGCGTGATTGTGACAAGACCGCTCGAAGACCCGCGAAATGGCTCGTGCCTCTTCGAGTAACCCATGTGGCCACGTCGCTCAAAATGCACACAACCGACTTGAAGGTACGCGAGTGTCCGCCCCCTGATTTCTCACTTAAATTTCTAGACTCGACTTTTCAAGTCACAAACCGACATGTATTTTTGACCCACCGATCGGAAATACAAGCCATACACAATTTTTTGGTACCGTCATCGTCCATTAAATCACTTGACCGACCATCTTGACCAACTACACACTCACTAAAAAAACAAAACACTCTTTACATTCCCAAAACGGTTTTCAACTGGATTTTCTGACCTAACAAGTTTTTACACTTTCGTCGATTTCTCGTCTTCAACCTACCATGTAAGTATGAGGGTGTAATAATGCTCTTCTTTCATGGCTTTTTATCTATTTTTGCGACTTTTACATTCTAAAACATGCATAACATGGTCCAAAATAATATTTGAATGAGCCAAAATCGAGCTTTGACGAGAAACAGAAGGACATGGTCACCACTATGTACCTCGCTCCTCAATGGGGTGTCTAGGTCAGAACTCAAACGTGTTTGTGTTCATTCCTTACATATTTAATTTCATTTTACAACCGGTTTTTTCCGTTTTAAATCATTTTTATGATAAACTTTTTAACCTTCAATCATTTTTACCCTTAGTTCTTCATACCATGACGGTTTAATCCGTGTTTCGTTGATAATATTTGGTTAATTACATTTTAAAAGGTATTTTAAAACCTTTTATTCATTTCTTTACATTTCAATAACAACCTCATTATTCATACATGCATAATCGTCCTTGGTTCCACATACCATGTCGATTTTAAACCCGAGTGCGATGATACACATTGACAAACTATAAAATAATGAACTTAATACAATTAGTTCATAATAAACTTTTTTCAAAACTATTCATGTCCAGCTTGCAAAATCGAACCCGACATCGAATATCGTTGATACAATGATGATTATCGAATTCCCGTTCTTAACATTGGCATAAAAGCGGTCTAAACGACGTTTTCAAACAAAGACGGATCAGATGGCAAGCCTGCTCCTCTTACCTGGTATTTGCAAAACGCCTTTCTAAGACAAATGGGATCACGTTATGCACCATAAACCTAACTCGGTTAATGGATGTTTAATTTCCGTCTTGTATGAAAATCAACACGAAATCCAATTTGACATCAAGTACTTGATATTTGGATAAACAACCGACATAGAAAGCTCGCATGTTAGGTTCAAACTTGTGGATGCACATTCATCCATTTCCCCATCTTATAAACTTTTGCATTCAACCAACCAAGATCGATTACTAGAGGTCGCTACCGAGGGAGTGATTGGGCGTCCGATTAAAGGGCTTCCCAATACGTACGTGTAGATACCCCGTATCTGTCAAGTCTCCAATAAATACTCGATGATTATCGGACTACAACATTCTTAATAATCGCAACGTTTGATCGACAGTTTTGTACAACTATACGTCGGAAAACTTAAAACAATTTCGAAAAAAAAAAACATTTCAAAACTTTCCAAAATTACCTGGACTGTTTTATGCATGACGACGGGGTGACAATGACACTAATTATAGTCAAAACCGACACCGAACCAAAAACCGAGTCAAAATTCAAATCCCAACTCTAACAACGAGTCAAACCGAGTCAAACACAAAAAATAAACTTTCCAAGACTTCCATGTTAAGGATTCTTGGAATCCTTAATGGTCAAGTACAAATCAAGTTCATCCAAAACATAGGATAGAACAAATCATGATTACACTTGCGTGATAGTGACAAGCCAGCTCGAAGACCCGCGAATTGGCTCGCGCCTCTTCGAGCAGCCTATGTGGCCACGTCGCTCAAAATGCACACAACCACCCATTTTCCTATAAATACCCCTCAAATGCCACCATTTAAGAGTTACGCGAGTGTCCGCCCCCTCATTTCTCCCTTTAAATTCTAGACTCGACTTCTCAAGTCACAAACCGACACGTGTTTTTGACCTACCGATCGAAAACACAAGCCTTACATATTTTTTGGTACCGTCATCAGGCATTAAATCACTTAATCGACCATCTCGACCAACTACACACTCACTAAACTTAAAACACACTTTTACATTGCTAAAACGGTCTTCAAATCGAGTTTTCCGACCAAGCAAGTTGATACACTTTCATCGATTTCTCGTCTCAAGCCTAGCATGTAAGTATGAGGGTGTAAAAATCCTCTTCTATCATGCTTTTCATTTGTTTCATGACTACAACATGCTAAAACATGCATAACATGGTCCAAATATGGGATAAATGAGCCAAAACCGGATTTTTGGCCGAGACATGGGTTGCTTGTATAGCAGCATGGCTTGCGCCTAAAGCCTCTCTCAGGCCTTAATCCAGCCGTCTTTGGTCTCTTCTTCCCTTTATTTTCATTTCATATTTTTAATCGGTTTTTACTATTTCAAATATTTCAAATCATTTTTATGATAAACTTTTAGCCATAAAACATTTTTCACCCTTGGTTCCTAATACCATGACGGTTTAATCCGTGCTTCGGTGATAATATTTGGTTAATTATATTTCAAAAGGTATTTTAAAACCTTTTATTACATTTCTTTACATTTTAAAAGGTATTTTAAAACCGTTTGTTTCATCTCTTTACATTTTCAAAACAAATGTATTAGTCATAAATACAAAATCGTCCTTGGTGCTACATACCATGTTGGATTTTAACCCGAGTACAATGATAAACATTGAATAATTACAAACAAATGAACTAAAAACAATTAGTTCATGATCATTATCAAAACTATTCATGTCAAGCTTGCAAAACCGAATCCGACATCGAATATTGTCAAAATAATGACGATTATTCAAGTCTCGTTCTTCACATCAACACAAACGCGGTCTAAACGACCTTTTCAAATAAAGACGGGTTTAAACACCCTTTTTTCAATCCATTTTACTAACTTTTTCAATGGTCAGAAGACGCTCTTCAAACGTCTTTTGACCCGTGCCTAAACAGGCCACTCTTTTTTCCATTTTCAAACCAGGACAGGCTTGCTTGCATCGCATGTTGGCTCCCGCCTATATTGGCTGCCTGGTGCATGGTCTGTTTCCTTCCAAAGATTTGTCTAGGACGGTCCCGACTTGATTAACCCGAATATAGGACGGATCGATGATAAATCTGCCCATTTTACATTGTATTTGCAAAATGCCTTACTAAGATAAATGGATCACGTTATGCACCATAAACCGACCTAACTCGGTAAATGGATGTTTAATTTCTGTCTAGTATGCAAATCAACATTAAATCCAACTCGACATCAAATACTTGATACTTGGATTAAACAACCGACATAGAAAGCTCACATGTTAGGTTCAAACTTGTGGATGCGCATTCATGCATTTCCCCGTTTTATCAACTTCGCATTTAACCAACCAAGATCGATCAAGAGAGTGGGCTCTGCGGGTGGGATTGGGTGTCCGATTAAAGGTCTTCCCAATATTTACCTTCACCTCTTACTCAGAAACTTTGGATAGTGGACGACCTTATCCACGGCGTACGAGAGTCATTCTAGAGATAGGCTGCTAAAGAGGGACGATTCCTTATCTTTAGTACCTATGTCAAACACCTCTTTTTTGCCTTGGTTGACCTAGGTATAAAGTGGATTCAAACGGGTTCCAAGCATCCCATAAATGCTTGGTGGCTATTCCGAACATCTCTTCCATCATTTCAAGACCCTTGCCAAGACGAAACCGACCGATCCAAAGCGATCCGGTCGAAAGCATTTTTATGCCGCAAAGCGTGGCTTTCAAAAGACCGTTATACGCCCAAAGATTGGCCTGGCGTGTAGGTGGCTATGTCCACAGTTTGGCGACTCCGCTGGGATAACTAGGACACTTGTGTCTTTGTGATCCCTAGATGGTGAGACTCGAACGAGGTCTTGGTTGAAATGCATTAATTGATATTACAGTCATAGTCGGGTTCCTTGTCCGGACCCACAACCTAACCCTGTTCGACCAATTGGCTTGTCTCATCGGCGTGAGTTTTCTCATCCCCGCGTTTCGAATCCCGATTGATTCAAGCATACCGTTGACGTTACACATTTCTGTTTCGTCAAAAAGCTTTCATCACCTTTGAGCACGAGGCTAGGGCACCCTCCTTACACATTTTGTTTGGATTGGTATCCCTCTCTAAAATCGGGGTTTGATTGGTTGGTGTGTAACCCACCCGTTTAAGATAAAACCCGCGTCAGCATTATGCATAATATTATGAAACTGCGAGTACTTATGTGTTATGTGATCATAAGTCCTTATGTGTCATTTCAAACTTTCAAAAACACCCTTTTGCGCCGTTATAATGGCCGTTTCAAACCTCGATCTTTCACCGTCCGTTGCCTTTCAAACAACACGCCTTTCTAGGCCGTCGTAATGACGATTTTCAAACCCGGCTTTCTACAACTATTTCAAACAACACGCCTTTCTAGGCCGTCGTAATGATGATTTTGAAACCCGGTTTTCTACAACCATTTCAACATGCCTTTACGGTTCGAATTCGTATAGCCCTAAAAATATAAATACTATATGATTTTATATTATAAATTTAATGTAATGACGATTTTCAAAACTGGTTTTCTACAACCATTTCAAAAACACCTTTTTACACCGTTATAATCGCTGCGTCAAGACATGGATTTTAACCTGTCTTACACCGACACAATGGCTCTTTCAAAACCTGCGAAAGGCACACACCCTTTTTTCGAAACATTTTCAAATCCCGAGGACCATACACAGTCCCCGAGACTTTTCAAACATTTCAAAACTCGATTTTGTAAACATACAATTTTTAATTTCAAGAGCCGTCTTTGGTAGCAATACGTTGTTTTCAGAGCCGCCTCAACTCAAATTTAAACCGTCTTTTGAAAACGACCTTAAGACAACTCTTCAACTAATCGACTTTCGAAGATCCCTATTCCTGGGGAGCCGTCCACAAAGCCACAAACGAATCTTTTGAAAATCTCTATTTTCAAAAACTTCAGTCCACCATCCGATTCTGCCTCGTGTCTATCAAGGCGAAGCAAGCGTACTTATGGGTCTTTACTTATGAGTCGTCTCACCTCGAGACTCGTTCAAGGGGGTCAAGCCACTACGTTGAACGCTAGTCAAGGTCCGGTCAATACCTTCACGTTATAAATCGATTCAACACCGAGGCACCACACACGGTCACCCTCGTCTTGTTGAGTCTGATTTTTTTTTTTTCTTTCTTTTGTGTTGTCTGCATTTAGTTATTAAATCGTGTCGGATTGAGATGTAATGTCAGCCGCTTTTTTGCCTCAGAACCATGGCCCCGTCTTCAACTTTGTCCAACAACAACAATGACAACAGAGATGTTACAACTACTCAGTTAGCCAGCCTACTCACTACTCTTAAGGTCACCCTAGACCGTGACGAGACTCGTATCGACATTCTGGAAAACAAGGAAACTGGAGAACACAACACTCCGCCTTTAACTGAAACCGAGAAAAGGCTCAAACTATTGGAGGGACAACTCCTAGCCCGTGGTAACAACATCCACCTTGAGAACAATCGAAGATTCGAACCCGTTGTGGATCAACTACCCAAAAACTTTACCTTGACTGATGTGCCCAAATTAAATGGAGTGGAGGACCCGCTCAATCACATTCGGGCCTTCAAAGATTATATGGCCATCAACGGGGTCAAACAAGAGCTCTTCACCCGGATCTTTCCATCATCCCTGGAACCGATCGCTCACTAGTGGTACTATTCCCTCGACCCGAAGAACCTAACTACCTGGGAGGAAGTCGCTGTTGAATTTGCTAAACATTATGCCGATAATGTCGAAATCCAGGCTAACACCCGCACCCTTGAGATCCTGACTCAAAATTATAAGGAAGGGTTCACAGAATTCCTAACCCACTGGAGGAGGATAAGAACTCAATTGGTCAGTAAGCCGAGTGAATCCACCTAGTGGTGAAATTTTTCAACAACCTCCGCCCAGCTTACACCAACCTACTAAGGTACCAAAACATCAAAACATTCCAGGATCTAAAACTCCTTGGGACCCGCATTGAAGATGACCTCCGCAAGGGTGTCCTAGCCAAAACCACCGGTAGAGGCTATCAAGGATCTACATCAACCGGATCTCGCCCCTATGGTGAAACAAACAAAATTAATGAGGTTAACCTCCTTGAACCAACAACAAAGAGAACCGAGCGTCCTCAAAGAGTATTCACCAACTTGGGGTCAACCTATGTTAGTGCCTTAAAAAGGTTCATGGACCAAGGGAAACTACAACCAATTGGACCCACTCCGGATCCGTCTGAGGCTACGAAAACCCGTTTCTGGAATCCTAATGCCTATTGCCAATAACACCGGAGGAAAGGCCATGACAGGTAAGCCTGCTTTAAGCTCAAACACATCATTCAAGACATGTTCGAGAAATGAGAATTACCATTACCTCCTCCAACCAAACCAAACAACAAGACGAACCCCTTGGGGATCCATGCTATCTCTGACGACGTGCCAACCTTGGATTGCTCACACCTCATCCTGCCAATTGATGACGAGGTGAATGCCTTGGAGAAGGATGTTCCAGACGGGATATTGGTGTTGAGCGCTGCAACCATGCTCACCATGTTCCAACAAGTTGAGGAGGCCATCGCCAGTTTCTCAGAAAGGATTACCCGACTTAAGGACGCTTACCACCGGTTGATTTTCAACCCACAACCGCCAACATCGCACCTGAGGAAGGGTCCTCCAAGCACCCGAAACTACCCTCACCAGGAAGGATTGTCCAGCGACCATTATGGCATGCACCCCACAATAATCAACCCCACAATAATTACCCTTGTTGGAGCTTGTGTCCTCCACAGTTAGTGTGATAACATATATAAATCTCTTATAGGTTCACAAGGGTATACTTAGTATTTTATCAGTTGATTAACGTTTACTTAATAACGGTTGGATTGCTAGAAGTTTGACGTTATTATCATACAGATGGCGGTGATCAACTGGTCCCTAAAAGTCAAACCTAAAGGATGTGTTTGAGAGATGTGATTGTATGAAAATATAATCACATTGATGCCTTATATGACTAAAAGGTTAGTCCATGTATTTGACTAAACAGTTAGTCAATGTGATGATGAGACGATTATTTAATACAATTAAATAGTATTAGTTGAGACGAATTAACTGTGAATTCGTAAATTGAATATAAACTGTTATATTTAATTAATGTATATAATGTTAGCTTAAACGAATTAAGATGTTCATTCGTAATTAAACGTAACCAGTTATATTTAATTAGCGAACTATAAATATGTTATATTTATAGTTAATGTATATATTATACGATATTTTCATAATAAATGATGACGGACCGGTATTAAGTGTGTGGACTTATTAATACAGGACCACATTAATGACAATTGATAATTATTACCCATTTATACATTTTGAAAACCAACCTAAAATAAGAAGATATTTTTCTCCTTATTTTTGGTGGAATTTCGGTCAAACAAAGAAAGAAAAGGGAAGAAAAAAATCTTCCTTCTATCTCTCCTTTTTCGGTTATAATAGGAGAGTAGGGAGATCATTTTTCTAACCTAATTTTTCCTAACAACTCTCTCATCACAAAAGATAAATCCTAAAATTAATTAACAACTTTTGGGGATCTCATTCTAGCAAATTGAGAGGCTTTTCTCATAGCATTTTGGGGGCAACGATTAGGAGAATATCAATTCGATATTTGTTCTTAGGCCGAATTTGCTAGGACTAAAGGTTAATTCTAAATCTCTACTCTTTTTGTTTATGCAATTTCATTTATGACTAGCATTTTCATAATCATAATTTCGTTATAATCCGAATTTTAGAGGAAGTATACTGATATTTCCCACAAGTGGTATCAGAGCATAGGCCACGAAATTATTTTATATGATTTTCATAAATGGATTCAAACAAAAATTTTAGAAAAAAAAGCATTCATTCGGCCGAATTAATTTTTTTTTTTTAAGAATCATTTTTTTTGTTTTGCCGAGATGGATCTTGTTTTTCATGCTTTATTTCCATTTTGATTTATTCATATTGTTGTTTTAATTAGTTAAGATGATAATATGATAAATTTGTAAATGTTTTGATTTAATAAGAATTAAATTAAAATGTAAATGGAAATTGTTTTTGTTTTTGTTTTTGTTTTATGATGATAATTTGTTTTTGCTATATAGTTTTTGGCATACATGATGTTAAATTGTTGTTTAGGATCATGATTCATTAATTTAAATGTTGATGATTATGCCAATCTCGTTCTAGTAGCAACATTAAACAAATTTGTTCATTATAAAAGGGTTGTTTTTCTTGAAAAGAAAAAAAAAACTGTTTTTTTGTTTTAGGGCTAAATGCCGAAAACAAAAAAAAAAAGTTTTTGTTTTTTTTGGCACAATGCCGAGAGCACAAGAAGAAAGAAAAAAAAACCTGTGTTTTTGTTTTTTGCTGAATGCCGAGAGAATTTTTACAAAAAAAAAAAAATCTGTTTTTTTGCTTTTTTGTTGTTGTGTTTTGGCCATTTATTATTATACATTAAATTTATAATGTATGATTGTTAGTTGTGAAAAAGTTCACAAATTTAAGATACCTAATTATTTTAAAGAGGTTTAAAATAATGTTGGATTAATTCATATTACAAGATTAATATTTATTAAGATTGGAATTATTGTGAGTAATTGAGGAATTGTCACATAATTTGATCATTTAAATAGGTGGTTTGGATAAATTACTCTACATAATTAAGGAATTATGTCTTGAATGATTAATTTATAGTTGATGCTTTTTTATTTAGTTGAATGAATTGTTGAATGGTTTAATTTACGTATTTTTGCAATCGGTTGTAATTTTGTAATACCTAGTGTGGCCTTAGTTAATTATGTTTTCGTAATGATGGAAACACTGTAATACTCCGTATTTATAAGTCTTGGGGTACTCTATCGAGTAGCCCTTACTCTGTCGAGTACTCTGTCGAGTAAGGGCAAGTTGCGAAATAAAATAGTTTCTGACCTGTTGGGTACTCGATCGAGTAGCTGGGGTACTCGATCGAGTAGGGGGGTACTCGATCGAGTACCTTGGGTACTCGATCGAGTGTCCGGTTTTACGGGGGAGTTTTCTCGGGTTTTGTTAATTACGCGATTAAGGTATTTAAACCAATTCGTCTTTGTTCTAAATCACTTTTTACAAAACCTAAAACCTGTTTAAGAGAGAAAGCAACTTGTCTTCTTCCTAATCGCGTTCTTGACAATTCCCGGAGTTCAGACGGTCGGTTTGCATCGTAGTTTGTGTCGTTGGATTCCTTGCGTCGAGGGTAAGCTTTTAATGTAATTTATATAATGTTTTGTTAAGATTAGTGAAACCCCAATTTAGGAATTGGGGGTTTTTATGAATAGTAATTGAATAGTAGTATCTATGTGTTGTATGGTAGGAGGAGAGTTCATAGAAGAGGCGTTTTGAGACAGCTGTAGATACCGTCTGCGTGTTGTGCTATCCAGGTAGGATTTCCTACTCGGTATTAGTCCCATAATGGGATATTGGTGATGTCTTGTAGGTAGTGATTGATATGATGATTGTAATTGTAATTGTGTTTGTGATTGTGGTTGTGTTTGTTGATGGTTCTCGAGATGCGTTCTCGGCTGAGTGGGGTCACTTGCGGGAGTGATCTCACGCCCTAGTTTCGCCCTTAGTGGAACCCGCCACGAAAGGGGATGTGCACATTAATGGGACGGGGTTATCGCTCGTACGATGAGCGGGGCTTAGGTGGGAACGGGCTGCGGTCCCCCAGCGGGCGGGTCCAAAGTGGACGGTCGGATTGAGACGATGGGAGTTGGTGGTGTGTGTGTGTGTGTGTGTGTGACAGTTCAAATTGTCTGTTTATCTTATTGTTGATATATGTATTGAATTGTGTGATTAGTACTGACCCGTTTAAATGTTTTAAAAACTGTGGTGATCCATTCGGGGTGGTGAGCGATTATTGAGCAGTGTGATATATGACGCGTATGGGATAGCCGGGATGAGTCATCACGTGGCGTTAGAAGTCTTCCGTGTGTCGACGAAGTCTAGTAGCTTTGATAGTTTTAGTCAGAGACCGTATGAGAACCTTATAATTCCTTTTATTAGTTTTGGTTTGAACATGTAATCACTTAATCTATAATTACTTTAAAAGTACGTTTCTTTATTGTCTTATGATATTCGACCTCGAGCAACCGAGATGGTAGTATCCTTATACCTGAGTGGTCCTGGTAAGGCACTTGGAGTATGGGGGTGTTACAAATGGTATCAGAGCGACGATCTTGGAACCTGTTACAAATGAACATAATGAACATAGGGAGTCTAATAAAATGAACCTGGTGTATGTGTAATGGGAGCCCCGGCTGATGCTAGGTTTTGGGTGAGTAGGCGCCCTCACTTCAAAATCTTGGCCCCATGATACTTAAGCTACGATCACATGGTATGGGAACGTGGAGTCCGTGGGTATATGTGTGACGTGTATGTTAATTGTGTTGTATATGGTTTGTTGAAAGTATGTTGCATGATAGTTGGTTGACATGTTGGTTGGAATCGTTGAAAAAGTATATGAGAATGATGAATGATATGGTAGAAAAAGAATGTAGTTCGTATATGATGATGTGTGATGAAGTGGATTTGTAATGTTGTTGTATTAGCAACATGGAAATAGGATTTGTAGTGTATGGGTGTGGTTTGTGTTATGAAAAGTTATGAAAATTTAAAACATGCGAGTAATACATGATTGAAAGTTGAATGTTATATGAGCATGATAGGTGGTAATGTTTGACTTTTGGTAAGTAGTAACATGAAGAATAGAGGTTCAATGATATGTGTTTTGTATAACGAATTGGATGAAAAGCATGATGGTTGTTTATAACGTGGCACTTAATAACACGAAGTAGATTATTTTGTTGATTGTATGAGGAGTCGCGCAGATTTGAATGCGTAGTTGTAATCATAATGTTGAAATAATAATGAATGCATAGTACGTTAGGGTATGTGAGATAACATGCGGGTAGTATTCACGAAACCGCATGACTCGATCGAGTGGGTTTGATTCGATCGAGTGGGTACTTGTCGTTATTTTGACCCGAATCGTGTTTGGGCACTCGATCGAGTACCTCGGGCACTCGATCGAGTATGGGGTCACTCGATCGAGTAGCCGGGCTACTCGGTCGAGTAAGTCGAGATCGAAGGTCTATTTGGGTTCTCGGAGTCGGGGCACTCGATCGAGCATGTTGGGCACTCGATCGAGTAGCCTCAACTCGATCGAGTAGGTTCGTACTCGATCGAGTGGGGTCCGTGTCAGGTCATATGCGTATTTCGGGTCGTATGTTTGTCTTTTGACATTCGTTGCATATTACGTTTAATTCAAAGGTGTTGTATTACTTCTTTATGCATTGTTTTACGTATGTGTTGGTCCCTGAAGCGTAAGTTACCCAATCTTATGTTGTAAAGAGTGGCACTATGATGAGTATGAGTTCGGTGGGGAGGACATGAATTATGAGTGATTATGATAGATGGTGGAAAAAGAAAAGGAAGATTGGTATAGTTTATTGAGGCAAGGCGCACGTTTTGCGAGACGGGATGAGTGATATGATTGTGTGTTGAGTAATGTAGAAATAAGTGAATATAGACAAGGGATGATGTGAGTATAATGAACGTGAGAATGAAAAGATTGAAAGTAAGAATGTGGATAGTGGCGACTTGAGATGTGTAAAGAGTTAAGGAAGGAAATGGTTAGGAGTCGTGTGGGTTATGGATTTAGGTAGTGAAAGTTCGTTTAAAGGGGTTGAGAAGAGTAATATATAGTGAACTTTGTGGAGACATGTCGCGAGGTGTATTTATAGACAGTGAGTGAGTTTGGGAGGTTTATTAAAAGATGAAACTACTGTGTGAGTTCCTTGGGTAATTGGCGGTATGAAAGGAATTTTGATTTCTAGAGATGTAAGAAGGAGATGCAATTGTTGAACAAGAACGTTGATTCTATGGATGTATTAGTGGCAAGGGTGATTGATGACATAATAAGAGAATATTTGTGGTAAGAAAGAGGGAGATGATATCGATATAAAATAATGGGATTTGAGTTTTGGAGCGATGAGAAGGTAATTGGTGCACAAAAGGGTTAGATAGAAGTAATAAGGAGTTGAGCTATTAAATTGGTATTATTGAGTGTAAAGAGAAAAGAAGGATAAAAGTAAGTTGAGGAAAATGTTCACCGGAGTTATGTGATGTAAAGGTAAGGAATCATCGAAATGTGTGATAGTATCACGAAGATGTTAGTCAAGGTTATATAGGAGTTTCAGGACAACATGATTGATAATGAGTTTCGAGGAATTAAGGAAAGTAAGAAGTTAGAAGAATATCTGCATGATATGAGATTTTGGTGGAGAAATGGATGATGATTCAATTAAGGAAAATATTGGGAAGAATGTTGAGATAATTTTGTTCATGGATTCGATGTTCGTTGTTTGGGATGTTAACCAAAGATAGAAAAGAAATCATGATATTTAGAGATGAGTGAAGAGGTTTGATGTCCGGACAATGGTAGTGTTATGGTCTTTGACTAGTGGTTAAGGAAAAGTGTATATTAGAAAAGTGGCAATTCTAAAGAGGCTGATTTTGTAAAGACTTAATTGATAAAAGTATGGTTGTCAGGAAGTATAAGACATAGTCTTAGGAGGTGGTTTCTCATAATGAGTGTTAGGCGTATGGTTATGTATGGCGAAGGTCTTTGGTGATGCGAATGGAAGAATGTGATGAGGGGCATGCGAGTTAAGCTCGGACAGCAGGTAACCTTTGTTGAGTGGTAACTTACGTGGTCAGGATTGACTAGTTGGTTGTGATTACGGGTCTATGATATGTGTAAATGTTTGTGTGAGGTTCTGACCTCACAAGAAGTGGTACGGTGTGATAATTATAAAGCTATTTTATGAATGTTCTGTAATATATATATGTTGGACACGGTAGTTTAATTGAATGATATCCAAAAAGGTAATAATTTGATTAATTTGACATGGCTAGTTATAATTTTATGTGTATTAATAACACACGTGTATTCCGTGAAATGGTAGAGATGATGTTCATGAGATGCTTATCCGTTATTTCATATAATATGTTGCGTTGTGATAGAGTAAAGTGGATTGGAGTAAGTTTCCTTGTCCGAAAGGTTATTTCCGAGGCAGTATTTATGGAATCGTATGTAGTTGTGATGTCTATCGATGTGGTTGTGGTGCCTCGGGTGGTGATCCGGGCTCGATATTTAGTGTTGTGATGCGGGTATTTTCGCACTACGGTGTGGCTGTTGGTGGCGGCGTTGTGATGCCGTCACCGGTTGTGGTGGAGTAGGCGGGGTGATTATGATTCGAGTTTCGAAAGTACATACCAGTTATACATGGATTGTTGTTTTGTTTGATGTTGCTCTCTACGAGTTTCGTTTGTCTTGATAGACGATTTGTCTTGCTTATTTATGTTTTCGTTACTAGGTTAAGTTGGGAATGAGGTAGAGTATGATGTGAAATAGAGTTGTATATGTTTCGTTGTTGTCATGGGATAGTGATAATCTGTGATGGGACACGATTGTGAGAGGTTGTTACGGTAATGTTGATCTTGTTTTCAGATGAGACATCGGTAGACATGGTAATGGGAAATGATTCGTGGATCATGTGTTGTAATGAGTGAAAGCGGCGTAGTTCATAATCTTTTGTTGAGACAAAGAGTGTGGGGTGTTGGGGAAATTAGTGTCATGTTAAGTTGTGTATGAATTTTGCGGTAATGAAAGAAAGAACTTGAGGATCTAGTGTGCGTGTACGTAACGAGTGCGGATCGTGAGTTATGCTTCGGAAGATAAGTGCTTTACATAGCGAGGTATCTTTGGTTTGCGGTGATAATGGAGAGTTAGTATGGTGATTTTGCTACGAGCCTTATGGTATAGGTTAGGGGTGTGCGATTGATTTGAAGTATGAGAACTGTTGAAGTAAGAGAGCCTTGAGAAATAGGAGTGATTATGGAAATGAGGTTATAGGCGATTATCTTTGACATAGGGTGGTGATGAGGATAATGAGATAATATAGCTAAGGGTTTAGTATTAGCGAGTTACGAGGACGTAACATTTGTCTTAAGAGGAGTAGGATGCAATAAAAGAGAGTTTCATGGTGGTGCATGCGGTAATATAATTGGAAGTAGAGTGTTAGCGTAGCGTAAAGGAGGGATTTGTTTTGTGGACAATACTTATAAAAGGGCCATGGCCGTGCTCGTAGTAGTGTGATGCTTTAGAGTGGGGGAATATTTTATATAATGTTAACAGTTGGAGGATGATGTTATGAGTGTGAGTAAACTTCGAGGACGAAGTTCCTTTTAAGGGTGGTGGAATGTAACATTCCGTTTGATGTCTATGAGTGTCTTGGTATTGGATTTGATAGTTGATGATATTATGGAGCTAGCAGCATTAGAGGATGGTAGTTGGTTATGTATGGAGTTGGTGTCGTGAAAGATATATATGTGGTAGATACGATATAGTGAGTCATGTTGTGGAAGTAAACATAGTTGGTAGAATGGGGGTTAAGAGTTCATGTTCTATGTTCGGTCGAGTTCTCGAGTCCTTAGCTAAGTTGTTGTGTCTTGGTCGAGTCTGGATGGTTGTTTTTATGTATGGGTTGAACTTCGGGGACGAAGTTCCTTTTAAGGAGGGAAGACTGTAATACTCCGTATTTATAAGTCTTGGGGTACTCTATCGAGTAGCCCTTACTCTGTCGAGTAAGGGCAAGTTGCGAAATAAAATAGTTTCTGACTGTTGGGTACTCGATCGAGTAGTCAGTACTCGATCGAGTAGGGTACTCGATCGAGTACCTTGGGTACTCGATCGAGTGTCCTTTTTCTGGGGAGTTTTCTCGGGTTTTGTTAATTACGCGATTAAGGTATTTAAACCAATTCGTCTTTGTTCTAAATCACTTTTTACAAAACCTAAAACCCGTTTAAGAGAGAAAGCAACTTGTCTTCTTCCTAATCGCGTTCTTGACAATTCCGAGTTCGACGGTCGGTTTGCATCGTAGTTTGTGTCGTTGGATTCCTTGCGTCGAGGGTAAGCTTTTAATGTAATTTATATAATGTTTTGTTAAGATTAGTGAAACCCCAATTTAGGAATTGGGGGTTTTTATGAATAGTAATTGAATAGTAGTATCTATGTGTTGTATGGTAGGAGGAGAGTTCATAGAAGAGGCGTTTTGAGACAAATTGTAGATACCGTCTGCGTGTTGTGCTTTCCAGGTAGGATTTCCTACTCGGTATTAGTCCCATAATGGGATATTGGTGATGTGCTGTAGTTAGTGATTGATATGATGATTGTAATTGTAATTGTGTTTGTGATTGTGGTTGTGTTTGTTGATGGTTCTCGAGATGCGTTCTCGGCTGAGTGGGGTCACTTGCGGGAGTGATCTCACGCCCTAGTTTCGCCCTTAGTGGAACCCGCCACGAAAGGGGATGTGCACATTAATGGGACAGGGTTATCGCTCGTACGATGAGCGGGGCTTAGGTGGGAACGCTACGGTCCCCCATCGGTGGGTCCAAAGTGGACGGTCGAGATTGAGACGATGGGAGTTGGTGGTGTGTGTGTGTGTGTGTGTGTGACAGTCATTCATTTCTGCTTTTATCTTATTGTTGATATATGTATTGAATTGTGTGATTAGTACTGACCTCGTTTAAATGTTTTAAAAACTGTGGTGATCCATTCGGGGTGGTGAGCGATTATTGAGCAGTGTGATATGACGCGTATGGGATAGGCTGATGAGTCATCACGTGGCGCTTAGAAGTCTTCCGTTTGTGTCGACGAAGTCTAGTAGCTTTGATAGTTTTAGCTGTAGACCGTATGAGAACCTTATAATTCCTTTTATTAGTTTTGGTTTGAACATGTAATCACTTAATCTATAATTACTTTAAAAGTACGTTTCTTTATTGTCTTATGATATTCAGTACCTCGGGCAACCGAGATGGTAGTATCCTTATACCTGAGTGGTCCTGGTAAGGCACTTGGAGTATGGGGGTGTTACAAACATAATTTTGATGTAATTTTGAGATCTCGAATCTCCTTTAATTTTCTTTAGTATTTTGTTTTGAAATTAGAATGTAAATAGGTTTTTTTTGTAATTTATTTATTGTAATTTCGAGAAGACTAAAGATGGAGATTGGATTGCTCACTCCAGCTACATGGACCAAGATGGAACATCAAGACAAGCTTCCCGGGTCCTAGGAAGGATTCCAAAGTTGTATTTATGTTCATTTTGGTAGATAGGCCACACTAGGACATTATTTTGTTTTACGTTTTTCATTCCTATTGCTTTTCATCGAATGATAATTAGTGCATCATATTCCGCCTAAACCAAACCACCTAATATGCATGAAAATTGACTCATATAGATTGAATGTTAGTTATCATGGACATAAAGATGTCACACAATTTTAAGCCATCATCTTAGTTTATTCATTCTCGCATGCTAGATATTAGTTCAATTAAAATGAATTAAAATAAAGTTGATGGGATCTTCCTCTAAAACTGAAATTGAGACAAGTCTTTATAGGCCAAACATCTATGACTCCCTTCTTCGTCGGTAGGCATATAGGACCTCACTCTCCATATGACCCCTTCTACGGTGGGTAAGTAGTTTGTGTTGACTTAGTTTACCTCAACATTATAATCCGAAGAGTTTCTCGAGATTATGATGGACTAAAGATAGAATTTACCGAAATTTATCGACCAAGAATTCTAACAGTAGAATTAGCCAAAAGGTTGGCTTATCAATTTACGATAATTGAGTCTTGGGATCATTTATATAATTCTTGAGGGAGGTCAATTGTATAAATGCTTGAGTCTTTGCGTTATAACGATGTGCATTAGACTTAAATCATAACGATGAGTATGCTTATTATATTTTTCCTTTTCGTAGTGTAGAATTCGTTTTATATTGATAATACTGCTTACAACAAATGGTCGGAAATAATGATATCCCTATGCCAAGTGCCACACTTGGACGCGAGTCCTGGCTAAAAGCTTTCATGGACCACATGAATCAGTTCACACGACTGAAGAATGACGGGTCCAACTTTGCGGACTGGGAGGCATCATTACGGAATGCTGCCATTGCTGACGGTAAGCTCAAGTACTTAACTGGGCCAATACCGCAAAAGCCAGGCCCCAATGCAAGAGCTAACGAGTCAATTGCATATAGTGACTTCGTTATGGAAGCGGGTGCGATAAAGAACGTACTCATTTTTGCAATGGAAACCAATTTGCAAAGACGCTTCATTGCCCAAGGTGCAAACAAGATTTTCACCACGCTCACTAATGAGTTCTCAAAAGCACCGAGAATCGTTACTTATGAGCATACCTATCGCTTCTTTGATGCGAAACTCCAGAAGGGCCAACCAGTTAGCCCACACATTCTTAACATGATTGAGAATGTCGAGAAACTGGAGGCACTTGATTGCAAAATCAGTGAGAGCATAGTCATTGACCGTATGCTTCATTCACTTCATGATGGTTTTGCCCTTTTCAGGGCAAATTACTGTTGGAATATGTGTCCTCCGACAATAATGCGATCACGACTGTTGATCATGATGATCACATGTTTAAGTCTCATTAAAATGAATACAATTGGGAAGTAATATTGTTACTGTCAACTGGTCAACATATATCGGTAATGATTGGCTGACTAGAGTTTGACATTACTGTCGTGTGACGGTGGTGATCAGTTGACCCCCCTAGGTCATACCTATAGGGCGATACTCTTAATTGATCATTTAATTAATCGTATAATGTTACGAGTTAATTAAATTACTTGAAAAATTGACGGACAATTTTGGAAGTAAAATTTACGTATCAAATTGATATGTGATTAAATGAGATACGGTCTGAGTAATCAAATTGTATCATTACTCGGATGAAATTATTGTTTAAAGAAACAATTGGATTTGAATGAATTATTATAAATGCGATTTATAAACGGTAAAATATTTTGGTACGAGTAATTATGAATTACTAAGTCGATTTTTGTATATGACGTATTTTTATTAATACGTTGATTTTTAATATGTTAAAAATACATAAACAATTTATGTTACATATGACATGTGACATATTGACATTTGACAAAAATAATATGGAATCCATATTACAATGTGGACCGAAATATTGGGGCATAATTAACATATTATGTTAATTTAGATTAGTGGAATTAATCATCATTTCTCTAAGATAGGCATGCATACCTAGTGCCTTTTGTGTAAGAGCACAAAGGCCATGCATAGGCCATTTCCCTCCACCCTACCCGGTTCTCCCTTGGAAAGAACAAGGGTTCTTTTCTTTTTATTTTATCTTTCACTATATGGCATAGTGTGTGAGATAATTTATTCATTCACTCAACATAATTATTTTTAGAGAGATAAAAATAATTCCTCTTCCTCTCCTCTTCTCTCAACCGGTTTTGAGAACTCAAATACCATATTTTGGTCAATTTTTCACAAGATTAATATTATACTAGATCAAATAATATTAATTAGATTAAGAGTTAGCTTTGGGTATAAAGCTTAGGGAGAGATCTTATACTTAGATCTTGTTCATCCATAAGGAAAAGCTCAAGATCAAAAGAGAAAGGTGATCTCTTTTGTGCCCTTAAATCCGAAATCAACAATGTAAGGACATGATTTTTCCTCTTTTGTTATATTGTTTGCATGCATAAAATCCGTTTTAATTTTATGACAAATTATTTAGACATATATGAGTATGTTAAGTATGTATACGAATCTACATTTCCTTCAATTGGTATCAGAGCCACGGTTGTTTGCATGCAAATTGGTTAAAAGTTTTTCCGAGTTATAAGAATAACAAATAAAACTTGTAAAATTTGTGTTATTATGATATATCACGAAATTAATACATGCATGTTAATATTTCTGGTCCTAAAATGTTTTAGGAGATTTTGGTTAATTTTACGGATTTTTATTGTTCATATTATACAATAATGACATTTAAATATGATTTTATGAGTAAAAATGTCATTTTCGGTCTAAAATTTGCTATACTTCGAATTTTCAGGTGATTTTTGGATATGTTGTCACATATATTATTTTGAGATAACCTGTAAATTTTCATAATTTTTGGACTTGTTATGCTCGAAAAATGGATTTTTCATTTTTAATTCGGATTTAAAGTGAAAAATAGGTTAATATGAGTTAAATTTCGAATCTGGTCATAGAAATTTTATATGTTGTCACATGCAATTTTACAAGATGTGTGTAAAATAATTGGCCATAAAAAAGTCCTTATGCATGATTTATGGATTTTTGAAGAAAAATAGCATAAATAGTGACATTATTAGTTAAAAATTAATAAAACATAATCTATGACTTAGGAAAAACGTCTAATGTTGCTTTTTATTATCTTTTTCAGAACTAAAATTGAAATGTTAATGGATATAATTTTTCCTCATGTTTTATGATTATTTTAGTTAAAATCGATAAACCGCAACATTGTTTTTCGGGGAAAATTTCGAAATTTGTTAACCTAAGATTTTGATTATTATGAGTGTCATGGTAATTTTCCAGAATGTTCATAAATTTAAATTTCAAATTTTGAATTTATTTGAAGTTTTGTGATTTATTTGAAGTTTAATAGCTTATTTTTGTATTTTTGGGCTAATTTATGAACAATTTTTGTAATTTAAGTTAATTATGGTCAAATTATTAGTGAAGACTAAATTTTGAGTCCTAAGAGGGTTAGGGTAATTAACTTATGCATAAATATGAGTTTATGTATTCTTGTGATTGTAAAATGTTGAAATCACGCAAATCCGTAAAAACCGAGTAATATACGATATTGGCTAATTTAAAGGCGATTTAGCATAAAATTGAGCATGTTCATACATATTATAATACTGCATTTTCTTTATGATTGTCATATTTTTAATTTATGTAATTTTGAATTATGTATTTTACTTAGTATGGCCTAGATTTTAATTGGTATTTTCTGAAATGTATGGGAATATCGATTCGGTTGTAATTTTATTGTGATCTCGTATCACCGTTTTGTAATTTAATAGATTTATTTTATTTTAGTTACAAATGTATAATAGGAATTATGTAATTTTATTCATTCCGGAGTTCCCAAAGACGGATTTCTTCAAGAATGACGATACATAAAGACGGTGTTACCTCGAGATGCGTGCCACAACCGAAGTTCAAGGGACCAATGGAGTTGGTTTCCGAATATGTAATAGTTAAAGAGTTTTTCTATTTTAGGAAAGGCCATACTAGGATTTATTTACTTTTATGCTTACATTTTATTTTATGTCACATGCATTGCTAAATCGCCATAACTAAACATGCATCTTCTTTCATCGAGTTAATCGACCGTGTCAATTAGAATTATCGTAGTTCACCGCTTTAGTTCACTTAAAACGTGATAGATAATAAATTGGCATGACCTCTCGCTAAAACAATTAATTGAGACATAGCCTTACCAAATAGTAGAAACCATGAAAACCTATTTCGCAAGGGAGTGCACTCGGCCACCCCGGGGTACAAACCTTGTTACGTAGGGGAAGTGGGTGATGAATGTTAATCCACCGAATTCATGTTGATAAGGGATGTATCGGCTACCCCGTGCCCAAGTTGATGTGAGTTTGGATAATGGACACATTTATTCGAAATTTGGATTGAACTCAACAAAAGTAATTGATAAGGGTTGCATCGGCTACCCCGTGCCCTTGTTGATGTGTTTTGGGCTATAGATAAACATTAGAGTAATTTTATCGACCAAGAGTTCTAAAAGTAGAATCGATTAAAAGGTTAATCCACCGAGTTATATTGATGAAGGTTGCATCGGCTACTCCGTGCCTAAGTTAATATGAATTTGGATCTTGGAATCATTTATCATAGTTGGGTAGAGGTCACTATGTAAATGCTATACTTGTTTACAAGTATTAATATAACGATGAATGTTTTGTTTTCCACTATTCCGTTATATTTCTTTCA
This sequence comes from Silene latifolia, assembly GCF_048544455.1. Classification (NCBI taxonomy): domain Eukaryota; kingdom Viridiplantae; phylum Streptophyta; class Magnoliopsida; order Caryophyllales; family Caryophyllaceae; genus Silene; species Silene latifolia. The sequence goes on from NC_133533.1 coordinate 36,055,346, forward strand.
TATTGTTCTATTTCTCTACCACAATTTATATACGATATCATTTCGATTTTGATTCAAATCTCCATTAAAACATCGTAACTAAAGACAAATTTGAATTTGCTTCTAAAACCTCACATAAACTCATCTTATGATGTCAAAATTACTAACTAATTTTATGTAGTGGTCTAAATCTACATGCATGCAAAGATAAATAACATAAAGATGGTATAAAACCATCTTAAGAGAAATTTTCTTACATTGATGGTGGAAATATAAAGGGCACAACTCAAGGACTCCTTCCTTGATGTTGTTCTTGACCTAATAGATGGTGGATGATCCTACAAAACCCAAATTACCAACTTAGGTAATCTCCTTTGGTAGCACCCAAGATTAAGCCCAAAATCAACTAAATTATTAACTAGATAATTTTAGTTGAAAACTTTGATATAATAATACAAATATTATTACTACAATAATACTTATGTATATTATTATTTATGTGAATTTATTAATGATCATCAACAATTTGATCAACTGATAAGAGAGGAAAAAGATGCAGAGTTTTTTTCTAAAAACTCACTCATCCAAAGTGTGTATATGTGGGTATTTGTAAGCCATAAAATGTAAACAATTCACCAACAAAAGTTAGTGTAAAAAGATGTCACTACATGAGTGTAAAACACATCATATTAGGCTGCACATGTGAAGTTTTTCGGCTCCATTTCGACTTTCTACATTTGTCCCACAAATGCTTATAAGTCTTGCTTATATTTAATTATCTTACATAATTAAATTTTAATTTGATTATTTAACACTTAAATAATACAATTTAACGACTAATGACGACTCAACTATTAAGTAATCATTAGACCATCTTATCAATATAAAATGTGTCAATGGAATCCTTATTAGCTAATTTTACAACCTCTTGTAAATTTAAATAGCTAATTACCACCGCCTCAAAACATATACACAATCCGTATAAAATTAATTAATTAACTATTAATTAATAAATTATAATAAATATTTATTAATTAATTATCACATAATTAAATAATAAATCCTCTTGACCCGAGTTCGTAACACGTCATCAAATAATATATATTCACATGACTTATTAAAAATCAATAATTACAAGGATTTATTTAATTTGTAACTCATACAAATAATTAGTTTTTCCATTTGTGCATCATCCTATAGGTGTGACCTTAAGGGATCAGCTGATCACCGCCATCACACGACAGTAATGTCAAACTCTAGTCAGCCGTTCATTATCGATTAACGATGACCAGCTGACAAATAAATAAATAAATCCTTGATATTCCTTTAACGAGTGTTAATATGTAAACGCACTTATTGTGGAGGAGAGGACCGAAAGGACGTATTCACTGCCCTTTAGACTGATACATGTGACCAATATGTGACCTTAACTGCGAACATTTAACGTTCATTGATGAACCGCAATCCTAGTCTCTTTCCTTTACTGCTAGACTCTTAATTTATCGTTGTCTTAGTTTAGTTTCCAATCAAAACCCCAATCTTGTGACACTGACAGACTTAGATTAGCAAGTAGATAGCAAGATAGCCTCTATGTAGATTCGACCCCAACTTCCCTAGCTGTATTAGTTAGATACCCCTCGGGTTTATCTTTGATAGGGTTGCGACAGCCATGTCAAATTTTGGCGCCCTTGTCGGGAGGCGACGCTTTTAACTTGCTTTATTTTTGTTTGTCTTTTGCCTCAAGGAATTTATTACATGAGGCAATTCTTATATTTTCTTCTAGTTTTATTCCGATAGGTCCTACAGGTCTTACTTAGACAGGATTTTTGGAGAAAAGCGTCAAAGGGAAGGCTTGAGTACCTTTGATTCTTCTACCAAGATGTCTAACGTCTCCGAATTATAGCACAATTTGAAGCTCGAGAATGAAAGATCTAACAAGATGCGAGAATAGACAATCTTGGGGTGGTCCACCTCAGTTCCATACTGTGGCGCAGCAAGTGGTCTACTGTGAGAGATGTGGTGCTGCGGGGCACGATGTTGGTACTTGCTATGCAGAGAAACACCGAGTCTATGCCTATCAGCAGTATAGACAAGGTGGTTAAGGTCCCAAAGTGGGGGTTACCCAAACAGTTCTCCACTTTCGTCGCAGAATTACTATATGTCTCCACATCCGATTCAGCAGTAAGGCTTTCAAAAGCCTTCATTTTCTTTTCCGCCACACCAGGTTCCTCCCTCTCCTCTCAACAAGGAAGAGATTTATGAATTGAAGTCTTTAGTGAAGACACTCGGACTTCGAGTGCAAGAATATGATAAATCTAGAAAAGCTTTTTTCAAGAGATTTGAGTCTCAAATAGCTCAAGTAGTTGCCGAGTTGGATTTGAGGCAATCAGAGACGGTATATGCTATCTTTACCGAAAGTGGTCTTTCCTATGAAAGACCTGAGTTGCCTGTTGACGATGATGATATGTATGACTCGGAATTCGAAGATTTAGTTGAAAATAAAGCATCATACGAAGACTTCTGCACTGTACATCAACAAAAATTCGATCAAAGTACCTACAACGTTCGATCGTATTACTTATATGACGAAGTGTTCGATCGAACAACTTACAATACTCGATCGAACAGTCTGTACGAGGAAGACCTCGATCGAACACCCTACAGTATTCGATCGAGCACTGCTGAGGAAGAAGACCTTGATCGAACAATCAGCATTGTTCGATCGAGTTGTTTTGTTGAATAAACCCTTTGATCGAGCACTATTCATTCTCGATCGAATTATTTGGCTATGAACAATGTTGACTCGTGATTTACGCCTATCCCGGATGACGGTAAGAAGGTAATTTAAGACCAATCTGATCTAACTGGAGGTAATGTTATTCCTTCTGTTGAACTCGATGGGATTCCTTGTATTCCTTCCGTTATATCTTATATTGTTGTTGATTTGACGCCTCCGCCCCAGTTTGGGAGCAATTTGGAGGAATATCGTCTTGTTTCTTCTTATACAGGTCTTGACAGGTTAGAAGACCCGGGAGGAGGATATGAAGATTCCATCCCACATAAGAAGAGGGCCCGTGACAAGGCCAAGAAAGGTGGTGGCGTGATTGATGCTGTAAAGAGCCGTTGTTCTTCCGATGTTGTGCTGTGGCGGCCAAAAGTAAAAATCATGGATTCTGAAGGGACTACAATCAGTCAGAACCCTTGTTGTGGGCCATTAGTTTGCGTTGGTGGATGAAGAAAAGATGGTCGAGCTGGGACATATCTGAAACTAGCGCTGACCGGGAGGCAACCTGGAATTTAATGCTTTTTATTTGGAATTTTAAGACATTCTTTTACTTAGTTTGGTGTCCTTAATAATTAGTTTTATCGACGATAGACTACGAAACATTTTAGACTTGGTTTTGGTAGCATTTTTGGTCGCTATTTGCGTATCTGTAGGTACAATCCTACCTTTTGTTTCTGCATTTAGTGTTGATCCGACGACTACAACCTCCCATGTTGCTCGCTTGTTTGGGGAGGTTCGTCTATGTCACACTATTTTGTGAGTTTCTTAGCTCTTTATCTTCTTAATTTCCTTTAGTTTGCGTTTTCCCTTTCCCCATTTGTTCTTTGTTGTTAGTTTGTTGAGTACAATGAGGGCATTGTGCGTTATGGTTTGGGGAGGGTATATGCATCCATATCTATGTCTGCATATTATTCTTATTTAATTTCTGTTTCACGTTTATTGCATTTCCGTATGCATTGTTATTTCATTAAAAAAAAATCAAAAACCATAAAAAATATCTCGAAAATAAAAAATTTCATGTTTATTTTGCATTTAGGTTGAGTCGGAGCGGTAGATTTCAATGAAGAAATTGCACTACACTTAGTCATTTTGCTTAAGCCTTGCAATTTTAACATCTTTTAGCATAGTCATTTTGCATAATCTACGTGTTTAAGTTAAAATATAGCTGAACGAATAGACTTGACCTTATATTTTGGCAACCTACTTATAAATTCTAAGGAATTAGAGCTTAATAAACTGGTGTCATCCATGACCAGTTCATGTAGGATTGTGAGTAGTTATTCCTTGCATAACATGTAACATGTTGATAGTTTTGGAAAAGGAGAATGTTGGGAAAAAAAAAAGTCGAAACGAAGAAAAAAAAAACGAGAAAGAAAAAGCAAAAAAAGGGAAAAGAAAAGAATTGAAAACAGGAGAAAAAAAATAGAAATAAGTTTATTCTACTCCTATGTTGCTAATTCTATTATATGAGGAGTTTAATTTCTTGGTTGAGTGAGTTGTTTGCCAAATGAAGGCATTTTCTCTTAATTTTGATGGTTTTGAAGTAGATGATGTTATATTGGTTTTGTCTAGGTTGCTAGCTTGGCTTATACCTCCACATATCCAAAATGTTTTGCCCCTTCTTACCCATTGCCTCACTTTCCCAAACTTTTGTAAGCATTCGGCATGTGACAGGACCTTGTTTGGTGGAGTGTATGTGCACAGTAGCCAGAATTATCTATCATATTAGTTTGCATGCATTTTTATGCAGGTCGTAGTCTAGGTGAATGACTATATTTTTGTCTCTCTTTCATTTATGTGCTTACCCTTTGCTTCATTGAGAGAGAGTGACCAGTGAGATTCCAATTTTGAAGGTCTAGCAAGGTCGACGGTTCAGCTATTTTCATAAACATCTTCATAACTCGTTTGCATCTGACATTGTTACTATTTTGTTAATTTATTGCATTAAACTGGTTTAGGTGGACGATTTGAAGCTAGCTCTGAGTTTTACTCCGTTCCACTAGTTAGTTGCATTTAGTTTGCTTGGGGACAAGAAAAGGTTTGGTTTGGGGAAGTTTGATGCGTGCATTTTATATAGGCATTTTGTAGTTCATTTGCACGCATTTCTATGCATATTTAGTAGTGTTTAGCTACAAATGTCCCCCCCGAATAGTCTACTTTGGTTTGTCTTGTATTATTTGCAGGTATGAACCGGAGAGGAACATAATCAAGCTTAAAACCTATCCCTATGCATACATTTTGGAGATGAGAGTCAGAGCTTGGAAACTACTAATTTGTGATGCGCGTAGAAGTAAGGTAGTTGGGCGAGCAAAGGAAGAGCTTCATATAACCAGTACCTACATTGAAGGGCCATATCTCGAGTTATGCAAATGATAATCAGTTGATTACAATTGGAGATGACAGCTTATCCTCTTAGCTTTCCAACGCCATGAAAATTGCTTGATTCAGACAAGTATGAATAAATGACGGTCGTTTGAAGTTCAGTGCGCGAAGCAGGAATTACGTGCTGAAACCACTCAATCGAGTAGTTTAGTGTTCGATCGAGTACTTTATGTGTTCGAACGAGTACTTTATATCTCTCTATCGACTACTTTGATTCTTACTATATTCGATCGAGTGCTTTAGAAATCGATCGAGAGCTTTTGGACAACATATCTCTCGATCGACTAACTTGATATTGGTCGATCGAGTAAAACCTAGTCTGTCGCAGCACTTAAGTCGAGATCTTATTTATCTTATCTTAGTTTTATCTTATAATAAAAATCTTTCCTATATAAGAGAGGTTTTTAGGTTAGATTAGGGACACGACCACCCAAAAGGACGACATATCAGATTGTAGTTTAGTTTTAGTTTGGCGCTTCTTCAAGTTCACCATGTGACGGTTGTTCTTGCTCTATTTTCCAGATCTATACTTTTGTAATCTCTACTATTTTATCTATTCTAGTTTAATTGTTTCTTTGCATCTATACTTCATGCCGTTATTAATTATCGCTATTGTTATTGTTAATTTCATTATAATTATTATGAGTAGCTAATTCCCTTGCTAGGAGTTAGGGGAATCAATGAATTGATGATAGTTGCTAAATACGTTTGCAGATCTGTTGTTGTTATCATGTCTTTGTTGTTATAAGTAGCATTTAATGATGCTTAGATGGTTAATGCGCATAATTGTTCTAATAGTTTTTGGCAAACTCTTACCTATATAGGAAAATTGGAAGGAGTGAGACCCGTTACAATTATTTAGGATACTCTAATGAGGGAGGAAACTAACTTAGTAGTATTTTAGGGCGAATAGAGGACCGAAAGGACGTATTCACTGCCCCTTTTCTTTATTTATCACTGTTTTAGTTTAGTTTCTAATCAAAACCCCAATCTTGTGACATCGAGAGACTTAGATTAGCAAGTAGATAACAAGATAGCCTCCCTGTGGATTCGACCCCGAATAACCTAGCTGCATTAGTTAGAGACCCCTCGGGTTTATCTTTGATAGGGTTGCAACAACCGTGTCAACAAGCCTCAAAACGCACCTTCAACATGGCTGGCGAGCCTCAAAACGCACCTTTAACGCTGCTCGCAAGCCCCATCATATCTGCAACACGGGCGAGCGAGCCTTTAAACGCAAAAAAATTAAGGACATATCCCGAAGATGCCTAAGGTAAAACTCCTTCCTATGGCTGGCGAGCCTTCGTATGTAGTCTAATAGACTTTAAATGACCCACACGGACAGTCGACAGACTCGAAACTATTCCCGACGACATGTAATTGACTCGTATCCCCGAGTCGCCATGGCGTCGCTCTTCCTGATGGCAGGTCCTTGGTCCGAATTCTTTCGAGCGGCCTCGATGCCGCTTCAGTCTCCAGGTTGTAATATTCGATTGACCTGGGGGCTATACTTTGACTTTCGCGCTATCCAAGCCTCAGTCAAAGTGGGGGCTCTGTCAATACATAGTATCTGTTAATTCCCCAACAAACACCCAATGATTATTGGACTACAACATGCTTAGGAATTGATACGTTTAATCGATAGTTTTGTATAACTATACGTTGGAAAACTCAAAACGATTTTGAAAACAAAACATTTTCAAAAGTTTCCAAAAGTACTTGAAGTGTTTAATGCACGACGCCATTGTCGCAATGACCCTAACTAGAGTCAAAACCGACACCGGACCAAAAACCAACTCAAAATTTAATTCTTGACTCCAACAACGAGTCAAACCGAGTCAAACAGAAAAAAACAAACATCACAAAGCTTCCATGTTAACTATACCCGATATACTTGAGTGGTCAAGTACTACAATAATGCCATCCAAAACCTAGGATAGAACAAATCATGATTTTAAATGCGTGATTGTGACAAGACCGCTCGAAGACCCGCGAAATGGCTCGTGCCTCTTCGAGTAACCCATGTGGCCACGTCGCTCAAAATGCACACAACCGACTTGAAGGTACGCGAGTGTCCGCCCCCTGATTTCTCACTTAAATTTCTAGACTCGACTTTTCAAGTCACAAACCGACATGTATTTTTGACCCACCGATCGGAAATACAAGCCATACACAATTTTTTGGTACCGTCATCGTCCATTAAATCACTTGACCGACCATCTTGACCAACTACACACTCACTAAAAAAACAAAACACTCTTTACATTCCCAAAACGGTTTTCAACTGGATTTTCTGACCTAACAAGTTTTGACACTTTCGTCGATTTCTCGTCTTCAACCTACCATGTAAGTATGAGGATGTAATAATGCTCTTCTTTCTTGGCTTTTTATCTATTTTTGCGACTTTTACATTCTAAAACATGCATAACATGGTCCAAAATACAATTTGAATGAGCCAAAATCGAGCTTTGACGAGAAACAGAAGGACATGGTCACCACTATGTACCTCGCTCCTCAATGGGGTGTCTAGGTCAGAACTCAAACGTGTTTGTGTTCATTCCTTACATATTTAATTTCATTTTACAACCGGTTTTTTCCGTTTTAAATCATTTTTATGATAAACTTTTTAACCTTCAATCATTTTTACCCTTAGTTCTTCATACCATGACGGTTTAATCCGTGTTTCGTTGATAATATTTGGTTAATTACATTTTAAAAGGTATTTTAAAACCTTTTATTCATTTCTTTACATTTCAATAACAACCTCATTATTCATACATGCATAATCGTCCTTGGTTCCACATACCATGTCGATTTTAAACCCGAAAATGCGATGATACACATTGACAAACTATAAAATAATGAACTTAATACAATTAGTTCATAATAAACTTTTTTCAAAACTATTCATGTCCAGCTTGCAAAATCGAACCCGACATCGAATATCGTTGATACAATGATGATTATCGAATTCCCGTTCTTAACATTGGCATAAAAGCGGTCCAAACGACCTTTTCAAACAAAGACGGATCAGATGGCAAGCCTGCTCCTCTTACCTGGTATTTGCAAAACGCCTTTCTAAGACAAATGGGATCACGTTATGCACCATAAACCTAACTCGGTTAATGGATGTTTAATTTCCGTCTTGTATGAAAATCAACACGAAATCCAATTTGACATCAAGTACTTGATATTTGGATAAACAACCGACATAGAAAGCTCGCATGTTAGGTTCAAACTTGTGGATGCACATTCATCCATTTCCCCATCTTATGAACTTTTGCATTCAACCAACCAAGATCGATTACTAGAGGTCGCTACTGAGGGGAGTGATTGGGCGTCCGATTAAAGGGCTTCCCAATACGTGCGTGTAGATACCCCGTGATCATCAAGTCTCCAATAAATACTCGATGATTATCGGACTACAACATTCTTAATAATCACAACGTTTGATCGACAGTTTTTGTACAACTATACGTCGGAAAACTTAAAACAATTTCGAAAAAAAAAAACATTTCAAAACTTTCCAAAATTACCTGGACTGTTTTATGCATGACGACGGGGTGACAATGACACTAATTATAGTCAAAACCGACACCGAACCAAAAACCGAGTCAAAATTCAAATCCCAACTCTAACAACGAGTCAAACCGAGTCAAACACAAAAAATAAACTTTCCAAGACTTCCATGTTAAGGATTCTTGGAATCCTTAATGGTCAAGTACAAATCAAGTTCATCCAAAACATAGGATAGAACAAATCATGATTACACTTGCTTGATAGTGACAAGCCATTTCGAAGACCCGCGAATTGGCTCGCGCCTCTTGAGCGACCTATGTGGCCACGTCGCTCAAAATGCACACAACCACCCATTTTCCTATAAATACCCCTCAAATGCCACCATTTAAGAGTTACGCGAGTGTCCGCCCCCTCATTTCTCCCTTTAAATTCTAGACTCGACTTCTCAAGTCACAAACCGACACGTGTTTTTGACCTACCGATCGAAAACACAAGCCTTACATATTTTTTGGTACCGTCATCAGGCATTAAATCACTTAATCGACCATCTCGACCAACTACACACTCACTAAACTTAAAACACACTTTTACATTGCTAAAACGGTCTTCAAATCGAGTTTTCCGACCAAGCAAGTTGATACACTTTCATCGATTTCTCGTCTCAAGCCTAGCATGTAAGTATGAGGGTGTAAAAATCCTCTTCTATCATGCTTTTCATTTGTTTCATGACTACAACATGCTAAAACATGCATAACATGGTCCAAATATGGGATAAATGAGCCAAAACCGGATTTTTGGCCGAGACATGGGTTGCTTGTATAGCAGCATGACTCGCGCCTAAAGCCTCTCTCAGGCCTTAATCCAGCCGTCTTTGGTCTCTTCTTCCCTTTATTTTCATTTCATATTTTTAATCGGTTTTTACTATTTCAAATATTTCAAATCATTTTTATGATAAACTTTTAGCCATAAAACATTTTTCACCCTTGGTTCCTAATACCATGACGGTTTAATCCGTGCTTCGGTGATAATATTTGGTTAATTACATTTCAAAAGGTATTTTAAAACCTTTTATTACATTTCTTTACATTTTAAAAGGTATTTTAAAACCGTTTGTTTCATCTCTTTACATTTACAAAACAAATGTATTAGTCATAAATACAAAATCGTCCTTGGTGCTACATACCATGTTGGATTTTAACCCGAGTACAATGATAAACATTGAATAATTACAAACAAATGAACTAAAAACAATTAGTTCATGATCATTATCAAAACTATTCATGTCAAGCTTGCAAAACCGAATCCGACATCGAATATTGTCAAAATAATGACGATTATTCAAGTCTCGTTCTTCACATCAACACAAACGCGGTCTAAACGACCTTTTCAAATAAAGACGGGTTTAAACACCCTTTTTTCAATCCATTTTACTAACTTTTTCAATGGTCAGAAGACGCTCTTCAAACGTCTTTTGACCCGTGCCTAAACAGGCCACTCTTTTTTCCATTTTCAAACCAGGACAGGCTTGCTTGCATCGCATGTTGGCTCCCGCCTATATTGGCTGCCTGGTGCATGGTCTGTTTCCTTCCAGCATTTGTCTAGGACGGTCCCGACTTCAGTTAACCCGAATATAGGACGGATCAGATGATAAATCTGCCCATTTTACATTGTATTTGCAAAATGCCTTACTAAGATAAATGGATCACGTTATGCACCATAAACCGACCTAACTCGGTAAATGGATGTTTAATTTCTGTCTAGTATGCAAATCAACATTAAATCCAACTCGACATCAAATACTTGATACTTGGATTAAACAACCGACATAGAAAGCTCACATGTTAGGTTCAAACTTGTGGATGCGCATTCATGCATTTCCCCGTTTTATCAACTTCTGCATTTAACCAACCAAGATCGATCAGTAGAGTGGGCTACTGCGGGTGGGATTGGGTGTCCGATTAAAGGTCTTCCCAATATTTACCTTCACCTCTTACTCAGAAACTTTGGATAGTGGACGACCTTATCCATGGCGTACGAGAGTCATTCTAGAGATAGGCTGCTAAAGAGGGACGATTCCTTATCTTTAGTACCTATGTCAAACACCTCTTTTTTGCCTTGGTTGACCTAGGTATAAAGTGGATTCAAACGGGTTCCAAGCATCCCATAAATGCTTGGTGGCTATTCCGAACATCTCTTCCATCATTTCAAGACCCTTGCCAAGACGAAACCGACCGATCCAAAGCGATCCGGTCGAAAGCATTTTTATGCCGCAAAGCGTGGCTTTCAAAAGACCGTTATACGCCCAAAGATTGGCCTGGCGTGTAGGTGGCTATGTCCACAGTTTGGCGACTCCGCTGGGATAACTAGGACACTTGTGTCTTTGTGATCCCTAGATGGTGAGACTCGAACGAGGTCTTGGTTGAAATGCATTAATTGATATTACAGTCATAGTCGGGTTCCTTGTCCGGACCCACAACCTAACCCTGTTCGACCAATTGGCTTGTCTCATCGGCATGAGTTTTCTCATCCCCGCGTTTCGAATCCCGATTGATTCAAGCATACCGTTGACGTTACACATTTCTGTTTCGTCAAAAAGCTTTCATCACCTTTGAGCACGAGGCTAGGGCACCCTCCTTACACATTTTGTTTGGATTGGTATCCCTCTCTAAAATCGGGGTTTGATTGGTTGGTGTGTAACCCACCCGTTTAAGATAAAACCCGCGTCAGCATTATGCATAATATTATGAAACTGCGAGTACTTATGTGTTATGTGATCATAAGTCCTTATGTGTCATTTCAAACTTTCAAAAACACCCTTTTGCGCCGTTATAATGGCCGTTTCAAACCTCGATCTTTCACCGTCCGTTGCCTTTCAAACAACACGCCTTTCTAGGCCGTCGTAATGACGATTTTCAAACCCGGCTTTCTACAACTATTTCAAACAACACGCCTTTCTAGGCCGTCGTAATGATGATTTTGAAACCCGGTTTTCTAAAACCATTTCAACATGCCTTTACGGTTCGAATTCGTATAGCCCTAAAAATATAAATACTATATGATTTTATATTATAAATTTAATGTAATGACGATTTTCAAAACTGGTTTTCTACAACCATTTCAAAAACACCTTTTTACACCGTTATAATCGCTGCGTCAAGACATGGATTTTAACTGTCTTACACCGACACAATGGCTCTTTCAAAACTGCGAAAGGCACACACCCTTTTTTCAAACATTTTCAAATCCAGGGACCATACACGGTCCCAGAGACTTTTCAAACATTTCAAAACTCGATTTTGTAAACATACAATTTTTAATTTCAAGAGCCGTCTTTGGTAGCAATACGTTGTTTTCAGAGCCGCCTCAACTCAAATTTAAACCGTCTTTTGAAAACGACCTTAAGACAACTCTTCAACTAATCGACTTTCGAAGATCCCTATTCCTGGGGAGCCGTCCACAAAGCCACAAACGAATCTTTTGAAAATCTCTATTTTCAAAAACTTGATCCACCATCCGATTCTGCCTCGTGTCTATCAAGGCGAAGCAAGCGTACTTATGGGTCTTTACTTATGAGTCGTCTCACCTCGAGACTCGTTCAAGGGGGTCAAGCCACTACGTTGAACGCTAGTCAAGGTCCGGTCAATACCTTCACGTTATAAATCGATTCAACACCGAGGCACCACACACGGTCACCCTCGTCTTGTTGAGTCGATCTTTTTTTTCTTTCCTTTGTGTTGTCTGCATTTAGTTATTAAATCGTGTCGGATTGAGATGTAATGTCACCGCTTTTTGCCTCGAACCATGGCCCCGTCTTCAACTTTGTCCAACAACAACAATGACAACAGAGATGTTACAACTACTCAGTTAGCCAGCCTACTCACTACTCTTAAGGTCACCCTGGACCGTGACGAGACTCGTATCGACATTCTGGAAAACAAGGAAACTGGAGAACACAACACTCCGCCTTTAACTGAAACCGAGAAAAGGCTCAAACTATTGGAGGGACAACTCCTAGCCCGTGGTAACAACATCCACCTTGAGATCAATCGAAGATTCGAACCCGTTGTGGATCAACTACCCAAAAACTTTACCTTGACTTATGTGCCCAAATTAAATGGAGTGGAGGACCCGCTCAATCACATTCGGGCCTTCAAAGATTATATGGCCATCAACGGGGTCAAACAAGAGCTCTTCACCCGGATCTTTCCATCATCCCTCGGAACCGATCGCTCACTAGTGGTACTATTCCCTCGACCGAAGAACCTAACTACCGGGAGGAAGTCGTTTGAATTTGCTAAACATTATGCCGATAATGTCGAAACCAGGCTAACACCCGCACCCTTGAGATCCTGACTCAAAATTATAAGGAAGGGTTCACAGAATTCCTAACCCACTGGAGGAGGATAAGAACTCAATTGGTCGATGGCGAGTGAATCCACCTAGTGGTGAAATTTTTCAACAACCTCCGCCCGACTTACACCAACCTACTAAGGTACCAAAACATCAAAACATTCCAGGATCTAAAACTCCTTGGGACCCGCATTGAAGATGACCTCCGCAAGGGTGTCCTAGCCAAAACCACCGGTAGAGGCTATCAAGGATCTACATCAACCGGATCTCGCCCCTATGGTGAAACAAACAAAATTAATGAGGTTAACCTCCTTGAACCAACAACAAAGAGAACCGAGCGTCCTCAAAGGGTATTCACCAACTTGGGGTCAACCTATGTTAGTGCCTTAAAAAGGTTCATGGACCAAGGGAAACTACAACCAATTGGACCCACTCCGGATCCGTCTGAGGCTACGAAAACCCGTTTCTGGAATCCTAATGCCTATTGCCAATAACACCGGAGGAAAGGCCATGACACGTAAGCCTGCTTTAAGCTCAAACACATCATTCAAGACATGTTCGAGAAATGAGAATTACCATTACCTCCTCCAACCAAACCAAACAACAAGACGAACCCCTTGGGGATCCATGCTATCTCTGACGACGTGCCAACCTTGGATTGCTCACACCTCATCCTGCCAATTGATGACGAGGTGAATGCCTTGGAGAAGGATGTTCCAGACGGGATATTGGTGTTGAGCGCTGCAACCATGCTCACCATGTTCCAACAAGTTGAGGAGGCCATCGCCAGTTTCTCAGAAAGGATTACCCGACTTAAGGACGCTTACCACCGGTTGATTTTCAACCCACAACCGCCAACATCGCACCTGAGGAAGGGTCCTCCAAGCACCCGAAACTACCCTCACCAGGAAGGATTGTCCAGCGACCATTATGGCATGCACCCCACAATAATCAACCCCACAATAATTACCCTTGTTGGAGCTTGTGTCCTCCACAGTTAATGTGATAACATATATAAATCTCTTATAGGTTCACAAGGGTATACTTAGTATTTTATCAGTTGATTAACGTTTACTTAATAACGGTTGGATTGCTAGAAGTTTGACGTTATTATCATACAGATGGCGGTGATCAACTGGTCCCTAAAAGTCAAACCTAAAGGATGTGTTTGAGAGATGTGATTGTATGAAAATATAATCATATTGATGCCTTATATGACTAAAAGGTTAGTCCATGTATTTGACTAAACAGTTAGTCAATGTGATGATGAGACGATTATTTAATACAATTAAATAGTATTAGTTGAGACGAATTAACTGTGAATTCGTAAATTGAATATAAACTGTTATATTTAATTAATGTATATAATGTTAGCTTAAACGAATTAAGATGTTCATTCGTAATTAAACGTAACCAGTTATATTTAATTAGCGAACTATAAATATGTTATATTTATAGTTAATGTATATATTATACGATATTTTCATAATAAATGATGACGGACCGGTATTAAGTGTGTGGACTTATTAATACAGGACCACATTAATGACAATTGATAATTATTACCCATTTATACATTTTGAAAACCAACCTAAAATAAGAAGATATTTTTCTCCTTATTTTTGGTGGAATTTCGGTCAAACAAAGAAAGAAAAGGGAAGAAAAAAATCTTCCTTCTATCTCTCCTTTTTCGGTTATAATAGGAGAGTAGGGAGATCATTTTTCTAACCTAATTTTTCCTAACAACTCTCTCATCACAAAAGATAAATCCTAAAATTAATTAACAACTTTTGGGGATCTCATTCTAGCAAATTGAGAGGCTTTTCTCATAGCATTTTGGGGGCAACGATTAGGAGAATATCAATTCGATATTTGTTCTTAGGCCGAATTTGCTAGGACTAAAGGTTAATTCTAAATCTCTACTCTTTTTGTTTATGCAATTTCATTTATGACTAGCATTTTCATAATCATAATTTCGTTATAATCCGAATTTTAGAGGAAGTATACTGATATTTCCCACAAGTGGTATCAGAGCATAGGCCACGAAATTATTTTATATGATTTTCATAAATGGATTCAAACAAAAATTTTAGAAAAAAAAAATAGCATTCGGCCGAATTAATTTTTTTTTTTAAGAATCATTTTTTTTGTTTTGCCGAGATGGATCTTGTTTTTCATGCTTTATTTCCATTTTGATTTATTCATATTGTTGTTTTAATTAGTTAAGATGATAATATGATAAATTTGTAAATGTTTTGATTTAATAAGAATTAAATTAAAATGTAAATGGAAATTGTTTTTGTTTTTGTTTTTGTTTTATGATGATAATTTGTTTTTGCTATATAGTTTTTGGCATACATGATGTTAAATTGTTGTTTAGGATCATGATTCATTAATTTAAATGTTGATGATTATGCCAATCTCGTTCTAGTAGCAACATTAAACAAATTTGTTCATTATAAAAGGGTTGTTTTTCTTGAAAAGAAAAAAAAACTGTTTTTTTGTTTTAGGGCTAAATGCCGAAAACAAAAAAAAAAGTTTTTGTTTTTTTTGGCACAATGCCGAGAGCACAAGAAGAAAGAAAAAAAAACCTGTGTTTTTGTTTTTTGCTGAATGCCGAGAGAATTTTTACAAAAAAAAAAATCTGTTTTTTTGCTTTTTTGTTGTTGTGTTTTGGCCATTTATTATTATACATTAAATTTATAATGTATGATTGTTAGTTGTGAAAAAGTTCACAAATTTAAGATACCTAATTATTTTAAAGAGGTTTAAAATAATGTTGGATTAATTCATATTACAAGATTAATATTTATTAAGATTGGAATTATTGTGAGTAATTGAGGAATTGTCACATAATTTGATCATTTAAATAGGTGGTTTGGATAAATTACTCTACATAATTAAGGAATTATGTCTTGAATGATTAATTTATAGTTGATGCTTTTTTATTTAGTTGAATGAATTGTTGAATGGTTTAATTTACGTATTTTTGCAATCGGTTGTAATTTTGTAATACCTAGTGTGGCCTTAGTTAATTATGTTTTCGTAATGATGGAAACATAATTTTGATGTAATTTTGAGATCTCGAATCTCCTTTAATTTTCTTTAGTATTTTGTTTTGAAATTAGAATGTAAATAGGTTTTTTTTGTAATTTATTTATTGTAATTTCGAGAAGACTAAAGATGGAGATTGGATTGCTCACTCCAGCTACATGGACCAAGATGGAACATCAAGACAAGCTTCCCGGGTCCTAGGAAGGATTCCAAAGTTGTATTTATGTTCATTTTGGTAGATAGGCCACACTAGGACATTATTTTGTTTTACGTTTTTCATTCCTATTGCTTTTCATCGAATGATAATTAGTGCATCATATTCCGCCTAAACCAAACCACCTAATATGCATGAAAATTGACTCATATAGATTGAATGTTAGTTATCATGGACATAAAGATGTCACACAATTTTAAGCCATCATCTTAGTTTATTCATTCTCGCATGCTAGATATTAGTTCAATTAAAATGAATTAAAATAAAGTTGATGGGATCTTCCTCTAAAACTGAAATTGAGACAAGTCTTTATAGGCCAAACATCTATGACTCCCTTCTTCGTCGGTAGGCATATAGGACCTCACTCTCCATATGACCCCTTCTACGGTGGGTAAGTAGTTTGTGTTGACTTAGTTTACCTCAACATTATAATCCGAAGAGTTTCTCGAGATTATGATGGACTATAGATAGAATTTACAGAAATTTATCGACCAAGAATTGTAAAAGTAGAATTAGCCAAAAGGTTGACTTATCAATTTACAGATAATTGAGTCTTGGGATCATTTATATAATTCTTGAGGGAGGTCAATTGTATAAATGCTTGAGTCTTTGCGTTATAACAGTATTGCATTAGACTTAAATCATAACGATGAGTATGCTTATTATATTTTTCCTTTTCGTAGTGTAGAATTCGTTTTATATTGATAATACTGCTTACAACTAATGGCTGGAAATAATGATATCCCTATGCCAAGTGCCACACTTGGACGCGAGTCCTGGCTAAAAGCTTTCATGGACCACATGAATCAGTTCACACGACTGAAGAATGACGGGTCCAACTTTGCGGACTGGGAGGCATCATTACGGAATGCTGCCATTGCTGACGGTAAGCTCAAGTACTTAACTGGGCCAATACCGCAAAAGCCAGGCCCCAATGCAAGAGCTAACGAGTCAATTGCATATAGTGACTTCGTTATGGAAGCGGGTGCGATAAAGAACGTACTCATTTTTGCAATGGGAACCAATTTGCAAAGACGCTTCATTGCCCAAGGTGCAAACAAGATTTTCACCACGCTCACTAATGAGTTCTCAAAAGCACCGAGAATCGTTACTTATGAGCATACCTATCGCTTCTTTGATGCGAAACTCCAGAAGGGCCAACCAGTTAGCCCACACATTCTTAACATGATTGAGAATGTCGAGAAACTGGAGGCACTTGATTGCAAAATCAGTGAGAGCATAGTCATTGACCGTATGCTTCATTCACTTCATGATGGTTTTGCCCTTTTCGGGCAAATTACTCTTGTTGGAATATGTGTCCTCCGACAATAATGCGATCACGACCGTTGATCATGATGATCACATGTTTAAGTCTCATTAAAATGAATACAATTGGGAAGTAATATTCTTATCACAACCGTCAACATATATCGGTAATGATTGGCTGACTAGAGTTTGACATTACTGTCGTGTGACGGTGGTGATCAGTTGACCCCCCTAGGTCATACCTATAGGGCGATACTCTTAATTGATCATTTAATTAATCGTATAATGTTACGAGTTAATTAAATTACTTGAAAAATTGACGGACAATTTTGGAAGTAAAATTTACGTATCAAATTGATATGTGATTAAATGAGATACTGATCCGAGTAATCAAATTGTATCATTACTCGGATGAAATTATTGTTTAAAGAAACAATTGGATTTGAATGAATTATTATAAATGCGATTTATAAACGGTAAAATATTTTGGTACGAGTAATTATGAATTACTAAGTCGATTTTTGTATATGACGTATTTTTATTAATACGTTGATTTTTAATATGTTAAAAATACATAAACAATTTATGTTACATATGACATGTGACATATTGACATTTGACAAAAATAATATGGAATCCATATTACAATGTGGACCGAAATATTGGGGCATAATTAACATATTATGTTAATTTAGATTAGTGGAATTAATCATCATTTCTCTAAGATAGGCATGCATACCTAGTGCCTTTTGTGTAAGAGCACAAAGGCCATGCATAGGCCATTTCCCTCCACCCTACCCGGTTCTCCCTTGGAAAGAACAAGGGTTCTTTTCTTTTTATTTTATCTTTCACTATATGGCATAGTGTGTGAGATAATTTATTCATTCACTCAACATAATTATTTTTAGAGAGATAAAAATAATTCCTCTTCCTCTCCTCTTCTCTCAACCGGTTTTGAGAACTCAAATACCATATTTTGGTCAATTTTTCACAAGATTAATATTATACTAGATCAAATAATATTAATTAGATTAAGAGTTAGCTTTGGGTATAAAGCTTAGGGAGAGATCTTATACTTAGATCTTGTTCATCCATAAGGAAAAGCTCAAGATCAAAAGAGAAAGGTGATCTCTTTTGTGCCCTTAAATCCGAAATCAACAATGTAAGGACATGATTTTTCCTCTTTTGTTATATTGTTTGCATGCATAAAATCCGTTTTAATTTTATGACAAATTATTTAGACATATATGAGTATGTTAAGTATGTATACGAATCTACATTTCCTTCAATTGGTATCAGAGCCACGGTTGTTTGCATGCAAATTGGTTAAAAGTTTTTCCGAGTTATAAGAATAACAAATAAAACTTGTAAAATTTGTGTTATTATGATATATCACGAAATTACTACATGCATGTTAATATTTCTGGTCCTAAAATGTTTTAGGAGATTTTGGTTAATTTTACGGATTTTTATTGTTCATATTATACAATAATGACATTTAAATATGATTTTATGAGTAAAAATGTCATTTTCGGTCTAAAATTTGCTATACTTCGAATTTTCAGGTGATTTTTGGATATGTTGTCACATATATTATTTTGAGATAACCTGTAAATTTTCATAATTTTTGGACTTGTTATGCTCGAAAAATGGATTTTTCATTTTTAATTCGGATTTAAAGTGAAAAATAGGTTAATATGAGTTAAATTTCGAATCTGGTCATAGAAATTTTATATGTTGTCACATGCAATTTTACAAGATGTGTGTAAAATAATTGGCCATAAAGAAGTCCTTATGCATGATTTATGGATTTTTGAAGAAAAATAGCATAAATAGTGACATTATTAGTTAAAAATTAATAAAACATAATCTATGACTTAGGAAAAACGTCTAATGTTGCTTTTTATTATCTTTTTCAGAACTAAAATTGAAATGTTAATGGATATAATTTTTCCTCATGTTTTATGATTATTTTAGTTAAAATCGATAAACCGCAACATTGTTTTTCGGGGAAAATTTCGAAATTTGTTAACCTAAGATTTTGAACATTATGAGTGTCATGGTAATTTTCCAGAATGTTCATAAATTTAAATTTCAAATTTTGAATTTATTTGAAGTTTTGTGATTTATTTGAAGTTTAATAGCTTATTTTTGTATTTTTGGGCTAATTTATGAACAATTTTTGTAATTTAAGTTAATTATGGTCAAATTATTAGTGAAGACTAAATTTTGAGTCCTAAGAGGGTTAGGGTAATTAACTTATGCATAAATATGAGTTTATGTATTCTTGTGATTGTAAAATGTTGAAATCACGCAAATCCGTAAAAACCGAGTAATATACGATATTGGCTAATTTAAAGGCGATTTAGCATAAAATTGAGCATGTTCATACATATTATAATACTGCATTTTCTTTATGATTGTCATATTTTTAATTTATGTAATTTTGAATTATGTATTTTACTTAGTATGGCCTAGATTTTAATTGGTATTTCCCGAAATGTATGGGAATATCGATTCGGTTGTAATTTTATTGTGATCTCGTATCACCGTTTTGTAATTTAATAGATTTATTTTATTTTAGTTACAAATGTATAATAGGAATTATGTAATTTTATTCATTCCGGAGTTCCCAAAGACGGATTTCTTCAAGAATGACGATACATAAAGACGGTGTTACCTCGAGATGCGTGCCACAACCGAAGTTCAAGGGACCAATGGAGTTGGTTTCCGAATATGTAATAGTTAAAGAGTTTTTCTATTTTAGGAAAGGCCATACTAGGATTTATTTACTTTTATGCTTACATTTTATTTTATGTCACATGCATTGCTAAATCGCCATAACTAAACATGCATCTTCTTTCATCGAGTTAATCGACCGTGTCAATTAGAATTATCGTAGTTCGCCGCTTTAGTTCACTTAAAACGTGATAGATAATAAATTGGCATGACCTCTCGCTAAAACAATTAATTGAGACATAGCCTTACCAAATAGTAGAAACCATGAAAACCTATTTCGCAAGGGAGTGCACTCGGCCACCCCGGGGTACAAACCTTGTTACGTAGGGGAAGTGGGTGATGAATGTTAATCCACCGAATTCATGTTGATAAGGGATGTATCGGCTACCCCGTGCCCAAGTTGATGTGAGTTTGGATAATGGACACATTTATTCGAAATTTGGATTGAACTCAACAAAAGTAATTGATAAGGGTTGCATCGGCTACCCCGTGCCCTTGTTGATGTGTTTTGGGCTATAGATAAACATTAGAGTAATTTTATCGACCAAGAGTTCTAAAAGTAGAATCGATTAAAAGGTTAATCCACCGAGTTATATTGATGAAGGTTGCATCGGCTACTCCGTGCCTAAGTTAATATGAATTTGGATCTTGGAATCATTTATCATAGTTGGGTAGAGGTCACTATGTAAATGCTATACTTGTTTACAAGTATTAATATAACGATGAATGTTTTGTTTTCCACTATTCCGTTATATTTCTTTCATATTGTTCTATTTCTTTACCACAATTCATATACGATATCATTTCGATTTTGATTCAAATCTCCATTAAAACATCGTAACTAAAGACAAATTTGAATTTGCTTCTAAAACCTCACATAAACCATTGCTAAGGATCTCTTGTAAAGAGTATAGATAAAAGTTATTCATTATCAAACAGGTTTTTGATTCTTGACTAGCACATCTACTTACAATGGATTGTTATTCATATACTTAATTGAATTAAGTACCTTGAAGCGATAAATTGTTTTGGTAATTAGTTTTGTCAGAATTCGTAATTGACCAAAATAACGCAACCACTTCAATGAAAGTTTTAAGACTAAAACGAACAAATGAAGAGTAATCTTTATGAATTCAACTTTGCTTCTCAAAGCAAAGACTCATTGAAATGAGTGGGAGCATTCTCTTAAACCGTTAAGATAAGGACAAGGTTCAAGAAGTAAAGATTATAATGGAATTGATACAAGGTAATGTTAAAGGTAAAGTTGTTGAGAATGACGATACTAAACCTATCAATCCCAACCGATAAAGTTTCCATTGTCTTAAATGTTGGACACGAGAAAGGAAACTACCCCAAATTATTGAAGAATCAACAAGTTAGTTGTGGGACATCTAATGGGATCTTCTTCTTTAAATGTTTATTTGATTAAACATAAATTTTGCTAGTACCACTTCGTCAATATTAGAAACCAATGGAGGTTTTCATCATTATGTTTGAGACATAGGATGATAAGAATATGACGACTAGCAACAATGAAGTCGAGAGATAGAGTAATTGTGTACTCAATCTAGTTTTTGGATTTAAAGTGGTACTTAATTGTGACTATTAAGTGTATCAACTCTAAATAAGAATATAAACTTGTTAAGAGACAAAAGAGGTTTTCACTTTTGTGACCCTATACACCACGATTTGATGTATGGCTAGCCCATTATCAAGGTGATTATATTCTAAACCAAAACTAGAATGATATATCATGTAGATGATGTAAGATTCAAATTGGTAACCCAAGATTAAACCTTAAATTTTGGAATGATGAACGCAAAGAGTTATCAAGTACTCTTGAAACCATTAGATCGTTAATGGTATATGCGTATCTTGTATTCAAAGCAAGATGTCTCGTGCCTTTTGGTTGAAAAGGAGATCGAGGTTGTAAATCATTGATCCAAAATAGGTTGATCATTTTCTTTTACCAACGATTTAAGTTGACACTAGTGTGTTCACTTAATAAGGTAAATAGAGAAATCTTTGAAGAAGTTCTAAAGTTCAAGGAATCACGATTTAGTCGTGATGGGATTATCAAAGTGAAGACTTTGATATAAGCCAAAGGAAATGTGATATAGTATCACAAGTTAATCTCTCTTAGCACGCATCATGGAATAATGTGTAATTGGATAAGAATTCAAACGCTATTCAATATGGTTTGAACTTCGATCAAGTTAGTTTGAGTCACTTGATCCTTTTGGGGATTTTATCATTTTTGTCTAAATTATTTTTCCACTAAATCAAAACATATGAGATATGAAATGGTAAGGGTACCATGCTTGTAAGTTCTCACAAGAAACAAATGCTCATTTTTCCCTTTCAATTTTCACGAGTACGACGGGTTTGCGGCTCATGAAGCTGTCTTTCTAAAATACAAGTTTATTTTAGAAGACAGAGTGGGAGAAATTATTCAAAGAGCCACAAAGATGTTATGTCGCAAGAAACTGGTCTTTCTTGGCTACGTGAGATGTTTTGTGTAAAACGTTGTCGCAAGAAACTGGTCTTTCTTGGCTACATGAGACGTTTTGTGTAAGACATTGTTTCTTCAAAACCTAGGAGGTTAAAATTCGTCACTTGTTAAAAATGATGAATTCATGTTACTTTTAAGAAAGTAAAGAGCTTATAACTTACAAAGAAATTGTTTGATTCAAGATTGATTACTTCTGGAAAGTAATGAACATATGACTTACATAAGAGTGTTTAAGTCACAACTCAATACAAGGCTTAGAGCCATAAAAGTCCGAAATAAAAGGCTTGTTTAGTGACAAAGGGTTTTGCACTAATAAAGAGATATTTCATAGCAAGATTGGTTGATTAGTGACAAAGGGTTTTGCACTAATTGAAATGCTTAAGTCTATTTGGATCTTCTTAGGGATTGTGTTTCATTATGAGGTTATGAAATACATAGCAAGTGAATCTAAAACCCACTTCTTCAATAGAAGGAATGTATTCAATACATGTCTTGAGTTTAGTAGATTCTTGCAATCCTAAGATAATGTGAAACTTAAGAGAGGGTCTTAAGTAGGACATCAATGAGTTAGAATCAACATTTTGATCATGTGATAAAACATTTCTCGATAAGTCGAGAAGTTGTGTTTATACATGAAGTTTAGTGGGAGTTACGGAAATTTTAATTAGTCCGATATGTGGATGACATATTGATCATTGAGAATGATTTAAGACTTTTGGAGTAATATAATACATCTTAAATGTCCGGATTTATGAAGATAAATCCACATGATATTAGCGTCAGTAAGAAGTCTTATGTTGATAAGATTCATGACTAGTTCAATTAAATTGAACATATTTGATTGATTCCATTTGCTTCCGCTGCCGGATCAATTAAATGAGTAATGATGTATAACACTTCATATACTTTGAGTATGATGAATTGTTTTCAAATTCGAATTTAAGTAATCTTTACCTAGTAAATAAAGATTACCCGTAAGTGCTTGCAGAAGCATTAAGGAAGTAAAGCAAAGTGTTTTTGATGCAATTTTGTGTAAGGGTGTTACACAAGTGACAATTGACAATTGAGATTGCGCATGGTTTCCGACAAAACCATAATCAAAACACATAAGGATGGTTAAGATACCATTGTGGCTATGTTAATTAAGAAGTAGATTTTCTAGAATCGTTCTAGGCTATAAAGAACAATGAGAGATATTTATAACGGAAATTGAGTACACTTGCAATCATGAGATGTGCAAGAGGATGAGTCCCGCACACTGAGAAAACAGTGGGAGCTATTCTTAGGCTAAGAGGGCCTATGTCTTGATTGGATCTCGACACGTACTCAGAAAGTTTTGTGATGCAAATGTATACATTACAAAGGAAAATGAATATGTAGTAAGGTTGAGTAAGGTACAAGAAGTTGATAAAACCTACTAACCAAAGCCTTCTTAAAGGCTAAACATGATGAGTCATTTCATTTCAATTGAATTGAAATGAACAACTACATACAAGATCAAATTAGATTATAGAATATGAAATAGTAATCAGGCATTGACTATTCATATGTGATAATCGCATTTGTCGTTCGAGTTTTTCTTTAAAAACTCCTTTTATACTTTGTTACATCCAAACGGGTTGTAGTGACAATTGAACCCCGTTAAAGTGAACACGGATTAACATTGTATTCGCCCATAGTCACTTGTATGAGGTGACGTCTCGAAGTGACTAGAGTGTGATGCGATTGATGGCAAGTTCAAGTGCCATAGAGTCATGTGAGATGACTAGTCGATCACATAGGCAGACTGTTAGGAACGTTTTGTCGGGCCTAATGACCGCTTATAGAGTTCTGGCAAATTTATATAGCCTGGTCGTGGTGAGAGCTGCTATAGTATTCAAATGAGTCGATTCTTTTGACTAAAGACTATTCTCCTAAGATGGCTCAGTTTCAGATTAACTTTGATTTGTGTTACTACGACCTTCGTAAATGGGGTCAAATGGGCATATTTTGGGTTATGATGGCTGTGTCTAGTCGAAGGGAATGAGTGCGATAGGAATTGTCCATCCCCTTGTCAGGGTTAAAATAATATCTCAGGGCCACTCGAGGAGTAATGAACTGGAAATGCGTGGCCACGCTCGGAAAGTATCTATGATAGATAAGTCCGGTCAATCAGTTATTCTCCAGATCGAGGAAACCACTCTCGATATGATCACTTGCAAGTAGAGCTGGCAAGTCTGACCCGACCCGAGTGACCCGACCCGAACCCGAGCAAACCCGACCCGACCCGAACTCGAAAATAGTGTGACCCGAAACCGACCCGACCCGACCCGATGACGACCCGTAACCCGACACGACCCGATTATCAGTGACCCGAACCCGACCCAGACCCGACCCGATATTGACCCGACCCGATACTGACCCGATTAAATTGATGACCCGACAATTATTAAGCTTAATTTTGATCGAAATGAAAGTGATTTTGTGTTTAGATTGATATGTTTGACTTAGTAATGAATTAATTAAACCAAATAATAGGTTAAAACTAAATTTAATGGTAAAAAATTATAGTAATGCGATTAAGTTACCGGACCCGATAATGACCCGACCCAAACCCGACCCGACCCGGCATATCATTTGACCCGAAATGACCCGACCCGATAACGACCCGAACCCGACCCGACTCGACCCGAAAGGGTATGCTGACCCGATATGACCCGAACCCGATATGACCCGACCCGACGTGACCCGACCCAAACCCGACCCGACTGACCCGATTGCCACCTCTACTTGCAAGTACGACCTGAAAGACACCTTGCATTGAGTGGGAGATAGTAATAGGACAAGAGAATTGGTGACGCACACTTGTCGAGGACAAGTGGGAGATTGTTGGAATATGTGTCCTCCGACAATAATGCGATCACGACTGTTGATCATGATGATCACATGTTTAAGTCTCATTAAAATGAATACAATTGGGAAGTAATATTGATACATCAACTCGGTCAACATATATCGGTAATGATTGGTTGACTAGAGTTTGACATTACCGTCGTGTGACGGTGGTGATCGATTGACCCCTAGGTCATACCTATAGGGCGATACTCTTAATTGATCATTTAATTAATCGTATAATGTTACGAGTTAATTAAATTACTTGAAAAATTGACGGACAATTTTGGAAGTAAAATTTACGTATCAAATTGAAATGTGATTAAATGAGATACGGTCTGAGTAATCAAATTGTATCATTACTCGGATGAAATTATTGTTTAAAGAAACAATTGGATCTGAATGAATTATTATAAATGCGATTTATAAACGGTAAAATATTTTGGTACGAGTAATTATGAATTACTAAGTCGATTTTTGTATGACGTATTTTTATTAATACGTTGATTTTTAATATGTTAAAAATACATAAACAATTTATGTTACATATGACATGTGACATATTGACATTTGACAAAAATAATATGGAATCCATATTACAATGTGGACCGAAATATTGGGGCATAATTAACATATTATGTTAATTTAGATTAGTGGAATTAATCATCATTTCTCTAAGATAGGCATGCATACCTAGTGCCTTTTGTGTAAGAGCACAAAGGCCATGCATAGGCCATTTCCCTCCACCCTACCCGGTTCTCCCTTGGAAAGAACAAGGGTTCTTTTCTTTTTATTTTATCTTTCACTATATGGCATAGTGTGTGAGATAATTTATTCATTCACTCAACATAATTATTTTTAGAGAGATAAAAATAATTCCTCTTCCTCTCCTCTTCTCTCAACCGGTTTTGAGAACTCAAATACCATATTTTGGTCAATTTTTCACAAGATTAATATTATACTAGATCAAATAATATTAATTAGATTAAGAGTTAGCTTTGGGTATAAAGCTTAGGGAGAGATCTTATACTTAGATCTTGTTCATCCATAAGGAAAAGCTCAAGATCAAAAGAGAAAGGTGATCTCTTTTGTGCCCTTAAATCCGAAATCAACAATGTAAGGACATGATTTTTCCTCTTTTGTTATATTGTTTGCATGCATAAAATCCGTTTTAATTTTATGACAAATTATTTAGACATATATGAGTATGTTAAGTATGTATACGAATCTACATTTCCTTCAATTACTACATGAATGACATGAAGAAAAATCCTCATGAGCTACACTCACTTCTCGTACAGACCGAGAAGGATATGAAATTGAGTGGGAGCATGAAGCAAGATGTTCTCATGATTTCCAACAAGAATAAGGGTAAGGGCAAAGCTCACGGCAACCTAACTGTAGGAAAGCCAAAGTTTTAAAAGTTAGGAAACGGTAAGAGTGGGCCTGGTGAGACTAGTGGCTCACAAGACAAGGCAAAGAGCAAGGACGGTAACGTTGAATGCCACCATTGTCACAAGACTGGACATTGGAGGAGGAACTGTCTCGTGCACCGTGAGGACATAAAAGCAGGCCGCGTCACTCATGTTGGTATGTCATCTTATATTCATATGATTGAGATTAACCATGCAAGTTTCGGAACTTGGGTACTTGATACTAGTTGTGGTTCTCATATGTGTAATCATTTGCAGGGCCTAAAAAACATCACACCTCTCGCAAAGGGTGATATGGACCTGCGAGTCGGGAATGGAGCATGAGTTGCTGCAGTCTCAAAGGGAACATACGTAATCCAACTCCCGAGTGGTTTTGAGTTATATTTATATAACTGTTACTATGTACCCAGTTTATCTAAGAACATTATTTCTGTTTCCCTACTTGATAAAGACGGTTTTTCATTTTCAATAAAGGATAATAGCTGTATTTTCTCTTTTAATGAAATGGTTTATGGTAAAGCAGTTTCCATGAATGGAATTTATATCTTGGATCAAACCACAGACATATTACATGTGAATAATAAGAAATTAAAGGTTGGTGACAAAGATCAAACTTATCTATGGCATTGTCAAATGGGACACATAAATGAAAAACGTGTAAAGAAACTCATCGAGAATGGGACTATCCCCATATTTGATTTTTCTTCATTTGGCACGTGTGAATCATGTCTTATCGGCAAAATGACTCGAATTTCCTTCAAAGATGTTGGAATGCGCGCTAGTGACCTATTAGGACTCATACATACTGATGTATGTGGACCTATGTCAATTAACGCTAGAGATGGCTATAGATATTTTATCACTTTCACGGACGATTTGAGTAGATACGGATATGTCTACTTAATGAAGCATAAAAGTGAGTCTTTTGAAAAATTCAAGGAATACCAGAATAACGTTGAGAACCAACTGGGAATATAGGTTAAAGCACTCCGTTCAGATCGGGGTGGCGAATATCTTTCAAATGAGTTTGATCAACACCTTAAAGACTGTGGAATAGTTTTGCAGTTAACTCCACCTGGAACACCTCAATTAAATGGTGTGTCCGAATGGAGAAATCGAACACTACTTGATATGGTTCGATCCATGATGAGTCACATGGTTGTACCTGATTCATTATGGGGTTTTGCTCTTTTGTCAGCTGCTCTTATACTTAACCGAAGTCCGTCTAAAGCTGTCGACAAGACTCCATATGAAATGTGGAAGGGAACGGTCCCCAACTTGTCCTTTATTCGGGTTTGGGGCTGCGAGGCTTATGTCAAGTAGAGACACGAGGATAAGCTCGGCCCGCGATCGGTCAAGACATACTTTATTGGTTATCCAAAAGGAATGTTTGGTCATTACTTCTATTCGCCTACCGAGCATCGAGTTTTTGTTGCGGCTAGTGCAAAGTTCTTAGAGAAAGAATTTCTCGAGAACAAGTCAAGTAATAGAACCTTCGAGCTGTCGGAGGTTCAAGAACCAACAACCGAGGAGCAGATGGAGGAAGTTGTTCCTTCAACTGATGATACGGTTAACATTCCTGAGGAACCTAGGAGGTTGGGTAGAGTCTCTAATCCTCCAGACAGATACATTGGTATGGTCGAGGAAAATGACGTTTTGCTCCTAGAGAGTAATGAACCCGTTACCTATAAAGGTGCCATGACCTGTTCCGACTCTAAGCTATGGCTTGATGACATGCAATCCGAGATGGACTCCATGTATGAGAATGACGTATGGGATCTTGTTGATTTACCTAACAAGGTACTACCTCTACAGTGCAAATGGCTTTACAAAATAAAGCATTCTGTAGACGCGCAACCAGATACCTATAAGGCACGACTAGTGGCAAAAGGTTTCACTCAAGTGCACGGATTGCATTATGATGAAATCTTTGCACCCGTAGTCATGCTGCATTCCATTCGGATAATCTTAGCGATTGCCGTTTTTCATGACTATGAAATTTGGCAAATGGATGTGAAAACCGCCTTCTTAAACGGTTATTTGGAGGAAGAATTGTACATGGTACAACCCGAAGGTTTCATAGATCCTGAAAATCCTAAGAAAGTGTGCAAGCTTAAGCGTTCCATTTATGGACTTGAGCAAACTTCTCGGAGTTGGAATCATCGTTTCGACCAGGTCATAAAAGAGTATGGTTTCACTCGATCGGTCGAGGAACCATGCTTATATATCAAGTCGAGTGGGAGCAAGATTGTTTTCTTGATATTGTATGTCGATGACATACTCTTGATTGGGAATGACATTCCTCTCTTATCTTCGGTAAAAGGATGGTTGAAGAACCATTTCCAGATGAAAGATCTGGGTGAGGCACAACGCATATTGGGAATCCGTATCTATCGAGATAGATCACGACGGATGTTATCACTGAGTCAGAAGTCTTATTTAGATAAGATTCTTGAAAGGTTCAGCATGACCAACTCCAAGAAGGGGAACCTTCCAATGACTTCTGGGATGCATTTGAGCAAGTCTCAGTCACCCACGACGCCTGAAGGGGTTGAACGCATGAGTTGTGTTCCTTCTGCATCAGCCATAGGATCAATCATGTATGCCATGATATGCACACGTCCAGACGTGGCATATGCATTGAGTATGACGAGTCGGTACCAAAAGAATCCAGGTGAAACACACTGGATAGCTGTTAAAAACATGCTTAAGTACCTACGGAGGACTAAGGATTGGGTATTGACTTATGGAGGACATACTAAGCTATGTGCAATCGGTTATGCAGATGCTAGCTTCCAAACGGATCGAGATGATTCAAAATCTCAGTCCGGGTTCGTCTTTACTCTTAATGGTGCTGCGGTCAGCTGGAAAAGTTCCAAACAGGAAGTTGTAGCATATTCTACTATCAATCAAGTACTATGCCGCTTCGAAGCGAAAGAAAGGAAGCTATATAGATGCGTCAATTCTTATAAGGACTAACCATAGTTCCTAGTTCGAATGACCCGATCACCATCTATTGTGACAATATAGGTGCCATCTTCCAGGCTAAGGAGCCTAAGTCTAGCAACAAGTCTAGACATGTACATCGGAAGGCTCACCTGATCCGTGATTACCTAGACCAAGAGGAGATAGTGATTGACAAGATTGCTTCAGATGACAACATCGCGGACCCTCTCACTAAACCGTTGTCATATGATAAGCATGAAGGGCGCGTTATTTTCATGGGAATTAAACGTGTTCCTGAGTTGTACTAGTTGATTATGGATTTGATACATTATCTTTTTTCATATGCTATTTATAACTTCATCGTTTTATTTCATATTTTGTTCTTCATGTGGATTGTACGACAACATTGAACGCCACAAAGTGAACTGAATTACATTATATTTGTTTTGGTCCGTAATCGCCTACATGAGCTGATAACTCTGGCTATTATTTTGTGAAGTTGATTGATGGTGGGTTCAACGAGCCATAAGTCAAACGGTTGACTGATCGATCACAGATGCGAGTTATAACGATACCTCGTAGGACAAATTTTGACAACGTAATGGAGTCCTAAATGTTTAAAAACATTCGGTGTCAGGTCGTGGATTGGACGTCCATTGTGTTCCTAGAGTCGATTCTTTTGACTATCGACTGTCTCTTGAGATTAAGGATGTTTCTGGGTGACTTTTGTTTCTTTCTCATGGTCGACCGTAACAGGAGGCTAAACAGATTTTCACTTGTTCATTTCATACTGTGCTTATATCTGCAGGATTCGAGTTGAAGAAAATATCCAACCTTTATCAGGTTTAGTTATTTCTCAGGGGCACTCGAGGAGTTGTAATAGAAATGCATGGCCATGCTCAAATGATGATTCGTTTATCAGTTAAGTTACTCTCTAGTCGGGAAAACCACTTTTGATATTGATCACTTGTAAAATACGACCTTTGTGAATACGGATTTTGCAAATTGTTTTACATTGAGTGGGAGAAATTTTAGGATATGAGAATCGGTTATCGCACATACACTTGTGAGGACAAGTGGGAGTTTGTTGGAGATTGTGTCCCCCACAGTTAGTGTGATAACATATATAAATCTATTATAGGTTCACAAGGGTATACTTAGTATTTTATCAGTTGATTAACGTTTACTTAATAACGGTTGGCTTGCTAGAAGTTTGACGTTATTATCATACTGATGGCGGTGATCAACTGGTCCATAAAAGTCACACCTAAAGGATGTGTTTGAGAGATGTGATTGTATGAAAATATAATCACATCGATGCCTTATATGACTAAAAGGTTAGTCCATGTATTTGACTAAACAGTTAGTCAATGTGATGATGAGACGATTATTTAATACAATTAAATAATATTAGCTGAGACGAATTAACTGTGAATTCGTAAATTGAATATAAACTGTTATATTTAATTAATGTATATAACGTTAGCTTAAACGAATTAAGATGTTAATTCGTAATTAAACGTAACCAGTTATATTTAATTAGCGAAGTATAAATATGTTATATTTATAGTTAATGTATATATTATACGATATTGTCATAATAAATGATGACGGACCGGTATTAAGTGTGTGGACTTATTAATACAGGACGACATTAATGACAATTGATAATTAATACACATTTATACATTTTGAAAACCAACCTAAAATAAGAAGATATTTTTCTCCTTATTTTTTGTGGAATTTCGGTCAAACAAAGAAAGAAAAGGGAAGAAAAAAATCTTCCCTCTATCTCTCCTTTTTCGGTTATAATAACCTAATTTTTCCTAACAACTCTCTCATCAAAAAAGATAAGCCCTAAAATTAATTAACAACTTTTGGGGATCTCATTCTAGCAAATTGAGAGGCTTTTCTCATAGCATTTTGGGTGCAACGATTAGGAGAATATCAATTCGATATTTGTTCTTAGGCCGAATTTGCTAGGACTAAGGTTAATTCTAAATCTCTACTCCTTTTGTTTATGTAAATTCGTTTATGACTAGTTTTTCATAATTATAATTTCATTATAATCCGAATTTTAGAGGAAGTATACCGATATTTTCCCACAACCCTCACAAAAATTACCCTCACAAAAACCTCCCTCAAAAAAACTATCCACCAAGGAATACCCCTCCTAGGTACCCTCGAGATCCCAAAGTCAATGGTATCTTGAGAGACGATGTGGAGGATGTCTATGTGGTTCCGGGAAAGGACAAACAAGCAAAAGAGATGGGTCATCTTACCCGGTCTGGACGCCCCTATCAAAACCCAAACAATTCAACGGTTGTTCCAACAACGAATGACCAGGTTGTCCTGGACGCGGACGCCCAACCTAAAGTTCCCAAAAACTCGATCCTTAAACAACTGCAAAAAGAAAAAGACGTGATTTTAATTTGGCAACTGATTGCTACATCCTTCGAACATCGGCAAGCTTTACTACAAGCCTTGGGAAAGTTGACAGTTCCCTCTACCTCCTTTTCTGAAGAAGTGGTGGCTCAGATGACAAAGTATGTCCCCGACCTGAACAATCCAGTCATCTTCTCTGACGAAGATATCCCTCCATTCGTAGCTAACCATAACCCGACCTTATACATCAGTGTACAATGCCTAAAAAAGAACGTGCCTATGGTTTAAGTGGATGACGGATCTGCGGTTAATGTCATTCCCCTCAAGACGGCTCATAAACTAGGTATCAAAGAAACTGATTTAGTTCCAATCAATCAAGGAGTACGCTCCTATGATGGCACTCGTCGCAAGGTTGCAGGGCTGATCACCTTGACGACTGCAACTGGACCCTTGGAAAGGCAATCCCGTTTTCAGGTGGTCGACATCGACGTCTCTTCCCATATTCTTCTACGACGCCCTTGGATTCACGTCGTCAAGGCCGTTACCTCAACCCTTCATCCCAAAATCAGGGTCCCTTTCAACGCGGAGATTTGGCAATTATGGCAATGTTTGACGTAGTTTCTGCAATCGGCTTCCATGGTAGTCCAGTAGTAGCCTAACCGCATGATTTTTCGGGTCAGCATCATTGCGCTCATGTGAGGGCCGCATTCTCCATCGTGGACCTCTCCCATGACTTTTTTGGCTTTGCGATGGTCAATGCAAAGAAGAAGAATTCCTTGGGTTGTTCTTTTGTATAGTTGTTCTTGGTTTACCACGAATTGTGATGGAAGTAAATTATGGCTCTTTGTCCTCTTGTATCAGATTTGGGAAGGAATTCGTTTTTGGTTTTGTAGTTGAGGATGGCTTGATACCAAGGTTCGACATGGTATTCCTCGTCATTGTTGATGGCGCAGATATGAGCTGGCTCGCTCCTTGTTTCGACACATAGGGGCATTTATGTCATGTCGTCAGGTATGTTGACGAGCACGACAAGTTTTGCCAGGGCATCAGCAAATTGAATTTCCTCCAGTGGCAGGCGGAAGTAGTCGACTTGGTTAAAGAATTCGGCCTCTTGATTGATTTTTTCTCGGTAGGGTGCTAAGTCGTCGCTTCGGATTTTCCATGATCCGGACACCTGAATGATGATGAGTGAAGAATCATCGTGGACCCTCAGTCTCTTAATGCCAAGTGTAATGGCCGCTTGTAGGCCAATGAGGCATGCTTCATATTCGGCGGCATTGTTGGTGATGGCGAAATCTAGTTTGACTGAGATCGGAACATGTTCTCCCTCTTCTGACATAAGAAGGATTCCTACCCCGAAGCCTTTATGATTTGATGCACAATCGAAATATAGGTCCCATGCGTCGGTGTCGGCCAAAGGATGTCTTCGTCCGGAAGTGACCATGTGTCGGTCGTTAGATCCTCGTTGACGGGGTTTTCCGCCAGGAAATCGGCGACTGCTCTTCCCTTGATAACCCTGAGGGGTACGAATTTGAGATCAAATTCAGATAGCATGAGTGTCGATCTAGAAAGCCTTCCGTTTAGTACAGGTTTTTCGAAAATGTACTTGACAGGGTCCATCTTGAAGTAGATGTGAACCGTGTACCTGAGCATGTAGTGCCGCAGCTTCTTTGTTGACCATATTAGGGCAAGGCATGTCTTTTCCAGTTGGGTGTACCTTGTCTCATACTCGATGAACTTTTTGGTGATGTAGTAGATAGCTCGTTCTTCGCCGTCGACTGTTTGTGCTAGCATTGCTCCCATGGCGGTGTCGGTGACATTCCGGTATAGGGATAAGAGAATTTCTTGTTGAGGTGGCATGAGGAGTGGAGGTTTGGATAGGATTTCTTTTACCCTATTGAAGGCCTTTTATAGTCATCGTCCTTATCGGCGTGATCGGAGGCGCGAAGCTTCTTGAAGATCGGTTCAAAAATCATAGTGAGTTTGGCCATGAAGCAGCTGATGTATTGAACTTGACCGAGAAATTCTTGAATCTCCTTCTTGTTCTTAGGCCTAGGCATTTAATAAAGGGCTTTGATTTTGGTAGGATCAGTCTCAATGACTCTCTTGCTGACAACGTGTCCCAGGAGTATTCAGGAGGTGACCCCGAATCTGCATTTCTGGGGATTCAGTCTCATATTGTATTTCTGCAGGCAAGCGAAGAATTTTCGGAGGGCGTTGATGTGGCTGTCCCGCTCTTTCGACTTGACGATCATGTCATTGACATATACCTCCACCTCCTTGTGCATCATATATTGTAGGAGAGTGGTAGCGGTTCTTTGATAGGTTGATCCGACATTGATTAGACCGAAAGGCATGACAATGTAGCAATACGTACCTCATTGTGTAGTGAATGCAGTTTTGTGCATGTCTTCCTCAACCATTTTGATCTGGTTGTACCCAGTATACTTATCCATGAATGATAATAGGGTGTGCTCGGTGGTATTGTCCACCAGGATGTCAACATGAGGTAGAGGGAAGTCGTCTTTCGGACATGCTTTGTTCAGATCCCTGAAGTCGACGCAAGCCCAAATTCTCCCGTCTTTGTTGGGTGCAGTAACAATGTTGGCCACCCAGTCAGAGTATTTAGATACTTTGATGAACCTATATTTGAACTGCTTATCCACCTCTTCCTTGATTTTAAGGGCCCATTCAAGGCGCATTCGGCGCAACTTTTGCTTTACGGGTTTAACTCCGGGTTTTATGGGTATCCTGTGCTCGGCAATTTCCCTGTCGATCACACGCATGTCTTTGTAGGACCAGGCGAATACGTCTTTGTATTCGTGTAGGAGGTTGATGAACTGTTGTCTTTCCGAGGGGTCAAGGGTGGTCCATATCCTAAGTTCTTGAGGTGTGTTTTCGGTTCCTACGTTAATAGGTTCGGTCTCCTCAATGACGGGGTTCCTATTCTCTCGTTTTTTAAGTTCTTTGGCTAGTTGAGGTGGGTAGTCACTCAAGGCAAATTCCTCATATTCGTTCTGAATTGCATTGTAGTTAAATTGAGATGAGTCATAAGCAAACTTAGCGTTCATTAAGTCGACTTGAGCGAAAAGCTCGGATAGGACAGATATCTCATGGGCAGTCAGAGGCGACACAGCAGAGGAGGTGGCCCCTGGAACAAGCTCCAGGTTGCTACCTTCCATAGCAGTGGGGATAACCTTAGTTGACTTGGCCTCTGAAGCAATAACAAGTTTATGATAAAACAGTGGAAAAGGGACTTTGACTGGGACATCAAGAGTGGTAGGAGCTAAGACAGACTCTGAGTCTGACTCTGACTCAGACTCCTCGTCACTTCCGTCTTTGAATATAGGGCCTTCTCTAGTCGTGATCTTGAGAATGCGGCCTTTACGATTGGTCCACTTGACAGTCCTCCAGCTTTGTGTAGCTTTCTTTGGGTCAGTATCAGATTTAAGGCGGTGGGATCGAACTGGTTGTCCTTTAGAGCAATGTTGATGATATCCTCATAGCCGAGGTGCTTGATGTTGTCTTCTCCGAAGAGGAGGCTGACGGCTTGTCCGTCGAGGCATGGGGTCGACTCAGATTTGGTCAATGTAGCCTAGGTGTTATCGGGGATGAAGTAGTGATGCCTGTCGTTGTAAGCACCAAAAATAAATTTATAATTTCCAACTACAACTATAGATAGCGGTAGTAGGGTCGAACCACAGAGAGGCAGATGTAATTATTAGTTGTCTAAATTTAGTCCTAAGGTAACAGTGTGTGGGGGTTGTTTTGAATTGGTCTACAGCTAAAGGGCAGTAAAGGAAAAGTAAACTAATGAAATGTATAAAATCAAATATAAAAAGGGGTACTAGGATGGTCGGTTCACTATAGTTTCGGCGACAACATACTAAGTAGGTCTAAATCAAACACGTGAGGCGGGAAAATAAGATGTCCTCTCGGTCCACTCTCACAGGTAGCATCTTTCGATCTAGCTACAAGTCCCTAATATCACTAATACTGACTTTCGTCCTGAAAAGTGACTAAAAATCTAAACGATACCTATCTTTCGATCTCAGCAAAGTTTAGTCATTTTAATTGGTGATCTAACAACTTTCCCTATCTTTCGATCTAATGGGTCAGTCACATCCTAAACATTCAACTAGTCGTGTGCACTCGATTCGTCAAATATAGAATTTAAATCAAATAAAACGAAGCAAAACCTCACGAGGTCAGTCGATCGACCAGGTATGGCGGTCGATCGACTGACACGCGATTTCAGTCCAAATTAATTCTATTGCCGCCTAACCTACAGATTCCCTACATCCTAGCACGATAAATTTAGCTACTCATACTAGGAATGATAACAACAATAAAATTAACTAATAAATCTACTGAATTCATGCTTGAAACAATTAAACAAACAATTAACATAAACGATAAATCGGTTTCGGGAGATCTAACCTAGCAATTCTATACTACGAATGAAGGCAAACAAACTGAATATTGAAACAGATGAATACCGTGTAGAGGATTTGCGGAAGAGGGATCAAAAACCGATTGCAAAAGAGAACTTTTATTAAAGAACGAACTAAACTATGAATGTTGAATTGTATTTCGAACTAATGATAAAAACTAGATTATAGCTTTATAATTATTCTGAAAACCTAACTTACGTTATATAGAATACAACGTAGCTCTTATTCCAAAACCTAATGTACTATGGGCTTCAAGTTCCTCGATCTTTTAATTCACGTCTGAAGTAGCGGTTTGGTCGATCGACCATGTTGCTCAGTCGATCGACTGCTCTGCAATGTACTGTTGGGGTTGGTGTCCTCTACAGTTAGTGCAAGGACATATAAATCTCTAAAAGGATCAAAGGACATACTTTTATATTATTACCAGTTGGTCCACGTTTATCAATAACGGTTGGCTTGCTAGATAAGTTTGACGTTATTGTCATACAGATGGCGGTGATCAACTGGTTCCTAAAAGTCACACCTATAGGATACGTTTGAGAGATGTGACGGTATGAAAATACAGTAATGTTGATGCCAAAGTTGACTAAGCAGTTAGTCGGAGTTATTGACTAATAAATTAGTCAAACGCGATGTTGAGATAATTATTTAATACGGATTAAATAATAATGGCTAAGGCGAATTAAACAGTTAATTCGTAAATTAAATATAAACGATTATATTTAATTAATATATATTGAATTAATTATACAATATTGTCTTTGTCGGACATGTATTATTATATCGACTAATTCATGTTACTAGACGATATTTTAATAACCGATGACGATTTATAATAAAATCGCGTCATATACATTTAGCAATTTCGAGCCGGACCACGAGTTAAAATTATAGGAAGTGGAAGCCCACTTACCCATGAGGGCTCACGGTTGGCCGAGCAACAAAAGAGAGGCTCTCTCTCTTTTGTAACCTAATCTTTCATTTTTGCAAAAATATTAGGGTTTTGAGGAGCATTTTCTCTCTAAAAAACTTAGATCTCACATCTAGCAAAACTCACACAACAAATTCTCTCAATATTGCAAGGCAATTAGAGAATACATTCTAGCACAAGGGCATAGTCTCAGACGATCTTGGGTGTAACAATTAGGAGGAAATCTACGTTGATTTCTATTCATTTTGCCGAATTGCACTAGGACCCGAGGTTGATTCTTTACCTTTATCGTTTATATTGTATTTTCGTTTATGACCATAAATCACATGTTAATTTTGCGTTATAGCCCTAAAAGTTAAGGGTTTTATACGGATATTACCCTACATGTACAATAGCTTCTGCTTGTCGTGGGTTGGTCGATCGACTAAGGGAAGCGGTCGATCGACTGAAGTAGCTGATACTTGACTTCTAATTGTCGTGGATTTGTCTTTCGGGCCTCGAAATGCGCACCAAGCTCGTTCCTTGAGTAAATACTTCATGTCAAATGCAATGCAAGGTACTCGGGGACGGATTTAGCTCGATTTCCGCTGGATTCTTCACATTTCTGCAATAAAGCAAAAAAACACGAAAGTAGACGGAAATAGGGAAAAATGTAGCATAAACTACACAAATGAGCTCTGAAATGCGTGTAAAATAGGGTGTAAAACATCATATAAAAGACACGCATCAAACTTCCCCAAACCAAACCCTTGCTTGTCCCCAAGCAAGAACTATACTCGGTCCTAAAACCTAATGGAACGAGTTCAATCTCAGAGCGAAATGCAAACTGTCGAGCCTAAACCAATTTAATGCAACAACTAACAATCAATTAGCAATGTGAATCATGCAAACGAGTTATGTAGTCGTTAAAAACTGCTGAACTGTCAACTGTAGAGACTTATCAAATCGGACTCTCACGGGTCGCTCATATCACTCAAATAAGTACAGGTGAAGAATGTAAAGATAGAAAGAATTCATTTTGTAGTGACACTCACCTAACTACGACCTATAAGAACATGCCTGCAATGTATTATGAAAGTAATCTCTATAACCGTACGTATGCATTCCAACCAAACAGATGACCATGACACATGCCGAGGTATATATGGATACGTGAGGTAATGGGTAAGAAGAGGGCAAAACATTTATGGGAATGTGGAGGTACAGGTGATCAAGCTAGTACCTAAACAGAACCATATGACAACATCCAACTTCTTGCTCAAATCAAAACGGGTGCTAATTAGAAGCACAAATCTCACAATCTCCATAAAAATCAATCAACTCCCCATAAGATATAAATGCAACATGGGAGCAAAAATCGCCAATTAAATAAGGACTTGAATCATGCGAATTGATTTTCTTTCTTTTCTTCTCGGACACCAGTCGATCGACTGATCGACCAGGATGGGCAGTCGATCGACCGTCCTCTACAGTACAGCACACTCTTTTTCTCTTTTTTTTTTCGAATCATTTTTTTCTTTTTTTTCTATTCTTTTCAATTCTATTTCTTTTTCCTCCTTCATTTTTCTTCTTTATTTTTTTCTTCCCAACATCATCTCAAATGAGCATATGCCACCAAAAACAAAGTAACAATCCCAAGAACATAAACTACTAGCTTGACGAGGGCAGGTTAAATGTAGGATGTAGTAACGGGACAAAAAGGCTATTTTTGGCAGTGTGGAGCTTGTGGGCATAATGAATAAAGGGAAACCTCTACCACATGTGTGAACAAACCACAAACCGAATGCATACAGGTATTAAGCAGATTAAGTTCATATTTATGCAAATTTATGTAACATGTCTCATAAGGAGTAACTACTCACAATCCTAGATAAACTGGTCATGAATGACACCAGTTATAAGCTCTAAATCTCAGAAAATATAAGTAGTTTGCCAAAAATCTAAGTCAAGTCTCAAATCCAGCAAATAATTTAACGAAAACTCGTAGATATGCAAATGATTCTACTAATAACATGTCAATTAGCAAGGCTTAGGCATAAAACATATGCAAATGCAATGTAATCATTGAAATACTACCGTTCCGACTCAACCTATATGCTAAAATAAACGTGCAATTTTTTAAATTTTTGAAATTTTTCAATTTTTTTGGAATTTTGTATATATAGGAAATAAAATAAACAAATGCAAAACAGAAATTGTAAACGTGAATGCAAGCAAATGAAATGCAACGCAAAACCCTTCCCCAAGCCAAATCGCACAATGTCCCCATTGTGCAAAATCATGTAATGAAAATAAAAGGAAAACGGGAATTTGCGTAAAATGAATAAATAAATATGACATGAAATAAGGACTCAGAAACTCACAAGACTTTAAGCGCAGCAAAAAGAAACCTCCCCAAACCAGCGTGAGCTAGGAGGTTTCAGTAGCCAGTAGTGCTACCAATAAGTACCTGAAAAGACAATCAATACCACGCATAAAATCGAGAAAGCAAAAATGAAGCGGTAAAATTATGTGCAAAATAAGAAAAACAGAAGAAATCAGAAATTAAGCGGAGAATAAAGTGAAGGAAATACTCCCTTGACTCCGCAAATTGACCAAACACAGCAGGGGAATGATCGAAAACAGGTACAACAGCTCTGGGCGGTCGATCGACCACATCACTCAGTCGATCGACCAAGATGAACAGCATCAGGAGCTTCTGGAATTCGCAACCCAGTCGATCGACCATAGGAGGCAGTTGATCGACTGGGAAACGTGCTGTAACTTTCTGATTTCTTCGAATTAGCTCAATAACTTGAGCTAATATGGTCTATATACTTGTAGAAGCACATAATAACGCGCCCCAAAATTGCGCAAAACCCAAAGTAATAGTCTAAAGGTCGTAAAATCCTAAGCAAACTTAAAAGAGCGAAGTCTGGCGCACACAAAGCGATAAAAAGAAAGTCTAACAAAAGCAAATAAA
Organism: Silene latifolia; assembly: GCF_048544455.1. NCBI lineage: Eukaryota > Viridiplantae > Streptophyta > Magnoliopsida > Caryophyllales > Caryophyllaceae > Silene > Silene latifolia. The sequence goes on from NC_133533.1 coordinate 36,096,128, forward strand.
TAAAGTTTTTGAAAACGCATTTGATCAACTAATAATTGATTAAGAACGGCCACAGAATGACCCACTTGGTCGGCTTCTGGCTACTAGAGGTAGCCTCAACAGTGCTCATCTTCTCAGCTGCACTCTTTTCAACTTCAGCATCCGCAGAACTCAACAGATCAATAGCTTCCACATCTTCCCAAGCAATGACCTCTTCTGGCTCATCAAAGTCCAAGTCGGACTCCCTTACTTTGACTGGCTCATCATCAAGCTCCTCGTCAGTGCCATAGCTAAGACATCCTAAGCCGCCTCTTGAGACGATTGGTTCCTTCACAGCTGGAGCAACATGCGGCTCTTCCTTCCCCAAACCAGCTCCTGCAATAGTCAAAACAGACGAATCTTACTCCAATTTGCTCCCAATCTGGGGCGGAGGTGTCACAACAGGAATAGGAATAGAGACAGGCATATCAGGAAGCACAAAGTATGATTTCTTTTCAGAAACCGTATTACAAGTTACAGGCCACATGGGGTCTTTCTTCTTAGCTGTCTGGGAAAAGACTATAGAATGCTTCCCTACCTTGAAGGTCAAAGTCCCGTAGCCTACATTTATAACTGCACCAGTAGTGTGCAGAAATGGTCTACCTAAAATGATAGGTATGTGAGTATCCTCAGGCATATCTAGTACAACGAAGTCGACAGGGATGAAAAACTTTCCTATTTGCACAGGAATGTCCTCTAAGACTCCTATAGGCTGGACCGCAGTTCGATCAGCCATCTGTACCGTCATGTTGGTAACTCCAAACCTAGTCAATTTCAATTTTCTAGCTAGACTCAAGGGCATGACGCTAATGCTAGCTCCTAAGTCACATAGTGCCTTCTCAATTGAGAAGGTACCTATATTGCAGGGAACGGAAAAGCTACCTGGATCTTCTAGCTTATGGGGTGCAGTATGGGTCAAATAAGAACACGACTCCTCAGTGAGTGCGACAGAATGCACTGTTTCAAGTGACTTCTTTTTAGATAAAAGTTGCTTCATGAATTTAGTGTAAGCAGGCAATTGATTAACTAACTCAAGGAAAGGAACTTGTACATTTAAGCTACGAATAACTTTTTCAAACTTATTAAATGATACCTGTTCCTTCGTCAGCACTAATTGTTGGGGCTGGTGTCCTCTACAGTTAGTGCAAGGACATATAAATCTCTAAAAGGATCAAAGGGCATACTTTTGTATTATTATCAGTTGATCCACATTTATCAATAACGGTTGGCTTACTAGATAAGTTTGACGTTATTGTCATACAGATGGCGGTGATCAACTGGTCCCTAAAAGTCACACCTATAGGATACGTTTGAGAGATGTGACGGTATGAAAATACAGTCATGTTGATGCCTATTTTGACTAAACAGTTAGTCGGAGTTAGTGACTAATAATTAGTCACACGCGATGTTGAGATAATTATTTAATACGGATTAAATAATACGGGCTAAGGCGAATTAAGCGGTTAATTTGTAAATTGAATATAAACGGTTATATTTAATTAATGTATATTGAATTAATTATACAATATTGTCTTTGTCGGACATGTATTAATATATTGACTGAGTCTTGTTACTAGTTGATATTTTAATAACCGATAACCGATGACGATTTATAATAAAAATCCCGTCATATACATTTAGCGAAAATCGAGTCGGACCACGAGTTAAAAATAAGGAGGAAGTGAAAGCCCACTCCCTCCCCATGCTCACGGTTTGGACCGAGTGAACAAAAGGAGAGGATCTCTCTCCTTTTGACCTAAGCTTTTCATTTGAAAGAAAAATTAGGGTTTTGAGAGTATTTTCCTCTGAAAATCCTAGATCTCACATCAAGAAAACTCACAATAGCTCTCTTAATATTGCAAGGCAATTAGAGAGCATTTCTAGCACAAGGGGCATAGTCTCAGACAGTCTTGGGTGCAACAATTAGGAGGAAATCTCTGTTGATTTCTGTTCTTAGGCCGAATTCTCAAGGACCCGAGGTTGATTCTTTATTCCTTATCGTTTCTCTTGTATTTATGTTTTATGACGATAATCACATGTTAAAGATACGTTATAGTCCTAAAATTTAAGGGAATTTTACGGATATTTCCCTTCAAGTGGTATCAGAGCGAGGCCACGTAAATTTTTCATGTTGATTTTCATTAAACGATTTGAAACGATGTTGTTTTGTCTAGAAAACCGTGCGGCTGGAATTTTTATTTCGGTTGTTTTCTGTTTTTGAAAATCGTGTCATGTATACACACGGCTGATCTTGTTTTCGTTTTGGTTTTTGCATATTGTTATTTTACACCATCATTATAGCAATATGTTAATGTTTTGTCAATTGTTGATTTAATTTTATACGAATTAGATCAAAATTGCCTTTGGTTTTGCTTTGTCAAATCTTTTTCACGAGGGTTTTAATTTTTCAGAACTGTTTTGCTCTCGGTCGAGCATATTCTTACTCGATCGAAAGCTTTTCTGACTTGTTTTTGCTCGATCGAGTACATGCTATACTCGATCGACCTGTTTTAAAACCCCATCTGTTCGATCGAGAAGTCCTCGTACTCGATCGAACAGGTTTGCTAATAAAAGTCCTCGATCGACCACATGTTTTGTCGATCGAGCACTTTCTGTTTGGCAATCCTCTCGATCGAATGGCAGCCTCAGTCGATCGAGCTCTTTTGTTCATAAATCGAGGACTTTTGTGTCTCGATCGAGGAATTTTCGTTCTGGCAGCGTGTAAAATTTATTCCTTTTGTTTTAAATTTTCATTTGGCCATAATATGTACATCATACGGATGTTGTGCACTCGCTTGATAGTGAAACGGTTCACTCACGTACCATATAGTTATTTTAAAGCGTATTTAAAGTAACGGATTGTAATGGATTAAAATTAAAGTTGATAGAAGCAGTTTTGTCATATAATTTTAATCGTTAAAAGGTGGTTTGGATAATTTACACAATTACGGAATTGTGTCACGAATAAATTTTGTTTTAGTTGATGCAATTTTATTTATCGTTATTTTGAATGCCATGAATGCCTTTTTATTACGTATTTATTTTACAAACGGTTGTAACTTAGTGTGGCCTTAGTAGAACGTGTTACCGTAATGATGGAACACGGTCTTGGTTGTATTTTGAGATCTCGTATCTCCGTTTTGGTTTTTCCTTGTAATTACAATTTTTATTTAGAATGTAAATAGGTTTATATTTTGTAAATTTTAAATTGTAATTTTGAGAAGACCAAAGATGGAGAATCGGATGCTCACTCCCGCTGCATGGACAAAGATGGAACATCAAGACAAGCTTTTCGGGTCCAACGGTGGATTCCAAAGTTGTATTATGTTCTTTTTACTAGGATAGGCCACACTAGGACTTTTATTTACGTTTTGCATTTATTTTATGTTTTTCATCGTAACGATAGTATGCATCATATTCCGCCTAAAACCAAACCACCTAATAATAATTGCATGAAAACTGACTCATATAGAGGTCACGCGTTAGTTTTCTTTGATATACAGATATCACATGTTTTTAATTAAGCCATCACCTAAATTAATTCATTCACGTAATGCTAGTTTTTTCGTTCACTTAAAATGAATTAAAACTAAGTTGATGGGATCTTCCTCGTATAAACAAAAAATTGAGAATAGTCTTTATAGGTCAAACTCCAATGAATCCCTTCTTCGTCGGTAGGCATAATATGACCCCTTCTACGTCGGGTAAGTTGGAACTGATTGACCTATTTTATCTCAACACTATGGTCACTCGTACGATCCTGTGATTATGGTGGACTATAGATAGGATTTACGGAAATCTATCGACCAAGAGTTCTTATGGAAGAACTAGCTAAACAGTTGGCTTATCAATTTACGGAAATTGAGTCTTGGGATCACTTGTATTATTCTTGAGGGAGATCAATTATGCAAGTGCAAGAGTCTACACGTTAAAATGTATTTTAAATAGACTTAAATCACCTCGATGAGTTGCTTATTTCGTTTTTGTTTTTTCTTCCTTTTTCAGTGTAGAACACGATCATTTAAACTGCTAATAACAAAATGGTTGGTCCTATTAACGACCCAATGCCAAGTGCCACATTGGACCGTGAGTCCTGGCTTCGGATCTTCATGAATCAGATGAATCAGTCTACTCGACTGAAGAATGATGGATCAAACTTCGCGGAATGGGAGGCGGCATTACGGAATGCGCCATTTCGACGGGAAGCTCAAATATCTGATCGAGCCCATCCCGCCAAGCCCAGGTCCCACGGCTGACGCTAACGAGATCGCCAAGTATAGCGATTTCGTCATGGAAGCGGGTGCGATTAAAAACGTACTCATTTTTGCAATGGAAACCAATTTGCAGAAACGCTTCATAGCCCAAGGTGCAAACAAGATTTTCACCACGCTCACTAGGGAATTCTCGAAAGCACCGAGAATCGTGACCTATGAGCTTACCACTTGCTTCTTTGAGGCGAAACTCCAGAAGGGCCAACCGGTTAGCCCACACATTCTCAGCATGATTGAGAATGTCGAGAAACTGGAGACGCTTGATTGTAAAATCAGCGAGAACATTGTGATTGACCGCATGCTTCATTCACTCCACGATGGTTTTGCGCTTTTTAGAGCCAATTACTATATGAATGATTTGAAGAAAAGTCCTCATGCACTACACTCCCTTCTCGTACAGACCGAGAAGGACATGAAGTTTAGTGGGAGCATGAAACAGGATGTTCTCGTTGTGTCAAACAAGGGAAAGGGTAAGGGAAACGCTAAGGCAGACCTAGCAGTAGGTTAACCGAAGTTTAAGAAGTCGGGATTAGGTAAGAGTGGGCCTGGTGAGTCGAGCACCTCATCAGGCGCGACAAAGAGCAAGAATGATAACATGGAATGCCATCATTGCCACAAGACTGGGCATTGGAGGCGTACATGTCCTGTTTATCATGAGGACATAAAAGCAGGTCGCGTCAAACCAGTTGGTATCTCTTCTTCTTCTTCTACTTTTATTCATATGATTGAGATTAACCACGCAAGTTACGGAACTTGGGTACTAGATACTGGTTGTGGTTCTCATCTGTGTAATCATGTGCAGGGGCTCCGAAACATCGAACCCCTCGTAAAGGGCGAGGTGGACCTGCGTGTCGGGAATGGAGCACGAGTGGCTGCCGTCTCGAGGGGAACATACGTGATCCAGCTTCCTAGCGGATTTGAGTTATTTTTATATAACTGCTATTATGTACCCATCTTTCGAAAAACATTATTTCATTTCGCACTTGACAAACTTGGTTTTTCATTTGTAATAGAGAATAATACTTGCATTTTCTCTTTACACGATATGATTTATGGCAAGGCAGTCTCCATGAATGGAATTTATGTTTTAGATCAGACCACCGAAATATTACACGTAATGAATAAGAAGTTAAAGGTTGGTGACAAAGATCAAACGTATCTATGGCACTGCCGTATGGGACACATTAATGAGAAACGCATTAAACAGCTCATACAGAATGGAGCTATCTTGGCCTTTGATTTTAAATCATTTGGCACGTGTGAATCATGTCTCATCGGTAAGATGACTCGTATTTCCTTCAAAGGTGTTGGAATGCGCGCTGCTGACCTACTAGGACTCATACACACGGATGTATGTGGACCTATGTCAATCACCGCACGAGAGGGCTATAGGTATTTCATCACTTTCACAGACGATTTAAGTAGATATGGCTATGTCTACTTGATGAAGCATAAAAGTGAGTCCTTTGAGAAATTCAAAGAATACCAGAATCGGGTACAGAACCAACTGGGTAGAAAGATTAAAACACTACGTTCAAATCGTGGTGGCGAGTATCTTTCTCACGAGTTTGATCAACACCTTAAGGACTGTGGGATTGCCTTACAGTTAACTCCACCTGGAACACCTCAGTTGAATGGTGTGTCCGAACGGAGAAATCGAACACTACTTGATATGGTTCGATCCATGATGAGTCACACGGTATTGCCTGATTCATTATGGGGTTATGCTCTTATGTCAGCTCCTCTAATACTTAACCGAAGTCCGTCTAAAGCTGTTGACAAGACTCCATATGAACTATGGAAGGGAACGGTCCCTCACTTGTCCTTTATTCGGGTTTGGGGCTGCGAGGCTTATGTCAAGTGGAGACACGAGGATAAGCTCGGCCCGCGATCGGTCAAGACATACTTTATAGGTTACCTTAAAGGAACATTTGGTCATTACTTCTATTCGCCAACCGAACAACGTGTATTTGTTGCGGCTAGTGCGACATTCTTAGAGAAGGAGTTTCTCGAGAATGCAAAGAGTAATAGAACCTTCGAACTGTCGGAGATTCCAGAACCAAATGTCGAGCAACCATTGGAGGAACCAGTTCCTTCAATCCCGGCTGCGGTTAATATTCCTGAGGAACCTAGGAGGTCGGGTAGAGTCTATATTCCTCCGGACAGATACATCGGTATGGTCGAGGAACATGACATATATGACATTCTACTCTTAACGAGTAGTGAACCCGCAACCTATAAAGGTGCCATGACTAGTTCTGACTCACAGCTATGGCTTGAGGCCATGCAATCCGAGATGGACTCCATGTATGAGAACAACGTATGGGATCTTGTTGACTTACCTGCTAAGGTTCGTCCCCTTCAATGCAAATGGCTTTACAAGATAAAGCATTCTGTGGAAGGTCAACAAGATATCTATAAAGCACGACTAGTTGCTAAAGGTTTCACCCAAGTGCCAGGTTTGCACTACGATGAAATTTTTGCACCCGTGGTCATGTTGTGTTCCATTCGGATTATCTTAGCGATTGCCGCTTTTCATAACTATGAAATTTGGCAAATGGATGTGAAAACCGCCTTCTTAAACGGTTATTTGGAGGAAGAGTTGTACATGGTACAACCCGAAGGTTTCATCGATCCTGAACATCCTAAGAAAGTGTGCAAGCTTAAGCGTTCCATTTACGGACTTAAGCAAGCATCTCGGAGTTGGAATCATCGCTTCGACCAAGTGATAAAAGAAAATGGATTTACTCGATCGGTCGATGAACCATATCTATATATCAAGTCGAGTGGGAGCAAGATTGTCTTCCTAATATTGTATGTCGATGACATACTCCTGATTGGGAATGACATACCTCTCTTAACTTCGGTAAAAGTATGGTTGAAGAACCATTTCCAGATGAAAGATCTGGGTGAGGCACAAAGAATTTTGGACATCTGTATCTATCGAGATAGATCACGTCGGATGTTATCTCTCAGTCAGGAGTCTTATATAGACAAGGTCCTAGAGATATTCAGCATGACTAACTCCAAAAAGGGGTTTCTTCCTATGGCTCCAGGGGTGCATTTGAGCAAGTCTCAGGCACCAGAGACACCGGAAGAGAAAGAGCGCATGACCCGGATTCCTTATGCTTCGTCTATAGGATCAATCATGTATGCCATGATATGCACACGTCCGGACGTGGCATATGCATTGAGTATGACAAGTCGATTCCAACAAAGATCCGGGTGAATCACATTGGATGGTTGTCAAGAACATTCTTAAGTACCTACGGAGGACTAAAGATTGGGCATTGAATTATGGAGGCGAACAAAAGCTATGCGAACCGGTTCGCAGATGCTAGCTTCCAAACGGATCGAGATGACTCGAAATCTCGGTCTGATTCGTTTTTACTCTTAATGGCGCTGCAGTCAGCTGGAAGAGTTCCAAACAAAGTGTTACAGCAGATTCTACGACTGAGTCCGAGTACTATGCCGCGTCTGAAGCTGCAAAGGAAGCGATATGGATGCGTCAATTCTTACAAGGACTATCTATAGTACCTAGTTCGAATAACCCGATCACCATCTATTGCGACAATAGAGGTGCCATCTTCCAAGCTAAGGAGCCCAAGTCTAGCAACAAGTCTAGGCATGTACAACGGAAAGCTCATCTAATCCGAGATTACGTGGAGCAAAAGGAAGTAGTGATAGAAAAGATTGTTACAGATGATAATATAGCAGATCCTCTCACTAAACCATTACGACAAGATAAGCATGAAGGGCATGTTAATTCCATTGGTATTAAACGTGTTCCTGAGTTGTAGTACTCTTTTATGGATTAGATTCATTTTCTTTTGTACTCTACACGACATCATCGTTTTGATATTTATATATTTTGTTTTTCATGTGGAATTGTACGACAATTTTGAACACCACAAAGTGAACTGAACAAACATTATATTTTTGGTCCTTAATTGCCCACATGAGCTGATAACTCTGGCAATTATTTTGTGATGTTGGTTGATGGTGGGTTCAACGAGCCATAAGTCAAACGGTTGACCACCAATCACGAGGGCGAGTTATACGGATATCTCGTAGGACACAATTGTGACATCGACGTGGAGTCCTAAATGTTTTATAACATTCGGTGCCAGGTCGTGGATAGGACCTCCATGGTGATCCTAAGAGTCGATTCTTTTGACTATCGACTGTCTCTTGAGATTAAGGCAGATTTTGGGTGACTTTGGTTTCTTTCTCACAGTCATCCGTAACAGGGGGCCAAGTAGATTTTTTCTGGGTCATTTCATGCTGTGCTTATATCGGCGGGGGTCGAGTTGAAGGAAATATTCAGCCTTTATCGTGTACTCGATATTTCTCGGGGCCACTCGAGGAGTCAGAATCGAAATGCATGGCCATGCTCGGATACGGATTCGTTTTATCAGTTAAGTTACTCTCTAGTCGGGGAAACCACTCTAGATACAGATCGATTGTAAAATACGACCTTTGCGGATCCGGATCTGCAAATTGTTTTACATTGAGTGGGAGAAATTTTAAATGGATATGAGAATCGGTTATCGCACATACACTTGTACGGACAAGTGGGAGTTTGTTGGAGCTTGTGTCCTCCAGTGAGTGCGGATAACGTCATTGCATGTACACTTGTACGGACAAGTGGGAGCTTGTTGGGGCTGGTGTCCTCTACAGTTAGTGCAAGGACATATAAATCTCTAAAAGGATCAAAGGGCATACTTTTGTATTATTATCAGTTGATCCACGTTTATCAATAACGGTTGACTTGCTAGATAAGTTTGACGTTATTGTTATACAGATGGCGGTGATCAACTGGTCCCTAAAAGTCACACCTATAGGATACGTTTGAGAGATGTGACGGTATGAAAATACAGTCATGTTGATGCCTATTTTGACTAAACAGTTAGTCGGAGTTAGTGACTAATAATTAGTCACACGCGATGTTGAGATAATTATTTAATACGGATTAAATAATACGGGCTAAGGCGAATTAAGCGGATAATTCGTAAATTGAATATAAACGGTTACATTTAATTAATGTATATTGAATTAATTATACAATATTGTCTTTGTCGGACATGTATTAATATATTGACCGAGTCTTGTTACTAGTTGATATTTTAATAACCGATAACCGATGACGATTTATAATAAAAATCCCGTCATATACATTTAGCAAAAATCGAGTCGGACCACGAGTTAAAAATAAGGAGGAAGTGAAAGCCCACTCCCTCCCCATGCTCACGGTTTGGACCGAGTGAACAAAAGGAGATGATCTCTCTCCGTTTGACCTAAGCTTTTCATTTGAAAGAAAAATTAGGGTTTTGAGAGTATTTTCCTCTGAAAATCCTAGATCTCACATCAAGAAAACTCACAATAGCTCTCTCAATATTGCAAGGCAATTAGAGAGCATTTCTAGCACAAGGGGCATAGTCTCAGACGGTCTTGGGTGCAACGATTAGGAGGAAATCTCTGTTGATTTCTGTTCTTAGGCCGAATTCTCAAGGACCCGAGGTTGATTCTTTATTCCTTATCGTTTCTCTTGTATTTATGTTTTATGACGATAATCACATGTTAAAGATACGTTATAGTCCTCAAATTTAAGGGAATTTTACGGATATTTCCCTTCACTAATCTCTCCGGATAAGGGGCTGAAAGAAGTAACTTAGCCCTCTCCTCTAAATCTCGCATGCCGGCATCCGTGGACTTAGGCTGAAAGTCCACCACCTTCTCTTTGTTGAAGCTTGAACCCTCTTCAGACCGTCTCAAAAATGACCCATTAACCGACGTCGGGTAATACTTCGGAATCGGAACTGACCCATCAGCACTCGGGTCTTGCCTCAATATTGTCGGAGTTGTCGTACCCCGAAACAAGTGGTCCCTCAAATTATTGGGCATTGGAGGACGAAATTCGGCATTATCAGCAGCGGCCTCAGTCGATCGACCATGTTGCTCAGTCGATCGACTGAGTTCTACAGTTCCAGAAGCTGTTTCTTTGCGCGCTTCAGTCGATCGACCGTGTATGTCAGTCGATCGACTGATATACCTGGTAGACGCCTTTTTCTTGCTATTATTCGTTACAGCTTTATTCTTGCTCGGTTCCGCCTCATCTTTTTCAGGGACATCCTCGACCATGGCAGGCCCCTCCAGGGTGGACCCACTTCTCAAAGTAATGGCATTAAGGGTCTCCTTTTGATCAGTTTGGGTCTGTAAATGTCCCGGAGCTCGAGTTGTATTCTTGCTAGCCAATTGAGCAATTTGTATTTCCAACATCTTCATCCCGGCCTCTCTAGCTTGAGACTCTTTCAGCAATAAGTTTTTCAACTCGGCAAGATCGGAATTTTGGGACTGTTGCTGCTGCTGTGGAATATATGGAGGTTTTTGATATGGCTGCTGCTTATGAGGAGGCACATAAGTCTGCTGCTGCTGCTGCTGTGGAGGTGGAGTCGGATTTAGGACATTTTGGCTACTCCACCTCAAGTTTGGATGGACATTCGGCTCATAATAAGTGTTTGTCTGCCTATAATGTTGAAAGGCAGCACAAGACTCAAAAAGACTGGGACAATTTTCTGAAACATGTCCCTCAGCTCGACATCTTCTACAGACGAAAGGACCGTCTGAAACAACATTAACATGATACATCCCTCCTTTTGAAGCTCCTCCCAACTCGTACTTATCAAACCTCGCCGTGAGAGCCTCTAATGCAGCTACAGAAGGAGATTCAGCACTCCTCCTTTGATTCCCCCTGGAATTCCCATACTCAGCTTTATGGGTGGCCAAATCATCGATAATCTTCCACCCCTTAGTCTCTCGCATATTCTCCTGGAATCTACCACTAGCTGCAGCATCCAGGATAGCTCTCTGATTGTCGTACATCCCATTATAGAACTGGTTGCATAGACTCCACTTCTCGAACCCATGGTGCGGAATGGTTCGCACCAACTTCTTAAATCGGACCCATGCTTCATGAAAGTTCTCATCGGGACCCTGTTTAAAGCTTGTGATCTGAGCTCTAATGGCATTGGTCTTCGAGGCAGAGAAATATTTCTTGTAAAACGCCAAGGCCAACGAATTCCAGTCAGTTATCCCATTAGCAGCTCGATCCAAATACCTATACCACTCCCTTGCAGCATCACGAAGGGAGAATATAAACATGGTCTCCTTCACTTGGTCAGGAGTCACACCAGTTGGTGGGGGTATGGAACAGCAATAATCAATGAAAGTCTCCATATGCTTGGCTGCATCTTCATTTGCAGCTCCCCCGAATTGGTTTCTCTCAACCAAGTTGATATAGGACGGCTTCGGCTCGAATTTTCTATCCGTCCCTGGTAATGCAAATCCCTTATAGAGATTCGCAGCTATCGGCTTAGAGTCACTGGCAATAGTTGCTTCTTCGGCCATCTCTAGAAAGTCCAGAGATGTGACGGTCTCAGCTGATGAATTAGAAACAGGAGAACAAGGTGGATCCTCCTCAAATTGAGCGTTCTCGTAGTAACTAGACAGAGTACTCAGCTCTTCCTCTGTCGGCAATACCCTAGATGATCGTCTCAACTCACGCAGGGATTTCTCAATCTCAGGATTGAACGGTACTAGTTCACCACCCTGTGACCTGCGCATAAGAAGAAACTACAAAAAGAATATAAGAAAGGTTTAAGGAACGGATGTCCCTTAAAATAAGAAAGACTAAATAAAAACAACTAAAAATTAGAACAATTGCCTCCCCGGAAACGGCGCCAAAATTTGATGCCTGTCGTTGTAAGCACCAAAAATAAATTTCTAATTTCCAACTACAACTATAGATAGCGGTAGCAGGGTCGAACCACAGAGAGGCAGATGTAATTTTTAGTTGTCTAAATTTAGTCCTAAGGTAACAGTGTGTGGGGGTTGTTTTGAATTGGTCTACAGCTAAAGGGCAGTAAAGGAAAAGTAAACTAATGAAATGTATAAAATCAAATATAAAAAGGGGTACTAGGATGGTCGGTTCACTATAGTTTCGGCGGCAGCATACTAAGTAGGTCTAAATCAAACACGTGAGGCGGGAAAATAAGAGGTCCTCTCGGTCCACTCTCACAGGTAGCATGTTTCGATCTAGCTACAAGTCCCTTATATCACTAATACTGATTTTCGTCCTGAAAAGTGACTAAAAATCTAAACGATACCTATCTTTCGATCTCACCAAAGTTTAGTCATTTTAATTGGTGATCTAACAACTTTCCCTATCTTTCGATCTAATGGGTCAGTCACATCCTAAACATCCAACTAGTCGTGTGCACTCGATTCGTCAAATATAGAATTTAAATCAAATAAAACGAAGCAAAACCTCACGAGGTCAGTCGATCGACCAGGTATGGCGGTCGATCGACTGACACGCGATTTCAGTCCAAATTAATTCTATTACCGCCTAACCTACAGATTCCCTACATCCTAGCACGATAAATTTAGCTACTCATACGAGGAATGATAACAACAATAAAATTAACTAACAAATCTACTGAATTCATGGTTGAAACAATTAAACAAACAATTAACATAAACGATAAATCGGTTTCGGGAGATCTAACCTAGCAATTCTATACTACGAATGAAGGCAAAAAAACTGAATATTGAAACAGATGAATACCGTGTAGAGGATTTGCGGAAGAGGGATCAAAAACCGATTGCAAAAGAGAACTTTTATTAAAGAACGAACTAAACTATGAATGTTGAATTGTATTTCGAACTAATGATAAAAACTAGATTATAGCTTGATAATTATTCTGAAAACCTAACTTACGTTATATAGAATACAACGTAGCTCTTATTCTAAAACCTAATGTACTATGGGCTTCAGGTTCCTCGATCTTTTAATTCACGTCTGAAGTAGTGGTTTGGTCGATCGACCATGTTGCTCAGTCGATCGACTGCTCTGCAGTGTACAGTAGCTTCTGCTTGTCATGGGTTGGTCGATCGACTAAGGGAAGCGGTCGATCGACTGAAGTAGCTGATACTTGACTTCTAATTGTCGTGGATTTGTCTTTCGGGCCTCGAAATGCGCACCAAGCTCGTTCCTTGAGTAAATAATTCATGTCAAATGCAATGCAAGGTACTCGGGGACGGATTTAGCTCGATCTCCGCTAGATTCTTCACATTTCTGCAATAAAGCACAAAAACACGAAAGTAGACGGAAATAGGTGTTGGGAAATGTGTCCTCAACAATAGTGCGATTACATGATTTAAATATCATTATTAAATCTCATTTTAAAGAATACAGTTGGGAAGTAATATTGTTACTGTCAACTGGTCAACATATATCGGTAATGATTGGCTGACTAGAGTTTGACATTACTGTCGTGTGACGGTGGTGATCAGTTGACCCCCTAGGTCATACCTAAAGGGCAATACTCTTAATTGACTATTTAATTAATCGTATAATGTTGCGAGTTAATTAAATTACTTGAAAAATTGACGGACGATTTTGGAAGTAAAATTTGCCTATCAAATTGAAATGTGATTAAATGAGATACGGTCTGAGTAATCGAATTGTATCATTACTCGGATAAAATTATTGTTTAATGAAACAATTGGATTTGAATGAATTATTATAAATACGATTTATAAACGGTAAAATATTTTGGTACAAGTAATTTTGAATTACTAAGTTGATTGTTGTATATGACGTATTTTCATTAATACGTTGATTTTTAATATGTTAAAAATACATAACTATTTATGTTACATATGACATGTGACATATTGACATTTGACAAAAATAATATGGAATCCATATTATCTTAAGTGGACCGAAATATGGAGGGATTATGGTGATTAAATTATGTTTAATAATTTAAGTGGAAACAATATGATGACACCCTACACCTAGCCTTGCATACCTATTCTCTTGGTTAGAGAATCATGCCCATGCATAGGCTAACCAATCCCTCCCCCCACCGGTTTTACCAAGGGCTTTTAGAGAGTTTTTCCTCTCTAAAATTATTCATTCATTCACATTTTTATTTCTAGTGTAAGAAACAAAAATTTCCTCTCTACCTTTAATGATAAATTAGAGAGATTATATACTCCAAAATTCCTTCTCCTCTACCCGGTTTTAGGAGATTAAACACCAACTATTTTGGTTCAATTTTTCATAAGATTAATATTATACTAGATCAAATAATATTAATTAGATTAAGAGAAAGCCTTGGGTATAAAGCTTAGGGAGAGATCTTGTACTTAGATCTTGTTCATCCATAAGGAAAGCTCAAGAACAAAAGAAAAGGAGATTTCTTTTGTGCCCTATTAAACCGAAATACCCATTGTAAGGATGTGATTTCTCCTCTATATTATTATTGTTTGCATGCATAAAATCCGTAATTAATTTTATGACAAATTATTTAGACATATAAGAGTATGTTAGAATGTATAAAGATCTACATTTCCTTCAATCGGTATCAAGAGCCACGGTTGTTTGCATGCAAATTGGTTAAAAGTTTTTCCGAGTTATATGAATAACAAATAAAACTTGTAAAATTTGTGTTATTATGATATATCACGAAATTATTACATGCATGTTAATATTTCTGGTCCTAAAATGTTTTAGGATATTTTGGTTAATTTTTCGGATTTTTATTGTTCATAATTTACAATAATGGCATTTAAATGTGATTTTATGAGTAAAAATGTCATTTTTGGTCTAAAATTAGCTATACTTCGAATTTTCACTTGGTTTTTGGATATGTTGTTACATATATTATTTTGAGATAACCTGCAAATTTTCAAAATTTTTGGACTTGTTATGCTCGAAAAATGAATTTTTCATTATTAAATACGGATTTAAGAGAAAAATAGGTTAATATGAGTTAAATTTCGAATCTGGTCATAGAAAATTAATATGTTGTCACATGAAATTTTACAAGATGTGTGTAAAATAATTGGCTATAAAGAAGTCTTTTTGCATGATTTATGAATTTTTGAAGAAAAATAGCATAAATAGTGACATTATTAATGGAAAATTAATAAAACATAATCTATGACTTAGGAAAAATGTCTAATGTTGCATTTTATTATATTTTTCAGATCTAAAGTTGAAAAGGTAATGAAAATAATTTTTCCATATTTTTATGATTATTTTATTAAAAATCGATAAACCGCAACATTGTTTTTCCGGAAAAATTTCGAAATTTTTAACCTAAGATTTTGAACATTATGAGTGTCATGGAATTTTTCCAGAATGTTCATGAGTTTAAATTTCAAATTTCAAATTTATTTGAAATTTTGTGATTTATTTGAAGTTTAATAGCTTATTTTTGTAATTTTTAGTCCATTTATGAACAATTTTATAAAATATGGGTTAATTATGGTCAAAATATTAGTGAAGACTAAATTTTGAGTCCTAAGAGGTTAGGGTAATTAACTTATGCATAAATATGAGTTTATGTATTTTTGTGATTATAAAATGTTGAAATCACGCAAATCCGTAAAAACCGAGTAATATATGATATTGGCTATTAAAGGCGATTTAGCATAAAAATTGAGCATGTTCATACATAATATAATGCTGCATTTTTCTTTATGATTGTCATAATTTTAATTTATGTAATTTTGAATTATGTAATTTTACTTAGTATGGCCTTAGATTTTAATTGGTATTTCCCGAAATGTATGGGAATATCGATTCGGTTGTAATTTTTATTGTGATCTCGTATCACCGTTTTGTAATTTAATAGATTTATTTTATTTTAGTTACAAATGTATAATAGGAAATTATGTAATTTATTATGTAATTTTATTCATTCCGGAGTTCCAAAAGACGGATTTCTTCAAGAATGGCGATACATAAAGACGGTGTTACCTCGAGATGCGTGCCACAACCGAAGTTCAAGGGACCAATGGAGTTGGTTTCCCAATATGTAATAGTTAAAGAGTTTTTCTATTTTAGGAAAGGCCATACTAGGATTTATTTATCTTTTTGCTTGCATTTTATTTTATGTCACATGCATTGCTAAATCGCCATAACTAAACATGCATTGTCTTTTATCGAGTTTATCGACCGTGTCAATTAGAATTATCGTAGTTCACCGCTTTAGTTCACTTAAAACGTGATAGATAATAAATTGACATGACCTCTCGCTAAAAACTATCAATTGAGACATAGCCTTACCAAATAGTAGAAACCATGAAAACCTATTTCGTGAGGGAGTGCACTCGGCCACACCGGGGTACAAACCTTGTTACGTAGGGGAAGTGGGTGATGAATGTTAATCCACCGAATTCATGTTGATAAGGGATGTATCGGCCCCACCGTGCCCAAGTTAATGTGGGTTTGGATCATGGACACATTTATTCGAAATTTGGATTGAACTCAACAAAAGTATTTGATAAGGGATGTATCGGCCCCACCGTGCCCTTGTCGATGTGTTTTGGGCTAAAGATAAATATTAATGTAATTTTGTCGACCAAGAGTTCTAAAAGTAGAATCGATTAAAGAGTTAATCCACCGAGTTATATTGATAAGGGATGTATCGGCCCCACCGTGCCCAAGTTAATATGAATTTGGATCTTGGAATCATTTATCATAGTTGGGTAGAGGTCACTATGTAAATGCTATACTTGTTTACAAGTATTAATAAAACGGTAAATGTTAAGTTTTCCACTATTCCGTTTTTATATTGTTCTATTTCTTTACCACAATTCATATACGATATCATTTCGATTTTGATTCAAATCTCCATTAAAACATCGTAACCAAAGACAAAATTTGATTTTTCTTCTTAAGACCTCAAATTAACCATTGTTAAGGATCTCTTGTAAAGAGTATAGATTAAAGTTATTCATTATCAAACAGGTTTTTGATTCTTGACTAACATATCTACTTACAATGGATTGTTTTTCATATACTTAATTGAATTAAGTACCTTGAAGCGATAAATTATTTTGGTAATTAGTTTTGTCAAGAATTCGTAATTGACCAAAATAACGCAACCACCTCAATGAAAGTTTTTAAGACTAAAACGAACAAATGAAGAGTGTTCTTCATGAATTCAATTTTGCTTCTCAAAGCAAAGACTCATTGAAATAAGTGGGAGCATTCTCTTAAACTGTTAAGATGAGGACGAGGTTCAAGAAGTAAAAGGAATTGATACAAGGTAATGTTAAAGGTAAAGTTGTTGAGAATGACGATGCTAAACCTATCAATCCTGACCGATATAGTTTCCATTGTCTTAAATGTTGGACACGAGAAAGGAAACTACCCCAAATTATTGAAGAATCAACAAGTTAGTTGTGGGACATCTAATGGGACCTTCTTCTTTAAAAATGTTTATTTGATTAAACATAAATTTTGCTAATACTACTTCGTCAATATTAGAAACCAGTGGAGGTTTTCATCATTGTGTTGGATACATAGGATGAATAGAATATGACGACTAGCAACAATGAAGTCGAGAGATAGAGTAATTGTGTACTCAATCTAGTTTTTGGATTTAAAGTGGTACTTAATTGTGACAATTAAGTGCATAAACTCTAAATAAGAATATAAACTTGTTAAGATACAAAAGAGGTTTCACTTTTGTGACCCTATACACCACGATTTGATGTATGGCAAGCCCATTATCAAGGTGATTATATTCTAAACCAAACTAGAATGATATATCATGTAGATGATGTAAGATTCAAATTGGTAACCCAAGATTAAACCTTAAATTTTGGAATGATGAACGCAAAGAGTTATCGAGTACTCTTGAAACCATTAGATTGTTAATGGTATATGCGTATCTTGTATTCAAAGCAAGATGTCTCGTGCCTTTTGTTTGAAAAAGGAGATCGAGATTGTAAATCATTGATCCAAAATAGGTTGATCATTTTCTTTTACCAACGATTTAAGTTGACACTAGTGTGTTCACTTAATAAGGTAAATTGAGAAATCTTTGAAGAAGTTCAAGAGTTCAAGGAATCACGATATAGTCGTGATGGGATTATCAAAGTGAAGACTTTGATATAAGCCAAAGGAAATGTGATATAGTATCACAAGTTAATCTCTCTTAGCACGCATTATGGATTAATGTGTGATTGGATAAGAATTCAAACGCTATTCAATATGGTTTGGATTTATATCAAGTTACTTTGAGTTACTTGATCCTTTTGGGGATTTTATCATTTTTTGTCTAAATTATGTTTCCACTAAATCGAATCATATGAGATATGAAATGGTAAGGGTACCATGTTTGTAAGTTTTCACAAGAAACAAATACTCAATTTTCCCCTTCAATTATCACGAGTACGACGGGTTTGTGGCTCGTGAAGCTGTCTTTCTAAAATACAAGTTTATTTTTGAAGACAGAGTGGGAGAAATTATTCAAGAGAGCCACAAAGAATGTTATGTCGCAAGAAACTGGTCTTTCTTGGCTACATGAGACGTTTTGTGTAAGACATTGTTTCTTCAAAACCTAGGAGGTTAAATTCGTCACTTGTTAAAAATGATGATTTCATGCTACTTTTAAGAAAGTAAAGAGCTTATAACTTACAAAAGAAATTGGTTGATTCAAGTTGATTACTTCTAGAAAGTAATGAACATATGACTTACATAAGAGTGTTTAAGTCACAACTCAATACAAGGCTTAGAGCCATGAAAATCCGAAACGAAAAGGCTTGATTAGTGACAAAGGGTTTTGCACTAATAAAGAGATATTTCATAGCAAGATTGGTTGCAAAGGATTTTGCACTAATTGAAATGCTTAAGTCTATTTGGATCTTCTTAGGGATTGTGTTTCATTATGAGGTTATGAAATACCTTCAAAAGAAGGAATGTATTCAATACATGTCATGGGTTTTATAGATTCTTGCAATCCTAAGATAATGTGAAACTTAAGAGAGGATCTTAAGTAAGATATCAATGAGTTGGAATCAACATTTTGATCATGTGATAAAACATTTCTCGATAAGTCGAGAGGTTGTGTTTATACATGGAGTTTAGTGGGAGTTACGGAATTTTTAATTAGTCCGATATGTGGATGACATATTGATCATTGAGAATGATTTAAGACTTTTGGAGTATTATAATACATCATGAATATCCGGATTTATGAAGATAAATCCACATGATATTAGCGTCAATAAAAAGCCTTATGTTGATAAGATTCATGACTAGTTCAATTTATTTGAACATATTTGATTGATTCCATTTGCTTCCGCTGCCGGATCAGTTAAATGAGTAATGATGTATAACACTTCATATGCGTTGAGTATGATGAATTGTTTTCAAAATCGAATTTAAGAAATCCTTGCCAAATAAGCCATAAAGATTACCCGTAAGTGCATGCAGAAGCATTAAGGAAGTAAAGCAAAGTGTTTATGATGCAATTTTGTGTAAGGGTGTTGCACAAGTGACAATTGACAATTGAGGTTGCGCATGGTTTCCGACAAAACCATAATCAAAACACATTAGGATGGTTGAGATACCATTGTGGCTATGTTAATTAAGAAGTAGATTTTCTAGAATCGTTCTAGACAATAAAGAACAATAAGAGATATTTATAACGGAAATTGAGTACACTTGCAATCATGAGATGTGCAAGAGGATGAGTCCCACACACTGTGAAAACAGTGGGAGCTATTCTTAGGCTAGAGGACCTATGTCTTGATTGGACCTCGACACGTACTAAGAAAGTTTTGTAATGCAAATGTATACATTACAAAGGAAAACGAGTATGTAGTAAGGTTGAGTAAGGTACAAGAAGTTGATAAAACCTACTAACCAAAGCCTTCTCAAAGGCTAAAACATGATGAGTCATGTTATTTCAATTGAATTGAAATGAACAACTATGTACAAGATCAAATTAGATTATAGAACATGAAATAGTAATCAAGCATTGACTATACATGTGTGATAATCGCATTTGTCGTTCGAGTTTTATTTTAAAACTCTTTTATTATACTTTGTTATATCCAAACGGGTGGTAGAGACAATTGAACCCCGTTAAAGTGAACACGGATTAGCATAGTATTCGCCCATAGTCACTTGTATGAGGTGACGTCTCGAAGTGACTAGAGTGTGATGCGATTGATGGCAAGTTCAAGTGCCATACAGTCATGTGAGATGACTAGTCGATCACATAGGCAGATGTTAGGAACACCTTGTCGGGCCTTATGACCGCTTATAGAGTTCTGGCAAATTTATATAGCCTGGTCGTGGCGAGAGCTGCTATAGTATTCAAATGAGTCGATTCTTTTGACTAAAGACTATTCACCTAAGATGGCTCAGTTTCAGATTAACTTTGATTTGTGTTACTACGACCTTCGTAAATGGGGTCAAATGGGCATATTTTGGGTTATGATGGTCAGTGGCTAGTCGAAGGAATGAGTGCGATAGAATTGTCCATCCCCTTGTCGGGGTTAAAACAATATCTCAGGGCCACTCGAGGAGTAATGAATCGGAAATGCGTGGCCACGCTCGGAAGGTATCCGAGTGGATAAATCCGGTCAATCGCTTATTCTCCGGATCGAGGAAACCACTCTCGATATGATCACTTGCAAGTACGACCTGAAAGACACCTTGCATTGAGTGGGAGATAGTAATAGGACAAGAGAATTGGTAACGCACACTTGTCGAGGACAAGTGGGAGATTGTTGGGAAATGTGTCCTCAACAATAGTGCGATTACATGATTTAAATATCATTATTAAATCTCATTTTAAAGAATACAGTTGGGAAGTAATATTGTTACCAAACCGTCAACATATATCGGTAATGATTAGGTGACTAGAGTTTGACATTACTGTCGTGTGACGGTAGTGATCAGTTGACCCCCTAGGTCATACCTAAAGGGCAATACTCTTAATTGACTATTTAATTAATCGTATAATGTTGCGAGTTAATTAAATTACTTGAAAAATTGACGGACGATTTTGGAAGTAAAATTTGCGTATCAAATTGAAATGTGATTAAATGAGATACGGTCTGAGTAATCGAATTGTATCATTACTCGGATAAAATTATTGTTTAATGACACAATTGGATTTGAATGAATTATTATAAATACGATTTATAAACGGTAAAATATTTTGGTACAAGTAATTTTGAATTACTAAGTTGATTGTTGTATATGACGTATTTTCATTAATACGTTGATTTTTAATATGTTAAAAATACATAACTATTTATGTTACATATGACATGTGACATATTGACATTTGACAAAAATAATATGGAATCCATATTATCTTAAGTGGACCGAAATATGGAGGGATTATGGTGATTAAATTATGTTTAATAATTTAAGTGGAAACAATATGATGACACCCTACACCTAGCCTTGCATACCTATTCTCTTGGTTAGAGAATCATGCCCATGAATAGGCTAACCAATCCCTCCCCCCACCGGTTTTACCAAGGGCTTTTAGAGAGTTTTTCCTCTCTAAAATTATTCATTCATTCACATTTTTATTTCTAGTGTAAGAAACAAAAATTTCCTCTCTACCTTTAATGATAAATTAGAGAGATTATATACTCCAAAATTCCTTCTCCTCTACCCGGTTTTAGGAGATTAAACACCAACTATTTTGGTTCAATTTTTCATAAGATTAATATTATACTAGATCAAATAATATTAATTAGATTAAGAGAAAGCCTTGGGTATAAAGCTTAGGGAGAGATCTTGTACTTAGATCTTGTTCATCCATAAGGAAAGCTCAAGAACAAAAGAAAAGGAGATTTCTTTTGTGCCCTATTAAACCGAAATACCCATTGTAAGGATGTGATTTCTCCTCTATATTATTATTGTTTGCATGCATAAAATCCGTAATTAATTTTATGACAAATTATTTAGACATATAAGAGTATGTTAGAATGTATAAAGATCTACATTTCCTTCAATAGGGAGAAATGTAGCATAAACTACACAAATGAGCTCTGAAATGCGTGTAAAATAGGGTGTAAAACATCATATAAAAGACACGCATCAAGTAGCAGTCTTGAAAGACTTCTACACCCGGGCACTTGAAATTGGCCACGGAATCATAGATCGGCGCAGGAAAGCCGTGGTAGGGCTCAGATTCTCCCTTAGGGACGAAGTATCCATTGAGGTCAAATGATAGGGACGGAGGATGGCTCCGTGATTTTTGCGGTTCTGTATTAGGAGGTTCATGTCCTGGATGTCTACATCAGTAGGATTATAGCCTAGCCCGAAGGGGATGTTGGGGACCTTAGCCTGTTTCAATGGAGGCAAGGAGCTCTTCATCGGATTGAGGGGTAGACCCGGGAAATAATGCTGGCGCATCAAAATGCGGTTGATTGTGAGGTTGAAAAACGGGTCACAATCAAAGGATGCTAGTTCGTCGGATAGGGCATTCACAGCTTGGAATCCCCACATTTCGCTGTCGTCCTCCTCAATGGCTTGTGAAGCTATTCCTTTTTTCATGATAGCCTTGATCGGGGAAGCAGGAATTGTGATTGTCTTCGCGTTGAAAGGGACCCTGATTTTCTGATGAAGGGTTTAGGTAACGGCCTTGACGGCGTGAATTCAGGGGCATCCTAGAAGCATATTGAAAGAGGCGTCGATGTCGACCACCTGAAAATGGGCTTGCCTTTCCAAGGGTCCAGTTGCAATCGTCAAGGTGACAAGCCCCAAAACCTTGTGACGAGTGCCATCATAGATGCGTACTCCTTGATTGGTTGGGACTAAATCAGTTTCTTTGATACCCAGTTTATGAGCCGTCTTGAGGGGAATGACATTAACCGCAGATCCGTCATCCACTTGAACCAGGGGCACGTTCTTTTTTAGGCATTGTACACTGATGTATAAGGCTGGGTTATGGTTGGCTCCGAATGGAGGGATATCTTCGTCAGAGAAGATGACTGGGTTGTTCAGGTCGGGGACATCCTTTGTCATGTAAGCCACCACTTCTTCAGGAGAGGAGGTAGAGGGAACTGTCAACTTTCCCAAGGCTTGTAGTAAATCTTGCCGATGTTCGAAGGACGTAGCAGTCAGTTGCCAAATTGAAATCGCGGCTATTGCTTTTTGCAGTTGTTTAAGGATCGAGTTTTCGGGAACCTTAGGTTGGGCGTCCGCGTCCAGGACTACGAGATTGAGTGAAAACTATAGAAATGAGATTGAGTGAGGATAGGAAAAATACGGTGTGACTAAGCCCGAAGAAACAACGAGAGGATGCAACTAGTGCAGTTTGGTCATACATCATCTTATTGATTAGTAAGCACCAACAATCAATTATAGAAGACATAACTTCCTGTCCAGGTTCGAGGGTTAACATGTCTTTCCGTGACACGAAAAAAAAGTCTGATAATACTGCCAATTGTTCCCTAAAAACAAAACCCTTTATTAGGCAAAAATGTATACGACAGCTTATAGACTGCTTCAGAATGGTCCCAGTATTACTATGTTTGACATCTAAGTTAATGGACTCACCCTTTCAAAAAAGGTTCTGATTTGTTAAAGGCATAGTCCAGGACGTCTTTCCTCACATTAAAAACATTGCTGAATAAATCCTTATTGCACTGCAGGTCTGCCATAATAAAGTCCTGCTCGGGCATGGGTACCCCACAATCAATGGTACAACCGAGATTCTCGGGGACCACATCCATGCAATGCAGGTGCTGAGCTGAATGAAATAGGAAGGGGTGGTGGTCCAGGTTACTCCATGGGACATATATTTCACGACAAGCCGCAGGAACGGCTGCTTCGGAAGGGCCTCCCGTATCAGTCGTTCCATAATGCTCACCTGGAACCCCCTGAAATGCCTCATTTAGCTCGGTAGTAGAATAAAAGGTCAACTGAAATTCAGGCAACTTAAATTCAGAAGAGGGTTCTTCAACAACCATCTTATCTGCTCCCTCTACAACATCCATAGCCATAACCTCATTCTGAAACCAGCCGATACAAGTTGGTTGCGCAAGGGGACTTGTCCTTGCTCGTTGACCGTGCCACGACCGATCTCCGACTCTTCTAGAGCTGCATCTTTTAGGTCTACGGTCAAAACAATGGTCGACTCAAACCCCAAAAACTTCGTTTCACTGGAGATGGCATGCTCAACAAGCTGGTCCACTCCCTGGACACCACCAACATCCACAGCCTCACCAGGCGTTAATCCATTCACCGGTGGTTCAGGTTCATAGCAAGGCCCTTGATCTTGCAAGTCATCATTATCCCCTGCTTGAGACGGCTCCATATACATACCCTGCACAAACTCATCCTGAGCTCTCTGTGCACAACCCTCTGTCCTTTCACCGTCACCAATATCTGCCAATCCTTGCAGCGCGTTCTCAATATCTGAAGTCGAAATAAATTTCAACTGAAATGAAGATGAACCATCTTCAGTTGACTATACTACCACATCCTCATCCACTTTATCCTCTACTTCTAAATCATCCTTCTCAACAACATGTTCACCCACCCAAGGGGGGCCACTAGTAACAGGCACTTCCCCTTCACCACTTTTCTTCTCCGCATTTAATGAGGACTTCATGAAAGCTTCTGAAACATCAGTCGGGCTATAAATTATCTCTAAAATCTGATGATTCGTTAATTGAGAATAGTCGGTTTCATCTCCCCCGCACTCCTCTTCCTCTCGTCGACATGCTTTATTCAGTTCAATTGTAGTATAAAAAACAACGGTCTGCATAATCTGTGACAGCACCCCATCATCTGCTTTGTCAACCAAATCAGCATATTCTGCAAGTGATACACACTCTACGGTAGGCGTAAACTCGAATTTTTCAACCTTGTTTTTTTTTTCTTGGTTGCCTTGGTTTTTTTCTTGGACACCTTGCCAACATCTGACAATGAAGGAGCTTTATCAAGAGATTTCTACATTTGTGACGCTATATTTTCAACTTCTTCAACATACTCCTTTAGATTTGCACCTTCGAAAAACCCTTACGTCGCTTGTGACGGAACAAGACCAGTTGAAGAAGTAGCCCATGTTCTTAAGTTCTTGATCATTGCCGTTGCATCCGCATACCATGCATAGAAGGCCATAGCGTTCCTTTGAATCTTCAAGTACAGCTCGTGTACACCCTACACTTGGTAAGAAAATAGCTTTTACGTCCAGATACACAACATATACCTGCTCAAATATAAATATTAAAAATAACAGGATATGAATTAAACATTTATAACACAACACTTACATCTAAAGCCCTATCTTTCAACTCATCATCATCTTCAACACCAGGGGGAAGTTCAATCTGAATAAACTTCTTTTCAATTGTTGTACCTGACGTTAAAATCAGGAGAGGCGTAGGGTTTGCCAATGGCGCCTTGGCCGCGCCAACTATGGCCAACATCGTATTGCCAGTATCCTTCTCATCAGTGGTCTTATTTTGACATCGAAGGTACTTCACCTTAGACAATGTTAGTCGACCCAATGGCCCCTTGTCCAACTCATCCTTTATCCTCTTCGATAAAGTCTCCAGGTCCCAATGCTGAACAAGTAGAAGGTCATCTGGGCAACTCTTACCGCGAAAATCAAACCGCTGAAAATAAGTGATCATAAGGAATGGGATACAACCAAACAAATGTGACTACATGCTCCGAGACTCGGCTGCCGCATTAGCTACACCTTTTAAGACGTACGAGCACCAGTCATACTCCGGAATGGCACTCACATCTTCTACCACTTTCAAAAGCTTCATTTCAATACCGTTGTTTAATGTCGGCGCAAGGAATGATGAAATGCTAAGCAGCACAAACAGATGGCAGAATTCATCCCCTCCATCTTTAAATGCCTTCGCCTCAATATAATTGAAGACGTCACCTAAAGGAATAGAATCAGAATTTGATTTCACTTCGAATTTTTGCCGCCACGGATTTTTTATGCGCTTATATTTTTCATCTTTAGCACCAGGCATATGTCCAGTAGGTACTATTTCCATCTCTCTCTTACCAACAGGTAACAAGAAACAGTCATAGACATCATACTTCGTAACCATAAACTCCTTCAACTCCGACGCCCTAAAGACATAAGAACCATCACTGAAAGCGTCGAGAAATTCAGGAACATGTGAAAGCGGTAAAGTACTGAGTTTAAGATGAAGCAGCCCCCCCAAATCCAATCCTCTGTACAGCGGCTCGCTGAGCATTGTTAAGCTTACTAATAAGCTTGAGAAGCCTGTTGGGACGACACTTAACGGAAACATTAGGGGTATCTTGTGGTTGTTCTTCATGTTAGGTTTGTTCTTAATCGGATGCCATCTAAATCATGTCACAAATTACAGAAGTTATACAGAATATCTATCACACTTAAACAGTTATAGTCTTATCACACTTACTCTTCCCCTATATTCACATTTACACTTTTCATTTATTATCATTTACACTCCCAATATATTCACATTTACACTTTCAGATTCTTCACATTTACACTTTTCATTTGTTCAGATTTACACTTTTCATTGGTTCAGATTTACACTTTTCATTTGTTCACATTTACACTTGGAACATCCGCAAATTTACACTTCAATTTTATACAGATTTACACTTTTCATTTATTCACATTTACACTACCAATTTATTCACATTTACATTATCAGATTCTTCACATTTACACTTTTCATTTGTTCAGATTTACACTTTTCATTTGTTCATATTTACACTACCAATTTATTCACATTCACACTATCAGATTCTTCACATTTACACTTTTCATTTGTTCAGATTTACACTTTTCATTGGTTCAGGTTTACACTTTTCATTTGTCCACATTTACACTTTGGGTTTGATCACATTTACATTTAAAATTTACAGTTATAGTCTTATCAGTCTTAGACTTACAATTTATTCAGATTTACACTTTTTATTTTATTACATTTACACTTCCCCTATCGTCACATTTACACTTTGGGTTTCATCACATGCACATTTACACTCCCCATAAACAGACTCACATTTACACTCCCCATTTGTTCACATTTACACTTTTAAACTTACACATTTACACTCCTCATTTGTTTACATTTACACTTACATCATTAACAATTACACTTACAACGAAAACCCCTAACTTTTTAAAACCCTAACAATAACATTCACACTACCCATCAGTTCAGATTTACACTATCAATTTAAATAGTAATTGATACTTTTTAAAATAAATCTGAGTCACTTAAAATTAAATTCAAGCATGCTAATGAATTAAGTTGCTTATGGATAATCAATAGAATAAAAAATAATTAAATTTAAGCATGCTAATAAAATCATAATCTCGGAAATAACAAAATAGAACAATGAAATGATAAAAAAAGGAATGAAACCCGTATAAAACAATTAAGACTCAAGGATAATCAGCATGTTTAGAAAATTACAACAAATAAAGGAATAAAGGATGATCAAAGAATTACCTTCAAAGTGACTAATGAAGGATAATGTGGTAAAGGAAAAAAAATGAGGAATTAGGACGGTTTGAATGAGAATAAAAATAGAGCAGAAATGGATTTAGTGTATTTGGTAATGAAATAGGGAAAAGAAAGATGAAGAAATGTGGAAATCAAAGACAGGAATTAGGACGATTTTTTGAAATTATTAGAGGAGGAGTTGTATGAGAGAATGGAGGGAAATTGAATAACGTGCAAATGACTGATGGACTAACACATATGCAGAATGCACAGTAAGTCTACCCCCTAAAGGAGAGAAGTAAATACTCTACACATGATTATAATCTTATAAGTTGCTTTTTGGTGTAATCTTTGCCATCCATACACACAATCTAAGGGCTCTAAATGGGACTTATGGACTCAATGAATTAAGTTGGACTCATGAGATCTCATTTATATATATATATATATATATATATATAGAGAGAGAGAGAGAGAGAGAGAGAGTCGGGATCCAGTGAGAACTCCTAAATATTTAAAGAATGAGGAATTGTGAATACAATATCATAGGTTCTTCAATACAATATCACGAAAAATCTGACCTTTGGCAAAAAAATTATTTTTTTTAAAAAGAAAATTATAATATCTTTTTTTTTGCACAGGTATTTTTTTGTGTGTGATATTTTATCGAATAACCTGTGATATTGTATTGAAGAACCTCTGTTATTGTAACGAAATCCTCAATCCTAAAAAAGATAGTGTATCCTCACATGATCCCATTCATATATATATATATATATATATATATATATATATATATATATATATATATATATATATATATATATATATATAGAAGCAAGATCCTATGAGTTTGACACTTTTCGTGAGTTTCCCCCGCATATATAAGCAAATGAGTTGACAAAACCCAATTATCAAAAATTCAAATTTCGTCATAATCTTCCCAAATCTTTTCTTTCTTTCTCCCCTTTCTCTCTCTACTGATCAAACACTCTGTTTTATCTCAAAACCACGCGAAATTTTTTCATCAGTTCTTCAAATTTTGATCAACAAATTCATCAGTTCTTCAAATTTTGATCAACAATTCATTCATTATTTTGATTTTTTCAATTAAAACTATCAATTTGTTCATCAATTTTTCGAAATTTGATCAACAATTCTCCGAAAACCCTAATTCTTCAAATTCGACTGAAGGTATTGATATTTCTTCCGATTTCTGATTTAATAATCGAATAACTTCAGTAATTGAATCAAATAACAAATTCTGACTTGATTTACGTGTTTTTTCTATAAATTTCAGCTTCAACGATGCTGAATTCAGACGATCAAACGCTTACTCTGCTTGATAATATTGCTGATAATCAAACAACGATGAATTCAGGTGTAAATTTGTGACATAATGCTGATATAATAACTGCATGTAGGTTTTCATTCATGATATCATTCAGATTACAATATAACAGTAATTGCATGTAGGTTTTACAGTATTAAAATAGCTTTGATATTACATTAAAATAACTATGTGTGCATTGTGGTGGACTAGGCTATCAATTTCACTAAAACCCTCCCCTCTCTGATAGAATAATTGCATTTGTATAATACAATAACTGCATTATAACATTAAAATAACTGCTGTAGCAGAGATTGCTTTTTTCATAATAAATACTATTTTATAGGATCTGACAAAAAAACCTTACAATAACTACTCTTTAATAATGAAATAACTTTGATATTACATTAAAATAACTGTGTGTGCGTTGTGGTGGACTAGGCTACCAATTTCACTAAAACCCTCCCCTCTCTGATAGAATAATTGCATTTGTATAATACAATAACTGCATTATAACGTTAAAATAATTGTTGTAGCAGAGATTGTTTTTTTCATAATAAATACTACTTTATAGGATCTGACAAAAAAATCCTTACAATAACTACTCTTCAATAATGAAATAACTTTAATACTACATTAAAATAACAGTGTGTGCGTTGTGGTGGACTAGGCTACCAATTCCACTAAAATAATCAGAGGTATGCTTTAAAATAATTGGGCAAACGCTTTACAATAATCAGCTACATGGAAGCTTTAAAATAATTGCATTTGATCATTTGAATAACTTAATAATCATGTAAAAACTACTTTGTAACATTATATTAAACATAAAAAAATTGAAGGACTTCTACCTTGGTGTTAATTGCTAGTCTGCATAAAATAATTCATGTTGAACTATATAATAACTATGTTTGCCTATTAAAATAACTACACTGTAATGCAGGTTGCTCACAATAATGAATCAAAGGAAACAACATGTACGTGCAAGATGTTTGAGAGGAAAGGAATCCTTTGTAAACACATTATATGGATTATATCAGGAAAAGGACTGCAAAGCATACCGGAGCAGTACATCGAAACCAGATGGACGAAGAAATCATATAGAAAGCCTTTGTATGGACTGGATGGAAAGTTATTGCAAGACTACTGTGACACCCCTCGATAGGGCATCAAATTTGAAGCGGAAAATACGAGATTTTTGAAACCTTTAAAAGTTTAAAGTGCGAAATCCACCATAAGTGATCAAATAAAAATGAAAAGAAAGATAATTAAGTTTTACAATTTAAAACAAGTGCGTTGGGGAAAAGATATCCCACGAATAAACACAAGTCTAACGATATGTGAGTCTAAGCAAACTATAACTAAGTTCCAAGGGTCAACGTTCTCGCTAGCTCACACGTCTTCCCCATAATCTGCATCACAAACCTGTCATTCATGTAAACATGAACGCCACAGTCAGTGGGGAGTAACTCAGGGTTCTCCCAGGCGCAATATGTCGAAATGCACATAAGCAAGAACTTAATTAAACATATTGCTCATGCATCATACTTGAATAATATGAACAAGGGAATATAACAATAATCATAATGAGATAGGCATATTGCATTCTTAATGAGATAGGCATCGGATCATATGAAGAAGGTAAGTAACGGATCAATTGAATAGAAAATACATGGATAGAACCATAGCCATTACTTTGAAAACCTCTTAAAACCATAGCACGGCACGTGGCTACTAATGTCACATTCATACTTATGGCTTGCATCTCACCATAAGAACGGATGGAAACATCAATCCCGGCGATCATATCGCAACTAGGGGCTTGCATCTCCCCACTAGTATCCGATAGGACCAAGACTCTCACAAACAGTAGGAGACGTGAACTCTCGTATATAAGAACACGCCAATGACCGTAACAAGCAAGACATTTACAAAGGCTTTGACTCAAACAAGACAGACCCCTAGACTCCAACCTCTTGGTAGGACGACGATCATAATACGGTCCTAGTCTAAACCTGGATCCAGACTCTCGGGATGGGCGACACCCGATTCGACAAACGATTCCTAATCGTATCCAAGACTCGGAACATGGCACGCACTCGTATCCAAAGGCCGAGTAACCTCTAATCGGAGACATGGCACGCACTCGTAACCCAAGGTCCGAAGAAAGGCGGAAGGATAACCCAATATGGGAACATGGCACGCACTCGTACCAAAGGCCCGAAGGGTAAATAAATAAGGAATGTCAAGTAGTCACACAATGTAAATCGTCGCACTTGGGTCTCAAATACGAGCAACCATGATTGCACGAACATAACGTAAACAATTCATGTGAAGCATGTATAAGTATAAGAGTATAACAATTATCAGGCACTCTCTGCCGGTGTGGACACCGGCTGCCGGCCCACCGGCAGAGGATTCATGCTAAGGTGAAACAAGGTCAAAAATAGATGAAGGTGTATTCTCTGCCGGTCCACCGGCTGCCGGCCCACCGGCAGGGAATACAGGTCAAGGTAAAACAAAGCCAAAATAGCTGAAAGTGTATTCTCTGCCGGTCCACCGGCTGCCGGCCCACCGGCAGGGAATACAGGTCAAGGTAAACCAAAGCCAAAATAGCTGAAAGTGTATTCTCTGCCGGTCCACCGGCTGCCGGCCCACCGGCAGGGAATACACCCTATAGCCAAACAAGCTCAACTTTGTACATTATGTATTCTCTCTCGGACCGACCAAGTCTTGCCCACCCAGGAGTACACCCTATAATAAAAGACATCAAAATCGAATATACTTGCTGCGCAGTTGGGTAGGCTTGCCGCCCACCTGCTAGGGATCACATACTACCATATGAATTTGACAGAACACAAAGAACTCTCTCCCGGTTGGTGGACCGGCTGCCGGCCCACCGGCAGAGACATACAAAGGCTTAAATTCCAATTTTTCCAACTCAGAAATGCAAGGTCTCGCTGCCGGTTGGGTAGGCCAGCTACCGCCCACCCCGAGGACATACCGTACACGAAAAACCATCAAACATCCATCTAAAGCCTTCCAAATTCAACCATCTTAAATTCAATCATTTCATACATCTCTAATATGATGAATACTCAGCAAATTTGGCATGTTAGGATAATTTAAACATATGACATCAACCATGAACCTTAAAATAAGATAGCATGCCACTCAAACATATGGAAATTCTCATATACTACTTCATTCAACACAACAATGGGATGAAACATGAAAGTTACCAACTTTAACATCTATATGCATCCAACCACACATAAAACACACAATTTTGACATGTAAGTCGAGTAACCCATCACCGTTACCTTTTTGCACTTAAATCCACAATAGACTCGTCTACCTTTCAAGAATCCACTTCCGGGTCAACTAAACTTTCTCCTAAACATAAGAAAACACAAAATAAGACTAAGAATCGAAATTAGAAAAAGGTTACCAAGTGTAAGATGGCTCGACAGCCCTTTATAAGGAGAAAAGTCGGGCTCTTTCTTACCTAGAAAGATGGAGGGCGACGAGAGGAAGAGATAGACGCGAAAATCACTTGATTCGGACAAGAATTGAGCAAGTTATGGAGTTTTGAAGATTTATAAGAGAGGTTGATAATGGTGTTGGAGGGTTTTGTGTTATTTTTCAGAAAAACAAAGGAGGAAGGTGGAGGTTTATGAGGAAGGTAGGTGGAAAAAGGGTATTGTAGAGAAAAGGGAAAGGAAAAAGGCCTATAAGGCAAAATTTGGCCCAACAACTTTAAATGAGTCGATTTTTACTAGAAATTACGTCTCAAGCCCACTACAACTCAAGACGGGAAATATTATTATTATTATCATTATTATCCGACCAAAATATTTATTTTATATAACTTAAGCTTTAAAAAAAAAATACTTATAAAAATCATGTTTAATAATGAAATTAGTTAAATTAAATAATTTAAAATATAAATGAGACAATAGAACGGTTAATTAATTTGTAATTGTCAAAATGGAAAATTCGCGGGTGTTACAATCACCCCATCTTTTAAAAAGTTTCGTCCTCGAAACTTGAAGATAGAAAAGGAAGGTTATAAAAAGTAAAACTGAACTTTTAAAATCGGTAACCAAAACATTCAAAAGGTTACTAATCGTAAGAATTAAAATCCTTTCAAAAGTCTCAATTAAAATTTTCCGACATAACCAGATTCTCATCAAAGGAACGAAAATGCTCTCGTTGCGCATTCAAGAACATCACATTCCAAATCGAAGATATGGTCAAAAGCAAATCATTTGTATAAATCGAAAATCAAAATACTTTCAAAAACATTAATGAAGAGTTTTCAAAAGTATAAGTCTCATTCATGGAACGAAATTGCTCTTGTCGTGCACACAAGAACGCTAACTTTCCAAGTCAGAGACAAATCTAAGACAAAAGTCACTCGTCGACAAGCGTAGAACAAGTTATTAAACGTTTCAAATAACGAGTTCTAACATCCGATCAACGTCAAAATCAAAAGAAAAAGGCAATTCACTCAAATTTTCTTTTGCAAAGGTCAAAAAAGAAATAGAGATTTCATTTCTAAATTCAAAAGGAAGTCAAATTCCTGAAGATATAATATTAAACTCTGACAAAGAAATCATAGGTAGATCAAAGTTAGTTAGAAATTAAGCAAAATTAAAAGTAATTCGGGTTTAGCAATTAAAAATCAATAAAAAGAAGTCATACTCATAGAACAAAAGGAGAACTAAATCAAATTCCCATTTTCAAACCTTTAAAATAGGTAGGGTTTTGTAAGAGTAACATAAACTTTTAACAATGGATCAAAAGTGGTAGCTTGAAATGTTTAGAAATAGTACGAAATGAAGAGAACTTAGATATCATGAAAACAAGGTGCGCTAAGAGGGTTCAAACTTAACCAACAAAAGAGCTATGATAAACTTCCTAGGAGTAAGAATTGAAGACAGATTCACAAGGATGTCTAAGAGAAAGTTTCGTAAGTTACGAGTATCAAATTTAAAGGAGGAGCAAGCTGAAATGAGGAAGAGAGGTATGAACGGTAACACTTATGGTCAAAGAGGACGGGAAAAAGACAACAAGGAAACGGCAGATACTTAAATCTCGAACAACAAAGTCATCCTGAACGGTTCCGAAAACTTCCTAACCACGAAACTCATAACCACATAACTCCCACTAATTTCCTCAAGATACTCACACTTTACTCCTATGCTACCCCGTGGGTCAAGTCACTCCACCACAATCGTGATTCCATAACTCTCAAATATAAATCATCTATAAACGATTTCAACGGAACAAGATCAAAACTACGAAAAGAGTTACACTCATACCCAACTATCGACCACTAGGAATTCTCACTATGGTAAAATCCTTAATCAAAGATCATAATCCCAAGTTCTTTATACTTTCTAACACTCCAAACAAAATCTTATTCACACCCGAATTCACAAGCATAGATGATCACATTCCTCTAACTATAAAGACCACCCACCAAAAGGTAAATAGGTTTGTCATACAATTTTTCCCACTCAACTTAACTCAAGTTCCACTAATCCAATTTCGACGAGATCAAGGTTCACAAAGAATCCTCAAAGAGAATCTCACTCACTCTACAACATAGCCAACAATGCCATCACTCCACTAAGAAAACAAAGAGTAATAACCAGGTCAGGAAATGACAGGAAATTTCAAAGGGATACATGAACATGACGAGATGTGAGATTAAACGAGTCAAATAATAAAGATAACTAGTTAACACCAGCAAGAGATATTAGAGTAAGAGATATTAGGGTTAGAGAGGTATTCAAGGCAAGGGAATGACAAGTAAACTTTTATACTTAAGAATTAAATCTAATCAAGGTATGAACGAAGGGAAGGAAGATGGTTAAAGGTACGAAGGGGGATTTTATGGCTTAAACCATACGCTTTCTAAGACTTAAGGTTCTCTCTAACAAGGTCACGCCTATTAGGATATTGTACCATCATAACAAAACAACCAAATCCAAAAACGAGGGTCAAGGCAATTCATCTCATTCCTTATATGCAAGCCTCTCTTAAAGGATTACACCTCTATGACTGATCAAGGTAAAAATAAACGCTCGCTTAAGGGTTTATAAGTTGGTTAGATTCATTGTTCACCTATCCTATCACATATTAGGATTTCCCTAAATTAAATCTACCACTCAAGTATAACAACATTTCTTTATCTCAAGTTCTCGACACCATCTCGATGTTTTTAAAAAACCAAAGAACGAATTAACAAAGAATCCTTCACAAAATTCTCAAGGGACAACTAATATCAAATCACATCACCATTCTATACGGGATCGTTAACATCTAAATATGGGTTTTCTTCCAAGCTCATATCATAAGCTCATCTCATGTTTACCCCTAAGGTAACGACGCTCAACCTACTAAGCTTTCAAATCCCAAGCATAACAACAAAGCCAAGTTCTATAACTTTAATCACATAGGCAACTCATTCCTAACACAAAGAATCCACCAATCAATTATACTCACTTTATCAAGGAACTAGGTGTAAGATTCACTAAGCATGTCTTATCACACTACCTAAGCCTTTCTAATGTCACAACCTCTCAATACAAGGGTTAAGGGTCAAACACAAACAAACTCCACAAAAATTAAATTATTCGACCAAAGTTAACATTCCATAAGGCAAAGATGAAGGTGTACATGAGGGGCATTATAAGGAGAAAAGGTACAAAGACAACTCCCAAGATATGGCATAAGAGTTGCGAAAGGTATAGAAGCACAGAGATAAGGGAATATGACAAAGCACCCAAAGAGAGAAAGCCATCTTCGTGCCGGTAAAGACACCCGTCAAGAGAAAGAGATCCATATGCAAGATGTTAAGGAGGTAGAAATAAAAACGAAGAATAAGTCGGGTGGATACCAACTAGCTTCAAAGGTAAAGCAAGGAGAGTTTAGAAAGGCAGGATGAGCATCACGGGATAAAAGTAAGGAAAGGTGGATCAAGGATAGAAAACACACCCAAAACGGTGTCGGGAGGAACAACAGCTCCGACTTGATTCTCGGCAATAATGACTCTTCTTGGCTCGGCTTCCGGAGCATGAGGGAGAGGAGGAGGGGTAGTCTTCTTCTCGGGGCAATTCTTGACGAGATGTCCGGGCTTCTTGCAATGGTAACACTTCAAGGGCATATCATAGCATCCAATCCCGGGGTGATAAGCTTGCCTACACTTGAAGCACTTGCGGTTCTTCTTAAGCCTATTAGTAGATGTAGGGACTTGTCCTTTCGGCTCTTGCACTCTTGGCTCTTGTCCTCCATGGTCTTGTACTCTTTGTCCTTGGACTCTCGGCACCAACCTCTTCTTGTTAGCAGATGACGAAGATGAGGGCACAAATGGCCTCTTGCCACGGCGATTAGGGCGAGGATTAACTTGAGCATCGGCATTCCGTTGATTCCGAAGAATTAGAGTAAGGGCTTCCATGATACTCCCTCCATACCACACCAATGGTAACATTGACTTTTTCACACTTGTCGAGACACGTTTTGCAACGTAAATATCTTTTGTTACACATTATTAAAAATTATAAAAATTTGATATTCTTATAGCATTCATGACGATAAATCAAACAATATCTCACATGACTATATTTTGTCTTATAGATTAAAAATAATATCAAAGATTCCCTACGACCATGAATAGTGGCAAAACGGTCAATGTTACCATTGGTCTGGTATGGAGGGAGTAGTATTCTCCACCTTGGTTGGTCGTAACATCTTCTCAAGACTCCAAAAAAAATCAATCATGTTAGCACCTAACAAATAGCATGCACAAAGAGACTACCAACTTAGGTCCTTAGTTCTACCCATCTCTCATCCATTATTCGAGGTCAAGTTCAAGGTTAAATTCGGGGTACACGTGTGTGCGTCGGGAGCAACATATGCTCTGATACCAACTGTGACACCCCTCGATAGGGCATCAAATTTGAAGCGGAAAATACGAGATTTTTGAAACCTTTAAAAGTTTAAAGTGCAAAATCCACCATAAGTGATCAAATAAAAATGAAAAGAAAGATAATTAAGTTTTACAATTTAAAACAAGTGCGTTGGGGAAAAGATATCCCACGAATAAACACAAGTCTAACGATATGTGAGTCTAAGGAAACTATAACTAAGGTCCAAGGGTCAACGTTCTCGCTAGCTCACACGACTTCCCCATAATCTGCATCACAAACCTGTCATTCATGTAAACATGAACGCCACAGTCAGTGGGGAGTAACTCAGGGTTCTCTCAGCCACAATATGTCGAAATACACATAAGCAAGAACTTAATTAAACATATTGCTCATGCATCATACTTAAATAATATGAACAAGGGAATATAACAATAATCATAATGAGATAGGCATATTGCATTCTTAATGAGATAGGCATTGGATCATATGAAGAAGGTAAGTAACGGATCAATTGAATAGAAAATACATGGATAGAACCATAGCCATTACTTTGAAAACCTCTTAAAACCATAGCACGGGACGTGGCTACTAATGTCACATTCATACTTATGGCTTGCATCTCACCATAAGAACGGATGGGAACATCAATCCCGGCGATCATATCGCAACTAGGGGCTTGCATCTCACCACTAGTATCCGATAGGACCAAGACTCTCACAAACAGTAGGAGACGTGAACTCTCGTATATAAGAACACGCCAATGACCGTAACAAGCAAGACATTTAGAAAGGCTTTGACTCAAACAAGACAGACCCCTAGACTCCAAACTCTTGGTAGGACGACGATCATAATACGGTCCTAGTCTAAACCTGGATCCAGACTCTCGGGATGGGCGACACCCCATTCGACAAACGATACCTAATCGTATCCAAGACTCGGAACATGGCAAGCACTCGTATCCAAAGGCTGAGTAACCTCTAATCGGAGACATGGCACGCACTCGTAACCCAAGGTCCGAAGAAAGGCGGAAGGATAACCCAATCTGGGAACATGGCAAGCACTCGTACCAAAGGCCCGAAGGGTAAATAAATAAGGAATGTCAAGTAGTCACACAATGTAAATCGTCGCACT
This sequence comes from Silene latifolia, assembly GCF_048544455.1. Classification (NCBI taxonomy): domain Eukaryota; kingdom Viridiplantae; phylum Streptophyta; class Magnoliopsida; order Caryophyllales; family Caryophyllaceae; genus Silene; species Silene latifolia. The sequence continues at coordinate 36,134,140 of NC_133533.1, forward strand.
TGGGTCTCAAATACGAGCAACCATTATTGCACGAACATAACGTAAACAATTCATGTGAAGCATGTATAAGTATAAGAGTATAACAATTATCAGGCACTCTCTGCCGGTGTGGGCATCGGCTGCCAGCCCACCGGCAGAGGATTCATGTTAAGGTGAAACAAGGTCAAAAATAGATGAACGTGTATTCTCTGCCGGTCCACCGGCTGCCGGCCCACCGGCAGGGAATACAGGTCAAGGTAAAACAAAGCCAAAATAGCTGAAAGTCTATTCTCTGCCGGTCCACCGGCTGCCGGCCCACCAGCAGGGAATACACCCTATAGCCAAACAAGCTCAACTTTGCACATTATGTATTATCTGCCGGTTGACCGGCTGCCGGCCCACCAGCAGGGAGTACACCCTATAATAAAAGACATCAAAATCGAATATACTCGCTGCCGGTTGGGTAGGCCGGCTGCCGGCCCACCGGCAGGGGATCACATACTACCATATGAATTTGACAGAACACAAAGAACTCTCTGCCGGTTGGTGGACCGGCTGCCGGCCCACCGGCAGAGACATACAAATCCTTAAATTCCAATTTTTCCAACTCAGAAATGCAAGGTCTCGCTGCCGGTTGGTAGGCCGGCTGCCGGCCCACCGGCAGGGACATACAGTACACGAAAAACCATCAAACATCCATCTAAAGCCTTCCAAATTCAACCATCTTAAATTCAATCATTTCATACATCTCTAATATAATGAATACTCAGCAAATTTGGCATGTTAGGATAATTTAAACATATGACATCAACCATGAACCTTAAAATAAGATAGCATGCCACTCAAACATATGGAAATTCTCATATACTACTTCATTCAACACAACAATGGGATGAAACATGAAAGTTACCAACTTTAACATCTATATGCATCCAACCACACATAAAACACACAATTTTGACATGTAAGTCGAGTAACCCATCATCGTTACCTTTTTGCACTTAAATCCACAATAGACTCGTCTACCTTTCAAGAATCCACTTCCGGGTCAACTAAACTTTCTCCTAAACATAAGAAAACACAAAATAAGACTAAGAATCGAAATTAGAAAAAGGTTACCAAGTGTAAGATGGCTCGACAGCCCTTTATAAGGAGAAAAGTCGGGCTTTTTCTTACCTAGAAAGATGGAGGGCGACGAGAGGAAGAGATAGACGCGAAAATCACTTGATTCGGACAAGAATTGAGCAAGTTATGGAGTTTTGAAGATTTGTAAGAGAGGTTGATAATGGTGTTGGAGGGTTTTGTGTTTGTTTTTCAGAAAAACAAAGGAGGAAGGTGGAGGTTTATGAGGAAGGTAGGTGGAAAAAGGGTATTGTAGAGAAAAGGGAAAGGAAAAAGACCTATAAGGCAAAATTTGGCCCAACAACTTTAAATGAGTCGGTTTCTACTAGAAATTACGTCTCAAGCCCACTACAACTCAAGACGGGAAATATTATTCTTATTATCATTATTATCCGACCAAAATATTTATTTTATATAACTTAAGCTTTAAAAAAATATAATAATTATAAAAATCATGTTTAATAATGAAATTAATTAAATTAAATAATTTAAAATATAAATGAGACAATAGAACGGTTAATTAATTTGTAATTGTCAAAATGGAAAATTCGCGGGTGTTACAACTACGATCCCACTGATTTGAGAAAGTTGGAATTATCAAGGGTATGGTAAGAGTTTTATGCAACAATAAGTGTTCTTAACTCGATGCCTGAAAATCAAATCAAGGAGCTAAGTTTGATGCTTTTAGAATTCCGAGAGAAAATAAATCCAACCAAAGAGAGCTTGACAAAGGATCAAGAACTGGAAATGCTCTTAGGTTGTTCAGCAAAATCAAATATTACTGTTCTTCCACCAAAGATTGCAAAAAACAAAGGAAGCGGCATGAGAATGAAATCAAACAAGGATAAGGCAATTGAGAAGGCGAGCAAACCGAAGAGGCTATGTAGTAACTGCAAACAAATGGGACACCATGACAAGAGAAACTGTCCAAATCCGTTTGTTGAGCATGCTTTGGAGGAAGAAGATGAAGAGGAAAATGAAATGGAGGATGAAGATGAAGAAGAAGAATGAAAAATGCATTACGCTTTAAAATAATCAAGATTACGTTTTAAAATAATCCATATTATGCTTTACAATAACCGCAAGATTGCAAAATAATTGTGTTAAGACTTTTTTACAAATAATCAGGGGTATACTTTACAATAAGTGTGTTAGACTTTTACAATAATCAAAGTTATGCTTTACATTAATTGATGTTGAATTTTTTTGCAATTGTTCTGATTTTGTTCATTTAATAATACCTTGCGCTATTACAATAATCATGTGAAAACTATAGCATAATCACAATTATGCTTTACAATAATTGATGTTGAGTTTATTTGCAATTGTTCTGATTTTTTTCCATAAATATATTAATTTGATAATGCTTTACACTTGCCAATTTGTTACAATAATCAAGGATATGCTTTAAAATAATTTGGGAAGAGCTTTACAATAATCAGATACATGAGAGCTTTAAAATAACCAGAGGTATGCTTTAAAATAATTGGGCAAACGCTTTACAATAATCAGCTACATGAAAGCTTTAAAATAATTGCATTTGATCATTTGAATAACTGTCTAGAAGGCATTACAAAAACACTAACTTGTTCAGTCAATCAATAACAGCTACATCAAATTTGTTCAGTCAATCAATAACAGCTATCTAAAACATTAGATTATCCAACAAATCCATCTAGAATTGTTTGCTAAATCCATCTATAATCAATCAATTGTTCTTTTATGTGTTTCGCCGAGAAGGACCATGAATTTCTTTGTTTAACCCTTTTCCTCCCTAATCTTCTGTCTTTTAAAAGTTCTTTCTCTACTTCCAATATACTCCGCCTCAAAATTTCCACTTCTTCCAAAAGAGACGCTCTTGACTCGTTGACATCTGACATCAACAAAATAGCCACCATCTCAAGCCATATAGGAATCCTCTCAACTTTCTTCTTAACCGCATACAATCCTTGCTCGTGCTTCCCTTCATATGTGAGCATGTGAAACATGGTGAAAAATCCCGATTCCTTATCAGCCTTGACAGTCGCTTTCCATTCAAAATCAACATTCACGAATGTAAATGTGTTAATGAGAACTCCTTCTTTTGCTGTTTTCCTTGTATCCAAAAAGTCAGAAAAACAATCAACCTACAACATGTACAAAACAAAAAAAAGAATTAGAAAGCACGACTATACATTAACAAGTTTAAAACAATACAATAACTTTGTTACAGCAATACAATAATTTTGACTGAAAATAGCATTTGTATATGATCAGGAGTTAGAAAAACGTACTGCAATCTTTGCAAGTCTGTAAAAATCGGATTTTTCCCAATCTTTATGCGACGTATGGTCCAGCACATCAACCGTCTTGTTCATAAAGTTCACACAAACACAAAAATAGTACTTCTCTAAAGACAACGGGATGAAGACAAGGTCCACATCGATCTCAGGGTTTACAACATTTTCACCTAAATAATAGGACCAAAACTGCACAACCTTGTCTTTCTGGCTGTCAGTTACATCATCACTATCCCCTCCTTTCTCTAGCATTTCTTCAAAGATTCCCTATAAATACCATAAATTTGTGAAGAAAATTGAAGATAAATGATTAAACATTCTACAGTAACTGCACAATGAAAAACAGATCATACCATATGTTGTGTCCCAAGGAACATCATCACTGGCGCTTCTTTCTCCTTAACCTCCATGAAATTCAAGACAACTGACCAGGCAGCTATTATGCGCAACTCAGTGTAATTTTCGGGCTTCGTAGATAGAATATCAGACCTATCCAAGATAGCATTGCCCGCAGAAAACAAAAGTTCACTGCAAAGGAGTAAAAAAAACGCTTAGTAATATTTTAAAAACAATATTTAAAAGATAGAATAATTGAACTTGTAGTTATTTTATTATGAATAACTGAGTTTTTCATAATACAATAACTATGTTAATGTAATACAATAATCGATTATTGTACTACATTAACATAGTTATTGTATTATAAAAACTCAGTTATTGTAATTTGTAAAAAAGATAGAATAATTGAACTTGTAGAATACAATAACTGCAATAGATTATTAGAATAATCACACAAACTTGTTTCTCATTGAGTTTGGATAAAAATGAACATACTCATTTGCAAGATTGTAATCATCCAAGAAACAATAATCAACAACTTCTTTCTTCTTGCTTGGCATAGCGCGTGTATATCTGCTGTTAGCCCGCATAACTTTTGAAACAACAACAAGATTTGTATCTGCCTTGCCACAGTTTATTGAGCAGCCAAGACCATCGAGTTCGGTCTACTACCTCGGCCTGATCTAATCATCCCAGCGCTCATAGGTGTATCAGGCATACTCTTTTTCCGAGGCCCCGGAGTACCTACACCATCATCCGGTTCCTCTGCCATAACCCTAACAGCTTCCAAAGCATCTGCTTCAGCCCTTGCCGCTTCCAACTCAGCTAGCTTATGCTTCTCAAGCAAAACAGGCAGCAAAGGTGCCTTTGTCTTTGTAAAATCATCAACCAAAACAAACAATTGTTTCCTAATTTTGTTGATATCGGCTAAAACCAAGATGGCAGCTATCTCAGCTCTATATATGATCCTTTTCAATGCGTCATGCAACTCTCATTTGAACAACTTCCCAGCATAAAACATCATATGAATCATGACAAAAATACCACAATCCAAATTCTGGGACCCTTCCGATTTCCACCCAAAAGCCACATTTACAAATTTGAAATTGCAGACCTCACTGCCTCTTTCAAAACCTTTCTCAACAAGATAACTACCAAATATTTCAACCTGGTTACATTTTTAAATCAAAATTCATCACTCAAGAACAAAAAACACAACTAAAAGAAGTAGATGAAAACAAAAACTTATAATAAGGTACATACAATAGAGTTGGTAGCCAACACCCAGATACTATCTTCAAAATCATCATATACACGATTGTCAAGATAGTCCACAGTCTTCCCCACAAAATTAACAACACAGAAAAAATGATCTCCAAAATGAATAGGGATAAAAACCTGGCATGATAAAACAAACGTACATAAACCTTTGCTGTTCTCAACGATAAAATAATCAACAAAAGAAAGAAAGAAGAGAAAGGATTGGAAAAATTACCAAATCGGCACCAATGTCAAGAGAACCTTCGCTGTTCTCAATGACAGTGTCCCAAACATTACAAATTTCCTTTCTGTATAAATCTTTCTCATCATCAGCAGCTTTGATAAGCTTAAACAAAGAAGCCTATGAAAAATATTACCACACTATAAGAGAAAATGAAGTATCACAATTGAAAAAACTTGGTTAACTGAATACAATAACTACTATTCTGCTTTACAATAACTATCACAACAATAACAGCTTTCATAATACAATAACTGAGTTTTCATAATACAATAACTATGTTATTGTAATACAATAACATTGTTATTGTAATACAATAATCGAGTATTGTATTACGATAACATAGTTATTGTATTATGAAAACTCAGTTATTGTAACTTGTAAAAAAGATAGAATAATTGAACTTGTATAATACAATAACTGAAATACAGTATTAGAATAATCACAGAAACAATAAACAAAATTGAAAATAGGAAAATTGAAGAATAGGAAAACTGTTTTAGCTGAATAAAATAACAGCTAATATACTTTACAATAATCAAGTAACTACAATAGAATAACTGTCATAACCATTATAAATTTACTGATACAGAAATATATAAAAAAAATCACATACCGAATGACTTGTACAAAAAAAACTTCTTGTGGGGGATAACCCTTTCCCAGCCTTGACCAGCATGTCATTAAATAAAAATGACCAGCAATCAATCACGTTCGATGTGATCATAGTCTTAGCAGACAGTGAAATAAAGTCATCTCGAGTTAACATGTGATGAAATGAAAACACAACCAAATCCTCCCTGCCACATGGAAACAACTTATATAGTAAAGACAAAAACCCAAAACAACAATAAAAGCTTTTAAAAAGTAGATATATTAGCAAAAAAAGAAAAAAAAAAAAGAGGGAACAAAAAACATATAATGCTTACCCAATACGTAGGTCATGATCGTGCAGAAAACAGTAATCAAGTACAGTCTTCCTCCGCATTAAAATAGGAGCAAAAAGCTCCTTGTACTTGCACAAAAAAACAGAAACTACAACTGCACCAGGATTGGGTGATTCACAATATAAATCACACCCTATACCACAATTCCCAAAAAAACGTATGCTCAGGCATAACGTCTGAATGCAGCAGGTAAGCACTTATAACAGAATTATCTTGCATTCTATCCCCAACAACAGCCTCGTTGACAACTTTGTTAACAACGTCATCCACACTACTCAAGTCCACAGCTTCATTCTCAACATCAATATTATCAATGCCGTCATTATTTGGCACCTCCTCATTCGGTTTCTCAACCGCTACATCAGGGACCTTATTTTTACCTTTCTCCTGAGAATAAACTACCTTATATTTTTCTGGATCAAACGCTAAACCCCCATTCCTTTCATATTTTCCCTTTTCATGCTCCCCCTTTTCATGCTTCCCCTTTTCATGCTCCTTGCAAAAACTTTCATACAACGGCAGTTTACTTCCCTGTTTCATTTCCCAGCTTTTCACAAATAAAATTGAAATATTTAGTGAACAAAGAATCATCGTCACTAATGAAAGCAGGAGTCGAAGAAACTGAAGTGGCTGTCAAAGAATCTTCAACTGTTGAAGAACCACACTCCTTTCCCATCGCTTCATTCAGTTGCGTGTACAAATGGAGAAATATCTGAACATCCCTCTTCATCATCAAAAGATGTGCTTGGGAAACCTAAGAAAAAAAAAGAAAAAAAGAATAATTATACTAAGTCTTTACAATAATTATACTAAGTCTTTACAATAATTATCCTAAGTCTTTACAATAATTTACAATAATTGAAAAAATAACTGCTACAAAGCTTTAAAATAACTACACTACACCTTTACAGTAACTACACAAAAATGATTGAAAGAATGATTGGAACTTACATCGTGCCTTTGCTTGAATAACATCATCGATCAAAACAATCAGGCGGTTCCAGGATACTTTTTCCCAGGTTCAGGTTTATCAACAACGCACACACCTCAACACTTTTGCTTCTCTTAAGCGTTTGCGGGGCACAGGATACACACCATTGACATATTCCCCATTCCCCAAATGAACCAGACTTGAGCTCTGAAATACCCCTACTAACAAAAGACTTCTCATCCCAGTGCTTGATAAGAGGAGTCTCAGAAGACATTGTATCTTCCTTAAAAGACATACGATGGAAGTATGCCACCATAACAACAAGTACGCAACCACGCAAAGTAGAGGACCCAGTTCTACACCGGTCAACACCTTCAACTAATTTATCAAACACATACCCACACCAATCCAAATGCTGGATACGTGAAACATCTTGCACCGCTTTAAGAATTGAAAAGTCAATTCCATAATTTGAAGGGGGAGCAAGGACAATGGACATAGCATAAAGCACAAACAGCCTCCGAAATTCATCTCCCCCATCATCCCCCAAATCAGTAATTGCATTATAAACAGCAGGGATAGTAACATAATTTGTCCCTTCTACTTTAAACTTCTTCCGGAACTCATCTTTCAACATTTCTTGTGAAGACAATACACTATGTCCAGTGTAAACAACCTTAACCTTATCACCACCATTTGGCAATCCAAAAACATCATACACATCATCTTTTGACAGAAGAAATTTGACATCTCTTGCTTTAAAAATATGAGCAGTAGCATTAAAGTGTTTTACAAACAATGGTATAACACCCAATGGTATACTGTTCACTTTAAAATCAAGCAAACCACCAAATCAATCTCAATGACACCTTTTTTGATTTGGACCAAGTTGTTTTACCAGATTAACCAAACCATTAGGACGACAGCTCACTTTAATGTTTGCAGCAATGAAAATGGAAAATCAAGCAAAAAATAAAAAGAGTAACACATCAAATAAAGAGAAACTCATAACAAGGGGGCAGGACACATATACTCACATGTTCAATCTTGGAGTTCCAGGAACCTTACTGAGCTTCTTTTTTGGAAAATTTACTTTTGAGTGTTTCAAATCATCTTTATTACCATCTTCAGGCTCTCTGCTACGTTCAGGACCCATTTGTTTTTATCACTGAGCAAACAGAATACAAAATTATCAGAATAAACACAAAAAATATGACAACAACTAATACAATAACTGAGTTTTGATAATACAATAATCAGGATAAAATAATACAATAACTGGACTTGACTAAAAATGATAACTAAATAATTTACGTATAGAATAAATAAATTACTATATTACAATAACTACCCCAATACATTACAATAATAAACATCACTATATTACAATAACAACATCACTATATTACAATAACAAACTTTTCATATTAAAATAACTGGACTTGACTAAAAGTTGACTTAAAAACACTAACCAAAGATCAATAACTAAAATAATACTCATTACAATAACTGAGTTTCTACATTACAATAACTACCACAATACATTACAATAACAACATCAATATATTACAATAACACAAATAATTCCAAACACACACACACATTATGTTCATTAGAATTATACGAATTCACAACAAAAAGAAAAACCTCAACAACAGATACAAAAATGAAAAATGAATTACGAAACCCTAAATTATGCAAAGACAATGAAAAATGTAAATTAACAACAAAACACAACAAATTAAACTATATACTAAACAAAATGAAGAATAAACACAGAAAACAAGAAAATCAAGTAGAAAACAAGAAGAAGAACATGCAAAATTGAACAAAATCAACGAAAAAAATAATTTAAGCTCATTGACTACCTGTTGAGAAGGACGAACAAACTGAGAACCACGATTATGAGAGAAACGACTATAATGAAGTAGAAGAACGACACAAATTGAGCACAAATGGAAGTAGAAGGACAGCGAAGATGAACAAAATCAACGAACGCACAGATATTTTCAGAGGGAAAATATGAGAGAGAGAGAGAGAGAGAGAGAGATAGAGAGAGAAAGAAAGAAACTGTCGAGAAAATGGGAGGAAAAAAGAAGTCACATATCTTATGTTAGATGAATGGTCCAGATTTAGAGGGGTAACTCACCAAAAGTACCCTAACTCATTTGATTCTATATATATATATATATATATATATATATATATATATATATATATATATATATATATATATATATATATATATATATATATATATATAATGTTGAATAAAATACGTATTTACATACCCTATCGTCACCACTCATTCTCCTTCGAGTAGTTTTCCCAAAGGACTTAGTGATACCAACATGCGTCGATACCCCTCTCACACGACCTGGATTCTCTGCTTTGCCGATTGCCCTAACAAGAATGTCATCACGTGTGACACCCCGCGATAAAGCGGAAAATATAACTAATAAATTAATGCGGAAATTAGTGAGATTTTAAAAACTTTTTATTATAAGTTAAAGCTTAGCACGCGGGTGCCAAAAACGAAATGAAACAAATAATACAATAGACATTAACAGGTCATTACAACCCAAGTCTAGAAAGCGGGGAAAAGATATCCCACGAATAAACATATAAGGGGTTTCTAAACTAGAAACTAAGGTCCAAGGGTTTAGTTCTCGCTAGCCCACACGTCTTCCCCACATAAGCATCTTCAGAACCTGTTATTCATGTAAACATGAACGCCACAGTCAGTGGGGAGTAACTCAAGGTTCTCCCAGCCATAATATGTCGAAAAGCAGGTAACAAACAACACTTAAACAAACATATTAATCATGCAACATATGTGAACAATGAAGAATAAGGAGATATAATGAACAATCATGGTGAAACAGGCATAATACTTTCTTAGTAGAACGGGCATGGTGTGTGAGGATGAATATGCAATCAAGGAAATAGAATCACCAAGTCAACCCACTCATGTTGACATGACTCAACAAGTGTAAGACATATACTTAGTATGGACTCAAACAAGACAACCCTCTAGACTCCAACCTCTTGGTAGGACGACGATCATAATACGGTCCTAGTCTAAACCTGGCCAGACTCTCGGGATGGACGACACCCGATTCGACACACGATATCAAATCGTATCCAAGACTCGAAACATGGTACACCTAACCGTGCCCGAAAGTCGAGTAACCCCAAATCGGAACCTTGTCACCTAACCGTGACCCCCGGTCCGAAGAGGCGGAAGGAAAAATAGCCCAACTCGGAAACAATGGCACCTAACCGTGACCCAATGTCCGAGGGCAAATAAATAAGGAATGTCAAGTAGTCACACCACGTAAAAATGTCACACTTGAGTCACAATAGGAGTAAGAATGATCATGCAAACATCATATGACACGGGACCATTAATGTCACATCCATACTCATGGCTTGCATCTCACCATGAGTACAGATGGGAACATCAATTCCGACGATCATATCGCAACTAGAGGGCTTATAGCTCACCCCTAGTATCCGATAGGACCAAGACTCTCACAACAGAACAATACAAGACATTATCAAGAATGTGACTCTTAATAAGTAACTATTTATAATAAATATTTCATGCTTACATTAATAAATATTTCACTTTATAAACTAACATGCCGGTTAAGTAAAATATAATAAGTGATAATGAATAATTTACGTCATGTGAGAATTATAGTAAATATACGGAATAAAGTGTAACCAACCCAAGTGGGTCATTCATAATTCTATACCATGATATTGGTCCATGAAGCATACAAGTCCAACTAATAAGGGCATAAGGAGTCCAATTACCAATATCAAAAGAGCCCAACAAATAAATATGTGAAAGAACGATATTAACGAATTACGTTATATAAAATACGAGACGGAACGACTCGAGTAAACCGAACTTGGCACTAATAGTATCCATAATATAGATGTGACCCAACTAGCCCCAAAAATAAGTGTGCAAGCCCAATCTTGAAGCATAGCCAATCCAATTGGGTTAACATATTAAGCCCACAATAAATTAAGGCATATCAACATAAAAAGGAAACAAAAAGGGAAATGGAAATATGGTTGGTGTCCAAGCCTCCACCCGAGACCATCTCAAGGCAGCCAAGCCGTGGCCACACCCATGCCCCACGGCCAGCCACCATCCGCCAACAACAGCCTAGTCCACCCCCTGTCCCTACGGTCAGCCACCAGTCGTGGTTAACACACAACCACGACCACTTGCCCGAAGTCCCCAAACAGTAAAAGACAAAACAAAGTTGTGAGCATATGTGAGACGGAAATTTGCGACGGAATACGACTCAAGGTAGCCACCTCCGCGCACCTAGACAGCCACCAACTACCCGCCAACAACTGCTCATACCACCACTCCCCCACGGTTACCAAAACAGCCCATAAACAACCACAAAAGCGGTCATACGCAACCGCGTTATACCGTCCATTGGGACAACCAGAAAAAGGTTCTAAAACAGAGTCCACTCCGGCCACGACAGGCCACCAACACGCCCTACAGCAGTCCAAAAACAGCGCACCCCACCCTTATTCCGACTGCCCCAAAACAGAGGACAAGGCCGTACCAAAAACAAACCATTTCCAACAACGGTTCAAGGCGGAATTTCGACCATAGCAAGACGAAACCTCCATGTAAATCACACAAATGAATGTAAGCATAAAGAACGTAACTTTAACACGAAAAAGGTTTAAAAACGAGTTTATGGGGCGAAATATCGGCTCATTGTCGAGTAACCTATCACCGTTACCTTATCTCTTCAAATTCTCAGGTGAAAACGTCCAAGGCACGAGCTTTACTTCGGTCTTCAACTAGAAATGAGGAAAAACGAGCAACATGGGTCACAAAACCGAGTATGTAAAAAGATGCCCATTTCGAAAATTCAACAAGATTAAGACTTTCTTACCTAGAAATGAGGAGGAAGAAGAGAGGAAGCTAAAGGTGTAAAAATCATGAAATTTGGTTGAGAAACGGAGTCGGGATCGGAGTTTGAATGACGCGCAAAAATGGAAGTTGAAGGAATGTTGTTGCTGCTGTGTGTCTTTGTTTTTCGCAGGAAAGGGGAAGAAGAAAAGTGAGGGGGTGGGGTTGCGGGTTGCAGTCACACGGAGTATATAATAATAATAATAATAATAATAATAATAATAATAATAATAATAATAATAATAATAATAATAATAATAATAATAATAATAATAATAATAATAATAATAATAATAATAATAATAATAATAATAATAATAATAATAATAATAATAATAATAATAATAATAATAATAATAATAATAATAATAATAATAATAATAATAATAATAATAATAATAATAATAATAATAATAATAATAATAATAATAATAATAATAATAATAATAATAATAATAATAATAATAATAATAATAATAATAATAATAATAATAATAATAATAATAATAATAATAATAATAATAATAATAATAATAATTTTGAAGGTAGAGTGTGGGGTGGATAGGATATGTGTTGTCGACATACGATTGGTCCGTGTTAAGATAAGATTCTCAAATAAAATGTGACGGTCTACTGTTAGACGGAATAAGGTCTCGAGTTTATTTTAACTTGAGACGGAAACTAATATTATTACTGTCACTATTATCATCCGACCAAAAATACGTATACATATATTATTATATAGATCATGCCTTAAAAATATAATTTAATCGTACGTATTTTTATAAAAATGAGCTTTTATATAATACGTTTATAAAAATCGTGTTTGACATAAAATTAATTAAATCGAGTAATTCAAAAATATATAATAAAGCGATTAAACTGTTTAATAAATTTTAAATGTCAAAATGGGAAATTCGCGGGTGTTACATCACGTCCTTCAGGCTTCCATTTTCCCTCCTCTACCTCCTTCTCACAGACCCTCTACATACACAAAAAAACCATTATGCAACTAAATTTTATTTAAACTCACAATTATATAACCGACCACCAGTGGTAGGAGTGCCATATTTCTTCAAACTTACAATTTTCTCTTTGATGGCCTTATCATATGGAGATTCTAACTTTCCATTCTTAAGAGTGTGACCGGCCACCCAAGCTTTGGCATCTATTCATTCATCACATTGATATCCTCTAATATATATATATATATATATTGGTATAAAACCCATAATAATATAAGAATTAAGTACTTACGAGCTTCTTCTTATTCAATCAATAACCACCTCTGGAGCCATGAAAGACGATCTCTTTCTTTGAAATGTTCTCTAGGTTCTGCTTACTCATAGTCTTCATAAAATGAATTGTATCGAGTAACGTAAGCATATTACATTATTTATTAAGTGATTACTAATAAAGTGATCCCAATGAGTCGCAGATAAATTACATTAAACTTGTCAGACTGCCTATAAGCAATAAAGTTATACTACTCTTGCTGGCTGACATACCGATACTTGTTCGTTGGTGGTTTCTTGTTTATCTCCCCGGTCTTCTTGTTGAACAAGTGGTTCCGAGCAACCTTTAACTTCCATGCTCTGAAGGATTCTCCTATCTTTTTTTTTAACCATTATGTTCTTGAGGGACAGAGTAAGTTGCCTGTATATATGGTGAGATTATTTGGTTAGTTTCGGCTAATAGCACATATCGAATACTAAGATAATTTCATCTTACTGCATTTATTATTGTATATACATACCTTTATTCTCCCCCGTAGCTTTTCCTTCTGGTCTTTACTCAACTGATCGATACGCAGCAAACCGAGAGGCACATACTCTCTTACACAACAACCAATCCAACTCGCGAAATTTGAAGCAAAGATACCATCTGGCATCCCCGTTAATTTATCCCATTCAAGTTTATTAGGTATCCCTCTCTCTATTGCATCTAGGGAAACCCTATGCAGTATCCGATTTCAAATTATTCTCATCACCTGAATCTTCATCGTTTAACTTTTTCCCATCTTTTCTTTTCCGCTTTCCACCCATATCAAAACCAAAAATTAATAAACTACTAACTTTAAGCATTAAGTCGACATAGCAGGAGCACCGTATCAAATAAATGATCACACCGTATACCTAAAAATATAGGTGTTGTTTAACACACACTATACTTAAAATAATAGGTGTTGTTTAACACACAATAAACCTAAGATAATTAGGGGATAATATCACAGCTAAAAAAGAAAATAAAGACATTAAGTTAATGAGACGAAGGAGTAGGGTTTATTATTACTTCTTCAAAGAGGAGAAGTCGGCCCCAGTATGGCGATGACGGGGGGGACGACAGAGGCCATGGGGATGGCGACGGCGACGGCGACGGGGAATACTAGTGGTTCTAGCAAAACTCAGTGTTTGAGGGTTTTAAGTGAGCGAGGAGAAGGTTTGCATGTGTGTTGGTTGAAGAATTAGTTAATTGAAACTAATAAACACCGGTTAAGCGAAACCCTCTTCTGTATTTTGCAATATGACAACGGCTGACTATAAACCCGTAATTGTTTTCATTATAATACATCGGTTGGTGTGTAATCGTTGTCATTTATCTTTCACTGTGTCAAGTTTTTCCCGCCAAAAAAAAGCATCTTCCATATTTGGTACTCCGTATTAAGTTAGTACAAAGCATCTTGATTGTGACGGACATTATCCGTCACAAGCTTATGACGGGTCAAATATCTCCCACTTGTATAGATAATACAAAGTATAGGGAATCACAGAGTGTTTGTCTTTTCCTACTCAAGTGGATAATATTTGACCAGTCACAAGCTTGTGACGGATATGTCCGTCACAAATGAGAATTTATGATCCACCACAAGCTTGTGACGGATATTGTTCCTCTCACAATAAGGCAGCTAGGATAGCAAGTGGGGGAAAATGGAAATTCAGGACTAAATTATACACAACCCAATGTAATTAATGCATATATTAAAAACCTCTTTCCTCAATTAGTTTCCTAAATACAACCCAGTGAGCAATTAATAAACATACATTAATCAAATGACCCAAAATAAACTTCGTCATGGACAATATCTCTTCCCATTAATGATGGTGTAGGATTCTATTTCAACTCTGGTCTTTTCCTCCAAATCCAACATCACTTTTGATGGCCTAAACCACCATTGATGCCAAGCTTTTGTTGCTTCACTCACGGTAGATACATACCAATCGCATCTAGGTAATATATACCCCGCCATCAAATCCTCAAAAGAAACAACTCTGAAAGCCGATGAATTCTCATCTGTACCTTCAAGAATTATATGTTTAGGGGGGAACTTAATGAAATGGAAAGGACATTGATCCTTTAACCTTTCTCGTAACGCAACCATTTTCTTCTCGCTTTCAATATAGCTCGGTTGACGACGCAATTCCCTTAATCTTTTATTTTCTGCTTCTTCTGACAACTTACGATCCCTCTGCACCCATGGACTCACAATATTTGTACCTTGGTTAACGACCATAATTTTGGAACAAAATTAAAATTATAGAATCACCCACCAATAATGCAACGTTGATTCAAACCCACCAATAATGCAACATTGATTCAATAAAAAATAACTGAACAATCCGTGCATTGGTCAAATCAAGAATAATGAGAAATATTAGCCACGGCTTAAAAAATACAGGATGGTCAAACAATTAATTTTTTTTTTTAATATATTGAGTCGTGTGGTCATATCATACATGTATTTATTTTTTAATATATTGACTCGTATGGTCAAATAATTAATAAACGGTCCACATTGAAGTTAGAACGTCACGATTGACAACGGTTGTAGGTGAACCGTTGTTAATGAACAAATTTACAACGGTTGTAGGTGAACCGTTGTTGATGAACCAATTGACAACGGTTGTAGGTGAACCGTTGTTGATGAGTATTATGTAGCAGCAATCTTGATTAATGACTGATCTATGGAGTTCAAAAAATGGAAGCAAATCAAACAAGCATAACTCAACATTTTCAAAATGATCATTTCATTTAATTTTAAACCAAATACATTACAACATTTATCATAAATCAAAAGATGTATAATAAGCCGGAACAATCCCGGTTAAGAGTAAAAAGCGCTTCTCAACCTCCTATCAATTACGCCACTCCGGTATACCGCTAACTTCCGGGTCATTCGCTTCATATTTTGCAATAACAGATTAAATATATGCAAGGACACTACTTGCATATGGAGATAAGGTTGGAAGAGTACAACTCAACATATCTTTGGCTGCAGCCAAATTGCAAGTAATAGGACGACGAGGGTATGAAGATGATGTTGATGATGAGGCTTGGTTGACAAGCCGGACTTTTTCACGCCTCTTAATCCAATAATTCCGTTGATGTTCAAGGGATGCTTTGATTAATGGGTGTTGATCGGCGAGAAGCCCGGCGAGAACCTTCCGATCATCTGCAATCATTTGTGTAAGGCATTCTTCGTTGTTGATAAAATTTGTTTCATTGTCATGTTGTTTCTAATTTGTGTAATGGGGATAAAATACTGTGATTTGATTAATGGATGTTAGTAAAGGAGGCTTTAACATCTATAGTCACATTTATAATTTTTTTCAACCGTTGGTAATTAATTCTTAAACATTAATTACCTAATTAATTTAATGTAAAAGTTGACTTATTAACAAATATTTTAAACCTACGTAACTTGCAATAAATAATTAGAAAATAAAATACACTACCACGCATATATTCAAGTAAAACACATACATAACAAGAAATTAAAAGACGAGCGGTTTTAACAACATTAATTAGAATAATAATTAATCAACATAATCATTTTGTAATTCCCCTACGATTGAGATAAATATTGAGAATTCAATATGTGGATTATTAGGAGGCACTTGCTTCGCCTCCTATGAACGAGGCACAGTGTCAATATAGCGTCGATATGTTCTTAATAGATTAATGTCACAATCGGTTGCAATCCATAAATATTGTGCATTTAACCCATCATCCGTATAATAATTTTTCTTCCCAGCATCATGATCCTCGTATCTTGCCTGAAGTTTTCTCGCTTGGCGAAAAGATTCCAGCTTCTTCACAAAACATTCAAATCGATCATTGTGTAACCAAGAAAATCATGAACTTTAGTCCAAGCTGGGTGGACCTTTTTAACGTTCGTATTGTAACACCCCCATACTTCAAGTGTCTTACCTGGACCACTTAAGGTATGAGAATGCTACCATCTCGGTTACCCGAGGCAATGATAATCAAATGGACAATAACGAAATAATCCACATATTGAATTCTCAATGATACTCTGGTATACCGCTAACTTCCGGGTCATTCGCTTCATATTTTGCAATAACAGATTAAATATACGGAAATTTCCCATGGTACCCTCGAATTTTGGCAGATTACACATGGTACCCCTCGTTTTAAGTTTCTACATATGGTGCCCTTATATTTACCTTTTTATTTCCCAAAATACCCTTAATTAACATTCCGTCATAACACCGTTAGTTTACATCTTCTAAACCCTTGACATCTTGCCTTTACCCATAACACATCTTCTAATACTTAATCTTCATCTTCTTGCTTTACATCTACAAGCCTAACCACCACCACCACTATATCACCATGTGCGACCTCCACGGCTCCTACCCCTATGCAACCACACGCCATCACTCATCACCATTTGCAAACCACCTCTCATTCTTTCCCCTATTCAATTGGTCACCATTACCGGCAATACCCAATCACCATAAGTGGGAATATGGTGAATTAGGTTGTCAATTGATCTAATTTGTTGTATGCTTAAAGAAAAATGGAGGATAGATGAATATTTATGATTAAACCCAACAAAATTCATCCAATTTAAAGCTGAAAAGTTGCAGCAACTCATAACACAAACCCAGAAAAACTTCAAAACCCAGAAAACCCAACTAAACCTAATGCATCATAAATCAATTCCTCAAATTTGTTTGCTGAAATTTTGCAGCAAATCACGACCCAGAAAACCCAATTAACCATATTTATCATAAATGAATAAATCCAAGAACATTCGTCAAATTTCAAGCTGAAAACTTGCACAAATAATGAAACAAAAACCCAGAAAAATATAATAAATAAATGTAGAGTAAAAGAAGCAATATGTATAGGAAAAAAGGAAGTAGAACGTTTGATAGGATAATTGGAGCCGCCTCAATAATTGAGTAAGTGGGAAGAATATTAGCAAAGATTTGATGAAACAACAAGGAAAAAGATGGTTGCTAGTTGTTTATTAAATTTACTATTTTATAAATTTTTGTTTTTTGATCAGATTGTAATATGCATAAAGCTTAAATGGATTGGATTTGTGATGTTGTGGTACCTTTTGCTGGGTAGCTTTTTGGTAGGCTTCAATGGATGGAGAATACAAAGTTGAGTCGTGATTTTATGAGGGTGATTTTTTTTGTTCACATTTTTTTAAGAAGATGAAGATAATTGGTAATTTGGGGATTTAGGAATTAAGGGTTAGTTTATTAGATAAAATTAGGATTTAGGTAATAAGTGTAACGGTGTTATGACGGAATATCAGCTAAGGGTATTTTGGGAAAGAAAAAGGTAAATACAGGGGCACCATATGTAGAAACTTAAAATGAGGGGTACCATGTGTAATCAGCCAAAGTTCGAGGGTACCATGGAAAATATCCGTTAAATATATGCAAGGACACTACTTGCATATGGAGATAAGGTTGGAAGAGTACAACTCAACATATCTTTGGCTGCAGCCAAATTGCAAGTAATAGGACTACGAGGGTATGAAGATGATGTTGATGATGAGGCTTGGTTGACAAGCGGGACTTTTTCACGCTTCTTAATCAAATAATTCCGTTGATGTTCAAGGGATTCTTTGATTAATGGGTGTTGATCGGCGAGAAGCCCGGCGAGAACCTTCCGATCATCTGCAATCATTTGTGTGAGGCATTCTTCGTTGTTGATAAAATTTGGGTTCATTGTCATGTTGTTTCTAATTTGTGTAATGGGGATAAAATATTGTGATTTGATTAATGGATGTTAGTAAAGGAGGCTTTAACATCTATAGTCACATTTATAATTTTTTTCAACCGTTGGTAATTCATTCTTAAACATTAATTACCTAATTAATTTAATGTAAAAGTTGACTTATTAACAAATATTTTAAACCTACATAACTTGCAATAAATAATTAGAAAATAAAATACACTACCACGCATATATTCAAGTAAAACACATACATAACAAGAAATTAAAAGACGAGCGGTTTTAACAACATTAATTATAATAATAATTATAATAATAATTAATCAACATAATCATTTTGTAATTCCCCTACGATTGAGATAAATATTGAGAATTCAATATGTGGATTATTAGGAGGCACTTGCTCTGCCTCCTATGAACGAGGCACAGTGTCAATATAGCGTCGATATGTTCTTAATAGATTAATGTCAAAATCGGTTGCAATCCATAAATATTGCGCATTTAACCCATCATCCGTATAATAATTTTTCTTCCCAGCATCATGATCCTCGTATCTTGCCTGAACTTTTCTCGCTTGGCGAAAAGATTCCAGCTTCTTCCCAAAACATTCAAATCGATCATTGTGTAACCAAGAAAATCATGAACTTTAGTCCAAGCTGGGTGGACCTTTTTAACGTTCGTATTGTAACACCCCCATACTCCAAGTGCCTTACCTGGACCACTTAAGGTATGAGAATGCTACCATCTCGGTTACCCGAGGTAATGATAATCAAATGGACAATAACGAAACGTACTTTAATAGCAATAAAGTTTAAAGTGATACAACCAACTCCAAAACTGTTAAAAAAAATACAAAGGTTCTCAAAACTGTCAAACTACTAAACAACTGAAAAGCAATTAGTTGAAGACACAGCGGAAGACTCTTGAACACGTGATGACACCATCCCAGCTATCCCTCGCGTAAGCCATCATAACTGCTCAACAACTGCTCACCATCCTCGAATAGATCACCACGGTTTTTAAAACATTTAAACGGTGTCAGTACTGATTACATAAAATACACAGCTGCAACAAAACGATAATACAATCAAACAATCCCCAAACTCCGTCACATCACCACACACCTAACTACACACTAAAGTGTGTAGCCCTGCCAGAATACCCATCGCAATAGGTACTCCACACCGCCATTGGGGAACCGCAGCCGTTCCCATCTAAGCCCCGCTGATCTTCTCCGAGCGATAAACCCATGTTCATTAATGTGCACATCCCTTCTGTGGCGGGTTCCACAAAAGGCGAATCAAGGGCATGAAGCCACTCCCGCAAGTGACTCCACTCAGCCAGGGACGCACCCCGAAGATCACAGACAATTATACAACAATCACCTTATACAAACAACAGTTACCAAAACCAATTCCAATACGATAAAGAATCAACAACAACGATAACAATCACCAACAATGCTATGTAACCAATACTGAGTAGGGAAACTCTACCTGAAAAAGCAATCACCACAGACGATCTAGCAGCTAATCAGAAAGTCTCCTCTACGAATCCTCCTCCTATAACATGCATACATACAATTACCACCACAACCATAGAAATCACCCAAAACCCCCAACAATACCCAATTAGGGATTTAAATAAACGCAACGAAACACAACATAAATTATACAAGGAACTTACCCTCGACACGATGAACACAACGGTGTAAAGAACAATGATTCGACGAACATAGCTTAGGGATTTGCCAATAATGCGAGAGAAGCAAAGCACGTAACCTCTAATCGTCTCTTGAAATGTTTAGGATGTTGAAAAGACGTTTAAGAAATAATGACAAACCGTTTTATATTAATCTCGCATTATTAACAAAACCCGTCAAACTCAGCCCGTAAAACACACTTACTTGATCGAGTAAGTGACTTACTCGATCGAGTGGCCCTTACTCGATTGAGTCCCCAACTTACTCGATCGAATACCCTACATGCAGTCTACTCTTTTGCGTTAAAAACAACTTACTCGACAGAGTAAGCCCCACTCGATAGAGTACCCATAGACATAGAAAACCGCAATATTACAGTCTTCCCTCCTTAAAAAGAACTTCGTCCCCAAAGTTCAACCCATAAACAAAAACAAAACATACTAACTTCCTCCCGACACAACAACATGACCAAAACTCAAAACAAGACTCAAAACCACCTCCCAAAACAACACTCAACTCGACTCAAGACAACTACTAATTGTACTTAAACCTGTTAGGTTTATTTACCTCTTATTAGACTTCTCTAATAGTGAACTAATTAACTTCTTAATTATTTGTTCTTTAGATCTAGTGCATGCATAACAAGATAAGAGATTTATGAGAAAAACAATGTCCCTTACATTGTATATAGGTCAGAAATATAGGGCACAAATATGGTCACCTTCCTTATTTGTTCTTGAGCTTAATATGTTGGATGATCCTCCAAAAATCCCAAAGTAGAGATCCTCCTTAGATTGCACCCAAGACTAATCTCTTAAACCAGTATACTAATTAACTAGATTAATACACTAGTACCCTTAAAATTAATTCTAATATTATCACTATTACTACACTAGTAATCTTATTTTGATATTAGAATGGAAAAACAAATTCTAAGTTCAAAAACTTGTTTTTGTGAGAGGTAGAGAGAATATAGCAAGTTTTGCATGTGTGTTGTAAGAATGAATAATAAGAGAACCAAAATCTCTTTAAAAGAAAGAGGAGGGCCGGATGGAGTATGTCCAAAGAGGGCATCTTACTTTCTACTTTTTGTCTTCACAAGAAATGGATGTGTAAGATATGTAAGAGTAGGTGTAAGGCTAGTTGTAGGTAGGCATCATCATGCTATTTTATCAAATAAAATAAAACAACCATAATCCATCAATACTCCCTCTATTTCGGTCCAACACATAAAATGGACTACCATTTTATTTTGTCAATTTGTCATTTGTCACAAAATATGTCACATGTAGTATGTTATATGTTATTAATTAATTTAATGCATATTTATCACATAAATATCATTTTATAATTAATTAAATTACATACAACAAATTGACTAGTGATACTTGATCACATAAATAAAATGGGTCATTTAATTATAATTCACAACATCTTGTAATTATAATTAACCATTCATTCTTATCTCAATTGTTTCTCAAACAATAAACAATTTTAGTAATAAAGTATTTCAATTACTAAAATAAATCTTATTTAATCCCATTATAATAAGATATCAATATTCTCTCTCACAAGTGAATTGTTCAATTTTAAGGAATTGATCAACTTGTATCGTCATACAGTTAATCAATTTGCCTATTAAGGGAATTGTCCTTTAGGTGTGACCTTAAGGGATCAACGGACCACCACCGTCAAACGACAGTAATGTCAAACTCTAGTTAGCCAATCATTACCGATTAATGATGATCAGTCGACTATATAATGAATCATCCCTTTCGTATTCTTAATATGAGATTTAAACATGTGATCGCACTATTGTTGAGGACACATACTCCAACAATCTCCCACTTGTCCGAGACATGTGTGCGTCACCAATTCTCTTGTCCTATTACAATCTCCCACTCAATGCAAGGTGTCTCGCTGGTCATACTTGCACTTGATCCTATCTTGAGTGGTTTCCTCGATTTGGAGAGTAACTGTCTAACCGGAATTATCTACCATGGATACCTTGCGAGCGTGGCCACGCATTTCCAGTTCACTACTCCTCGAGTGGCCTTGAGATTTCAATTGACTCTGACAAGGGGTGGACAATTTCAATCGCACTATTCCCTTTGTTTAGCCACAGTTCATCATAACCCAAAATATACCCATTTGACCTCATTTACGACAGTCGTAGAGCATAAATCAAAGCTAATCAGAGATTTGTGCCAACTTGGGCGAATAGTCTCTAGTCAAAATAATTGTCTCATAAGAATACTATAGCAGCTCTTGCCACGACCAGGCTTTATGAATTACCAAAACTCTATAAGCGGTCACTACCCGACAGAGTATCCCATACAGTCTGCCTATGTGATCGACTAGTCATCCTATATGACTCTATGGCACTTGAACTTGCCATCAATCGCATCACACTCTAGTTACTTCGAGACGTCACCTCATATAAGTAACTAGGGGTGAATACCATGTCAATCCAGTTCACTTTAATGGGGTTCAATTTGTCTCTACAACCCATTTGGATTTAACAAAGTAACGGGTGAGTTTAATAAAACTCAAACGATAAATGCGAATATCACATATGAATAGTCAATACACTATTACTACTTCATATCTTATAATCTTTAGTGTACCTTTTACAGTAGTCGAAATGCAATAAAAGCTTGGCAAGTGGATATACCCTATATCCATATATTCCATTCTTATCATTTGCTATTTCCTTCTATTCAATGTTATTTTCTAATAACTTGAATTTATCTCTAAGTATTTGTCTAGTCTTCTTACTAAACTTGGACTCTTTAACTTGAGAGATGCTCCCTCTGTTATCGCATAACTTGTGATAAAGTCATTTGTAGAGGGATTCGCCCTTAATCCCTACGTTGACCATTTTATCACAATTTACTTAGATTCCTTTTGTAGAATTTTCAATGCGCGAAACTAAAACACTTTTCTAGTCTCTTACTCCTAAGTCAATAAGACATCCTAGGATTTCAACAAATCACTTTTGGTTTGGAAACTAAAGTTTGTGCAACCGTTCAACACATAACTTAGTTTATCAGCCAAACATATGAACGAATCCTTAATTCTTCTCAAGAATCCCAAGTATGTTCTTTAGGGCTTTCACAAGCCACATCAAGGAAATTATCTTATTATTGACTTATTATGCTCTTAGCATATGATACATCATGGAATGTGCGTCTGTTGGCATACATGATCATTCTCATGGCGGAAACATTAGAAATCGATTACATGTAATCAACAACGTAATAGGTTCAGTGAATGACTATGACTCCATCATAGTAATTCCACTTTTATCAACATGAATAACCCATTCAACCTTGTTTATGTTAAACAGATACGAAAGATCTTATCCTCATCAGACTCTCAACTCTATGCCAATATTCTCTCACATAGATTCAAAAATCTAGAGTACTTTGCATCCCTTTCCAAGTCTTCAATCACTCTTTCACAGAAGAGAGGATTGGTACATTATTCTCAATAAGTAATATGTCAACAACATATAAGACATGGAGAAACAGTTCTAGCTCCTACTTAACTTCATGTATAATCATGATTCTTCAATCATGTGAATGAAACCATTCACTATTATCACATGAACGAAAAGTGTAATCCTTTGATGCTTGCTTAAGACCATTCTAGGATCACTTAAGAAGGCTACGCATAAGATGTTAGGATTCTTAGATCTTTATCTAAGGTTTTGTGTTCCAAACACATCCTTCTCTAAATTCCCATTTTAGAAAAGCGAATTTTTAATATCATTTGCCATGAAATGTGGCAATTCCCAACATAATTTTATCTTGATCAACATCTTCATGTCAATGTATGCATTTGAGTACTCTAAAGCTCTATATTAATTTTAAAGAGACGCTCGCTTTAAAGTAAATCTACTCTTTGAGTAACAATTTTCGGATTGTAGTGCTACGGCTCGTATGTAACAAGTTCGATTTGGAATAATACCATTTGATGTGACTCTTAATTGTGCACATTTAGTCCCCTAATTGAGCCTATTTTGCATAATATTATAACATTCCATAGCCATTTTATCCGTCAAATGCTTTCTATCTTGATTTCCTAGTGCATTTCGTATGTTTTGTAGGAAAGAAGACAATTAGGCGGATATTCCCGTCTCCCGTGCATATTTGAAAGCTTATTGACGATAATGGGTGGACTAGCCTAGAAAAGGAGGCAAGAACGAAGACCGACAATACAAGAATAAAGAGAATGAAAAAGGAAGAAAAGCAAGGACTATTTTGAGGCACAATCCGAGAGGATTAGGCTAGAGACGCTCATCTCCCCTGCCCAGAATCCGAGCGTCCCGAGCAAACGACGCTCGTCTCCTCGTCTCCTCACCTCACAATCCGAGCGTCTCCTTCCTTGGTCCGAGCAGATACTGATGACTCTAGCACGATATGCTCATCTCCTTGAAGAGACTTGCATTTCCCTATTTTAGAACTTAGCATTGTTAATTACTAATTTATCCTTACTTAACCTAGTAATGCACTACTATAAATACCCCATTTTTAATAATCAAAGAGAGGCTTCCACATTAGAAAACCCCCTTAGAATAGATTAGGAGTAGATTAGATTAGATTACTCTTTAATCTTTCCACAAATCACACATTAATTAATCTTTCCTTAATTATTGTCCAAGTTTATTATTGGGTAATTGAAGATTATTGGGTTATTATTGGAGAATTGACAACTCTTCATCAATCAATCAAGTTCTCTTCTTTTATTCTTTGCTTTATTATTTGAATCATCTCAAGTTTGGTATAATCTCTTTACTCATTACTCTTTATTGTTTATTTCTTCACTCTCTTATCATGTTTATACTTGTTGTGATGATTGACACCATTAATGACATGTCTCTTATGATAATGAGTGAGTAGTTTCCTTAGCTAGGATTAATGTGTATTTAGGGGAAATAAACATGGGAATGATTCATGCTTAATCTAATATGTTTCCGTAATTAATTTGCTTGGTTGTTGTGATTCCAACTTATGCACATGTTAGGTTTGATGAAATGCTAAGCCTATGAATCCTTGCATTTTACCAATCTCTTATCTTTTCAATGAGACTTGTATGACATAAACCAACTCGAGACTCATTAGACCATGCATATAGTTGAATAGGAAGGATTAAGTCGACTTGTAGGTGTTGTACAATCTAATCGATTCGGCTCCGGAACCCAAACCTTCTTAGGGATTGTAAGATATACTTCAACTCGATCCCATCACAATAATAAGTGCTTGCTTCCAATTGAGAACATGTTTGTATGATCTATTTCCATGAACCCCTATGACCCAATGATATCCTAGTGTTTTAATCAATTGTTTACACCTTTTAATTCATTGCTTGCTTTACTTTATTGCTTGCATTAATCTAGAACACAACTACAAACCCAAACAAATTGTGACACTAGCATAAATTGAGATAGATAGACTTAGAACCCACAGCACACCGTCCCATGGATCGACCTCGACTTAACCACTAACTAGTTGTTTGTTGAGAATTATAAATGTGTTTGATTGGGAGACCCGACGACACCACCCATCAAAATGGTGCCTTTGCCGGGGACGGTGTTATGTGATTAAGTTCTTGTTTGTTTGTCTTTTTTTTATTTGTGGTTTAACCTTGAGGAACTTGTTACTCAAGGTTTGTTCTTACCGTTTTTGTGTAGTTTTCATGCTTGTAGTTGTTTCCTTGTCTTAGCTATGATGGCTCAAGACTTGACATATGGAGTATGTGGTGGATCTTTTGAGTATTACAATGGGTATGGGGAGTTTGAGGAGCAACTCAACACAAACCTACCTTACTATTCATACAATGAAAATCCTAACTACTACCCCAACTTTTCCCACCAAAATCACCACATCCAATATCCAAAACAACCACCCACCCAATACCCACTTCATAATGAATTTCAAATGCCACAATACAACCACTTTCACACCCACCCACAACAAAAAGATGAATCCATTCAAAATGTGATTCTCCAAATGATGGGAGATCAACAAACTTCTTCAAACGAATGCTAAAGGAGAGCCAAAATAGGGACAATGTGCTTCAAGGCATTGTTACCCAAGGTGAGGAGTTGGAGATTCAAATTGCCCAAATAATGGCAACCCAACCAACCACTCCCCACCAATCCTTAGACATTGATCATGAATGCGAATTTGAAGTAGTGACCTTTGATATGGAAGATGAAAAGTGGGAAGAGCCAATCTTCTTGAGCTCTTGTGAGTATGAAAGTGTGGTATTTGATGAGGAAGACATGAGGTTGAGTAAGCCAAATACTCTTCACCTTTGTGAGTATGAGGGTGTGTCTTTTGATGTGAACATTGTGATACTGGAGGAAGAATTATTGAAGAAGACTGAAGCCCCCATCTATGATTCTTATGAAGATAGCCATGATGATAGGACCATGCTTTCCAACAACATATGGGATAAGGAATAAGACGCTCGTGAGAGAGGGTTTCTTACCCATTTGTTAAGCATAATTTCAGAAAAAGATAAGAGGAAATCACAAGAAGGGTGCAAGGGAACGATTTTAAAAAGAAAAGAATAAAGGAGTAAGAAGGACGGTATGAGACACTCATCTCGAGGACAGGACGCTCGTCCTGAGCCTCCTCACGGGCACTATTTGGTACTGATAAAAAATACGAACGGATTACCAGAAAGACGCTCGTCCGAGTAGAAGACGCTCGTACCAGAAGAAAGACGCTCGTCCTGGGTAGCAGCGTGAAAACAATTTTGGACTTGAAGAGAATCTGAGCGGATTCTCTACAAGACGCTAATCCCACATGAGACGCTCGTCTAACATCAGGGACGCTCGTCCCGTGCCAGTTTCAGAAGAGCAGGATTCACTGACTAAGAATCCAAGCGGATTCTTTACAAGACGCTCGGACCCCTTCTACAAGACGCTCGTCCCGTCTTCAGGACGCTCGGATTCCCTCAATTTTTCTGGAAACCTCGTGAAATCCGCTCAGGCCCGACCCTCAGTCGCTCGTCCCTCATCCCTTTTTTCTTTATAAACACCCCCACCATCCCTCATTTCCTTACCTTATCTAAACCTTAAACTCACATCATCACCTCCCAAACACTCCCATCACAAAAATCAATTCCAAAACCCTAACTCCTTCACTTCAAAAATGATGAACCTCAAGAGAAAAGCCAAGAATATTGTTGAGTCCGCCACCAAGAAACGCAAGGGCTCTTCTTCATCCGCCCAAGGAGGGATGCCGCCAAGAGGCCATCACAATGTGATGATCGGAGGGGTGGAGCAACTTGAATACTTTCCGAAAGTGATCTTCACATCCAATGAGCACCGCAACAAGTTCGTCACATTGCTAGGTAAGCATTATGAGCCGACTCAATTCATTGATACCAAAGTGTTAGAGGTCCTAGGCATAAGGTACCAAACGGAAATGTTCTTTGATGGTTTGGGGCTTGGAAAACTATTCTATGCCCACGAAGAGACCTACCTTAGCCTTACCCTGGAATTCTTGAGTAGCCTCCGCATCGTAGCAAACACTCAAAGAACCGTTTGTATGGAATTCCGATTGTGCAATCACGACCATAGACTAACCCTTGATCAATTTGCGAATATCTTTGGTCTTGCTGTGCCAACGAGAAACACCGACAAACCCGGCGACTTTGATGTTGACCAAATTTGGAGGGCTATCTCTGGGAGGGACTTCATAAACTTGAAACAATGTTATACCTTCGCAATCCAACATCCGGTGATTCGAATCACCCAACGCTTCATTGTCGACACCATTAATGGGAGATTTTAGCAAGATAGGTGCACTCTCCTTGATTTGACCTTTCTAGAGACCTATCTAAATGTTCGGGGGACTAGGCCCTATAATTTCAATACCCCCCTTGAGATGCTCACAATGTTCTTTGACTTTGCTCAAGGGAATTCCCAAATCAAGACCATCGTGATGGGAGGTCTAATCACATTGTTGGCTAATGATCTTTGTCCCGGGTTTAACCTTCATGGGGCTTATGTGAAACTTGAGGGTAGCACTTTAATTGATGAGGAGGCCATCTTCTACCACCACCGGTGGTGTACCTACACTCAAACCCGGAGCGTGGAATGGTTTACAAAAGAGTGCTCCTCTATTGTTCTTACGGGGTGGAATGTACCCGCTACCGACCCGAGGTTGAGCCGGTATTCACCTACCCCGAGCTACCTCCTCGACATTGAGATCTACCCCAACCCGCCTCAAAGAGAAGAAGCACCCCGCCAACCTCAACAACCTCGTGGGATGCCGGTAAGGGGTAATGCCCCCACCATCTTATGTACCCATCCCACCATTCCCCACTCCTCATGTGCCATTCACACCACAAGTCCCTGATGCTCCGGACTTGAATGATTTGATGAAGCTTATGAAGCGGGTCGACCTTGGAGTACATGATGGGAGGGTCGACAACTATTTGGCCCTTTATCCTCAATACTACCAAATGGCACAACAAGGGTACATTGACCGTAATCGCCCTCGTCCATCTTGGGCTCAACCGCACCTTTTGTTCCCTAATCAAGGGAACCAAGACGGGAACTTTGGCGGTCAAGGTGGAGGATACTGTTGGAATATGTGTCCTCCGACAATAATGCGATCACAACTGTCGATCATAATGATCACATGTTTAAATCTCATTTTAAGAATACATGTGGGATGTAATATTTCACAACAATCGGTCCACACATATCGGTAATGATTGGTGACTAGAGTTTGACATTACTTCGTGCGTGCGACGGTGGTGATCAGTTGATCCCCATAGGTCATACCTAAAGGGTAACACTCTTAATAGAATATTTAATTGATCGTATGACGATACGGGTTGATTAAATTACTTAAAATTGACAGACGATTTTGGAAGTAATATTTACGTGTCTTATTATAATTTAATTAAATTAGACACGGTCTAAGTAATCGAATTGTTTCATTGCTTAGATAAATTATTGTTTACAGAAACAATTGAATCTGAATGAATAATTTATTATAAATACAAGATGTTGTGATTTATAATTGGCAAACCGTTTTGGTACAAGTAATTATGAATTACTGAGTCGATTTTGTACATGACGTATTTTATTAATACGTTGATTTTTAATACGTTAAAAATACATGACAATTTTACATGACTTGTGACATGTGACAAATTGACAAAGATAAAATGGAACCCATTTTATCTTATATGGACCGATTTATTGGAGGGAGCATGATGTTTAAATTGTGTTAAATAATTAAGTGGAGAGCATAATGATGATGCTAGCTTGTAGCCATGCAAACCTAGTTTTCTTGATAAGAATTACTTGTTCATGCATTGGCTCACTTCACCTCTCCTCTCCTCTCTCCCCACCGGTTTTCAATGGCCTCCATAGAGAGTTTTTCTCTCTAATTTTTATTCATTACTTTTACACATAATTTCTAGTGTGAGAAAAATAATAATCTCTACATCTTATGAAAATCTAGAGAAATAAAAACTCCCATTTTTTTCTCCTCTTGACCGAAATATTCAAGAGGACAAACAATAGTTTTGGGTCAAATTTTAGTAAGATTAATATTGTTCTAGATCTAATAATATTAGTCTTTTAAGAGGTTATCTTGGGTATTCATCTTTGGGAGAGATTCTACCTTTGAATCTTTGTTCATCCATATAAGGAAAGCTCAAGAACAAGTAAGAAGGAGATCTTACTTGTGCCCTTTGATCCGAAATTTCCAATGTACGGGTTGATGATTTCTTCCTTATTTTCTTTATTGTTTGCATGCATAAGGTCAATGTTTAATTTTATGACTAAATTAAATCACTACATAATATGAATATGTTGAGTATAGAGATCTATATTTCAACAAGCGGTATCAAGAGCCTTGGTTGTTTGCATGCAAATCGGTTATAGTTTTTCCGAGTTATACGAATAACATATAAAACTTGTTTAATTTGTGTTATTATGATATATCACGAAAATCATTATGCATGTTAAAATTTCTGGTCCTAAAATGTTTTTAGGATATTTTTGTTATTTTATGGATTTTTATTGTTCATCGTATACTATTATGACATTAAAAATATGATTTTATGATTAAAATGTCATTTTCGGACTAAAATTAGCTAAACTTCGAATTTTCCAGTGATTTTTGGATATGTTATCACATGTATTATTTTGAGATGACCTTTAAATTTTCATAATTTTTGGAGTTCTTATGCTCGAAAAATGGATTTTTCATGATAAAAATCGGATTTAGAAGATAAATGGGTTAATATATGATAAATTTCGAATCTGGTCATAGAAATTTATTATGTTGTCACATGCAATTTTACAAGATGTGTGTAAAATAATAGGCTATAATGAAGTCTTCATGCATGATTTATGGATTTTTGATGAAAAATAGCATAAATAGTGACTTAATTAGTGGAAAATTGCTAAAACATACTTCATGACTAAGGAAAAACGTCACATGTTGCATTTTATTATCTTTTTCAGATCTAAAATTGAAAAGTTGATGAATATCATTTTTCTCATGTTTTTATGATTTTATTGTTAAATCCGATAAACCGCAACATTGTTTTTCCCGATAAATTTCAAAAATTTTAACCTAAGTTTTTGAACATCATGAGTGTCATGGTATTTTTCCAGAATGTTCATGAGTTTAAATTTCAAATTTTGAATTTATTTGAATTTTTGTGATTTATTTGAAGTTTATAACATTTTATTGTAATTTTGAGTCCATAAATGAACAAATTTAAGAAATATAAGTTAATTATAGTCAATAGTTAGTGGAGACTAATTTTGAGTCCTAAGAGGTTAGGGTAATTAACTTGTGCATAAATATGAATTTATGTAATTTTTGTGATTTAAAATGGTTGAATCACGCAAATCCGTAAAAACCGATTAATATACGATATTGGCTCCTTAAAGGCGATTTAGCATAAAATTGGGCATGTTCATACATATTATAATGCTGCATTTTATTTATGATTGTCATAATTTTATTTCATGTAATTTTATTTTATGTAATTTTACTTAGTATGGCCTTAGTTTTTTAATTGATATTACCCGAAATGTATGGGAATATCGATTCGGTTGTAATTTATTGTGATCTCGTATCACCGTTTTGTAATTTAATAGATTTATATTATTTTAATTACAAATGTATAATAGGAAATTATGTAATTTATTTATTCCGGAGTTACTTGAAGACGGTGTCACTCAAGGAAGACGATACATAAAGACGGTGTTACCTCGAGATGCGTGCCTCAACCGAAGTTCAAGGGACCAATGGAGTTGGTTTCCGAATATGTAATAGTTAATTAGACTTTCTATTTTAGGAAGGCCATACTAGGATTTATTTTTTTTATGCTTTGCATTTTATTTATATGTTGCATGCATCGCTAAATCACCATAACTAAAACATGCATTATCTTTTTTATCGAGTTTATCGACCGTGTCAATTACAATTATCGTAGTTCACCGCTTTAGTTCACTTAAAACGTGATAGATAATAAATTGACATGACCTCTCGCTAAAAATAAACAATTGAGACATAGCCTTACCGAAAAGTAGAAACCATGAAAACCTATTTCGCGAGGGAGTGCACTCGGCCATCCCGGGGTACAAACCTTGTTACGTAGGGGAAGTGGGTGATAAATGTCTATCCACCGAATTCATGTTGATGAGGGTTTCATCGGCTATCCCGTGCCGAAGTTAATGTGGGTTTGGATCATGGACACATTTATTCGAAATTTGGATTGAGCTCAACGGAAGTATTCGTGACCGTAGTCGCATATGTTCCGGGCTATAGATAAATATTAGAGTAATTTTATCGACCGAGAGTTCTAAAAGTAGAATCGATTAAAGAGTTAGTCCACCGAGTTATATTGATAAGGGTTCTATCGGCTATCCCGTGCCCAAGTTAATATGAATTTGGATCTCGGAATCATTTATCATAGTTGGGTAGAGGTCACTATATAAATGCTTTACTTGTTATTTAAAAGTATTAATAAAATGATAAATGTTAAGTTTTCCTTTTTCCGTTATCATATTGTTCTATTTCTTTACCACAATTCATATACGATATCATTTCGATTTTTAGTTCAAATCTCCATTAAAACATCGTAACTAAAGACAAAAATTTGAATTTTTCTTCTAAAAGCCTCGATTTATCCATTAGAAGGATCTCTTGTGGAGAGTATAGATAAAAGTTATTCATTATCAAACAGGTTTTTGATTCTTGACTAACACATCTACTTACAATGGATTGTTTTTCATATACTTAATTGAATTAAGTACCTTGAAGCGATAAATTGTTTTGGTAATTACATTTGTCAGAATTCGTAATTGATCAAAATAACGCAACCACTTCAATGAAAGTTTTAAGACTAAAACGAACAAATGAAGAGTAATCTTCATGAATTCAATTTTGCTTCTCAAAGCAAAGACTCATTGAAATGAGTGGGAGCATTCTCTTAAACCGTTAAGATGAGGACGAGGTTCAAGAAGTAAAGATTATAATGGAATTGATACAAGGTAATGTTAAAGGTAAAGTTGTTGAGAATGACGATACTAAACCTATCAATCCCGACCGATAAAGTTTCCATTGTCTTAAATGTTGGACACTAGAAAGGAAACTACCCCAAGTTGTTAAAGAATAAGCAAGTTAGTTGTGGAACATCTAATAAGACTTAGTTCTTTATTTATTTAATTGACATACATTTTGCTAGTACTACTTCGTCAATATTAGAAACCGGTGGTGGTTTTCATCATTATGTTTGATACATAGGATGATTAGAATATGACGACTAGCATCAAATAATGTCGAGAGATAGAGTCATTGTGTACTCAATCTAGTTTTGGGTTTAAAGTTGCACCTTAATTAGGAATATTAAGTACATGGACCCTAAATAAGAATATAATTTTTGTTAAGATACAAAAGAGGTTTCACTTTTCTGGCCCTACACACCACAATTTGATGTGTGGCTAGCCCATTATCAAGGTGATTATATTCTAAACCAAACTAGAATGATATATCATGAAGATGATGCAAGACTCAAATTGGTAACCCAAGATTAAACCTTAAATTCTGGAATGATTAACGCAAAGAGTTATCGAGTACTCTTGAAACCATTAGATTGTTAATGGT
Source organism: Silene latifolia (assembly GCF_048544455.1). NCBI lineage: Eukaryota > Viridiplantae > Streptophyta > Magnoliopsida > Caryophyllales > Caryophyllaceae > Silene > Silene latifolia. The sequence goes on from NC_133533.1 coordinate 36,168,059, forward strand.
ATATGCGTATCTTGTATTCAAAGCAAGATGTCTCGTGCGTTTTGGTTGAAAAGGAGATCGAGGTTGTAAATCATTGATCCAAAATAGGTTGATCATTTTCTTTTACCAACGATTTAAGTTGATGCTAATGTGTTCACTTAATAAGGTAAATAGAGAAATCTTTGAAGAAGTTCAAAGAGTTCAAGGAATCACGATTTAGTCGTGATGGGATTATCAAAGTGAAAACTTTGATATAAGCCAAAGGAAATGTGATATAGTATCACAAGTTAATCTCTCTTAACACACATTATGGGATAATATGTGGTTGGATAAGAAATCAAACGCTATTCGATATGGTTTGAACTTCATCAAGTTACTTTGAGTTACTTGATCTTTTGGGGATTTTATCATTTTGTCTAAATTATTTTTCCACTAAATCTAAACGATTCATATGAGATATGAAATGGTAGGGTACCATGCATGTAAGTTCTCACAAGAAACAAATGCTCATTTTCCTTTACTATAATCATGAGTACAACGACTTTGTGGCTCGTGAAGCTGTCTTTCTAAAATACAAGTTTATTTCTAGAAGACAGAGTGGGAGAAATTTTTTCAAGAGCCACAAAGAATGTTATGTCGCAAGAAACTGGTCTTTCTTGGCTACATGAGACGTTTTGTGTAAGACGTTGTTTCTTTAAAACCCAAGAGGTTAAAGTCATCACTTGTTAAAGGTGATGAATTAGTGTTACTTTTAAGAAAGTAAAGAGCTAACAACTTACAAAGAAATTGTTTGATTCAAGTTGATTACTTCTGGAAAGTAATGAACATATGACTTACATGAGAGTGTTTAAGTCACATCTCAATACAAGGCTTAGAGCCATGGAAATCCGAAATAAAAGGCTTGATTAGTGACAAAGGGTTTTGCACTAATAAAGAGAGATTTCAAAGCTTGATTAGTTGCAAAGGGTTTTGCACTAGTTGAAATGCTTAAGTCTATTTGGATCTTCTTAGGGATTGTGTTTCATTATGATGATATACATATAGCAAGTGAATCTAAAACCTACTTCTTCAATTAGAAGGAATGTATTTAATACATGTTATGAGTTTTATAGATTCTTACAATCCTAAGATAATGTGAAACTTAAGAGAGAATCTTAAGTAGGAAATCAATGAGTTGGAATCACTGTTTTGATCATGTTATAAAACTTTTCTCGATAAGTCGAGAAGTTGTGTTTATACATGGAGTTTAGTGGGAGTTACGGAAATTTTAACAGTCTTATATGTGGATGACATTTTGATCATTGCGAATGATTTAAGACTTTGAGAGAAATATAGTACATATTTAATATCTAGATTTATGTAGATAAATCCACATGATATTAGCGTCAATAAGAAGTCTTATGTTGATAAGATTCATGACTAGTTCAATTAAATTGAACATATTTGATTGATTTCATTTGCTTCCGCTGCCGAATCAATTAAATAGAAAATGATGTATAACACTTCATATACTTGGAGTATAATGAATTGTTTCAAAATCGAATTCAAGAAATAATTACTAAGTAGCCATATTGATTACCCTTAAGTGCATGCAGAAACATTAAGGATATAATGCAAAGTGTTTTTGATGCAATTTTGTGTAAAGGGGTTACACAAGTGACAATTGACAATAGAGATTGCGCATGGTTTCTGACAAAACCATAATCAAAACACATTAGGATGGTTAAGATACCATTGTGGCTATGTTAATTAAGAAGTAGATTTTCTAGAATCGTTCTAGGCAATAAAGAACAATGAGAAATATTTACAACGGAAATTGAGTACACTTGCAATCATGAGATATGCAAGAAGGATGAGTCCCGTACACTGTGCAAACAGTGGGAGCTATTCTAAGGCTAGAGGGCCTATGTCCTGATTGGATCTCGACACGTACTCAGAAAGATTTGTAATGCAAATGTATACATTACAAAGGAAAACGAGTATGTAGTAAGGTTGAGTAAGGTACAAGAAGTTGATAAAACCTACTGACCAAAGCCTTCTCATAGGCTTAACATGATGAGTCATGTCATTTCAATTAAATTGAGATGAACAACTACACTCAAGAACAAACTGGATTATAGAATATGAAGTAGTAATCAAGTATTGACTACTCATATGATAATCACATTTATCGTTCGAATTTTTATATCTGAAAACTCCTTTTGTACTTTGTTACATCCAAACAAGTTGTAGAGACAATATTGAACCCCGTTAAAGTGAACCTGGATTAACATGGTATTCGCCCATAGTCACTTGTATGAGGTGACGTCTCGAAGTGAATAGAGTGTGATGCGATTGATGGCAAGTTCAAGTGACATACAGTCATGTGAGATGACTAGTTGATCACATAGGCGGTGCATTTGTTAGGAACACTTTGTCGGGCCTTATGACCGCTTATAGAGTTAAGCGAATTTATATAGCCTGGTCGTGGCGAGAGCTACTATAGTATTCTAATGAGTCGATTCTGTTGACTAAAGACTATTCACCTAAGATGGCACGATTTCAGATTAACTTTGATTTGTGTTACTACGACCTTCGTAAATGGGGTCAAATGGGCATATTTTGGGTTATGATGGCTGTGGCTAGTCGAAGGGAATGAGTGCGATAGGAATTGTCCACCCCCTTGTCAGGGTTAAAACAATATCTCAGGGCCACTCGAGGAGTAATGAACTGGAAATGCGTGGCCACGCTCGGAAGGTATCCAGAGTGGATAAATCCGGTCAAACAGTTATTCTCCAGATCGAGGAAACCACTCTCGATATGATCACTTGCAAGTACGACCTGAAAGACACCTTGCATTGAGTGGGAGATAGTAATAGGACAAGAGAATTGGTGATGCACACTTGTCGAGGACAAGTGGGAGATTGTTGGAATATGTGTCCTCCGACAATAATGCGATCACAACTGTCGATCATAATGATCACATTTTTAAATCTCATTTTAAGAATACATGTGGGATGTAATATTTTACAGTCAACTGGTCCACACATATCGGTAATGATTGGCTGACTAGAGTTTTACATTACTGTCGTGCGACGGTGGTGATCAGTTGATCCCCTTAGGTCATACCTAAAGGGTAACACTCTTAATAGAATATTTAATTGATCGTATGACGATACGGGTTGATTAAATTACTTAAAATTGACGGACGATTTTGGAAGTAATATTTACGTGTCTTATTATAATTTAATTAAATTAGACACGGTCTAAGTAATCGAATTGTTTCATTGATTAGATGAAATTATTGTTTACAGAAACAATTGAATCTGAATGAATAATTTATTATAAATACAAGATGTTGTGATTTATAATTGGCAAACTATTTTGGTACAAGTAATTATGAATTACTAAGTCGATTTTGTACATGACGTATTTTATTAATACGTTGATTTTTAATACGTTAAAAATACATGACAATTTTACATGACTTGTGACATGTGACAAATTGACAAATTGACAAAGATAAAATGGAACCCATTTTATCTTATATGGACCGATTTATTGGAGGGAGCATGATGTTTAAATTGTGTTAAATAATTAAGTGGAGAGCATAATGATGATGCTAGCTTGTAGCCATGCAAACCTAGTTTTCTTGATAAGAATTACTTGTTCATGCATTGGCTCACTTCACCTCTCCTCTCCTCTCTCCCCACCGGTTTTCAATGGCCTCCATAGAGAGTTTTTCTCTCTAATTTTTATTCATTACTTTTACACATAATTTCTAGTGTGAGAAAAATAATAATCTCTACATCTTATGAAAATCTAGAGAAATAAAAACTCCCATTTTCTTCTCCTCTTGACCGAAATATTCAAGAGGACAAACAATAGTTTTGGGTCAAATTTTAGTAAGATTAATATTGTTCTAGATCTAATAATATTAGTCTTTTAAGAGGTTATCTTGGGTATTCATCTTTGGGAGAGATTCTACCTTTGAATCTTTGTTCATCCATATAAGGAAAGCTCAAGAACAAGTAAGAAGGAGATCTTACTTGTGCCCTTTGATCCGAAATTTCCAATGTAAGGGTTGATGATTTCTTCCTTATTTTCTTTATTGTTTGCATGCATAAGGTCAATGTTTAATTTTATGACTAAATTAAATCACTACATAATATGAATATGTTGAGTATAGAGATCTAGATTTCAACAGATACTATGGTCAAGGAGGAGGTTATGACCAAGGAGGTTCTAGCGGGTATGGATACCGCAATGATGGTGATGATGACGAGCGAGAGATGCCTACCACACCATCTCCAATTGTATGATACTCCTATCTCCCTATCTCTTATGTATAGTTGCATTATTACCTTGCATTTAGTTTACATCTAGCTTGCATTTGTATTATACTTCATATTACATTTACATTAGTTAGTTCATATAGTATAGTTGCATTGTAATATAACTCACATGATCCATGTAGATAGTTGCATATAGACTAGAATTCATGCATAGTCACTAATGACCAATCCTATTCTTTTCTACACTAGAGATAGTGTTTAAATCGGTTTGGGGAGGTTTGATCATAGGTGACCATAGTTTACTAGAAATCACGCATCATATAGTATAGTTTAGATTGCATTCATTTGTTATATATGACATATAGAATTACATTTAGTTAGCGCATGCATACATTCATATCATATCATTGCATTTGTACTTTAATTTCCATAAAAATCAAAACTCCAAAAACATGTATTTCCTTTTATTCCTACTCGTACATGTACATTGAGGACAATGTCCAAAATAAAGTGGAGGATGGGAATTTATATTCCAAAAACACATAAAAACTTGAAAAATTTCGAAAAAATCTCAAAAATATGTTCTTTAATTTCATTAAAACAAAAACCATAAAAAATTGAAAATTCAAAAATCCCAAAAACATGTTCATTTCCTTTGTAGTGTAGTCTTGTATATATTGTGTTTGTTGTCCTTTTTATCACATTTGATCGACTACGCCACATCCGATACATGAGGATATTGAAGATCGCATGGTATGATCTTTCCAATCTCCTTTTTCTTCTTTATGTTAATGACTATATGACTTTATCTTGAATGATGCGGTATAAACAATGTGATTATAGGATTGTATTTAGATTATTTAGCAAACTAGTTGGTAGAAGCATATGCATTAGGATGTATAAATGTTAGTTACATCATGGCATGTAGTTGCATGGTTAGAAAATTTTGTGAAAACATCTATTTAGGAAGCTTGACAAGTGTATATAAGGCCCTTGTAAATACTTTTTCTTCTTAAGACTTTGCTTGTTAGAATACTTGTAAAACACCCTAGGATGTGTCATGCTAGTATCCTTTGACCCATGGATTAAGGCCTAGTCAAGAGTACCTTGTGGTGTGATAACTCCTTGGCTACCGTTTATTCTAAGGTGACCCTTGAAACCATGCAACCATCATCCATATTCTACCACATTTTCTCATCAAAAAGGGAATGGGCACAAAAATTGTTCAAAATTTGAGTTCAAGAAATGAAATGAAAAGTAAAAAAGTTTGCAATTGCATCAAATGAAAAGAGGAGCAAAAATAGACTCCTAAGGCTTCAAATATAAGCACCCTCACTACAAATGGGGTGACTTTGAAAATGTTCAAAAGAAAATGCAAAAAGTTGAAATTGCCAAGTGTTGAAAATGCCAAACATCAAAACAAATGGCAAAAAGAAAGTGTTCTCAAATGTTAATACCACAAGAAATTGGGGGGAAAAACAACAATAAAAAGCAAACTCCCATATGAAACTCAAATTCTCTTGATCCCTTATCCATCGAATCCAGTTTTGTGCATGGTAGAGAGGGGACGGCCCTTCTTCTTGTCTAGGCAAGAAGGGGAATTCCGCGATCCTCCGGTGTTTCTAACACCATAGGGAGTCTACTCTTGATAAAAGCATTTAACGATTGAGGACAAAGGTACCCTAGCTTGACACAACTTGGAGGTGATTTATTGGTATCCTTCTAGGCTTAGTAGTTTGAAGAAACCATATCTATGATGAAGTGTGTGCCCTTATATTTCTTCCCCTTTAGATAATTTCCGCCACTTAGATGAGGAAACTGGCTATTCTTTTGTAGATGCATCCATTACTTGATCTTCTGTGCTTTAATGCTTGGATGTGTCACCATTTTGACAAGCCCCACCTCTCCTTGCAAGAAGCCTTTCTACCTCATGGTTGTCTTGTTGTTAGTTGAAGGGGCGGAGTGAGACCCGCTAATTGTCTCACATCGGTTATATTAGTAGGTTAGTTTGAATAAGGGTCCTAGTTTTTGTCACCTCTTTACTCGGGACGAATAAAGGTTCGGTTTTGGGATATTTGATGTGACTCTTAATTGCGCACATTTAGTCCCCTAATTGAGCCTATTTTGCAAACTATTATAACATTCCATAGCCATTTTATCTGTCAAATGCTTTCTATCTTGCTTTCCTAGTGCATTTCGTATGTTTTGTAGGAAAGAAGACAATTAGGCGGATATTCCCATCTCCCGTGCATATTTGGAAGCTTATTGACGATAATGGGTGGACTAGCCTAGAAGAGGAGGCAAGAACGAAGACCGACAATACAAGAATAAAGAGCACGAAAAAGGAAGAAAAGCAAGGGCTATTCTGAGGCACAATCCGAGCGGATTAGGCTAGAGACGCTCATCTCCCCTGCCCAGAATCCGAGCGTCCCGAGCAGAAGACGCTCGTGTCCCTGTCTCTTGATCCGCTCGTCCGGACCCTCAGCCGCTCGTCTCCTCACCTCACAATCCGAGCGTCTCCTTCCTTGGTCCGAGCAGATACTGATGACTCTAGCACGATATGCTCATCTCCTTGAAGAGACTTGCATTTCCCTATTTTAGAACTTAGCATTGTTAATTACTAATTTATCCTTACTTAACCTAGTAATGCACTACTATAAATACCCCATTTGTAATAATCAAAGAGAAGCTTCCACTTTAGAAAACCCTCTTAGAATAGATTAGGAGTAGATTAGATTAGATTACTCTTTAATCTTTCCACAAATCACACATTAATCTTTCCTTAATTATTGTCCAAGTTTATTATTGGGTAATTGAAGATTATTGGGTTATTATTGGAGAATTGACAACTCTTCATCAATCAATCAAGTTCTCTTCTTTTATTCTTTGCTTTATTATTTGAATCATCTCAAGTTTGGTATAATCTCTTTACTCTTTACTCTTTATTGTTTATTTCTTCACTCTCTTATCATGTTTATACTTGATGTGATGATTGACACCATTAATGACATGTCTCCTATGACAATGAGTGAGTAGTTTCCTTAGCTAGGATTAGTGGGTAATTAGGGGAAATAAACATGGGAATGATTCATGCTTAATCTAATATGTTTCTATAATTAATTTGCTTGCTTGTTGTGATTCCAACTTATGCACATGTTATGTTTGATGAAATGCTAAGTCTATGAATCCTTGCATTTTACTCTTCTCTTATCTTTTCAATGAGACTTGAAAGACATAAACCAACTCGAGTCTCATTAGACCATATATATAGTTGAATAGGAAGGATTAAGTCGACTTGTAGGTGTTGTACAATCTAATCGATTCGGCTCCGGGACCCAAACCTTCTTAGGGATTGTAAGATATACATCAACTCGATCCCATCACAATAATAAGTCCTTGCTTCCAATTCAGAACATGTTTGTATGATCTATTTCCATGAACCCCCTATGACCCCATGATATCCTAGTGTTTTAATCAATTGTTTACACCTTTTAATTCATTGCTTCCTTTACTTTATTGCTTGCATTAGTCTAGAACACAACTACAATCCCAAACAAATTGTGACACTAGCATAAATTGAGATAGATAGACTTAGAACCCAAAGCACACCGTCCCATGGATCGACCTCGACTTAACCACTAACTAGTTGTTTGTTGAGAATTATAAATGTGTTTGATTGGGAGACCCGACGACACCACCCATCACCATTACTTTCATAAAGCAATATTTTAACCAATAAGACATGTGCGCTAAACTCCCACTGAACTATACTCCCACTCTATCTTTAGATCTTATAGTTCCATTACTTTCACAAAGTAACACTATAAGACATGTTTGCGACGATCCAATCTACTCCCACTCTATCTCTCAGAAATACATCTAACTTCTTGAGAGATAGCTTTGTGATTTACAAACATATATATGGTGGAGTATTAAGAGTTTTTCTAGACGATGCATTAGCTCACAAAAGGCCACCTCTTTCATGGCAGATTGATACATGTAATATGCGAGTCTTATCCATGTCATCTGTTAAATAGACTCTCTATTTTAGGTATCTCCTGGTTGACCATCCGTTTTAGAATAATGTGTCTGTTTGGCATCACAAATTCCCTACTTTATGAGCTCAATAGCTCATCATAACTTTATAATTGATCTTACATGAGTAAGTTGTTACTTTTAGTAACAATGGCATAAGGAGGATCAAATTCATAACTTATGGACATATAATGATCTAATCACTATATCTTGTCAATTTGATCAATTTAAGTCGATAATCTTATCTTTCACTATGCAAGTAGTGTATGATGATAATATTAGAAAAAATGATATGATAAAATGAGTGACTTGGGTTGCAAACCAAGTCACAAATATCCAAAGCACAACTATTGTTTAAAGGATACAAACAAATTTCCAAGTCACACGAGGAAATCAAAATAGTTCTAAAAACTAAAAATACAACATGAAATTAACGACAAAGCAATATAAAGCCAAGTTTTCATAGATCCAGCACCATGGTCGGCTACCTCTAGCTTCCCTTAAGATCCTCTATGCTTGCTTTTCTTTGCCCTTGTCCTTGCTAGGATGCCCTAATTACAATAAGAAGGGTGATCATCACAACTTGTATCAACATACCAAAGTTGAGATCGAAACATAAAAGATAGGGATAGTTATATACCTACTGGGATAACCTTTCCAGCTTTGAGGTCGCCAAGGTATTTTGAACAGTTTCTCTTCCAATGCCCAACACCACAATAATAGTGGCACTTGTCCCCGGAGGAGGCACTGTACTTGGGCTTGGAGGTACTAGCTTCACAAGCTTTACCTTTGTTCCTGTTGGGAGTTCACTTCTTTCTCTTGTTCCCACTTTTCTTGAAAGTTCTCTTTCTCTTATGATTGACATTGAGCACATCTTTGGTGAAGCTAACACTTAGCCCCATATCCCTTTCGGCTTGCACAAGCATTTTGTCCAACTCATCAAGGGAGACTTTCTTGTCTTGCATATTAAAATTCACCCGGAATTGAACATATGCCTTGATTTTGTTAAGGGAATGAAGAATCCGATCAATCACGAGTTCCTCGGGAATCTCCACCTTATGCATTTTTAAGGTCTCAACATGCTCCATCAACTTGAGCACATGAGGGCTAACTTTTTGGCCCTCCTTAATGTTGAGATCAAAGAATGCGGAAGCCGCTTCATATTGTATGACCCGTGGAGCTCGTGAAAACATGTTCACAAGTTTCATGTAGATCTCATGAGCGGTGCTAATCTTTATAGCACTTCTTTGGAGTTCGGCCTCCATTGCAAGGATTAACACATTTTTGATGGCAGCCGACTCCTTTTGGTAAACCACATAGGCTTGCTTAGCGGCGGCGGTGGACGTAGCATTAGGTTCGGCGGGAGATGCCTCGGTAAGGTAACGAAGCTTGTCGTCACCCTCCGCGGCCAAGCAAAGTTGCGCGTTCCAATCGTCGAAATTGGACCCATTCTTTTCTAACTTACAACGATCCATGAAGGATCGGAGCCATGACACATTGGCGAGCGTGTTGGAACTAGTGGTGGCGGATGTGATTGGAGTTGCCATTGCAATTGAGAAAACGATTTTGACTACAAAATAGGAAGTGAAGGAATTAATGAACATCTATCGTTTTGACAATACTTGTAAACATTTTAAACAAGTTTTAAGCATTTATATAGTGACCTCTACCCAACTATCATAAATGATTCCGAGATCCAAATTCATATTAACTCATGCACGGTGAGCCGATTCATCCCTTATCAATATAACTCGGTGGATCAACCTCTTAATCGATTCTACTTCTAGAACTCTCGGTTGATAAAATTACTTTAATATTTATCTTTAGCCCGGAACACATGCGACTACGGTCACAAATACTTCCGTTGAGCTCCATCCAAATTTCGATATAATAACATTTTATTACCCACTTACCCAACGTAACAAGTTTAGTACCCCGGTGAGCCGAGCCTATTTCCTCACGAAATTGGGATTCATGGTTTCTTCTATTTGGTAAGGCTAATTCTCAATTATTATTCAATGAGAGGTCTTGTCAATTTATTATCTATCACGTTTTAAGTGAACTAAAGCGCTGAACAACGATAATTATAATTGACACGGTCGATGACTCGATATGATATGCATGTGTTGTTATGGCGATTTGGCAATGCATGCAACATATTAAAAGAAATGCAAAGCAATAAAAATAAATTCCTAGTATGGCCTTCCTAAAAATAGAAAATCAAATAATCTATTATATATTCGGAAACCAACTCCTTTGGTCCCTTGAATCTTCAAGTGGCACACCTTCCAAAAACTCCGTCTTTGTCGGAACACCTTTCCGAATGGCACCGTCTTGAAGAAATTCCATAATTACTAATAATAATAAAATACAAAGCTATTCCTATTATACATTTGTAATATGAAAAACTAGTAAATTAAAAATAAATGTTAGAAATCTAGATCTCTTTACGAAACATATTCATATATGCTATGATTTTAATTTAGTCATAAAATTAAAAGGTGATCTTATGCATGCAAACTATAAGTAAAATAAGGAAGAAATCTTCATTCTTACATTGATGTTTCGGATCAAAGGGCACAAGAGAGTTCTCCTACTCTCTTGTTCTTGAGCTTTCCTTAATTGGATGAACAAGGATTCAAGTGTAGAATCCCTCCCAAGGAATAATACCCAAGGTAAACTCCTAACAAAAATTAATATTATTATTACTAGAACAATATTAATTTAACTTAAAATGACCCAAAATATTTATATTTGGCTCTCTTAATTCGGCTAAGAGAGGAAGAAGATTAGAGTTTTTATTTCTCTAGTTTTCTTAGAGAGCTAACTTATTTCTTACACTAGAAATATTGTGTGAATGTGAATGAATAATGATAGAGCAAAAACTCTCTATTTGGTCTTCACAAAACCGGTGGGAAGGAGAAAGAGAGGGAGCCAATGCATGCACAAGTTTGTCTTCACAAGAACAAGTAGGTGTGCATGGTGTCACGGTCTGGTACTTTAGCCGAACCGTGGCGCGCACGCTTGCCCGAATCAAGGCAAGATGCAAGCGACAAGGCTCTTCGTACTAGTGAAGGATCGCTCACTAGCACGATACTCGGGTCTCGGCAACACACGACAGGATTGCAACTAGAGCGTCAAGCACTAGTGTTTTTCAAGCACTAGGCGTTCGTAATCGGTCTCGGGTGTGTGAGTCGGGATCCTAGTGTCGATCCCACAAACACGGCTTGTTAGAAAAGTGAAGGCTAAAAGTCGTTCACAACAAAGCAACAACAAGCAATACGAAGGCACAAGGTAGGAAGCAGATTTTCATTCACTAGTACTCCCTAAAGAGGGAAATTTGATAGTTACATCCTGGTAGTAGGAAACATTGAATTTACAAGTTTAGTTCAGAATAGCGATACACCTATTTATGTAAACCTATTCTAAAACTACTAAGAAAATACTTACTACAAATGTACAAGGGAAATGAAATTACATAAGCATGAAATAAATCTAAGGGTTCGAGTGTGCGGATCGTCACACTCTCCCCCACCTAATCTGTTGCCGCCCTCGGCAACACAAAAATCTCGAACGGTGCTTCCGTGAGACATCCTCGGTGAGCTGTGGCCGTCCATGCTGCATTGAGGTTTGGCTTTCTCTTGAGTCCGGCTTGTAGATACTTCTCGGTCCACACCATGATCGGATTCATCGTCCCTTCAAGAATAGAGTGCATTTCCTTGACGGTGAGACTCCCGAACATCATGTCCTCCAAGTTTATCACTTGCCTGTGGTCATTCTGGGAAGTCCAAGTCCTCGTTGCTCGAGTAGAAACTTCACGAGATCGTTCCAGGTGTTGGCTCCAGCGCACCTTCACCTTGTCCATCACCACTTCAGTACCTGCATTCAAGGGTAAGTGAGTTCTCCAGGATGCCGAATCATCACTTCGACGCGGCCCCCTGATGGTACGAGGCCTTCTCTCTTGGGTCGACCGACCCGCAAACCAGGACGTCGATCCAGCATATCGACGCGGCCCCCTGATGGTACGAGGCCTAAATCTTTGGGCATCTCGGCCCTCATTGTCTACTCCTCGGTGAGGTGGTACACTCTCATTTCATCCCCGAGGCCACTTAGCAGCGTAGTTAGCCTGGGTCTTGTTCGCCCTCGGCTCCCCCGAACCTTTAGGCATTCTCCAAGGTCGCATCCTTTGTTTCGGCGTCGGTATCACCCTCATAGCCGAAATTCGATGCTGCCCCTTGTCTTCATCCCCGTCTACCGTCTCCACTACGATAGACCCCATTAGTAGCATCGATCCGTCACTCGGTTTCAATACTACCAATGCTTTCTGAAAGAACTGCATCCCGAGTACTAACTTGAAGTCATCCAGCGGAACGGTGGTGAAGTCGAGCTCCCCTGCCCACTCACCCACTTGGACCGCGACCTTCTTAGCCACTCCTTGGACGCGTCTCAACTTCCCATTGACCGGCTTCAGGCAGCTGTTAACATCCCGCAGAACTAGCCCCAACCGATCAGCTTCCTCTTTAGTAACAAAGTTGTGGGAGGCGCCCGAGTCGATCAAGGCTCTTGCTTGCTTCCCATTCACCATCAAGTCCACGTACATGAGCCCGTTGGATTTCTTGGCAGAGGAATCTTCGTACTTCCCCATCGCGCTGATCCTTTGAAGTGAGCCCATCCGTGGTTGGTCTTCACCATCACTCGAGTCTTCGTTACACTCTTGGTGATAGTCGGCCAACGCCCCATCAAGACGTTCTTGAGCCCCTTTCGGCATCTTCTTGAACATGGCATTGAACTCCGCTTTGTTCGGACAATCGGCCATCTTGTGCGGACCCTTGCACACAAAACACGCGAACGGTCTCTTCGTTGTGGAAGCAGTAGAGTTTCCCGCCTTCGAAGACGAGCTTGAGGGCGAGTTTGTAGTGCTCGCCGATTGGGCTTGACTTCCTTGCGAGCGGAACCGACTGTTGCCAACTGAAATGGCGCTGTTTTGTGGCCTTTGTCCATTGTACCCATTCTGTGACCCACCATTATTCCCCGTTGGTGCCACAACTCTTGGTGCCTCTCGCTCCCCGTGAAAGTCGAGCAGGCGCTCCGCAGCCGATTTGGACGAACACAGAGTTTTGGGATTCTGCCTCATGACCTCCTGTTGTGCCCACCTCTTCAACCCATCAATGAATTCGAATGTCCTATCGGTCTCGGACATTTCGGTAATCTCGAGCATGCACGCTGAGAATTTCCCTCACATATTCCCGGATTGATTTTGTATGCTTGGTTTCCTTCAACTTCTTCCGAGCAACAAACTCCGTGTTCTCGGGGTAGAAGTGATCCTTCAAGATCCTCTTGAAGTCGGCCCACGATGTCACCGTAATCGTGCCCGCATCGATTTCCTTATATCTAGCCCTCCACCACATCTTGGCATCGTCGACTAGATACATGCTTGTCGTGACAACTTCCGCATCTTCGTCGAGCCCACTTACTCGGAAGTATTGCTCCATATCGAAGATAAAGTTATCGATCGCTTTCGAATCCCTCGCCCCATCGTAGGCACGAGGTGGAGGTGCCTTCACCTTATGGCCCCCCAAAGATTTCCCCTCATTGGCCACCGCTTTCACGAGCGTGGCGCAAGTGTTCTCTAACATCTCGACCTTTCGGTGCAGATGATTGATCTCTTCCTCCCGATCATCGGGGATCGCAGCACTGATCGTTTGGATGCGGGTGTTCATCCCGTCCACCTTCGTCTCGAGTTCACAAACTGTCTTTTGCAACTCCTCGAGGCTCGCAGCCATCCGCATAACGATGCCCTCGAGTTTGGGAAGCTCGACGTCGATTGCGTCCTCTAAGGCATCCACTCGGTCCTCGATTGTTTCGCCCATTTTCTCGATCTCGATGAACAAATGCGGCTTGCAGACGCCCGTCCGAAGACCGGGCTCTGATACCAAATGTTACGGTCCGGTACTTTAGCCGAACCGTGGCGCGCACCCTTGCCCGAATCAAGGCAAGATGCAAGCGACAAGGCTCTTCGTACTAGTGAAGGATCGCTCACTAGCACGATACTCGGGTCTCGGCAACACACGACAGGATTGCAACGAGAGCGTCAAGCACTAGTGTTTGTCAAGCACTAGGCGTTCGTAATCGGTCTTGGGTGTGTGAGTCGGGATCCTAGTGTCGATCCCACAAACACGGCTTGTTAGAAAAGTGAAGTCTAAAAGTCGTTCACAACAAAGCAACAACAAGCAATACGAAGGCACAAGGTAGGAAGCAGATTTTCATTCACTAGTACTCCCTAAAGAGGGAAAATTGATAGTTACATCCTGGTAGCAGGAAACATTGAATTTACAAGTTTAGTTCAGAATAGCGATATACCTATTTATGTAAACCTATTCTAAAACTACTAAGAAAATACTTACTACAAATGTACAAGGGAAATGAAATTACATAAGCATGAAATAAATCTAAGGGTTCGAGTGTGCAGATCGTCACACATGTCTAGTATTAGGCTAATATGATCATTTTTTCCACTAACTCAATTAACATAATATATTGCTAATACTACCCTATTATTTCGGTCCAAATAGATAAAATGGACTCCATTTTATTTTTGTCAATTTGTCACATGTCATGTGTCACATAAAATTGTTATGTATTTTTAACATATTAAAAATCAACGCATTAATAAAAATACGTCATATACAAAATCGACTTAGTAATTCATAATTACTTGTACCAAAATAATTTACCAATTATAAATCACAACATCTTGTATTTATAATAATTTATTCATTCAAATGGAATTGTTTCCTTAAACAATAATTTCATCTAAGTAATAAAACAATTCGATTACTTAGACCGTATCTTATTTAATCAAATTTCAATAAGACACGTAAATATAACTTCTAAAATCGTCCGTCAATTTTAAGTAATTTAATTGACCCGTATCGTCATACGATCAATTAAATGATCAATTAAGAGTGTTACCCTATAAGTATGACCTAAGGGGATCAACTGGTCACCACCGTCTCACGACAGTAATGTCAAACTCTAGTCAGCCAATCATTACCGATATGTGTGGACCAGTTGACAGTAAAAATACTTTCCAATTGTATTCTTTAAAATGAGACTTAAACATGTGATCATCACGATCAACAGTTGTGATCGCATTATTCTCGGAGGACACATATTCCAACAATCTCCCACTTGTCCTCGACAAGTGTGCGTCACCAATTCTCTTGTCCTATTACTATCTCCCACTCAATGCAAGGTGTCTTTCAGGTCGTACTTGCAAGTGATCATATCGAGAGTGGTTTCCTCGATCTGGATAATAACTGATTGACCGGATTTATCCACCATGGATACATTCCGAGCGTGTCCACGCATTTCCAGTTCATTACTCCTCGAGTGGCCCTGAGATATTGTTATAACCCTGACTAGGGGTGGACAATTCCTATCGCACTCATTCCCTTCGACTAGCCACAGCCATCATAACCCAAAATATGCTCATTTGACCCCATTTACGAAGGTCGTAGTAACACAAATCAAAGTTAATCTGAAACTGTGCCATCTTAGGCGAATAATCTTTAGTCAAAAGAATCGACTCATTAGAATACTATAGTAGCTCTCGCCACGACCAGGCTATATAAATTTGCCAGAACTCTATAAGCGGTCATAAGGCCCGACAAAGTGTTCCTAACAGTCTGCCTATGTGATCGACTAGTCATCTCACATGACTCTATGGCACTTGAACTTGCCATCAATCGCATCACACTCTATTCACTTCGAGACGTCACCTCATACAAGTGACTATGGGCAAATACTATGTTAATCCGTGTTCACTTTAACGGGGTTCAATTGTCACTACAACCCGTTTGGATGTAACAATGTATAAATTAAAGATAAAAGACAAATGTGATTATGAACATGAACAAAAACAACAATTTTATTTCATTTCAAAATCTAACAAAAACTTGGTACACGTTTAAGTCCCATGGACGCAACATGTCCATCATGCTTGACCTGCGATAAAGGCTTGGTGAGCGGATCGGCTATGTTGTCATCCGTCCCAACCTTACAAATCGCAATTTCCTTTCTTTCAATGAAATCTCTAATTACATGATATTTTCTAAGTATATGTCTAGATCTATTACTAGACTTTGGCTCCTTAGCTTGGAAGATCGTCCCACTATTATCACAATAGAGAGTGATGGGATCATTGGCGGTAGGTACTACTCTTAGACCTTCCGTGAATTGCCTGATCCACACAGCTTGTGATTTCATGTCATCTCTATCCGTTTGAAAACTCGAGTCCGTGTATCCATTAACACGTAGCTCAGTGTCTCATCCAAACACTAATATAGAATCCTTAGTTCTTCTCAAGTACTTAAGGATGTTCTTGACGGTTATCCAGTGACTCTCACCTGGATTTCCTTGATATATACTCGTCATACTCAAGGCATACGAGACATCAGGACGTGTGCATATCATGGCGTACATGATTGATCCAACAGCGGAAGCATAAGGGATCGTCTTCATGCGTTCAACATCATGGGGTTCTGAGGGAGATTGAGTCTTGCTCAATATAGTCCCAGTTACCATAGGTACCAAACCCCTTTTTGATTTGTCCATGCTGAACCGTCGAAGAATCTTATCAACATAAGATTCTTGACTTAGTGCCAATATACTCTTGGATCTATCTCTATGGATCCGGATACCTAATATGCGTTGTGCCTCTCCTAAATCCTTCATTTGGAAGTGGTTACCTAACCACTTCTTAACAGAAGACAACATTGGAATATCATTTCCAATGAGTAGTATGTCATCGACATACAAGATTAGGAACACAACATTGCTCCCACTAAATTTCATGTATAAACATGGTTCCTCAACACTTCGAGTGAAACCATTCTCCTTTATAACATGATTGAATCGATGATTCCAACTTCTAGATGCTTGCTTAAGACCATAAATGGATCTCTTAAGATTGCACACTTTGTTAGGATTTTTAGAATCAACAAAACCTTCGGGTTGTATCATGTACACCTCCTCTTCTAAATGCCCATTTAGAAAAGCGGTTTTGACATCCATTTGCCATATTTCATAATCATGAAATGCGGCAATCGTTAACAAAATCCGTATGGATCTTAGCATGGCTACGGGGGCGAAGGTCTCATCATAATGGAGACCTTGGACTTGGGTAAATCCTTTTGCCACTAGCCTAGCTTTGTAGACATCGTCATGTCCCTCTATGCCATTCTTGACTTTGAATATCCATTTGCATTGAAGAGGTCTTGCCCCTTTAGGCAAATCTACCAAGTCCCAAACTTGGTTTTCATGCATAGAATCCATTTCGGACTTCATGGCTTCAAGCCATAAGGAGGAATTTGGACTAGAGATTGCGGCCTTGTAGGTGGCGGGTTCATCACTTTCTAAAAGCAACACATCGAGTGTTCAATCTTCTTCGATAAGTCCCACATATCGATCAGGATGGCGAATAACACGACTCGTTCTTCTAAGTGGAGGAGAGACAACCGTGTTAGACGACGAAGGAACATCTTCTTGCGTCTATATTTCGGTTTGTGGCTCTTGAACTTCATCAAGTTCAAAATTTCTCCCACTCTGTCTCTTAGAAATAAATTGACTTTCTAAGAAGACAGCTTCGCAAGACACAAACAATTTGTTTTCTTGAGGTTTGTAGAAGTAGTAACCTCGTGAGGTCAAGGGGTAACCTACAAAGATGCATTTTTCGGATCTTGGGGCAAGCTTGTTGTCGTTCTTTGTTTTGACGTAAGCATCACATCCCCAAATTTTCATGTAGGATATATTAGGAACTCTTCCCGTCCACATCTCATATGGAGTCTTTTCGGTTGTTTTCGTGGGACTATTATTCAAAGATCTTATTGCGGTTTGAATCGCAAATCCCCAAAACGAGTTTGGTAGCTCGGTTTGACTCATCATGGATCGAACCATATCAAGTAGGGTTCGATTTCTCCTTTCGGCAACACCATTGAGTTGTGGTGTTCCGGGTGGAGTAAGTTGTGATATAATACCACGACCTTTCAAGTGTGAATCGAATTCAAGACTAAGATATTCCCCACCACGATCGGATCGTAGTGCCTTAATCCTTTTGTTCAATTGGTTCTCTACTTCGTTTTGAAATTCTTTGGATTTCTCAAAC
This sequence comes from Silene latifolia, assembly GCF_048544455.1. Taxonomy (NCBI): domain Eukaryota; kingdom Viridiplantae; phylum Streptophyta; class Magnoliopsida; order Caryophyllales; family Caryophyllaceae; genus Silene; species Silene latifolia. Next base: position 36,186,512 of record NC_133533.1, read on the forward strand.
GCTTCACTTTTATGCTTCATCAAATAGATATACCCATATCTACTCAAGTCATCGGTGAAGGTTATGAAGTAGTCATAATTTCCACGAGCGGTGATTCTCATTGGTCCACACACGTCGGTATGTATGAGTCCTAATAGTTCACTAGCTCGTGTCCCTTTACCACTAAAAGGATTACGAGTCATTTTCCCAAGAAGGCAATATTCGCATGTACCATATGATTGAAAATCAAATGGTGTAATCACATTAGTCGAAATTAATCTTTTGATGCGATTCTCGTTTATGTGACCTAATCGACAATGCCAAATGAACGATTCATTTGGGTCACTTGATTTGAGTTTCTTTGATTGAATGTTATAGATATCATTAATTTGATTTGAGGTTTCTAAAATGTAAATGCCATTGATGGATGAGGCTTGGCTTATAGCCAAATCATTCCTTGAAATAGTACAACGATTGTTCTTAATGACAAAACAAAATCCATCCATGTCTAGCATAGCGATAGAAATAATGTTTTTAGAGAGTGTAGGCACATAAAAACAATTACGTAAATACAACTCAAATTCATTAGGCAAAGCTAATACATAAGTTCCTTTGGATTCGGCCGCTACTCGAGCTCCATTTCCATGGCGTAGATCCACATCTCCTTTGCTAAGCCTCTTCACGTCTCTTAAACCCTATAAATGATTACAAAGGTGAGAACCACAACCGGTATCCAGTACCCATGTCGTAGTGGAAGTATAATTTATATCAATAACATAAATTTCCTTAGGAATTTTACCTTTTGGAACCATGATTCCTTCCCTTATATTTCGCAAATATACGGGACAATTCCTAAGCCAATGTCCCATGCCATAGCAATAATGGCACTCATCATTAACTTGCTTGAAGTTTTTCACTTTCTTTCCCTTCTTCTTGAACTTTTTGCCCTTTGAAGCAAGAACTTGATTGCTTGAGCTCCCACTAGTTTTGGCATCTTTATCTTCCAGAGACAAAAATCCTATAGATTGTATGAGGTAGTCTTCCTGAGACGGGCTTACACGGGATCTAGTAGTAGTGAGTGGTCTAGTAGAAGTGATGAAGTTAAGGTTTCCATCCGAACCTATCCCAAAATTAAGTTTTCTAGTAGTGTCGAAATCATTGTTGGAGCAAATGTCGTCAGAAACATTGTCGTATGACTCAAAAGTTATCGGTGCGGTAGCGTTTGATGGATTCATTGTAATGAACTACAAGTATGGAGGAAAAGGAAATATTAACATTTGTCTTTTAATATCATACTTGTAAATAAACAAGGTATGAGCATTTATATAGTGACCTCTACCCAACTATTATAAATGATTCCAAGACCCAAGTTCATATTAACTTGGGCACGGTGTGGCCGATGAATCCCTTATCAATATAACTCGGTGGATTAACGCTTTAATCGATTCTACTTTTAGAACTCTTGGTCGATAAAATTACATTAACATTTATCTTTAGCCCAAAACACATCCGACAAGGGCACGGTGTGGCCGATGAAACCCTTATCAAAAACTTTTGTTGAGTTCAATCCAAATTTCGAATAAATGTGTCCATGATCCAAACCCACATTAACTTGGGCACGGTGTGGCCGATGAAACCCTCATCAACATGAATTCGGTGGATAGACATTTATCACCCACTTCCCCTACGTAACAAGGTTTGTACCCCGGTGTGGTCGAGTGCACTCCCTCGCGAAATAGGTTTTCATGGTTTCTACTCTTTGGTAAGGCTATGTCTCAATTGTTTATTTTAGCGAGAGGTCATGTCAATTTATTATCTATCACATTTTAAGTGAACTAAGGCGGTGAACTACGATAATTTTAATTGACACGGTCGATAAACTCGATTAAAGATGATGCATGTTTTAGTTATGGCGATTTAGCGATGCATGCGACATATAAATAAAATGCAAAGCATAAAAATAAATCCTAGTATGGCCTTCCTAAAATAGAAAAACTATTTAACTATTACATATTCGGAAACCAACTCCATTGGTCCCTTGAACTTCGGTTATGGCACGCATCTCGAGGTAACACCGTCTTTATGTATCGCCTTCTTGAATGACACCGTCTTCAACGAACTCCGGAATAAATAAATTACATAACAAATTACATAATTTCCTATTATACATTTGTAATTAAAATAAAAAAAATCTATTAAATTACAAAACGGTGATACGAGATCACAATAAATTACAACCGAATCGATATTCCCATACATTTCGGGTAATACCAATTAAAAACTAAGGGCATACTAAGTAAAATTACATCAAATAAAATTACATCAAATAAAATTATGACAATCATAAATAAAAATGCAGCATTATTATATGTATGAACATGCCCAATTTTATGCTAAATCGCCTTTAAGTAGCCAATATCGTATATTTAACGGTTTTTACGGATTTGCGTGATTCAACCTTTTAAAATCACAATAAAATACATAAATTCATATTTATGCACAAGTTAATTACCCTAACCCACTTAGGACTCAAAATTAGTCTCCACTAAATATTTGACTATAATTAACTCATATTTCTAAAATTGTTCATTAATGGACCTAAAATTACAATAAAATGCTATAAACTTCAAATAAATCACAAAATTTCAAATAAATTCAAAAATTTGAAATTTAAACTTATGAACATTCTGGAAAAATACCATGACACTCATAATGTTCAAAAAACTTAGGTTAAAATTTCGTAAAATTATCGGAAAAACTATGTTGCGGTTTATCGGATTTATCAATAATAATCATAAAAACATGAGAAAAATTATATTCATCAACTTTTCAATTTTAGATCTAAAAAAGATAATAAAATGAAATATGTGATGTTTTTCCTTATACATGGAGTATGTTTTAGCAATTATTCACTAATTAAGTCACTATTTATGCTATTTTTCATCAAAAATTCATAAATCATGCATGAAGACTTCAATATATCCTATTATTTTACACACATCTTATAAAATTGCATGCGACAACATACTAAAATTCTATGACCAGATTCGAAATTTATCTCATATTAACCTATTTTTCTTCTAAATCCGATTTTAAACATGAAAAATCTATATTTCGAGCATAATAACTCCAAAACTTCTGAAAATTTAGAGGTCATCTAAACATAAAACATGTGATAACATATCCAAAAATCACTGGAAAATTCGAAGTTTAGCTAATCTTAGTCCGAAAATGACATTTTAATCATAAAATCACATTTTTAATGCCCTTATATTATAAGATGAACAATAAAAATCCATAAATTAACCAAAATATCCTAAAAACATTTTAGGACCAGAAACTTTGACATGCATAATTTTATTTCGTGATATATCATAATAACACAAATTTACAAGTTTTATATGGTAATCGTATAACTCGGAAAAACTATAACCGATTTGCATGCAAACAACCAAGGCTCTGATACCGCTTGTTAGAAATCTAGATCTCTTTACTCAACATATTCATATATGCTATGATTTTAATTTAGTCATAAAATTAAAAGGTGATCTTATGCATGCAAACTATAAGTAAAATAAGGAAGAAATCTTCATTCTTACATTGATGTTTCGGATCAAAGGGCACAAGAGAGTTCTCCTACTCTCTTGTTTGTTCTTGAGCTTTCCTTAATTGGATGAACAAGGATTCAAGTGTAGAATCCCTCCCAAGGAATAATACCCAAGGTAAACTCTGAACAAAAATTAATATTATTATTACTAGAACAATATTAATTTAACTTAAAATGACCCAAAATATTTATATTTGGCTCTCTTAATTCGGCTAAGAGAGGAAGAAGATTGGAGTTTTTATTTCTCTAGTTTTCTTAGAGAGCTAACTTATTTCTTACACTAGAAATATTGTGTGAATGTGAATGAATAATGATAGAGCAAAAACTCTCTATTTGGTCTTCACAAAACCGGTGGGAAGGAGAAAGAGAGGGAGCCAATGCATGCACAAGTTTGTCTTCACAAGAACAAGTAGGTTTGCATGGCTAGTATTAGGCTAATATGATCATGTTTTCCACTAACTCAATTAACATAATATATTGCTAATACTACCCTATTATTTCGGTCCAAATAGATAAAATGGACTCCATTTTATTTTTGTCAATTTGTCACGTGTCATGTGTCACATAAAATTGTTATGTATTTTTAACATATTAAAAATCAACGCATTAATAAAAATACGTCATATACAAAATCGACTTAGTAATTCATAATTACTTGTACCAAAATAATTTACCAATTATAAATCACAACATCTTGTATTTATAATAATTTATTCATTCAAATGCAATTGTTTCCTTAAACAATAATTTCATCTAAGTAATAAAACAATTCGATTACTTAGACCGTATCTTATTTAATCAAATTTCAATAAGACACGTAAATATAACTTCCAAAATCGTCCGTCAATTTTAAGTAATTTAATTGACCCGTATCGTCATACGATCAATTAAATGATCAATTAAGAGTGTTACCCTATACGTATGACCTAAGGGGATCAATCGGTCACCACCTGTCTCACGACAAGAATGTCAAACTCTAGTCGGCCAATCATTACCGATATGTGTGGACCAAATTGATTGAAAAAATACTTCCCAATTGTATTCTTTAAAATGAGACTTAAACATGTGATCATCATGATCAACAGTTGTGATCGCATTATTGTCGGAGGACACATATTCCAACAATAAAAGTGATACGAGATCACATTAAATTACAACCCAATCAATATTCCCTTTCATTACGGGTAATATCGATTAGAACTAAGGCCATACTAAGATAAAATTACATAATTCAAAATTATATAAATAAAAGACATTCAACAATTGAAATATTCAGCATTATAATATGTATCTATCATGCCAAATTATGTGCCAAATCGCCCTATTGAACTTATATCGTATATATAACCCGGTTTTATGGAAATAAGTGATCGTAACTTCTTAAAATCACAAATTAACACTTAAATCACATTTAAGCTCAAGTTAATTATCCTAACACTCTTAGGACTCAAAAATTAGTCATTACTCAATTTTTGACAATAATTCAACTTGATCTAATTTTTATGCTCATTTCTTACATTAAAATCATAATATATATGAAATAAATCCAAATTAAATTACAATAATTTTGAATTTTGAATTTTTGAAAATTCTGGAATAATTCCATGATACTCATAATGTCAAAAATCATGGTTAAAATTTTCGAATTAGTTTTGAGAAAATATAGTTGCAATTTATCGGTTTTATCTCATAAGACATATAAAGTATCCAAAAATTAATCTAATCAATTTTACAACCTTATATCTGATAAGTGGGATATTTATGCAACCTAAAATAATTTTCTCATGCCATGCATTTCGTTTTAGCTATTTATGCTAAAATAGTCACTATTTATGCTATTTTTACACTAAAAACTCACTAATCATGCTAAATGATATCATTTCATCTTAAAATTTACATACACTCTGTAAATAATGCATATGACAACATATTAATATTTCATGGCGTAGTTCGAAGTTTAACTAATTTTAACCATTTTACCTCTTTTAATCCATTTTTATCTCATAAAAATCATAAATCATGCAATATTAATCAACTTAATATAAGATTTTACACACAACTTGTAAAATATGCATGTGAGGTCATATAAAATTTTCAAGTTCATAGAGTAAGTTTAACCATTTTTAGTCATTTAACCTCCATTTATGCCATTTTTATCTCATAAAAATCATAAATCATGAAATATTAATCACATTAATAGGATATTTTACATGCAATATATAAAATATTCATGTGAGGTCATACTAAAATATCACGGCCATTAGTGAAGGTTAACTTATTTTAGTGAATAAAAGTTCATTTTACTCATAAAAATGTAATAAAATCACTAAAAATCATTAAAATGAGCAATAAATTTCCATAAATCATAAAAATGACCTAAAAATATTTTAGGACCAGAATATATAACATGCAACATAATTTCGTGGCTTACTCTTATAAATCACAAATTTTTAGTTTTATATGTTAACCTTTTAACTCGGAAAAACAATAACCGATTATGCATGCAACATCCTTATGCTCTGATACCACTTGTTAGGTTTATTTACCTCTTATTAGACTCCTCTAATAGTGAACTAATTAACTTCTTAATTATTTGTTCTTTAGATCTAGTGCATGCATAACAAGATAAGATATTTATGAGAAAAACAATGTCCCTTACATTGTATATAGGTCCGAAATATAGGGCACAAATAAGGTCACCTTCCTTATTTGTTCTTGAGCTTAATATGTTGGATGATCCTCCAAAAATCCCAAAGTAGATATCCTCCTTAGATTCACCCAAGACTAATCTCTTAAACTAGTATACTAATTAACTAGATTAATACACTAGTACCAATAAAATTAATTCTAATATTATCACTATTACTACACTAGTAATATTATTTTGATATTAGAATGGAAGAACAAATTGTAAGTTCTAAAACTTGTTTTTGTGAGAGGTAGAGAGAATATAGCAAGTTTTGCATGTGTGTTGTAAGAATGAATAATAAGAGAACCAAAATCTCTTTAAAAGAAAGAGGAGGGCCGGATGGAGTATGTTTAAAGAGGGCATCTAACTTTCTACTTTTTGTCTTCACAATAAATGGATGTGTAAGATATGTAAGAGTAGGTGTAAGGCTAGTTGTAGGTATGCATCATCATGCTATTTTATCATACAAAATAAAACAACCATAATCCATCAATACTCCCTCCATTTCGGTCCAACACATAAAATGAACTACCATTTTATTTTGTCAATTTCTCATTTGTCACACAATATGTCACATGTAGTATGTTACATGCTATTAATTAATTTAATGCATATTTATCACATAAATATCATTTTATAATTAATTAAATTACATACAACAAATTGACTAGTGATACTTGATCGCATAAATAAAATGGGCCATTTAATTATAATTCACAACAACTTGTAATTATAATTAACCATTCATTCTTACCTCAATTGTTCTCAAACAATAAACAATTTTAGCAATAAAGTATTTCAATTACTAAAATAAATCTTATTTAATCCCATTATAATAAGATATCAATATTCTCTCTCACAAGTGTATTGTTCAATTTTAAGGAATTGATCAACTTGTATCATCATACAACTAATCAATTTGTCTATTAAGGGAATTGTCCTTTAGGTGTGACCTTAAGGGATCAACTGACCACCACCGTCAAACGACAGTAATGTCAAAATCTAGTTAGCCAGTCAATACCTATTAATGATGATCAGTCGACTATATAATGAATCATCCCTTACGTATTCTTAATATGAGATTTAAACATGTGATCGCACTATTGTTGAGGACACATACTCCAACAAAACCAACATAAAACATACAAGAACTCTATGCGACCATCTCCTTCCCCCCCTAAAAGAAACATGGTTATATCCCCGTAACCACACATACCTAATAAAAAAGAAACGGATACCGCTCCATCATAGCCTCCTCCGCCTCCCAAGTAGCCTCCTCAACCTCATGGTTAGACCAAAGAACCTTAAGCAACACTGTTTCCCCATGTCTAGTTTTCCTAACCTTGCGATCAAGAATCTATTTCGGCACCTCAAGGTAAGACAAGGACTCATCCAGCTCGATGTTCTCTACATCTAACACATGTGAAGGATCACTCACAAACTTCCGCAGCTGGGACACATGGAACACATTATGCACTCTATCGAAAGCAGCTGGTAAAGCTAACCGGTAAGCAACCTCACCCACACGATCCAAAATCTCACATGGTCCTATAAACTTCTGGCTCAGCTTCCCTTTCTTCCCAAATCTCATGACCCCACGCATAGGAGACACTTTCAAAAGAACCTTGTCCCCAACCTGAAACTCTATGTCACGACGATGTAAATCTGCATAACTCTTTTGTCAATCCTGGGCCGCTTTTATCTTATGTCTGATCAGCTTAACCTGTTCAACCATCTCTTGTACCATCTCTAGCCCTAAGACCACCGCCTCAGCTCTATCATCCCAGCAGATCGGACTCCTACATCACCTCCCATACAAATCCTCAAACGGTGCCATGCCTATTCTCGTGTGATAGCTGTTGTTATAAGAAAACTAAATTAGGTCCAAACGCTGCTCCCAGCTACCACCAAAATCCATAACACAAGCTCGCAACATATCCTATAAAGTCTTGGTGGTCCTCTTTGTCTGGCCATCTATCGCAGGATAAAATGCAGTACTCATCTTCAAAGTAGTTCCCATCAACTCCTGCAACTCTTTCCAAAACCGTGATATATACCTCGCATCCCTATCTGACACTATATCCTTAGGCACCCCATGTAAACGAACCACATGCTTCCTATAAGCCAAAGCTAACTATATCTTGGTCCAATTATCTTTCATCGCCACAAAGTGAGCTGACTTGGTCAGACGATCAACTATAACCCATATCATGTTATTATCATGTTGACTCCTCGGCAAACCCACGATAAAATCCATAGAAATGGACTCCCATTTCCACTCAGGTACCTCAAGAGAGTGAATCTTACCTTGTAGTCGTCGTTGCTCCCCTTTAACTCTCTGACATGTCAAACAACGAGCCACGAACTCAGCTGTTTCCTTCTTCATCCCAGGCCACCAGAAAGTCTTCTTCAAATCTTTATATAACTTATCACCGCCTGGATGTACCGAGTATGATGTGCAATGAGCCTCTATAATGATCATCTTTTTCAACTCCTCATCAGTAGGAACACACTATCTCCCATCGAATCTCATACTGACATCTGTATGAATAAAGAATCTAGACACTGTCCCTTTCTCAACTTCAACTCTCCGCTCCTCAATCTTAGGATCCAACGCCTGCTTCCTGCGAATATCATCATAAAGGTCTGGCTCCACTGTCAAGTCCCCTCTAGCATCCCCTTTCCGTATCATATGTATCCCCATCTTCCCCACCTCGTCTCTCAACCTCATCAAAGACATAGTTGTGCATAGATAATGCACACTCTTCCTGCTCAAGGCATCTGCAACCACATTAGCTTTCACTTCATGGTATATAATATCCATGTCATAATCCCCAATCAGCTCCATCCACCTTCTCTGTCTCATGTTCAACTCCTTTTGAGTGAAGTTGTTTTTGAGACTCTTGTGATCTAAAAACACCTTAAAGGTCGCCCCATAAAGATAGTGCCTCCAAATCTTCAGAGCAAACACAACTGCACCCAACTCTAGATCATGTGTCAGATAGTTCTTCTCATAAGGCTTCAATTTCCTAGAAACATAGGCAATCACTTTCCCGTTCTGCATCAACACACAACCTAACCCATTCTTTGAAGCATCTGTGTACACTTCAAAGTTCTCACTCCCTTCAGGTAATGCTAATATTGGAGCTCTGGTCAAACGTTGTTTGGAACATCGTCTCACGACTTTTATCCCAACGAATATTTCATCATCAAAGCTGTCATGGGTCTGGCTATCTTTGAAAAATCCTTCACGAATCGTCGATAGTACCCTGCCAAACCCAAGAAACTCCTGATCTCTGCCACATTCTTCGGTGCTTCCCACCGAGTAACTGCCCCTATCTTTGCAGGATCAACAGCAACACCCTTATTTGAAATCACATGTCCCAGAACAACAACCTCTTCTAACCAGAACTCACACTTAGACAACTTTTCATACAGCTGATTGTCTCGCAGAGTCTGCAACACTATCCTTAAATGCTCCTCATGCTCCTCCTTAGTCTTAGAAAAGACTAAGATATCATTGATAAAGACCACAACAAACCGATCCAAGAACTGACTGAAGACCCGGTTCATCAAATCCATAAACACTACAGGTGCATTAGACAACCCAAACGGCATCACAATATACTCATAGTGACCATACCTCGATGTAAAAGCTGTATTTGGTATGTCCTCCTCCCGAATCTTCACCTGATGGTTACCCGACCTCAAATCGATCTTAGAAAAGACCGCTGCATCGTTCAACTGATCAAACAAATAATCTATCCTTGGCAAAGGATACTTATTCTTCACTGTAACTCTGTTCCGCTCCCTGTAATCAATTCATAACCTCAAACTCCCACCTTTCTTTTTCACAAAAAAGACTGGTGCTCCCCACGGTGATACACTAGGTCTAATGTATCCCTTCTCGATCAGATCATCCAGCTGTTTCTTCAGCTCCTCCAACTCCTTAGGACCCATACGGTATGATGCCTTAGAAATTCACCCCGTCCCCGGTTTTAACTTTGCACTGAAATCTATCTCCCTCTTGGGTGGCAAACCCGGTATCTCATCTGGAAAGACATCTGGAAACTCTCCCACCACTGGTATCTACTCAACTGTCGGACTCTCCATACTATGGTCTCTCACATAGCATAAGATCAACGGACACGCCTTTCTCAGATAAGACTTCAAGGTCACTGCTGTAATCAACTTAACTTTGGGTTTGACAACAAACCCACGATAAGACACACTAATCCCCTTAGGACCTCTCAAAGAAACCCTCTTTTGATGACAATCTATCTTAGCTTTGTACTTACCCAACTAGTTCATACCATCTATCATCTCAAAACCCTCCAAAGGAAACTCTAACAAGTCCACTGGTAGGCCAATCCGCCCAACTATCATAGACACACCTCTATACAACCACCCACAAGATAAAGACTCACCCGACGGTATAAAAACTTCCTCTTTTACAGACTCATACTCACTCAAACCCAAAATCTTAGCATGACTCGATGATACAAACGACTGCAATGCTCCCGAATAAAACAAAACAAAGGTAAAGAATCCAATAACAAGAAAAGTACTGGTGATAAGGTGAGCATCATCCTCAACCGCTTTCCTCTCCATCATGAACAGCTTACCATTGGTTTTTTGCCCACCTCCCTGGACAGTACTAGCTGAAGTAGACGGCTTAGCAGCCGACCCTTGGTTGTCGTTGTTCGTCACCGGTCTCTAAAATGAATTACCGCCATTGCGGTTAGCCCCACCATTGTTGTTACTCAGACCACCTCGGTTACTCCACGACCCAGCCGGCTTGTTACTAGCATAACTCTGAGACGGACCCTGAGAGAAACTCCCCTGTGACGGTCTCTGGAAACCCCGACTCAAAGCACTGGTACACTCATGCCTCTTGTGGCCCATACTGCCACAGTTAAAACAAGACATACCCCAACTGCTACTACCACCACCACGGCCACGCCCGTAAGAAGCTCTTCCGCTAAACCCCGGCCCTGAAGAGTAAGCTGTCACCTGGTTATGGTCGCCCCTCTTGTAACTAGACTGACCACCACCCTCACTCTCAGCCTTCCTCTTCTCAGAAGCTCTCTCTCGGTTCTCCTTAGTCATCTCAACCAACCTCTCAGCTCTCCCGGCACGCTCTCTCTCGGTTCTCCTTAGCCATATTAGAAGTCATCTTAAAGTCATCAAACTCCTCCCTCAGCTTACTACGCACATGCTCCGGCACAAACTCTCGCCTCATAGCCCTCTTAAACTCATCCCACGGTATAGCAGTTAACCCCTGTTTCACATACAAGTCTAGAGCACTGGCCTTAACCTTATCCCACCACTCCCCAGCTTATTCCCTCAAGTAGAACGCAGTTTGTTCCACTCGAAGTTCCTTTGGGCAATGAACCAAATTGAGTATGCTCTCCACCTCTCTATGCCAATTGTCCAGAAGAATTAGCGCACCCATACCCATATACTCTTTAGGATTAAACATCGCTATATGTATACTTATTTTGGAGTGATCTGGCCCCGCCTCTTTATCCTTCCCCACTTTCTTCAAAGCCTCAGTAAGAGCATCCTGGTGCTCCAACATCTTAACAATCTCATCCACACTCATGTTCTCTGCCCTGGCATACAACGCGTTTCTTTTCGGTGGCATCTTGGAACTATATAATAAAAGGTAAACATGAACACACATCCCATATCTCAAAACACGAAAACGACCTATACAACACCTACTCGATCGAGTATCACAACCCACTTGATCGAGTTGAGGTCACTCGATTGAGTTGCCCACTTACTCGATCGAGTGCCTCGACTCCAGAATCTGACCAGAATGCTCCCAAAGACGTACTCAATCGAGCCACCTCCTTACTCGATCGAGTTGACCCGACTCGATCAAGTGCCCAAACCTGCTCGATTGAGTGACCAAAAACAGACTACTACTCAGAAACGAAAAACTACCTACTCGATCAAGTTACACCCACTCGATCGAGTCACTCACCTACTCGATCGAGTGCCCCTTACTCTATCGAGTCATGCTGACTCGTATACTACCCGCATGCTTATCTCAACACCTTCCAACGAACTATACTTAATCCAAGACGACAAATAAACACATATATACGATATCTCTTTATATACACAAACAACAATAACTTCCCTTCCATGTTTCTAATAAACCATGTTATAAATCAACTATCATGCAATTCATGTATTCAATCAATGAAATATATAATCATATCATCACCATCTTTCACCACACATCTCCTATCCTCTACATGCATGCATCCACCAATTTAAACAATGCATTACTATATAGATGCACAACATACAAGATAAACACATAGCGATCCCGACACACACCCCATAGTGACCGGTTCAGAGTTGTAGGGCGAGTTCGCGACTTTAAGACGTCTCCCAAGTCTTTGCATTAGCTCCTACAACTCCTACCCGGGTTCATTTTAGTTTGACTCCCTATGTTCATTAGGTTCATTGGTTACAGGTTTCAAGATCGTCGCTCTGATACCGCTTTGTAACACCCCCATACTCCAACTGCCTTAACAGGACCACTTAAGGTATGAGAATGCTACCATCTCGGTTACCCGAGGCATTGATAATCAAATGGACAATAACGAAACGTACTTTAATAGCAATAAAGTTTAAAGTGATACAAGCAACTCCGAAATTGTTAAAAGAAAATACAAAGGTTCTCAAAACTGTCAAACTACTAAACACCTGAAAAGCAACTAGTTCAAGACATAGCGGAAGACTCTAGAAAACGTGATGACTTCATCCCAGCTATCCCTCGCGTAAGCCATCATACCTGCTCAACAACTGCTCACCATCCCCGAATGGATCACCACAGTTTTTAAAACATTTAAACGGGGTTAGTACTGATTACATAAAATACACAGCTGCAACAAAACCATAATACAATCAAACAATCCTCAAACTCCGTCACATCACCACACACCTGACTACACACTAAAGTGTGTAGCCCTACCAGAATACCCATCACAACAGGTATTCCACACCGCCAGTGGGGGGCCACAGCCACTCCCACCTAAGCCCCGCTCACCTCCTCCGGGCGATAAACCCATGGTCATTAATGTGCACATCCCTTCTGTGGCGGGTTCCACAGAAGGCGAATCAAGGGCGTTAAGCCACTCCCGCAAGTGACTCCACTCAGCCAGGGACGCACCCCGAAGATCACAGACAGTTATACAACAATCACCTTATACAAACAAACATTTACCAAAACCAATGCCAATACGATAAAGAATCAACAACAACAACAATCACCAACAATGCTATGTAACCAATACTGAGTAGGGAAACCCTACCTGAAATAACAATCACCACAGACGATCTAGCAACTAATCAGAAAGTCTTCTCTTCGAATCCTCCTCCTATAACATGCATACATACAATTACCACCACAACCATATAAATCACCCAAAACCCCCAACAATACCCAATTAGGGTTTTAAAGAAACTCAACGAAACACAACATAAATTATACAAGGAACATACCCCCGACACGATGCTCACAACGGTGTAAAGAACAAGATGATCCGACGAACTTAGCTTAGGGATTTGCCAATAATGCGAGAGAAGCAAAGCATGTAACCTCTAATCGTCTCTTGAAATGTTTAGGATGTTGAAAATATGTTTAAGAAATAATGACAAACCTTTTTATATTAATCTCGCATTATCAACAAAACCCGTCAAACTCACCGTAAAACACACTTACTCGATCGAGTAAGTGACTTACTCGATCGAGTGGTCCTTACTCAATCGAGCCCCCAACTTACTCGATTGAGTACCCTACAGGCAGTCTACTGTTTTGCGTTAAAAACTACTTACTCGAGAGAGTAAGCCCCACTCGATAGAGTACCCATAGACATAGAAAACCGTAGTATTACACGTATAACCACCTTGACGAAGCATATCTTTCATCCAAGTAAAACTACTCGAAAAAGTCTTACCATTGTCATCATATTTGATTGGAAGGTTATGTATAATACATGTAATAGGATGGACATAGCGGGTATTTGATTGTGATTCGGCGGGTGTAGAAGACGATGACGGCATGGTGATCGAAGTGTAATATTTTTAATTAAATAAAAGGCTATGATTAATTGAACTTTGAATTGGTGAATATGCTTAATTGATCACATTATAAGTGATATTTATAGGAAAATATGTATGCATATGTGAATATAATAATGGACGGATAGTAATAATGTTCAAACAAAACAATGCATGCAACGGTTCATTATTTATCATACATGCATCGGTTGAATATTAAACATTGAAAAAAGTCTATAACGGTTATTTTTAACCCGTAAACTATAAATAACAACGGGTACAGAGGAACCGTTCTTTCATAATATAAAATGATAATGGTTACAAGAAACCCGTAGCTATAACATAACAACGGGTACCAAAAACCGTTGCTGGTGTTAATTTAGTAACGGTTTTCGAAACGCCGTTTTCTTAAACTGGTAGCGGTTGTCTAACAACCGTTGATAAGGGTGATTCTGTAACGAGTTTTTGGAAACCGTTAAACGTTTTTTATAACGGTTTGTTAAACAACCGTTGTCACATTATAATAAGAACGGTTTTCGACGGAAACCGTTATTCTTATTAGCGCGGTCTAGGTTTCCGCTAATATTTTGAAAACGGTAATCTAAGTGTCGTTATTAAATGCATTAAACCGTTGTGATACGCTCCTTATTGATGGTCAGATTTGGTGTAGTGCAAGTTCTCACCACCACCTAATTTAAAATCAAATTGCATAAAATGAGAAATAAAATTTATTAATTAACTAAAATACTATATGGGAACAAAATTCAGATACTTGATTAGCCGGTAAAGATCATACATTTTTTAATACTCTCTCTATCCCAATCCACTACAACAAATTTTCACTTACGCCACGAATTATGCCACGAGAATGAATAATTCGTGGCTAAATTCTACTTAACCACGGGAAAAACTTATTCATCATTTTGGGAAAAAAAAATTATGTCATGAAATACCTTTCCCCGTGGCAAAAAGTCACTTGTGCCACGAATTAGACTACACACGTGGCAAATATTCATTTTAGCCACGAGCTATGTCACACCCGTGGCGAAATTTTATTTAGCCAAGAAATGTTCCGTGGCAAATATTTTATTAGCCACAAACTAAAGAACACCCATGACAATTATCTTTTCCGACTTAAATTAAAATATTTTCATGTTAAGGTAAAACTAAAACTTGCTTGCTTAAAAAAAAATAAAAAATTTGAATGAAATTTAATCAAATATCAATAATATTAAAATATAAAATTTTAGAAGCACTTTGATAAATTTAATTAATATTTTTATTATTTTATTTACTTCAATAAGAAATTTTAAAATATATAAAGAAAGAAAATTTTATGGTCTAAGATTTTTGATTTTTTTTACAAATCACAATTATATTTAATTTCAAAACATTGATAATTTAAGAAATTTGTTTTAATATTAATTTCGTTTATTAAAGTCGTGAATTTCTTTAATTTATTTTTAAATTAAAACTTTATAGTCTTGAATAACAATCTTAAATGATTGTATCACATTTAAAGACATAGCATACTAAACTAAATAAATAAGTTATTTACCATATATCTTAGAGAAATCTAAAATTAATATATTGTCAAACCGTTTTATTCAAAATTAGATTTACAACTTTATTTGTAAGATATTTATAGAAAGATTTGAATTTGATATAAAATATAACTTGTTGAGAAAAACTTTTGGAAAATGTTTTTAGGAGTGAAAAAGAAACAACAATTAGATTAAAAAATTGATTAAATAAAATAAGTGCGCTAATAAATGAAAGTAAAAAAAATGACCTCCCACAAATTAATTAAGAAAAAAATGTAGTAGAAAAATTATCAGTATAAAATTCAGCATGGAGAATTTTTTTTTTTATTGACAATGAGCGCATTACGGGGAAAATATAGAAATAATAATAATATAAGGTCACGTGTGCCAATAACGTGAAACTTTTGAGAAAGAAACCATAAATCATAGTAACAAAGATAAATCAGTTTAGGAAAATAAACGATTCTGTTGTACGACAGTCTTTTTCGTGTTTTTTGGGTAAAAACTGACTATTTTTTGTTAGTAATGACCACTTTGGGGGGAAAAACCATTAGTTATAAAAAGTGGTCATTATTTTACATAAAAATGGTCACATTTTTCATATCGTAGGTACGACAGTCATAATACAGAATTTGCACAGAAAAATATAAGAAAAAATGAGTACAAGAGAAATGAAAATAAGAATGTCGATAAACTAAAGAAAAAAAATGTTAGGAAAACAATATTAAGTTTACTTTTTTGGAGAAAATCGTTTTCCTTATTTCGGCAAAAAAAATGACGTCAAAATCATTAGGTGTGAGTTTAACATCGAAAATACGATTGTTTTGGCCAAAATAATGTTTTTCCAGCAAAAATTTGTAAATCATGTAACATATTTATAACTAAATAGTACTAAAGGTAAATTTTGAAAGAAAAAAATAAACTTAAAACGATTCAGAATAATAATTATATCAACAAAGTTAACTTTCAATTTCGGTAGCACATCAAAAGAACTCTACAGTTAAGCGTGCTCAAGTGAGAGTAGAGTTGGATAGGTGACCTCCTGGGAAGCCTCTCCGATGCGTGCGGATGCATGACTGGTGAAACCAAATAATGTTCAAATGAATCGAGTTAACTAGCGAAACAAGTACCTAGATTGTCACGGTTCCATATATGATAAAATATCCATTATGAAAAAAAATTATTTTACATTTTGTTTATTTAATTTTGCCACGAGATTTATTTTTTCGCCACGGGAAATTTTTTTGGCCACGAAAGTTATTAACCATGAGAGACTCCGTGGCCAAAAATTCAATAATAGCCACATTCTTTTTTTTGCCATTGCTATCTCTTAGCCACAGCCACTTGCGTTACGAAAGATATTCCCGTGGCAAAATGATTTAGCCATGAAAATTTAGCACTTGCATCATTTATTTGAATTTGATTAAAATGCCTCACAAAGATAAAAAGAGCAAACAAATGATTTAGACGGGAAAATTTTCAGTTTTCTTATTCTTTTAGTATAAGGGGGGTTGTCTAGTTTTCCTGAGCAATTAAGCAATTAAGAAAAAATACAATAGCCGTCATTAAAAAAAGGGTCGAGTATTGTATGCAAATATCAATCTTCAAGACATTACAATAATCATTCATGTATCAAGGCATACAATTATTCTCTATCCTAGTAAATAGTTTACATTTACTTTATTTTGTGACGGAAAAACAAAGTAAATATAAAGTATTGACTGAGAGAGAGGGAGTAGTATCTATGTTAAATAGGTTAACTACTACTAATACTCTGTATAATCTATATGTCATTTTAAGTAAGATCAATGACCTTGGTTTAGTCGTTTTTAGTACGATTAATAATCTCGATCATTGTTTCAAGAATTAAACCAATAATCTGTATTTCGTCATATTTCTTTGCATGGTTGTAGTTTGTACCCTCACTTACATATACAGTTAATTTTTTATGTTTTAGTTGTTTTAGTTCGGGTTTATAACGGATCTATCGAAATCAAGTTCAACACAATTGGATCAATTTCTTGGAATTATATAAGGAATCTCTACTTTAAATATATGGAATAATATATCAAAATCAGGGTTATAACGGATCATATTTCGACTTCATAATGTGATCAACATAAACACACTAATTATAATATTCAGAAGACAATCTGAATAATATATGGAATCTCATACTTTAGATAGAGTGTAAAAACATGTCTCGACCAATAACAGCATAACAATATACTTACCCATCTCCCTCATTGCCTACGCAACATTGGAACAAAGTAAATTCATTACCAGTTTTACCACACCTTTTATTTTCTTTACAATCCCCTTTACCCTTTTATCACATATATTCAGAGTCCACATTTTAGTACCTTACGAGTTACGTGCATATGACTACCACTAGCCCAATTGGTCATTTCTGTATATTAATTAGTCCTCCCTGTGTTGATGTACCAATGTGCCTCGAATAACGGGGCGGGTCGTTCGATATCTCCCATGTCCTTTTCCCAAGGCAACTGTCCCGTTTTTCCCAAGACTCGTGGGACTCTAATACATAAAACCCATCATATGCCACTCCTACAGCAATCTGATTTGGTCTTTCTGGATGTGCCGCGATCACAAGTGAATGGGCGATGGAGAGACTGTAACAATATCAATTATACAAGATTTGATAAGAAAAAACAATTCTCTAAACAATTTATTATGAATGGCAATTAAGTGTTTATGAATTGTACCGGCTTGGTGGTAGGTATGCATTAGGATCAATCCGACATTTTATTACGAGGCTTGCAGCATTAAAGATGCGAATCGCTCCATCCGTAAAACCTGCGTATACAAGCTTACCATCACACGAATATGTCGCGTGAGAGATGTATCCATAGCAATCCGGTACAACCCACTACAATTGATAAATATACACTATTAGTTGTCTGTTCAATATAATCACAAATCTGTATTTAATACCTGGAAATTGACAAACCTGATTTAGGCGTGCTAACCACCTTGTTTCATATTGAGACAGTTGTAGCTTGTGTATGACAAGTATATGTTTCTGGTCTCGGTGAAACTCGACAAGCGTGTCCGATGGTGGTATCGGTGTTCCTTGTGGAAACTCCAAATACACCGCATTTTGTCTTGGCCCTTCATGATCACCTTTACTCCACACACAAATCTAGACAGGATCATAAAACAAAAGATTATTAGTACACAAAGGCACTCGAAATTATACAGATAATAGAGAGATTTGTATGAGATAAACACCCGAGCGTCTGCGCCTGTTGAGACTAACAAATCTCCCGAGTCCGTTATTGCTAAACCCGTAACTCTTTTTGAGTGTCCTTTTTTTAGCGCTACATCCTGTATAGACCAACACACAATTAACCACAAAATTTAAATTATGTCTCCCAGGCTATCCAATGCAAAGTACCTCGACAGGCTAGAAATGCAAATTTAAAGTACCTCCATTTCGAGAATCTTATGTACTAGAATGAAAGAGTCTTCCGTCCCTATAATGATGATATTGCTATCTTTCGGATGATAGATAATAGACGTAGGGATTGTTGGCCCTCTTGCATGTATAGGCAAAATGTTGTACAGAGGCTGCGCTCAAAATAAAGAGATGTGTAACAAATAAATGATCAGAATTTTTATCATTACGTAAGCTCATGCGCTGCACGAATACTAAATAATATTTATAATAACATATTTCATTTTGTTTTTTGCTTTGTATGTGAAAACACAATTTCAATTATTAATTATATCTACACATGCATCATGCATCCAACACTAATTTAAGTAAGTAATGACGCTTATATTACTTGTAATCATACAGTATCAAAAGATGTGACGAAAATATAACCAACTTTATTATTCTAATCAATTGGGTCTTATTTTCCAAGTTTAAACGATGATAATTGTTTTTACTTCTCACTTAATTTCCATCTCAATTGAACAAAACCCCTTATATTTGGTTGCCATAAACTATATAACATGTAGTTTATATGAGAATAAAATCCTTTAACATAAACATAAAACGATATGTGGAAAATTTATTATCCTAAAATCGTATTTCTAGATTCTCCCTTATTGACGGGCTTGCTTTAAATAAGAGTATGAGGTATAGACTTCAATTCTATTTAAACCCCTATGAATTATTATACTACATATACACACTTTTACTAATGCTAGACGAACCCTGTAAAAGGAGATTATGTGGACATTATTGAGACCTCCAAGCTATTCCATGCAAACTTGAAAGAACTAGATTTTAAATTTACATGACATACTCATTCTTTTATTTTAAACCAATTCTCACAAGACAAAAAAAAAGCATCTTAATTTCATATTCACAAAAGAAAACATTACTTGCAACTTTAATTTACTAATTTCAATAAAAAATTATATAACAGTAAAATTAATTGTACATGCATAAATTATATAAAAATTGGCAAAGTTTTATTTTATAAAAATGTGAGTTGTATTATGATTTGTAGATTGGAAAAAAATTGTGAGGTTGTAGAATTGTGTAGGAACTTGTAATTAAGCATAAAATATTTAAATTAAAAAAAAACAGCAGGATTGAATTTCACTTTTGTTAAACTAAAGGTGGTCAATTATAACATTTCAAATTATATTTAAGGATTTAATTTCACGGTTAACAAATTTAATACGACTATATAGTATTTACAAGAATAAATATATATTTCCGATTATTAATCTTTTTTTTTTATAAGTCCTTGACACGATCGCAATAATGTGTATGTTTCACGTTTAAGCAAACTTAAATAAAGGTCATACAACACGCAATTTCATAGAGAATGCCCTAATAGCTCCCCCGGAGGCTGATGCGAGTCGTTCATTATCTCCACAAAGTGCAAAGCATGGAACGACACCGTCACGGGGTGTGTCATTAGGTACTACAGTCTTCTTAAGCCCAAGAATAGAAGATTTCCACTGCCTAATTATTGAACCCCTCTGGGGTGCCGTAGTCTGTTGAGAGAAATCATTATTAGATCTTTTGTTCGACTATAAAGTTGCAACCAATAAAAAAATGTTTAGCGGCTGAATATAATGATTACCCACTCAGACGAACTAGCTGATTTATCTTCATCCCATATGAAGTGGATTGAGTTGGAAACTAATGCCATTATAGTTCCGGAATTTACGTATATAATTTTTGCAATCTGAAGGACCAAACAATAACAAACCAAATCAACAAAACCATAATGATTATATTTCTTTACATTTCGTTACATGAAACTGCATGCAACATATAAAATACCTTAGGAGGGGTATGAATATGTGGGAGTCTAATTAGTTGAAATTGAGCTTGTTCATAAATTTCATTGATTTGATGGGCCATCTAAGTTTTTTTTTAAAAAAATTTAGAATTAGAGAAAGAGTAAATGAAGTGTATGTTTTTGTTGTTTTGGTGGTCGTATAATCATTTGAATAAACTAAACTCCACTCTTTATATAGACAAATAAAATGTGGCCATTGACAACTAATTATCTAAGGTTGACAAATTTAGCAAAAGAATTTTTTTTAGAATTTTCAAGTTTTACTTTTAGTTATTAACATCACCCGTGCTCATATTTTTTTTCAATAATTTAAAGGGTAAATTGATAGTCGCTCTGTCCCGGTCAATTGTTGTCCTTTGGTTTTGGCACAAAAAACAAGGAAAGAGGAGGGAGTCAATTACCAAATGACAAGTGAAATAATTTGAGTGTAAATGATTAAATTGCTCATCAAGTCCATTCTTAAATATAAAGGACAACAATTGACTGAGACACACCAAAATGGAAAAGGACAACAAATGACCGGGACTGAGAGAGTAAACACTACTAATTTTAGTCATGTTTTTCATAATCAATAACTAATACCAAAATATTAACTTATTTTTACAATAGGTACCAAGTGTTTGCATAACGAGCCATTGTGATCTAGCGTACAATTTACGGGATGCTTGTGGTGTCACGTGTTTTTTTACATTTGTATTCATTTCGATGATACATGCTCTATCCGATTGAAATTGCTTTCCAAAACTACGAAAATTGTACAATTTGAGGGGTCAATCCAATATTTTTGTCACCTCTTCTATTATTCAAAAATTTGAGCACATATAAAGTACACAATATCACCCTATCATACATCGGATGACATTTTGATAATGTTTGCATAATGTTCCGTCCCGTAAATGGATGAGTCATGAGCTCCACACAACACCATCAAAGGGAGATTCCGAATCCGAGTTGATATGTTTGCATAACGCTAATTCCTTGCAATATTATCCTCGACATGATTAAACCATCGGGCATAATTTACATGGCTGAAATTGAGTGTTTGTATGTTGAACTTTCTAACTGGATTTTCATTGAATTCGACATTTGCCATTTATTCCATGTCTGCTTTTCCCGTATATTCTATCTTTTTTTTTCTTATGGCTTTTGCACCATCCTAGGACTTCAAGCATAGTAGAATTTTTATTACAAAACTAAACTTGACACACACATTCTACCACCGATGGACCGAGTTTTCTTTAACTTTGCCGAAAAGCTTTGTTTTACCTTCACACAATCTACTTCACTAGCCTACATAGTACATACACATCCAGACCAAATTTTATGGATGCGCAAAGAGTCAGGTTAAATACCGCAAATGGATCCTCTCCATTACTTTTGTGTCCATTTCCACTCACATACATTATTATATTATATATTTCTACCTCATTTATTTACCTTTTAATTCCGAAATAAATCTACAACCATCCGATCGGGCCCAGATTTAATCCGAGCCATTAATAAGTAATGGACCTCCATTTCTTTGTATGAAATGGAGAGGATCCTTTCTCGTTAAATACCACCCGATGGGCCTAGGCGTAGCTCCGTATCTGGTTCCGACTGATGACGACCATGGATGGGAGGTTGAATTTTATAACGACCTACCATTTTTTTTTATCGTCATTATTAAATTAAAAAAATCTTTGATATACACGGATATGTTCACAGGATTAAACTTTAAAGGTATGCCACTCTGAGTGATCGGCGTACAGATTGCATTTTGGAAACCTGGGAAAAGGTTTGAAGTACTGAAACTCTTGGCCTGGCACATGTATAGGTTTTGACGTAATGGATTCCGCTTTCATAAACACCATCGGGCAATATCTGAATTAAAAATATAAAATATAAACATAATTAGCTTAAGTTTTCGATGCTTCTATTTCTAGTAAAAAAGATCAAACATATTTGATCCATAAATAAATAATGTACCTCCATAAGGTCACCAACAAAAATGACAAGAGCTCCTCGAACTGGTCTTATCTCGTACCAGTTTTTATTATATAAACCTTTAAGCCCACCCGAATCATCTTGGAGTAAAATTGAAAATAGACAAGGGTCTGTATGGGGTTGGAAGCCTACTATTCTGCAGTAAGGGTCGCGACAACGTGGGTAAAAATTGCCATAAAAACAAATCCTTCCTAACATCCACGAAAATGGACGATTGTTTCGACCTAATCCTTTCGCGAATAAGTCGGCAATCCAAAATGACAAACGCGTCATTTCTCTAGTCCATTCATCTACTTCAGATCTGCATAAAAATAAGATTTAATTAGAGATAAAAATTATATCGTTTTATTTTTTGGGAACCTAAAAATCAAGTTTTCCGGTATATAGGTTTGTAAATTTGGTATTGAATAAAGAGTGATATGTAATATTATAAAGCTCACTCGCAAATTTTTGGTGTAGGATCACAATGATCGGGCCTAAATCGAAGAAATAATGTATCGTGCCAGGTAGGATCATGGCCGTTAAAGAGGTCGTGTGTTGAATTAAAAAGGCTCCTTTATCATAAGTTATACTCCTTTTAAGCCAACTCTTCCTAAAATCCAAACCTAGGTCATAAAATGACCTCATATTTTCAATCAACTGATCGCAAAGAGGAAGGGGCACACCATGATCTATAACTTGGAAATAACCAATGACGATGCTTGTTTGATTTTCTCAACTAAGTCAGCCTCAGGAAGCTGCATACTGATAATAGATATGGGATTATCATTATAGACTTCTGTGAACATAGTCCTCAGGGGTGACTGACTGTAAAACGGACGAGGGACATAAGGTAAATTGTCGGCTAACCATTTTAAGTCAAGTTTTTTTTTTCGTCAAATTCCTTTGCCAATTTCATTTTATCAGATTCACCGGATGATTCACCACTAAAGAAATTGTTGTTTCTACCAGATGATTCACCAACAAAGAAATGGTTGTTTCTATTAGCAGCCAATATAGATATAGTTATGGATATTTTTTTAAGATTTGCTTGTGTTGGCTGATTTTTTAAGATTTTGAAGTGTAGTAGTAGTTGTTAAATCATCATCCCCCATCACACATCTATTATACAATCGGAGGAGTAGTGTTGAGGAATCCGTAGTAGGGACAAATGGTGGAATGAGATTCTCTTATGTTTTTTTTAGGTAATAAAACTAGATTGATTCTCTAAGGTAGGACCAACTTATCTCATCCTTTCGAATGATAGAGGTAAGTTGAAGCCACCGTCTTTCAAACCACCTCAAAAGAGTTGGACATGAATGTCCAATAGAAGCCATAAAGTCGGCAACTTTGTTGGTTTCACGAAACCAATGTTTAATTATCACATCATCAAAGAACTGAAGATCTAATTTCACATCCTTGAAAAATACTAGAAATTTCCCAAGGAATTTGCCAAGTACTACGGATTGAGTTGATGACACATAAATTATCACCTTCTACAATTAATTTCGAGATTCCCAAGTATTTAACTGCTAACATGTCTTCTTTTAAAGCGAGAGTTTCAACAACAAGAATACTATCATGAGATGCTCTTATGTGATTGGTTATTGTTATACCTTTTGTCTCACAACATCCAGATAATGTTACTTTTGCAGTTGAAAATCTGTATACTACTCCCTCCTATTCCGAATAAATATCCCATTTGGACAATGACACGAAAATTAAGGAATAAAGTTAAAATAATGAAAAATATTGTATAGGGGTAAGAATATATGAGTTAAATAATGAAAAGTATTGAATATGATGGTTTAGAGGTGGTTGGAGTGGTAAATAAAGAAAAGAGCCAATGGTAGGAAAGTAAAAAAACATGTCCAAATATGGCAAATGGGACAGTTATGTGAATAGACGGAAATGGCAAATGAGACGGTTATTCGGAATAGGAGGGAGTATATTTTATGTATTTCCAACCAAACAATTTATCATTTGTGACGGGAAATATCTGTCACCAACAAATGGTTTTTTTAAGACGGGTCTTAAAGTAAAATAGATTAAATAGAACACCACTTATTTAGATAAGACAATTATTTTATTAATATTTAGGAGCATTTTTTTTGTCTTATCCTAGACGGGTACCCGTCTTGGCGTCTTACCAGGAAAATTTATGTATTTCTCAAAAAAGAGTTCTAGTTGGAACAAATTTCCGTACAGCATATGCTAGGCACTCTTATGTCTTGATCACGTGTCATCCTGAGAATTGTTAGCACGTCACCATGAATAGAGATTCCGTTTAAAAAATAAAATAAAAAAATCGAGTATTTCGTTTTCTAAAATGATCGAATATTGTAGGTATATTTTATTTTACTCTTATATGGTGCAAATTGTTAAGATTGAAAGGTCATGTTCCTCAAAATCGGACCAATAATATTTTAAGAGATACTTTCTATGTTTTCTGATATAAATCATTTCATATTATAAAAGAAAAAAAAAAGTAATAGTAAATGTTTAATTATTAGTTAGCTGTTATAAATGCTTTTTGAAAAAAAAAAGTAAACTTTTTTCCCATAATAAAGTGCCATAAATTACATCTTTTTCCTAATTATTAATGCTTTAGGAAATGAAAATACCATGTAATACATGGAAAAATGTAAAATGACATATTTAAAAAAATTAAATTTTTCTAAAAACGACTTATATTATAAAATGGAGGTAGTAATAAAATATTATTGTTAATCTTGCACTAGCAACCAGAAACAAAACTGAAATTAAATTATAAAAATAAACAAGTGTTATTAACAAAACTGAAAGTAAATTATAAAAATAAAGTCATGATAATGGTATGAGCTTGGCGGTAGATAATAAAGTCATTTAATGGTGTGAACTATTTTTTGGTACAAATTTAATGGTGTGAACTATAAAGATGCTGACTTATGATCAATTGATATATGGGTTTGGGGATTTAGTTAGGAATTTTGTAGGGATTAATGTGATTTGGGAGTAAGTTGATGATTTTCTTATAAATGATCGAATGATTTCGGGAGTAAGGATAATGTAGGGAAAGGATAATCTGCGTATAAAACATAAATAGCTAATTAATGAGTCGGAAAATAAGAAAAACGAGTCTCAAGGCATATATACATTGGTGATTGGGGAGTATACGTAAAAGTTTGGGGGTTATTTGTAAAAATGTAAATAGGTGGTGGTTATTTAAGTACGGCTCATTTCAAGAAGATGGAGTGTAAAGGTGGAATTATTTTGAGAATAATAAAAGGTGAGAGTACTTTGGAAAGAGAGATAAAAGGTGGGATTACTCTTGTCAATTATTCCTTATCTTATCTATATAAATACAGAAACATTTCATGCAATTCTGTGAAGCCACGTCACCAAATTAAGTTTTTTTTTAACATTAAATGTGGGACCCATAGCAAAGATTAAGGAATTGATTAATGAAAACCCATCTATTTTTATGTTTCGTACGTAAATTTTTACGTTTATGTTTTGTGCGTAAAAAATAACAAATAATGACTTATTATTTGTACGTAAATATTAATAAATAATGATTTATGGATAATTTATATTGCAGTAAATAATAAAAAAATTACCCCAATTGATACAAATACAATTCAACCCAAATTTTTACTACAATAACAATAACGTACAAAAAAACACCAATTGATAACAAATCAATGTTGCTACAAAAATCACATAATTTTACTAAAATTCTTAGATTATTTGATATTAAACTATCTATTTATCAAAAAATTAAATACTAAATACTAACTGCAATTATAAATTAATTTGCTAATAAATGATTATCTATTAGATTACTCATGTATTTTGATTACCATTTTCTTTTTTAATGTTAATCGTTATATCAATGTTCTTAAAAACATACCCGTGCATTTTGCACGGGTTGAAAACTAGTAAGTTATAATAATTGAAATTCTCAAGCAAGGAAACTAACCAAAGTGGTTATTTGTTAACTTAAAATCTAAGGTTCTCAATCTATATATCACCAAAATTTTTATTTTACAAAATCAAAACAAAACTCTTACAGTAATTTACTAAGTTCTCAAACTAAAGTAACTGGTTTTCAAAATAAAAATCATATTTCAAATAACAGAACTCTAAACTAAAAACGAAATAATAAAAACTTAGTTTTCAAACTAAAAATGCATGTTTTGAAGTTAAACAAAGACCTTGGCTGGAAAAAATAAAGTTCAAACACTTCAAAGTCACAAATTTTCAATTAAAAAAGAGAATACTAAAGCTAAAACGATTAAATATCAATATTAGTTGTATGAATTCTCATCTTAAAATCTAATACTTCTAAGATTGAATACGAACCCGTTATCTGTTAGCGGTAATCGGCATCACGATGGGTTGTCGCGTTGTGCTCTTTTTTTGTGTTCAGTTATTGGACTATTTTTTTTTTTTGCGCATTCATATCTTATAGACAAATCACCTGGGAAGCCATCTTTTATCAAGAAATCGTTGGAGAGTATTCCAGGTTGCATTGTAATTCTCTATATATTATGGTAGGCATGTAAACCTGTCAAACGGGTCGGGTGATATGGGTTAGTTAAGGCATGAACAAGAATATCTCAAATAACTCATAGCTCATGTTCCTTCTGTATGTAAGCGGAACTAATCACAATCACAACATAAAAGTGAGCTAAATTGTGTTGATTAACAACAAAAACTAAGCCAAATGGATACCACATTCCAAAGCTACATGATTATTAAACTCAGAAGTGTTGGAACCAGCAGCAATAATCAAATCATGACCAAAAATCATATACTTTATGTATTTGTAGCTTTGATTGTGTATATTTCCAGATTATGAAGAACATTTAGGTTCTTGATATTCTTACCTAATTTAAACTTTATGTTCATTCATTTAGTAGCGCTATTATTCCTTATGTTTCTTCTGTGTGTATATCAATGTCAAATTCAGGGAATCATATTCAATTATGAGTTGCGTAACTTCTTGAAACTGTAAAATATCAATGGCATCCCTATTTAAAACCATCCCTTTGATTGATTCTTCATTATGAGGACTAAAATCAAAGATACTGTAAAATATCAATGGCATCTTCATTTAAAACCATCCCTTTGATTGATTCTTCATTATGAGGACTAAAATCAAAGATAACAGAGCATCTTCATTTACATAGAATATATCAAAGGATGGTTTAAAATGCAGATGCTTAAGTATATGGTTCCATTATTGTCTTATAAATAGCATTGTTAATCAAAGCTTCAGTATAACAATAATCAGCATTACCAACTTCACTCTAACACATTCCCTAATTCAACTTTTTATATCTAAATTAAACTTGTTCATTCATTCCTAGCTTCCATACTGCTACAATTTCACATAGGGCCCTGTAGTTTGAGTCTTTTTTGCCTCCGATTCTCTACATTCCTTGCTTCCTCCTGAACTTCCTCAATACAGTTCGAGGGGTCAACTTTTTTTTTCCTACAAACAGAGGACCTGATTTTAAGCTAACTGTAATCATTTTTTATATGTTCAATTCAGATCTTGTCCAATAGTGTATATGAGAGCAGAGTAAATCGGGGTAAAATCCGCTCTACATGCCCGGCGAACTCGATTGATCAACCACATTCCATACGTAGTGAATTCCATATGAATTCAGTGCAATAATGGTTCTCCCACATTGGAAATAAATCAGCTTTGTACAGGACCAAACAACAAACCAACTTAGCTAGCATAACCGGAAATCATCAAAATCACACCGACTGACTATATTTCTTTACATGAAGCATCATATATGCATATACAATACCTTAGCTAGGCCATCACGTTGTTCAGGAAGTCTCAGTGCTTGGCATTGCTGTGGATGAGCAATTACAATGATTGTAGCGGCCATCTTAGTTTTTCTAGAAATTTTTGAGAGTAAATAAAGTGTTTGCTATAATAAAGTGATTGCTATCGGTCTGTTTAATTTGCTCGTATATCAATTGGAGTTAAACTTGAGCATGAAAGCAACGAGGGATGAACGTTGCTTTCATACTTAAGGTTAGCTCAAATCAATATACGAGCAAATTAAACAGACCGATAGAAAACACATTTTATTTACACTCAGAAATTTCTAGAAAAACTTCTAGAAAAACTAATTTGCAATAGTTGGGTAAACAAGATACAAGAGTGATCAATTCTAACATTCATCTACTCAACATAAGAATTTAAGAACAAAGGAAAGATCAATAGATAAATAAAAAGAGATTAAAAGAGTCTTACAATACCAAAGTTGGAGACTTTGGATGAATTACACCAAGCCAAGAAGGATTTAGCTTTCCATAATCTTGTTACAACCCATAAAATGAAGAAAGATTAACATCCAATGTCAAAGATTACACCTTTCTTCCTAAAATATCAAGTTTTCTTAAAACACAAGCTTTTTGAAATTATTGCTAAACAAGATCAGATTTAGGTCTCCAAAATGTGAACTATTTATAGGGCTGCACGAAATTCTAGGGTAACACGGGAAATTGAGCTTTCATTTACGCCAAAGGGTTAAGCAAAAGTCACGAGTACAAAGACATCGGTAGATCTAGCTAATTTGAATGGCATCGTCGTAGAAATGGTTCGCATCTGCCGCAAAATGCCTGATTGCAATTTGTTTCTTCACTTCCTCAACACGAGTTCTCCAATACTTAGCCTCCATGCTTCCTATCAAGGAATGTCGGCTCCGAAACTGGTTCATGTAAGGCCGTCTCCGCGTGATTGCTTGTCTACTAGTGTGGCTACAGGCTCGTGCTCGGGACTTCGGGTTCTCCTCTCATACAAAGCTCCACACATGAATCAAAATGCATTAATTATGACAATCATTGGGACGGGAAGATTAGCTCTTTATTCCGACAAAAAGGACCCTTAATATAAACGAATTTGGCCTAAGAAGGCCCTAGTGACTCGACACTTTTTGACTCTATCAAACTCCCCCACACTTGGACTTTTGCTCGTCCCGAGTAAAACTCAAGGAAGGCATTCGGCAAGTCCATAAGCGGGTGTGGGGTTGAATGATCACTCTTCCCTTACCTCTTCCTTCTTATATCTCCATCTTGAACAACCACCAATTAAAGAGAAAATCTAGACTCAAGGTTTTTGACACTCTCTCTTCACTCACTCCCCCCCCCCCCCCCCCTTGTATCATCCCTCAAACAAAGACACGACATGCCACCAACTCCGACTCATCACTCACCTCCACCCTTTTTATTTCTCCAAAGTAGTAATGGTCACCCTTGCCTTATCCCAAGGCAATAGCAAGGTGACCTCTCATCCTCCAATTACCATTCATACCACTTATCACCATTTATAACAGACCCTTATCACTCCATAGAAATGCAAGATCATGCTACTTGGTTGACCAAACACCCCTAAGAATCAACAACACAAGTAGCAAATCGGAAAAACCACCAATTTGAAGCAAATTTTTTTTGTGACTAAAAAAGTAATTAAATCCTAAAACTAGCCTCCTTCCAAGACCCTCGTTATCACTCCCTTCTTGTCCCTCCATATTTTTGGTGTTGCTTTTTCAATTTTTTTCATTTTTTTGTTGAAAATCCCTCATTTTGCTTAAGGCGCCCTTTCGGGTTTTCACCTTAACTTTTCCTTACCTCTCATGGTGGCTCGCAGCTCATTTCTTCATTTTACCCGGAATGCCCTTTTCGGGTTTTCATTCCGTTCTCGGCCACCTTCCTAATCTTGCCTTAGGTGCCCACCCTTGTGGGTTTTCACCTTGCCGGGATTTTCGTTTTTTGTTTTTTTTGTTTTTTTTTGTTTTTGCATTAAACAACAAGAAGTTTACATATGTTACAGTTCATAGTCCTCCCTCACACTTGCATTCCACATTGTCCTCAATGTGGAGGAGGTCACAATCTTTTCTTCAATGATGAGAACCCGAGGCACCCCCTTGATCATAGGTGCCTTGGTTCTTCCATCTTCTTTCTCTTCTTTCTCTTTCTCTTGTGGCCCGGGCATAGCTTTTGTCTACATCTTCTTGGGTGATGGAGGGTGGGTTTGTTGGGTGAAGAGACATGCCAAATAGTCCACTAACTATCCCAAGTGTGTCCTCTTGGGTCCTTGCACCGTGGTATGATTCTTGGATATACTCTTGATATCTTTCATTTTGGACCCCAAATTGGTGGTCCATTTGGCCTCTCCACTCATTTTGCTCTTTCCACATGTTTGCATTGGCCGTCATTGTTTGGTCAAGTTGTTGTTGCCAAAGACGGTTAGTCTCTTGGTTGGCAACCATTTCCCTCATCAAGGCCGTTTGAGCCGTTGTGGCCTCCTCTATCAACTTGCCTCTATCATCAACCACACTTTTCCATTGATCTATATTCTCCAATCTTGGCGCTTGTTGTTGTTGCCAAGAATGGAGATTCTCCACACGCCCACTTATGGTAGTAAAAACCTCTCTTGTCTCCTTGAAATACTCGAACATACTTTGTTGCCAAGGAGCAACCGGGTCATGAGAGCCCTCCCCCGCTTCGTACATGGGGGTGTCCATGTCCACGGGAGGAGCATTTGGTGCCTCCTCTTCGTCCTCATCGGAGTCAAAGTCCGAAATATCCATACGACAATAGAAGTTCCTACCATGGCTACCGCTTGGCAAAGGGGAGATTTTAGGCCTAGGGAGTCTCAAGTATTTTTGTTTGTCGGGACCCAACCAATACCTTTTAAGGGGGTTTTGCCTTACTTTCTTAAACATCTTGCACTCCTCAAGAACGACATCATTGTACAAGGGAAAACCTTTAGTGTTGAAGATGTTTTGGGGCTCTTCAATGTCACCCTCAAAGTGTGTAACAAAGAATGTGATTGCCCCACCCACAATTGATGCTCCCTCCCGAGCTTTTGGTCTTGTGAACCATGCATGCATCAATAAAAAGTTGTACCCACTCGGGCACTCCTACCCCCTCCAGGAGCATGGTCCACATGGTAGCTCGGATTTTTGAGTTGACCTTAGTGGGCTCTCCTATGGCATAGAAGATGGTGGTTATGAAGCGGGTGAGGAGTTGTACCACGGGGTTGGTGCAATAAGAGATCATGTTGTCATGTTTAGCATTGGCGGTTCCTACAATCTCGGTCCAACCCACATCACTCCTATGCCCGAGCATGAGAATTGGAGATGGGGTTTTGGAAATGTGCAAGACCTCCCTGACTTAAGTATGGGTAAGGGTGTGCCACTTTCCATTCACTCTAAACCGGATTTTTGTCTCTCTTCCCTCCGCCACATTACACTCCGTCAAGGTGGAAAGGAACTCTCGGGTGTAGGAGGTGTAGGTGTAATCCCATAACTCATCATCAAAGTATGCTTCTAGACCCACTTTAGCAAGCATAGCTCGGGTTAGTGTACCCATACCTAGAGCATTAAGGGTGTGGGGGGCAAGGAAACGGGTTGTTTTGATTGGTTGTTTTTGAGGTATGCCGAGTTTTTGAAAGATTTTGGATTGGTTGGCATCTAACCCTTCCTCCCCGGTAAAAATTGGTTCCTCCACATTTTCGGTCTCCTCTACAACCCTTTTCTTAGATGTCCTTCGGAATGGGTTAAAGCATGACATTCTTGTACCTACAAAAGAGTTGATACAACACAACCAACACAAAATATGGCACTCAAAAGATTTTTCACTCTTTGGGACAATTCACCAAACACTTGATGTGCACTAGCTCAAGAAGGTTTCAAAAGCTTGTGTTTGGTGTTTGTCTTGCCTCACCCAGAAAATTTTACCACCAACAACAACTAGAACATCAAGAGACAACAACTAATCCAACAAATTCACTAAAACAAGGCTAAATTCGGATTATAAGAGAGCAAGAAAAATGAAAGTTGAGTTTGGTTGTTATACCTCCCCGAATTCCACAAAATAATGCTCCTTGTTGCTCCTAGTTGCTCAAAAACCCGTCTTAGACCCTTGAATTCCAACCCTTTAGCTTGAAATTGTAAGTCTTGAAAGTTAGGGTTCTTCAAAAATTTGGGGAAATTTTCTGATTTTTGGTGGAATCAATGGTATTTTGTGTTTATGATGGAAGAATTGTTGCCAAAAGATTGAAGGATTGAAGATTTGATGAATGTTGGGAGGAAATTTGAGTGATTTGGTGGAACTAGGATGAGAGTTAGGGTATGAGATGCTCTTGTTTGCTCGAAAAATCTGAATGAAGACCAAAAAGGGTAAAGTGTCGTGTATTTGGCTAGAAAAATTTTACTATTCTGCCGTGGGTATGGCAGACTACCGCGGCAGACTACCGACGGTTTTGGCAGTCTGCCAAAATCCCTGCTTTCCCATTTTTTTCGTTGGCTAAATTTTTGGTATTACACCAAAATTTAGCTCACAAATCTTCTCCTTTTCTTTGCTTCTTTGCTAAACATGCTCCCACTCAATTTCCTATCCAAATTTCCGTCACTCCACCAATGGCACGCTTTTCTAGGTAGTGTAAAAATCAAATTCAAACTTCAGAAAAGGATTAGTAACTTCATGAGTGTTAATGCAATTTATTAACAAGAATATAAATGACGGAATGATAAATGACGTGAATTTAAATTCTACCTATGGAAAACGGGAAATTCTACACTATAAAGAGGATATTTACAAATTTGTGCCGTATTTTTAACGTCGATGGCTCGACTTAGTCATTGTTGGAGAATTAATCTTTGTAAATTGGATCCTCTAAAAGAAGATCCTCTTCACCTTGGTTCTCGACTCCCTTGAAGTAATGCTTCAACCTTTGACCATTGACTTTTATCACTTTCCCCGAGGTCGGGTTTTCCACCTCCACCGCTCCATGTGGAAAAACCTTCTTAACTTTGTAAGGCCCATACCACTTCGACCTTAGCTTGCCGGGAAAGTTCTTGAGATGACTTTGAAAAACCAATACAACTTGTCCCCCTTGAAAAATCCTTCTTGTCACCATTTTATCATGCCAAGACCGAGCCTTCTCCTTGTAAATGCTAGCATTGTCATAGGCATTTTGCCTAAGCTCTTCCAATTCTTGAGTTTGAAGCTTTCGGTGCAATCCCGCCTCATCGACATTTTGATTGAAAGCTTTGACCGCCCAATAGGCTTTATGTTCAACTTCTACGGGAAGATGGCATCCCTTCCCATAAATTAGCCTATATGGAGACATGTCGATTGGGGTCTTATAGGCCGTTCTATAAGCCCATAGAGCATCTTCAAGCCTCTTGCTCCAATCTTTTCGGTCGGGATTGACCATTCTTTCCAAGATATGCTTAATCTCCCGGTTAGAGACTTTCGCTTGGCCGTTTGTTTGGGGGTGATAGGCCGTAGAAACCTTGTGGAGCACACCATATTTTTGAAGCAAGGTTGAGATCACCTTGTTGCAAAAATGAGTTCTCCTATCACTAACAATGGCCTTTGGAAAGCCGAACCTTGAAAATATGTTGCTCTTGACAAATGCTTTCACCGTCTTTGCATCATCACATTTCGTGGGAATGGCTTTAGGGATGTCAATTTCACCCGCACCCGATCAAAATCCGATCCACCCGATCCTAAAAGACGGACGAAAACCCGACCTAAATGGATGACGGATGGATGATGGATGAAACGGATGACGGATGACGGATGGGTTGGATGAAGAAATTTCACCCGTCATCCATCCACCACCCGATTTTACTAATTTTTATTTTGAAAAAAATATATGTATTACATTTTTAAGATATAAAATATTCAATTTCTCTAATTTTTCTACTTTGAAAATATATATTTTGTGAAAATACACACTAAAAAGTCATATTAAAATAATTATATCACATAATTTTTGTAAAGAATAAAAAGTCTATCATTTTTTAGTCTTAAGCATACATATATACTATTACCCGTTTATCACCCGATCCACCCGTTTCATCCATGGATGACGGATGGGTGGATGACGGATGATAATTTTCATGGATGACGGATGGGTTGGATGAGATTTTAATGTGACGGATGGATGACGGATGAGGCTTCACCCGATCCGAACCCGATCCATTGACATCCCTAAATGGCTTCCACCCACTTAGACACGTAATCAACTGCCAAGAGGATGTAGAGGTATCCATAGGAATTAGGGAATGGTCCCATGAAGTCTATTCCCCACACAACGAAAATCTCCAAATAAAGCATCGGTTGTTAGGGTATTTCGTTTCTACGTGAGATGTTGCCAAAACGTTGGCATCTATCGCAAGTATTGACGAAAATGTGAGCATCCTTGAACAACTTGGGCTAATAGAACCCGCACTCTAGGATTTTCCGTGCCGTTCTATGAGGCCCAAAGTGACCCCCACAAGCGTACTCGTGGCAATGTTTGAGGATAGATGGGATTTCTACATCCGGTACACAATGCCGAATGACTTGATCTTGGCACATCTTCCATAGGTATGGGTCATCCCATATGTAGAATCTAGCATCAACCTTTATCCTATTCCTTTGACTCGATGAGAATGAGGTGGGAAACTTCTTTGTTACCATGTACTTTACCAAATTTGCATACAATGGCTCCACCATCTTCAACCCATAGAGAGTCTCGTGAGGCAAACTTCCATCAACTACCCCCATTTGTTGATCATTGAGTTGTAGTCGACTTAGGTGGTCGGCCACCACATTTGCCAATCCCTTTTTCTCTCTAATCTCTATGTCAAACTCGCTTAAGAGGAGAACCCATCTCATTTGTCTTGGTTTGGTATCCTTCTTGCTCACAAGTTGAGTGATGGACTTGTGATCGGTGTACACAATAACCTTGACTCCTAGCAAGTATGATCGAAATTTCTCTAGAGCGTACACTACCGCCAAGAATTCCTTCTCGGTGGTAGTGTAATTCCTTTGGGCATCATTGAGGAGGGATGAGGCATATTGAATGACATATGGAGCTTTATCATCCTTTTGTCCCAAAACGGCTCCAATGGCAAAATCGCTTGCATCGGTCATGATCTCAAAGGGCCGATCCCACTTAGGTGCTTGAATGATTGGGGCCGAAACAAGTATCTCCTTCAATAGGTCAAATGCTTCCCTACAATGAACATCAAACACAAACTCCACATCCTTGTGCAAAAGTTTGCACAAGGGGTTAGCGATCTTGGAGAAATCCTTAATAAATCGTCTATAAAAACCCGCGTGTCCCAAGAACGACCTCACGTCTCGAGTATTAGATGGATATGGCAAGGTTTTAATTACTTCCACCTTAGCCGTATCCACCTCAATCCCTCTTCGCGACACTATATGCCCTAACACGATCCCGCTACTCACTATTAAGTGACACTTTTCAGAATTTAAAACAAGTTGAGAGTCTATGCACCGTGATAGGACCATAGAGAGGTGGTCTAGACACGAGTCAAATGAGTCCCCATGGATGGTGAAGTCATCTATGAAGACTTTCAAGATACGTTCCACATAATCCGAAAAGATGCTCATCATGCACCTTTGAAATGTGTCGGGGGCGTTGCACAATCCAAAGGGCATGCGGCGGTAAGCATAAGTACCAAATGGGCAAGTAAATGTTGTTTTGGATTGATCCTCGGGACGTATGGGGATTTGAAAATACCCGGAGTACCGGTCCAAAAAACAATAGTACTCTTTCCCGCCTAACCTTTCTAGCATTTGATCTAGAAAGGGTAGGGGTAAATGGTCCTTCAAAGTGACTTGATTGAGGCGGCGATAATCGATACACACCCTCCATCCCGTTTGTAAACGGGTGGGGATCAATGCCCCTTGGGAGTTTTCGACTACCGTCACCCCTCCTTTCTTAAGCATGACTTGAGGAGGACTTACCCATTGGGAATCACTAATGGGGTAGATGATTCCCATTTGAAGGAGCTTGATTACCTCTTCTTTCACCACCTCCATCATAGGTGGATTGAGTCGCCTTTGAGGTTGTCTTACGTGCTTGGCCTCCTTCTCTAACCGGATCTTGTGCATACAAGTGCTTGGACTTATTCCCTTAATATTGACAATGCTCCACCCAAAGGCTTCCTTATGCCTTTTCAAGGTAACTAACCTCTCCTCTTGTTCTTCTTTGAGTTGGTTTTAAATGATTAAGGGAAGGGTATTGTTTTCCCCCACGAAAATGTATTTGAGATGACTTGAGAGGGGTTTTAGTTCATGTTTGGGGGGTTTTAAGATAGAGGGAAGTGGTTTTTCAAGTGAGGCATCAAGGGGAATGAATTTGGAGTAGCTAGGATTTGTCTTTAAGAAAAACAAGTATAGTAGTAGCCGTATTGTAATGCAAGAGTAGAAAGAGCTTTTTTTTTGGTTAAATGTGAGCTTTTGTATTAAAATAGAAAACCATTACATGATAGAGTAGAAAGAGCTTACATGTTCGTGCTTTGATTATTATCTACTCCATATTTAACGATCATTCTTCCACGTCACTGAAAAGCCAAGATAAACAAATGAGTATAAAAAAAAGCTTAATACTAAACGACTATGGCACTGGGCCAGAAAAATTGTAGTTGGACAAAAGACTAAAAAAATCCAATCTGCCTGAACAGGGATCTCACAAGTGAGGGGGAGTGTCAAGATACAGCTCACCCATGATAAATGCACATGTGAGTATCCCACATTGGAAAAAGAAGGAGTTACTCCACCCATTGCCATTTGGTTTTGGGATGGAACCTCCTTGAACTTATACGCCAGACTTTCTCTCCTCCATGCGGGTGCGGGCCAGTCCCGATAACAGAACTTATCAATTAAACATCAATTTGTACGGAATAGTCTACTACGAAAATAATTTTGCAAATAAAAGAATATAAGATGCATTCACATAAAAGTATAAAACAAAATCAATAGATTTCTTATGCTGGTATTGTGAGACGTATTTATACAAAGAAAGGGGTGTGTATTTGGTTTGTTTTATAATTCATTCCATTTGCTAATTTAAATCCTAATAAAACTATGTTATACATTTTTTAAATTAACTTTTTAAGTTAGGCAGTTAAAAAAAAGTTAAAAGTCAATTGAAGTATAGCTTGTATGAAACATAAAAAAAAACCTACGTGATTAGTTTTATTTTAGGTTAGGGATGATTTCACAAATTATCAATTAATTTATTGGTGTTTCAGTCATTTGTTGTTCTTTCTATTTTAAAATTGAATTTGATGAGTGATTTGATCATTCACACTCAATTTATTCCGCTTGTCATTTAGTCATTGACCCCCTCCTCTTTCCTTGGTCTTTGTTCCAAAACCAAAGGACAACAAATTGTTGGAATAAGTGTCCTCCGACAATAATGCGATCACAACTATTGATCATGATGATCACATGTTTAAGTCTCATTTTAAAGAATACAATTGGGAAGTATTTTTACTGTCAACTGGTCAACATATATCGGTAATGATTGGCTGACTAGAGTTTGACATTACTGTCGTATGACGGTGGTGATCAGTTGACCCCCTAGGTCATACCTATAGGGCAACACTCTTAATTGATCATTTAATTAACCGTATAACGTTACGAGTTAATTAAATTACTTGAAAATTGACGGACGATTTTGGAAGTAAAATTTACGTTTCACATTGTAATGTGATTAAATGAGATACGGTCTGAGTAATCAAATTATATCATTGCTCAGATGAAATTATTGTTTAAGGAAACGATTAAATTTGAATGAATTATTATAAATACGATTTATAAATTGGTAAAATATTTTGGCACAAGTAATTATGAATTACTAAGTCGATTTTTGTATATGACGTATTTTATTAATACGTTGATTTTTAATATGTTAAAAATACATAACAAATTTATGTCACATATGACATGTGACATATTGACAATTGACAAAAATAATATGGATCCATGTTATCCATATATGCCGAAATAAAAAGGAGGTTTAGGCAAATATTGTGGTTGATTAATTAGTGGAAAACACCATCATTTGCATTATAGCCTAGCCATGCAACCCTAGTTTGCATTGTGAAGGCAAACAAGGGCATGCATTGGGTCTTTTCCTTCCCCCTCTTCCCTCCTACCCGGTTTCACATAGAGAAAGGCAAAAGAGTTTTTGTCTTATTTTTATATACACTACATGCATGAGTGTGTATTCATTCATTCAAACTTACTTATCAAAGATTAAGTTTTAGAAAGAGAAATATAACCTTCCATTCTCCTCTCTCTCAACCGGTTTTGAGAAGCAATAAACCAAATATTTTGGGTCAATTTTCTTACAAGAATTAATATTATCTAGTACTCATAATATTAATTTTAATTAAGAGTAAGCTTTGGGTATTATTCCTTGGGAGAGATCCTACACTTGGATCTTTGTTCATCCAAAAGGAAAGCTCAAGAACAAAAGAAAAGGAGATTTCTTTTGTGCCCATTTGAACCGAAAATACAATGTAAGAATAATGTTTCTTCCTTATTTTGTTTTAATGTTTGCATGCATAAGATCAATCTTTAATTTTATGACAAATAAAATTAAAACATATATGAATATGAAAGTATATAGATCTACCTTTCCTTCACAAATAACCGGGACGAAGGGAGTAGTTATTTGCAAAATAGGATAAATGTTTTTTTAGTTCGTCACAAAACACAACTCCTCAAAGTTGGCATCTCGATCATTGCTTGGAAACATAAGATCATTGTGTGCAACAATCAAAGAGGTACAAACAATATCAAACAGATTTACTTTAAAAAGACACTTGACATTTTTACTAATCGGAAAATGGAGTGGGGAAATGTGTGACACCCCTCGATAGGGCATCAAAATTTAAAGCGGAAAATACGGGATTTTTAAAACCTTTAAAAGTTTAAAGTGTGGAATCCACTGTAAGTTATCAAACGAAAATGAAAAGTAAGATAATTAAGTTTTACAATTAAAAACAAAGTTCGTTGGGGAAAAGATATCCCACGAATAGGCACAAGTCTAAAGATAGGCGAGTCTAAGAAAACGATAACTAAGGTCCAAGGGTCAACGTTCTCGCTAGCTCACACGTCTTCCCCATAATCTGCATCACAAACCTGTCATTCATGTAAACATGAACGCCACAGTCAGTGGGGAGTAACTCAGGGTTCTCCCAGCCACAATATGTCAAGATACACGTAAGCAAGAACTTAATTAAACATATTGATCATACATCATACTTGAATGATAATGAACAAGGGAATATAAACGATAATCATAATGAGATAGGCATATTGCATTCTTAAAGAGATAGGCATGGTACATCATATTAAACATGCTTTCAAGGTAGCAAAACATGGATATGAGATTAGGCATCGAATCATATGAAGAAGGTAAACAACGGATCAATTGAATAGAAAATACATAGATGGAAACCAATAGCCATTACTTGAAAACCTCTTAACAACCATAGCACGGGACGTGGCTACTAATGTCACATTCACACTTATGGCTTGCATCTCACCATAAGAACGGATGGGAACATCAATCCCGGCGATCATATCGCAACTAGGGGCTTGCATCTCACCACTAGTATCCGATAGGACCAAGACTCTCACAAACAATCATAGAAGACGTGCAATCTCGTATATAAGAACACTCCAATGACCGTAACAAGCAAGACATTTACAAAGGCTTTGACTCAAACAAGACAAACCCCTAGACTCCAACCTCCTGGTAGGACGACGCTCATAATACGGTCCTAGTCTAAATCTGGCCAGACTCTCGGGATGGACGACACCCGATTCGACATACAATCCCAAATCGTATCCAAGACTCGATCCATGACACCTAGCCGTGCCCCAAGGTCGAGTAACCCCAAATCGGAACAATGGTACCTAGCCGTACCCCAAGGTCCGAAGAGGCGGAAGGAAGATAGCCCAACTCGGAAACAATGGCACCTAATCGTGGCCCAATGTCCGAGGGCAAATAAATAAGGAATGTCGAGTAGTCACACAATGTAAATCGTCACACTCCGGTCACAAATACGAGCAACGATAGTTTGCATGGTTATAATGTCAACAAGACTTAAGTTAACCAATTACCGATAAGGAAGAAGATACATGCATAAACCATTGATTATTAGAAGTTACAAGTGAAAAGGAGCACACGGGGACTCCCGGTAAGGGAGGGGTACTGCGGGCGGACCCACCTGGGCAACATGCCAAAGTCGAATTTTAATAAAACTTACAAGCGCTCCCAGTGGTCAAGAGACCGGCTGCGGTCCACCGCTGGGAATACGGCCAAATTTCAAAAACACATAAAACCTTCAGGTGCACTCCCAAAGGTCAAGAGACCCATTGCCGTCCCCTACTGGGAATACGCCCAAAACTCAAAATCACCTAAAACCTTCATGTACTCCCACCGGTCAAGAAGACCACCGGTCACCCTACTGGGACTACGAGCTTTCTAAAATGTGTTCAAAACTTACAGGGATCTCCCACCGGTCAAGAGACCGCCGCCGTCACCCTACTGGGACTACAAACACGCGGATTCAATGCAAAACACTTCTAAACCATTTGAAACCAACAAAAATCGTTTCCCATCAATTGTTTACGTATCCTATCATGATTCTAACTCGGAAAAACAACATATTTGAGCATGTGAATGGGTAATTTCGGATTCAAGAGATGTAGCATGAGAATTTCATCCAAACATGTGAGAATTGCAAACAAGCATGATATTCAACATCCAAATTAGCACCAATCATGAAAGATACAACTTTTAACATTCATGTGAGATTATAACTACAAAAACCACACAATTTTAACATAAAAGTCGAGTAACCCATCACCGTTACCTTTTTGCACTTCAATCTTCTAAAGACTCGTCAATGATGTAGCTATCCTCCTCCGGGTTGTCCAAGTTCTCCACTAAACACAAAAATAAAGGTATTAAGTCAAGAATCCACATCCTTGTAAGATGAGAATTTCGAAATAGAGGAAAAGATGGCAACTTTCTTACTTAGAAAGAAGGGAAATGAGAAAAGGAAGAGAATGGCGCGAAAAGGAACGAGATTGGTGAAGAATTGAGTGAGTTATGGTGATTTTAGGGTTGAGAGGAAAGGGTTTAACAATGGAGATGTGTTTGTTGGGAAATTTCAGAAATTAGAAGTGATGGAGATGAAGTTGTGAGGGTTTAGTTGAGGTTTTGTGTAGAGAAAAGAGGGGGAAAAGGCCCATGAGTCATGTTAAGCCCAATAACTCAAAGTGAGTCGGTATCCACTAGGAATTACGTCTCAAGCCCACTACAACTCAAGACGGGAAATATTATTATTATTATCATCCGACCAAAATATTTATTTTGTATAACTTAAGCTTTAAAAATAAAATATTTATAAAAATCATATTTAACAATGAAATTAATTAAATTAAATAATTTAAAATATAAATAAGACAATAGAACGGTTAATTAAATTATAATTGTCAAAATGGAAAATTCGCGGGTGTTACAATCACCCCATCTTTTAAAAAGTTTCGTCCTCGAAACTTGAAGGTAGAAAAGAAAGGTTATAAAAAGTAAAACTGAACTTTTAAAATTGGTAACCAAAACACTAAAAGGTTACTTATCGTAAGAATCAAAATCCTTTCAGAAGTCTCAAATAAAATTTTCCGACAGGACCAGATTCTCATCAAAGGAATGAAAATGCTCTCGTTGCGCATTCAAGAACATCACATTCCAAATCGAAGATATGGTCAAAAGCAAATCATTTGTATAAGTCGAAAATCAAAATACTTTCAAAACATTAATGAAGAGTTTTCAAAAGTATGAGTCTCATTCATGGAATGAAATTGCTCTTGTCGTGCACACAAGAACGCTAACTTTCCAAGTCAAAGACAATCTAAGACAAAAGTCACTCGTCGACAAGCGTAGAACAAGTTATTAAACGTTTCTAATAACGAGTTCTAACATCCGATCAACGTCAAAAATCGAAAGAAAAGGTAATTCACTCAAATTTTTCTTTTGCCAAAGCCAAATTAGAGATAAAGGTTTCACTTTTAAACTCAAAAGGGAGTCAAATTTCCGAAAATATAATATTAAACTCTGACAAAGAAATCATAAATAGCTCAAAGTTAGTTAGAAATTGAGCAAAATTAAAAGTAACTCGGGTTTAGCAAATAAAAATTCAATAAAAAGAGTTATACTCATAGAACAGGAGGAGAACTAAATCAAATTTCCATTTTCAAACCTTTAAAATAGGTAGGGTTTTGTAAAAGTAACATAAACTTGTCACAATGGATCAAAAGTGGTAGCTTGAAATGTTTAGAAATATTACGAAATGAAGAGGACTTAGATATCATGAAAACAAGGTACGCTAAGAGGATTCAAACTTAACCCACAAAAGAGCTGTGAGGAATTTCCTAGGGGAAGAGTGGAAATCGAATCTACAAGGATATCAAAGATAGAGTTTCACAAGTTACCAGTATGAAATTTAAAGGAGGAGCAAGCTGAAATGAGGAAGAGAGGCATGAACGGTAACACTTATGGTCAAAGAGGACGGGAAAAGACAACAAGGAGATGCCAGATACTTAAATCTCGAACAACAAAGTCATCCTGAACGGTTCCGAAAACTTCCTAACCACGAAACTCATAACCACATAACTCCCAAGAATTTCCTCAAAATACTTGCACACTTTACTCCTATGCCATCCCGTGGTCAAGTCACTCCACCACAATTGTGATTCCATAACTCTCAAATATAAGTCATCTATAAACGATTTCCACGAAAGATCAAAACTACTAAAAGAGTTACACACATAACCAACTATCGACTACTAGGAGTTCTCACCATGGTAAAATCCTTAATCAAAGGTCAAAATCTCAAGGTCTTTATACTTTCTAACACTCCAAACGAAAATCTTATTCACACCCGAATTCACAAGCATAGATGATCACATTCCCAAATCATAAAGACCACCAACCAAAAGTAAATAGGTTTGTCATACAATTTTTCCTACCCAACTCAACTCAAGTTCCACTAATCCAATTTTGACGAAATCAAGGTTTTACAAAGAATCCTCAAAGAGCATCTCACTCACTCTACAACGTAGCCAACAA
This sequence comes from Silene latifolia, assembly GCF_048544455.1. Lineage (NCBI taxonomy): Eukaryota > Viridiplantae > Streptophyta > Magnoliopsida > Caryophyllales > Caryophyllaceae > Silene > Silene latifolia. The sequence goes on from NC_133533.1 coordinate 36,230,640, forward strand.
TGCCATCACTCCACTAAAGAAACAAAGAGCAATAACTAGGTCAAGAAATGATAGGAAATTTCAAGGGATATAGGAACGTGACGAGGTGTGAGATCAAAGGAGTCAATGATAAAGGTAACTAGTTAACACCAGTAAGAGATATTAGAATTAGAGAGGTATTCAAGGCAAGGAAAAGACAAGTAAACTTTTATACTTAAGAAATAAATCTAATCAAGGTATGAACGAAGGGAAGGAAGATGATTAAAGACACGAAGGGGGATTTCAAGGCTTAACCCATACGTTTTCTAAGACTTATGGTTCTTTCTAAAAAGGTCACGCCTATTAGAATATTGTACCATCATAACAAAACGACCAAATTCCAAAACGAGGGTCAAGGCAATTCATCTCATTCCTTATATGCAAGTCTCTCTTAAAGGATTACACCTCTATGACTGATCAAGGTAAAAATAAACGCTCGCTTAAGGGTTGATAAATTGGTTAGATTCATTGTTCACCTATCCTATCACATATTAGGATCTCCCTAAAGTAAGTCTACCACTCAAGTATAACAACATTTCTTTATCTCAAGTTCTCGACACAACATCGATGTTTTAAAAACCAAAGAACGAATTAACAAAGACTTCTCAACAAAATCCTCAAGGGACAACTAATATCAAATCACATCACCATTCTATACGGGATCAGTAACATCAAAAATGGGTTTTCTTCCAAATTCATATCCTAACCTTATCTCATGTTTACTCCTAAGGTAACGACGCTCAACCTACTAAGCTTTCAAATCCCAAACACAAAAAGCAAAGCCAAGTTCTATAACTTTAATCACATAGGCAACTCATTCCTAACATAAAGAATCCACCGATCAAATATACTCACTTTATCAAGGAACTAGGTGTAAGAATCACTAAGCATGTCTTATCACACTACCCAAGCCTTTCTAACGTCACAACTTCTCAAAACAAGGGTTAAGGGTCAAACAAAACAAACTCCACAAAAGTTAAATTATTCGACCAAAGTTAACATTCCATAAGGCAAATATGAAGGTGTACATGAGGGGTATTATAAGGAGAAAAGGTACAAAGACAACCCCCAAGATATGTGATAAGAGTTGCGAAAGGTATAGAAGCGCAAAGATAAGGGAATATGACCAAGCACTCAAAGAGAGGAAGGTATCTTCGAGACAGTAAAGAAATCCTTCAAGAGAAAGAGATCCATATGCAAGATGTTATGGAAGGAGAAACAAAAACAAGGATAGATCGGGTGGGTACCAAACTAGCTTCCAAGGTAAAGCAAAAGGGAGTTTAGAAAGGGAGGATGAGCATCACGGGATAAAAGTAAGGAAAGGTTGATCAAGGTTAGAAAACACACCCATAGCGGTGTCGGGAGGAACAATGGCTCCGACTTGATTCTCGACAAGAATGACTCTTCTTGGTTCGGCTTCCGGAGCATGAGGGAGAGGAGGAGGGGTAGTCTTCTTCTCGGGGCAATTCTTGAAGAGATGTCCGGGCTCCTTGCAATGGTAACACTTCAAGGGCATATCATAGCATCCAATCCCAGGGTGATAATCTTTCCCACACTTGAAGCACTTGTGGTTCTTCTTAAGCCTATTAGTAGATGTAGGGACTTGTCCTTTCGGCTCTTGCACTACTGGCTCTTGTCCTCCATGGTCTTGTACTCTTTGTCCTTGGACTCTCGGCACCAACCTCTTCTTGCTAGAAGATGACGAAGATGAGGGCACAAAGGGTCTCTTGCCACGACGGATAGGGCGATGATTCACTTGAGCATTGGCATTCCGTTGATTCCGAAGAATTAGAGTAAGAGCTTCCATGATAGTATTTTCCACCTTGGTTGGTCGTACCATCTTCTCAGGACACCAAAAGAGTCAACCATGTTAGCACCTAACAAATAGCATGCACAAAGAGACTACCAACTTAGGTCCTTAGTTCTACCCATCTCTCATTCATTATTCAAGGTCAAGTTCAAGGTTAAATTCGGGGTACACGTGTGTGCGTCGGGAGCAACATATGCTCTGATACCAACTGTGACACCCCTCGATAGGGCATCAAAATTTAAAGCGGAAAATACGGGATTTTTAAAACCTTTAAAAGTTTAAAGTGTGGAATCCACCGTAAGTTATCAAACGAAAATGAAAAGTAAGATAATTAAGTTTTACAATTAAAAACAAAGTTCGTTGGGGAAAAGATATCCCACGAATAGGCACAAGTCTAAAGATAGGTGAGTCTAAGAAAACGATAACTAAGGTCCAAGGGTCAACGTTCTCGCTAGCTCACACGTCTTCCCCATAATCTGCATCACAAACCTGTCATTCATGTAAACATGAACGCCACAACAGTCGGTGGGGAGTAACTCGGGTTCTCCCACCACAATATATCAAGATACACGTAAGCAAGAACTTAATTAAACATATTGATCATAAATCATACTTGAATGATAATGAACAAGGGAATATAAACGATAATCATAATGAGATAGGCATATTGCATTCTTAAAGAGATAGGCATGGTACATCATATTAAACATGCTTTCAAGGTAGCAAAACATGGATATGAGATTAGGCATCGAATCATATGAAGAAGGTAAACAACGGATCAATTGAATAGAAAATACATAGATGGAAACCAATAGCCATTACTTGAAAACCTCTTAACAACCATAGCACGGGACGTGGCTACTAATGTCACATTCACACTTATGGCTTGCATCTCACCATAAGAACGGATGGGAACATCAATCCCGGCGATCATATCGCAACTAGGGGCTTGCATCTCACCACTAGTATCCGATAGGACCAAGACTCTCACAAACAATCATAGAAGACGTGCAATCTCGTATATAAGAACACTCCAATGACCGTAACAAGCAAGACATTTACAAAGGCTTTGACTCAAACAAGACAAACCCCTAGACTCCAACCTCCTGGTAGGACGACGCTCATAATACGGTCCTAGTCTAAATCTGGCCAGACTCTCGGGATGGACGACACCCGATTCGACATACAATCCCAAATCGTATCCAAGACTCGATCCATGACACCTAGCCGTGCCCCAAGGTCGAGTAACCCCAAATCGGAACAATGGTACCTAGCCGTACCCCAAGGTCCGAAGAGGCGGAAGGAAGATAGCCCAACTCGGAAACAATGGCACCTAATCGTGGCCCAATGTCCGAGGGCAAATAAATAAGGAATGTCGAGTAGTCACACAATGTAAATCGTCACACTCCGGTCACAAATACGAGCAACGATAGTTTGCATGGTTATAATGTCAACAAGCCTTAAGTTAACCAATTACCGATAAGGAAGAAGATACATGCATAAACCATTGATTATTAGAAGTTACAAGTGAAAAGGAGCACACAGGGGACTCCCAGCCGGGAGGGGTACCGGCGGCCGGGCCACCGGCTGGGGCAACATGCCAAAGTCAGAATTTTAATAAAACTTACAGTGCGCTCCCGGTCAAGAGACCATTCTGCGTCCACCGCTGAATACGGCCAAATTTCAAAAACACATAAAACCTTCACAGACTCCCAGTGGTCAAGAGACCCGGCCAAGCCATCCCGGCTGGGAATACGCCCAAAACTCAAAATCACCTAAAACCTTCAGTGTACTCCCACCGGTCAAGAGACCATTGCCGATCACCCTACTGGGACTACGAGGCTTTCTAAAATGTGTTCAAAACTTACAGGGATCTCCCAAATGGTCAAGAGACCGGCACGGCACCCTACTGGGACTACAAACACGCGGATTCAATGCAAAACACTTCTAAACCATTTGAAACCAACAAAAATCGTTTCCCATCAATTGTTTACGTATCCTATCATGATTCTAACTCGGAAAAACAACATATTTGAGCATGTGAATGGGTAATTTCGGATTCAAGAGATGTAGCATGAGAATTTCATCCAAACATGTGAGAATTGCAAACAAGCATGATATTCAACATCCAAATTAGCACCAATCATGAAAGATACAACTTTTAACATTCATGTGAGATTATAACTACAAAAACCACACAATTTTAACATAAAAGTCGAGTAACCCATCACCGTTACCTTTTTGCACTTCAATCTTCTAAAGACTCGTCAATGATGTAGCTATCCTCCTCCGGGTTGTCCAAGTTCTCCACTAAACACAAAAATAAAGGTATTAAGTCAAGAATCCACATCCTTGTAAGATGAGAATTTCGAAATAGAGGAAAAGATGGCAACTTTCTTACTTAGAAAGAAGGGAAATGAGAAAAGGAAGAGAATGGCGCGAAAAGGAACGAGATTGGCGAAGAATTGAGTGAGTTATGGTGATTTTAGGGTTGAGAGGAAAGGGTTTAACAATGGAGATGTGTTTGTTGGGAAATTTCAGAAATTAGAAGTGATGGAGATGAAGTTGTGAGGGTTTAGTTGAGGTTTTGTGTAGAGAAAAGAGGGGGAAAAGGCCCATGAGTCATGTTAAGCCCAATAACTCAAATTGAGTCGGTATCCACTAGGAATTACGTCTCAAGCCCACTACAACTCAAGACGGGAAATATTATTATTATTATCATCCGACCAAAATATTTATTTTGTATAACTTAAGCTTTAAAAATAAAATATTTATAAAAATCATATTTAACAATGAAATTAATTAAATTAAATAATTTAAAATATAAATAAGACAATAGAACGGTTAATTAAATTATAATTGTCAAAATGGAAAATTCGCGGGTGTTACAAAATGGCTGAGGCTCTTCGGCGAGATGAACAATAAGGATCAAGCTTATGAGAATGTGGGTGTAAAACTTCAAGTAAGTTTGATCATTGAGTTTTTTTTTTTTTTTTTTTTTTTTTAGGTAAGGAAACTAATTAAGTTTGATCTTTGAGTTGGTAAGCAGAAAGTTATTTGGGTTCGGAAAAGTGAGCACCTCCACAAAAAATCTTGTTTAAGACCGTCTTAAGTTACGATGGATACTTACAACCGTTTTGAATAAAACCAAATAAAAGGAGTGATGTGAGACATCTTGAAAAACCCTCTCAATTTTTATTCTTATTTCCAGTCATCTTATGCGACAATCGACTATTTTACCTTGGATTTAACTAATCAAGCTATAGTGGTGGTGCAAGAAAATGTTGATATACCACCCTGGTTGTAGTCTTTTAGAACGATTTTCATAACCGAGCAAATCTACCCTTTTAGTACAAAAGTGAAGTACACGACATAAGAAATACGAAAATTCTCTAAAATTTAAAGTCGAACTCCATATAGCATGTGAGCTCTTCAGTTCTGTTGGTTACCAACCAGAGCTTATGAACTTCATGAAGCAAGGCGACAAAGGCAATAAACTCGAAACTCATCATAAGTACGACAATAGGAGATATCTTGAAACTAGGGGCATCGTCTGCATAAAATTGGAGCATTGTCCCTGAAGCACCTCTAGCTGCACCTACACCCGCTGTCCTTCTCTGGCGAAGACTTGTAGCAGCTGCTGCTCTTCCTTTTGGTGGAGCTGTGCTGGCCGTGTCTGAATTGAGAAATTAACAAATGATTTGCACGTTAACTTATATGAGACTGTTAAAATTTGGAGACAACCCATTAGCAAGACTTATATAAGACACTCACACATCTTTAGCCCATTAACTTATAATTAGACTGTCGTATACGAGGAACTGAGGAACACATAAGTTTTACATTTGAACCAAAAAGAATATAAATGGTTCAAAATTTCATGTTCATAGATCAAGTACACTATAAATAGTTCACAATTACATGTGAACTATTTACTTGTTAGCACTGCTTTTCTTTTACTTGTAAACACTATATTCTAATGAGAAAACAAAAATATTTATAACGGTCTCATATAAGACTACTGCATGTTTAAAGAACAACAAATAAAATAAAAAATAAATCACAATTATATATAAAATCAGCAAATATACTGTTTTTCCTTAACTTATAAAACCAAAGCCACATTATAACTTATGTCTTCTTTTTTAATACTGCAGAAGATTATGTTTCATGCACTTTGCTCCTATTAATTCAAGCATTTTCGAACCACCTAACTCTACAAACCATTAACCTCGAGCCCCTGTTCTAGAAAACCAAGTATAACACAGGTTGTGTATTTTTTTCTCAACAACAAATTCATCAAACAACACCCACTCCTTAATAACGCAATATATAATCTGAAAACCGCTAGCAAACAACGTTGCATAACAGGTAGATGGGCACCTGCATATAACCTGTTCTAATGTTCAGGCCTGTCAACTACAATTCTTTTTTTCCGATCTGATAACGCACTATGCAATAACAAAATTGTTACCGCACAAGGCAGCATGCCAGCTAAATGCACTGACCATACTTAACTCTCTTTGCATCAATAAATGATGATTAGACACAACAATATTAACTAAATCAATAAAAACATGAAACATAACTGGAAATACACAATGAAACTATCTAATATATGTTTTTCTGAACATTTTATGTGATGTATTAGGTTTACCACAACCTCAAAATGACCTTAACCATCTGAAAATAACACTTTCACAGAAATCTGAATCTACACCCTCCTGCACAATAACTATTAATTCCGTCCAAAGTCTCGGCCTATTATTTCATCAAACCTCACTTGTATGCGTAAACGAATACAATCAAAGTATCAACCAACAGTTTTCCTTACTGCGCAACACCTATCCTCTCCATCTAATAAATGCCAAAACTCTATTCTAAGATTACCACTTACATGAAATTCATTACAACAAAGAAAACTCCCACAAACTAATAAAAACATACGAAAAGTACCCCAAGATTCAATCCCTTTATTACATAACTGTATAACAAAGAGCAACCTTGTAATACTACGGTTTTCTATGTCTATGGGTACTCTATCGAGTGGGGCTTACTCTGTTGAGTAAGTATGTTTTTACGCACAATAGTAGTCTGCATGATGGGAACTCGATCGAGTACATGTGGCACTCGATCGAGTAAGGGGCACTCGATCGAGTAAGTCAGTTACTCGATCGAGTAAGTGAGTCTTACAGGTTATTTTAGCCGGGTTTTGTTAATAACGCGTGAATAGTATAAAAGGATTCCGTCATCTTTCTTAATCAGTTTTCACTTTTCTAAAACATTTCAAGAGAGGAAAAGAGTTACGTCGTTCTCATTCTTCGGGTTATTGGCAAATCCCAAGGCTAGGTTCGTCGGATCGTCTCGTTCGTTATACCGTTGAGTTCGTCGTGTCGAGGGTAAGATCCTTGTATAGTTTTTATATTGTTTCCTTGATTTTCTTTAAAACCCTAATTGGGTAGATTGGGGGTTTTTGGGGGTATTATGTGATTAGATGGTAATTGTATGTATATGTGTTCTAGGAGGAGGATTCGTAGAGGAACGGTATTTATTGGCTGCTATGACTGTCTGTGGTGATTGCTTTTCAAGGTAGAATTTCCCTACTCAGTATTGGTTACATAGCCTTGTTGGTGATTGTTGTTGTTGTTGTTGTTGTTGATTCTTTTATCGTATTGGCGTTGGTTGTTGGTAATTGTTGTTTGTTTGAGGTGATTGCTGTGTAATTGTCTGTGATCTTCGGGGTGCGTCCCTGGCTGAGTGGAGTCACTTGAGGGAGTGGCGTCACGCCCATGATTCGCCCTTTGTGGAACCCGCCACAGAGGGAATGTGCACATTAATTAACATACATGGGTTTATCGCTCGATGGAGATGAGCGAGGCTTAGGTGGGAACGGCTGCGGTCTCCCACTGGCGTCGAGGAGTACCTGTTGCGATGGGTGCTCTGGCAGGGCTACACACTTAAGTGTGTAGTCAGATGTGTGGAGGGGAGATGAAGTTGTGGAGATTGTGTTGTACTGTTTGAGTGTTTGTAATACTGTTTCTTTGCAGCTTTTTGTTTTGTGTAATCAGTACTGACCCCGTTTAAATGTTTTAAAAACTGTGGTGATCCATTCGGGGGTGGTGAGTAGTTATTGAGCAGGTATGGTTGATGTGCATCGGATAGCTGGGTTGAGTCATCACGAGCTGTTTTAGAAGTCTTCCACTGTGTCGAACGTTGTTCTTTAGCTAGTTGGTTTAACATTTGAGAACCTTTGTATTTTATTTTATCAGTTTTCGGATTTGGTTGTATCGCTTTAAACTTTATTATTATAAAGTACATTTCGTTATTGTCTATTTGATTATCATTGCCTCGGGTAACCGAGATGGTGACGTTCTCATACCTTAAGTGGTCCTGGTAAGGCACTTGGAGTATGTGGGTGTCACAAAGTGGTATCAGAGCGACGATCCTGAAACCTGTAACCCATGAACCTAATGAACATAGGGAGTCAAAATAAAATGAACCCGGGTAGGAGTTGTTAGGAGCTAATGCAAAGACTTGGGAGACGTCCTAACGTCGCGAACTCACCTTACAACTTTAAACCGGTCACTATGGGGTGTCATGGGATCGCTATGTGTTTACTAATGTTCTATTGTGTATGTTGAATGATGTGATGTATGAATATGTTGGATGGATGGGTGTCATGTGGTTGAATGGAGGTGTGGTGGAAAAGATGAAGATAATTGTTTATGATAACATGCATTGTGGTTGGGATTGCTACTAGTTACTATTGTTTATATGCATATGATTGGATGAATAAATTGTATGAATACGTGAATGAATATGATTTATGAATTGGTTCGAAAAAAAGAAGTAAAGAATTGCACGAGAATATGAATTTCGTGATTATGAATATGTTTAGGTGACGAAGTGGATATGTAATATTGTTGTATTAGTAACATGAGAATAGGATTTGTAATGTAGGAGTATGTTTTGTGTTACGAAAAGTTATAAAGTTAAAGCATGCGGGTAGTACATGATTGATAAGTTGAATGTTATATGAGCATGATAGATGTTATTGTTTGGCTTTTGGTAGGTAGTACCGTGTGGTTAGGGATAGTGGTTTTACAAGTATCGTGTCACTTTTTTTCACCTTGTTGATGTTTAAGTTGTTTGAAAGAGAAATTCAAATAGTTATGTTGTTCGATTATAGAGAGGTTGTCTTTAAACTGTTATAACATGAGATGTATATTCAACATTGTCGGCGTATTGTTTGGCGAATTCAACTGCGACCTCATCCCAAGTAGTAAGGTTTTTCGGATCAAGGGAATAGTACCACTGGCGAGGGATCGGTTCCAAAGAGGACGGAAAGTTCCGGGTGAAAAGCTCCTGTTTGACCCCTTTAATGGCCATGTATTCTTTGAAGGCACGGATATGATTCAGCGGGTCCTCCACTCCTTTGAACTTAGGCACATCAGTTATGGTAAAGTTGTCAGGTAATTGATCCCCAACAGGTTCGAACCTTCGGTTGTTCTCAAGATGGATATTGTTACCCCGGGCTAGGAGTTGTTCCTCCAAGAGCTTTAGCCTCTTCTCAGTTTCAGTCAGAGGTGGAGTATTATGTTCTCCAGTTTCTTTGTTTTCCAGGGCGTCGATACGGGTCTCGACGCGATCCAGGGTGACCTTAAGAGCGGTGAGCAGGCTGGCTAGCTGATCAGTCGTGACATCTCTTTTGTTATCATTGTTGTTGGACGAGGCTGAAGACGGGTCCATGGCTCTGAGGCAGAAAAACGGCTCACATTACCACTAAATCCGACACGGTTCAAAGACTGAACGCAGACAACGCAAAGGACGAGATAAAGATCAGACTCAACAAGACGAGGGTGACTGCGTGTGGTTCCTCGGTGCTGACTCGATTTATGACGTGACGGTGTTAACCGAACTTTTGACATGAGTCCAATATAACAGCGCAACGCCATTGGACGGGTATCGTGGTGAGACGACTCATAAGTAAAGACCCAAAAGTACGTTTGCTTCGACTCGATAGACACGAGGCGGAATTGGAATGGTGGACTGAAGTTTCCGAAAATAGAAATTTTCAAAAAGATTCATTCGTCGCTTTAAGGGATGGCTTCCGAAGATAGAGATCTCCGCAAGTCGATCAGTTGAAAGTGTTGTCTTAAGTTTATTTGCAAAAGACGGTTTTGAGTTTGAGTCGGCTCGGAAAACAGTGTATTGTTTCCCAAGATGGTTTTGAAATTCAAAATTGTATGTTTGAAAAATCGGGTTTGAAATGTTTGAAGAGGTTTCGATGACGGTGCATGGTCCTCGGGATCTCGAAGGTGTCTCGAGAAAAGGGTGTGTGCTTTTCTCGGGTTTTGAAAGAGCCATTGTCAGCGCGAAACGGGTTAAAATCCGTGTCTAGACACGGCGATCATAACGGCGTAGGAAGGTGATTTGAAATGGTTGTGAAAAACCGAGTTTGAAAATCGTCATTACGACGGCCTAGAAAGGCGTGTTGAAATGGTTATAAAAAACCGGGTTTGAAAATCGTTATTACGACGGCCTAGAAAGGCGTGTTGAAATGGTTATAAAAAACCGGGTTTGAAAATCGTCATTACGACGGCCTAGAAAGGCGTGTTGAAATGGTTATAAAAAAACGGGTTTGAAAATCATCATTACGACGGCCTAGAAAGGCGTGTTGAAATGGTTATAAAAAACCAGGTTTGAAAATCGTCATTACGACGGCCTAGAAAGGCGTGCAACGGTTGGCAAAAGACCGAGGTTTGAAACGGTCATTATAACGGCACAAGAGGGTGATTTTGAAAGTTTGAAAATGACACGGAAGTACTTATGATCATATAACACATAAGCACTCACAGTTCATTATATTATGCATTATGCTGACACGGGTTTTGGCTTAAGAGGGTGGGTTACACATCAAGCAATCAAACCCCGATTTGCGAGAGGGATACCAATCCAAACAAATTGTGTAAGGAGGGTGCCCTAGCCTCGTGCTCGAAATTGATGAAAGCTCTTTGACGAAACAGAAATGTGTAACGTCAATGGTATGCTTGACTCAATCGGGATTCAAAACGCGGGGATGAGAAAACTCACGCCGACGAGACGAGCCAATTGGTCGAAAAGGGTTAGGTTGTGGGCCCGGAGAAGGAACCCGACCGTGACCGTAATATCAATTAATGCATTCCACCCAAGACCTCGTTCGAGTATCACCATCTAGGGATCACAAAGACGTAAGTCTCCTAGTTTTCCCTAGCGGAGTCGCCAAACTATGGACATGAGCCACGTCTCGGTCAGTCGATATGGGGGGCCACCTACCGGTCCATAGTCGCGGGCCACATGCACGCCAGGCCAATCTTTGGACATGCAGCGGTCTTTTGAAAGCTACGCTCGGCGGCGTAAAAATGCTTTCGACCGGATCGTTTTAGGTCGGTCGGTTTCGTCTCGGTAAGGGTCTCGAAACGATTAGAGATGTTCGGAGTCGCCACCAAGCATTTGTGGGATGCCTGGAACCCGTCCGAAGTCCATTTTATACCTCGGTCAAATCGAAACACAAAGCAGCGTTTGACATAGGTACTAAAGATAAGGAAATCGTCCCTCTTTAGCATCCTATCTCTAGAATGACTCTCGTGCGCCCTGGATAAGGTCGTCCACTATCCAAAGTTTCTGAGTAAGAGGTGAAGGTACGTATTGGGATGCCCTAATCAGACACCCCGCCTGCGGTAGCGGCCTCTACTGATCGATCTTGGTTGGTTGAATGCAAAAGTTGATAAAACGGTTTAAATGTATGAATGCGCATCCAATAATTTAAACCTAACATGTGAGAGCTTTCTAAGTCGGTTGATTTAATCCAAGTATCAAGTATAAGATGTCGAGTTGGATTAATGACTGATTTGCATGCAAGACGGAAATTAAACATCCATTTACCGTATTAGGTTTAGGGTGCTGTGGACAGCGGGGGCCCACGAGGGCGCTTGGGAGGAAGAGAACAAGCGTTTGCATTTTTGTTGGAGTCGCCACCAATTTTTATGGAAAATTGGAACCGTTCGAATACCTCGTGTCATGTCAAGATACAAAGTAGTGACATGAACACTAAGCAATCGTTACCCTTAGCATTCTATGTCTAGAATGACTCTCGTGGATGCCAATGAACACGGATGTTCACAGAGATCTGGAGTAAGGGGTGAGGGTACGTATTAGGAAGCTCTTTTGATCGAACACCTAATCCCGCCCGCCTCGATAGCGGCCTCTACTAATGATTAGGTAAGTTATTTATACTCGATATATCGTCGGTTATATGCATGCAATGCAACATCCAAGTTTCAATTCCAACATGTGAGAATTAATGCTAAGTCGGTGAACAATTAGTTAGCATGCAATTAATGTCGAAGTAGGATTTAATGCTCAATTACATGTGAAAACATACAAGTGATACAAGAAATATGATAAATACAATAAAGAAAATTGCAATAAAGAAAATTACAATAATTACATTGGGATAGGCGATTTATGTCGGAAATACCTTTAAAACGGATAATTTAAGAAAACGAATAAAAGAATAAGTTAACGAACCAAACAGAAGGTGAAAATACGATTAATAGTTAATTAATACGTAAACTAATTAAACCATGTCAAGGCAACAACGGAGTTCAGAGACAGAATTCAACCCGGAACAGGCGCAGCAGAGCTGCGTCCTTTGGAATAGGCGCAGTAGTTGCTGCGTCTGTTCCTGACCTGAATTCTGGCTGTGAAGCCGGAATTGCGTGTTGTTAATACTCGTTGGTGAATTTAATAATTGATTAAATTATTTACTCGGATGAAAGTGATTAATAGGTTATTTACATGTGAATGATGGTCATAAAACAATAAAACATGGATGAGACGGAATTAAACGAATTAATTACATGAATGAACGATTGATTAATAACATGGGTGAACAAAATAGGTTAAACATGATGAATTAACGGCAAATTAATGACGGATATGACAATAAACAGATGAAAATATATAAAAGATCGAATTCCAGAAACTCAATATGAACAAATCGAATTTCTACAACCCGGATTGAATTTAATGACGAAAACCCGCAAATATAGATTATAAGGGATTTAAGTCGAATTTAAATGAATTATACGTGTTAATGAATGATATACAATATACATGTGAATTAATATGTTATCGTGTCAAAGAATTAAAGAACAAACAAACAACAAATAAGAATGACGAATTACAGAGGACGAAGGAAGAAGAAAGGAAGCAGGAACTGCGGCAACCTCACGAAGAGGCGCAGCAGGAACTGCGCTCCTTCGAAGAGGCGCAACAGTTGCTGCGTCCTTTCTCGACGGTTTATCTTCTGGGAAATCCGTAAAAAAGAGGTTTTAAATATGGTTTTAGAAATCGGTTTTAATTGGTATTTTCGACATAAACCTTACATTATGATACAATAAGATAAAGTACAATAATAAAATAAGGATTATACACCCTCAGACTTACATGTTGACGAAACGAGAAGGACTAAGATATCGATTAGTGATGCTCAACGCGAATGTAAAGAAAGTGCCCTCGTAAGAGGAAAACGATTAGATTAATTAAGTTGATTGATTGTGGAGTTGGTCAAATTGGTCGGTCATGCAAACGAGGCTGGTACTCAGAAGGATCCGAGCTTACGTGGTCGAATGTTCAAGCACGTAGACGCCAAAAAGTAAGAACAAAGGTCTAGAATGCAAAGGGAGAAGAAAAGGGCGGACACTAGTGTGAGAAATATGAGGAGCGAAGGCTCCTATTTATACTAATCACGCGAAGGAATAGGGTTTCGGAGACTCTTTGGAAGTGAATCTCGGAAAGATATGAAAAAGATACGAGAAATACGCAGAAAATGACCTGGGAAGAGGCGCAGCAAGCACTGCGTCTCTTGGAAGAGGCGCAGTACCTGCTGCGCCTATTCCCAAGTGGTTTCCTCTTGCGAAAGAAAGATTTCCGTGTTTAAAATATGGAATAAAGGGATAATTCGGTTTTCCTTAATATTTTGTGTGAATATTACGGGAAATTGTTTACCAAAGAATAAAGATTATGAAATATTTATAAAAATATGGAATAGAAATATCCGGAACATTCCAGAACATTCTGACTCGGGATTTAACGGCTATCAGAAAATGAAGACGGTTTTAGGCCCAGACTCCAAATGTACTCTAATTACTGCCAAAACGACCGTATCGGCACGTAGATGACAACTAAGAGGTGGACATTAATATTTGAGCAATCACTTGACGATAAACTTACGAACTGTCACAAATCGTTCCGCGTACCAAATATGCGGCCCAATCATCACCGGGTGGTTTGCGGGAGGTGTAGAAATGAGGTATCTACAGAGCCCCCACTTTGACTGAGGCTTGGACAAGGCGAAAGTCAAAGTATAGCCATTAGGTCAATCAAAGATTACAACCTGACGACTATGGCGATGCGAGGCGGTTCAAGGGGTCTGAACCAAGGACCTGTCGTCGGGAACATTTTAGAGTCTGTCGACTATCGGGGAGGGTCGTTTAAAGTCCATTAGACTACGTAAGGAGGCTCGCCAGCCATAAGAAGAGACCATACCTGAGACTTCTTTGGAACTCCAGGGAAAACAAAATGCGATATCAGGAGTAGACAGCAGGACACAGTCGGGAACTGCTGGGAGAAATCTGCTTGTGTTCAGCTTTAAACAAACTTCGGAAGTGGCGGGACACAGGCGGGAACTGCCGAGGAGAAAACTGCTTGGGTAGTCTTCAAGAAATATTGGAAGTGGCAGGACACATGCGGGAACTGCTAAGGAGAAAACTGCTTGGGTAGATGTTAATCTCCATGTCTTGAGAGGGAAAGTCTATCCGCTTACTCTCGTCGGGGCAATATAATGGAGGCGTGTCGAAACACCTGTGAAGGAATAAATGCTCGTTGCGACAAGCAAAGGTCTTGGAAGCGATAAATGATGTGCAATAGTCTGCTGCTGGCTTGGAAAATGCGGGCCGGAACGGAAGATAATCGTCAAACGGACCAGGAAGATAAAATAGCATCGGGGAAGAGGCGCACCAAAGATGGGCCCACGAATAACGAACTCATAACGAATTTTTGAAAACTCATAAGGAAGGAACATCAGGAAGAGGCACAGCAAGAGCTGCGTCTCTTGGAAGAGGCGCAGCGCCTGCTGCGTCTTTTCCCAAAGGCGTATTTTCCGCGTAAAAACGCGATAAACAAAGGGGTTGCAATTCATTTATTCGAAACATAAATCCTCTCTTTCTCTCTCAAATCTTAACCATTTCCGCCAAGATTTGATCCAAAAGCTCGCATTAACAATGACTAATCGAGGTATGTGTCTTATTCTTGCGTTAATCTTCCGTATTTGCTCAATTTGGATCGAAAAAATTAGGGTTTATGACCCAATTTAATCGAAAATTTGGGGCTTTTCCCCCAAATGGATTTGCCTTGTGAAATTGACATTAGAAATGGATAATTGGTAATATAAGGAACATAACCATGTATTTGTTTTGAATTTTCGTCGAGTTTTGAGCATTTGAGTGAATTTTGAGACGGTTTCACAGCTAGATCGTAAATTGCTTCGAAAATAGCCTTAGGATCGCCCATTTGCGATGAAACTTGATATTTGGGATCTTTGGATGATGGGTAAACTTCCTACCATCTCTGAATTTTGGTTTGTGACGACTTTTTCAGGACACTTTTCTAGGGCATAATCGCCGTTATAACGAAATGCTGCCGAAATTTCGACTCGAACCTGGAACTAGGCTTCAAATTAGGCTTGACTTGACCCTAACTACCACATGAGTGACCGGGTTTGTGAGA
This sequence comes from Silene latifolia, assembly GCF_048544455.1. NCBI lineage: Eukaryota > Viridiplantae > Streptophyta > Magnoliopsida > Caryophyllales > Caryophyllaceae > Silene > Silene latifolia. The sequence goes on from NC_133533.1 coordinate 36,246,298, forward strand.
ATATGGCCAAATATGGCGAGAAAAGGGTGATTTCAGGGCTTCCGAAGGCTCGAAAATCCCTTAACTAAGGCTTGTCGTCACGTGACGCGGCCTAAAATACTTTAAATATTGCAGGTGATGAGGCTTCTACTTCTGGGAGAGCTCCCATGGAGATAGACGCTACTGAGGTCGAGGAGGCTTTAGAGCAGGCCTTCACTGCCGCGGTGATGGCTGCTGAGGACGAGGTCCACGAGGAGGAGGCTGTTGAGGAGGAGGAGGCCCCGAGACGGGCCAACGTCGGACGTGGAGGTCGTCAGCTGAGAGGAGCACCCGAGTGGGCTGAGACCTGGGAGAGTAGGCACCTGCTTTAGGCTGCAGAGCGTCACCTGTCATACAGGACGGTGAAGAGCTTGGTAAATAGGAATTCACTACTCATCACTTTCTTCTTTCATTCATTTGTTCACATCCCTTTCAATTTTTATTCAAAACTAAAGATAGCTTTTGTTTCAAGTCACAATAGGAGGCCGGGAACATCAGATCGTTCTTGGGTTACACGACAGCGATGGAGCACTACGAGCGGCTGTCGGCGGAGGAGCGCGCCATGATCGAGCGCGGAGCGTTCGGTGCTTTGGTGCAGGCCTGGAGGGGTATCGCGAAGAGGAAGCTGCGGGCGAACCTTAGCCTGGTCCGTGCTTTCTTGGACCGATTCTGGGATACGACTTCCACTTTTCACATGCCTTTTGGTGAGGTGGGAGTCACTCTGGAGGATTACGGCATGATTTCTGGTCTGCCGTGTGGTTCTGAGGTTGTGGAGTGGCCGGAGACTGCCATGAGGGTGGACTCGGCCGAGGCTAGGAGGTTGATCGGTTGGAACTTGTCGTCGAGGGCTGCTAAAGTGCCGGGTTTGGTGCCTGGCTCCTACGTTCGAGACTACTTTGCGGGAAAGATCCCGGCACTGGTGACGATTGACGGGAGGGAGACGGCTCCTCCTCCCTGTACAGCTGAGCAGAGGGCCCGTTTGTGGCTCTGGTGGTTTCTGTCTTCGATTTACCTCGGAGACAAGGGAGAGAGGCTGTCGACGAAGCTTCTTCCCTTCCTTTCTGACCTGAGCTCCCTAGGGCGTTGGGACTAGGTCACTGCTGGTTTCGCGGTCCTCATCCGCTTCATGAGGGCCATGGTTCGTCCGGAGTTGATGGAGAAGGGGACTTCTCCTGGCGCTGTCGGACCTGGACTACTGCTGGAGGTATGAACCTTCATTTAGGCTAAAATGAATTCTTTCCTTTATCAAATCTTGAAAGATCATCATTAACTATCTTGCCTCGCAGGCGTGGGTGTACTCCTACTTTCCGGGCCTCGCGCCCAAGAGGACGGAGCCGCTGGAGAAGGCCTATCCCGTGGTGCGGGATTGGGTGATGTGCAGGACGAAGAGCAAGCGTTCTTCTTACGGCGTCTACCGACGGGACGTGAACGCTCTTCAGCTGGACAGCGTAAGCATCTCACTTGTATTCATTTATTTCTTTATTGCTTTTATCGATCATAAAAATGATCCTTGTTTGTCTCGTCCCAGTGGGTGCCCAGGCCTTGGGCGGAGTACGCTGGAGCGCCTCCTTTTGTGGCTGAGGTCCTTCGACCTAGGAGCTCGAGCCGACTGCTGTTGAGGACGTCGATGGGTCCTGTGTGGTACTTGGGCGAGCGTTTGACTCGTCAGTGCTCTCGGGATGTGTTGACGGTTCCCATCGATCCTCCTAGGACGATGTTCAGGGAGCCTTCTGAGGCAGAGAGGGAGGCCAACTTGGCTGGAGCTAGTGGGGACGCCCTCCTTCTTCCTGGCGAGGACTACTCGGCGTTCCTTTACGGGAGGTTGGCGTACTGGCCGGTTGTGGTGAGCATTTTTACTCTCCTTTATTCTTGATTTTGAGAACTACGTTGAAAGATCATCGATTAACGAGAACCATTTGACCTTGCAGGAGGTTGAGGCGGCGGGCATCGAGCCCCCAGAGTACCCTGAGACCCTCGAGTACACTGACGCGAGCGGGAGGACGACGCTCTCCGAGCTGCGTGACTTTGACGTGGCTGTTAGAGATGCTGGCCTGGACGATTGGCAGCATCTGATTCGGAGGTTGAACCTCTAATTTGCATGATTTTTGTGTAAGAACACATTTGGTTGAATTTTATTCAATTGTTGAGAACTTCTTTTTGAAAATGCAGGTTGCGCCGTCTCGGTTTGTGGCGTTATGGAGGGTGGCCAACCGGCTACGAGCTACTGCCATCGAGGCTCTTGTCGGTGGTCGAGGCCGTCAGGTATGAACCTTGTGCCTGTTTCATTTTTGAATTCTTGATTTTCCGATTTTCTTGTAATTGCTTGAAATGACTGACATGAGCCAATTCTGTTGTTTACAGGGGAACCGTGAGCTGGAGCGAGAGTTGGCTCAGTCTCGGGAGGAGACAGCTCGCTTGCTGAGGGAGCTCGAGGTTCGAGACGCCGAGATTGCCGCTCTTGCGGCAAGAGTCGCATAGCTGGAGGGCGACCAACAGTAGTTTTGTTTAGTCTTTGTTTGTTTGTTGGCTGTATTTTGCACATTTGTACATTTTGGACCTTCATTTTGGACATTTCGGACTTTGTTTGGGGCGAGAGCCCCCAGTTTGTTGTACATTTCTCTTTTTGGTTGTATATAAGATGGCCTGAGTGCCTTTGCTGCTGGGTTGTGTTGCTTGTATCTGCAGGTTAGCTTTGAACAGATTTGGTAGATGACGGTTTACGCCGTCATGCTGCCGAAATTTACATAGAAATCACGCAAAACATATATTTGTATATACACGTGTCCTGAATTAGCGCAAAACAAAAGACTCAAAAGCACGAAAAAAAATGCAAAAATTTGCCGGAAATGACCGGACGGTAGGGAGGGTTACCCCTAAAAAAAGAAAAAAAAGAAAAACCTATAAGTTGGAAATGAAATGAAAAAAGAATAAATGAAATAAGTATATACATTTTGAAATGAATTAAATTATAATGAAAATTATTTCCTAAAAAAAGAATTAAAATGAAAATCATTTCTTAAAATGAAAATGTGCAATTGTGGTAAAACGGCGAAAATGTCGATGTTGCCTCGAAATGTGTGCCCGCGAAAATAGGAAACATGAAATATGGTAATTTCTACGTATTTACCAAAATAATAACCCGTATGAATAGAAATTATGCGTCATGGAATTAGGAAAGATCCAACGCGGAAAATCACAGAAGTGTAACTGAGGAATAGGCGCGATGAGTGCGTCCTTTGAAGAGGCGCAAAGCGGTGTCTTTGCCTGTTCCCAATTTGTTCTGTTCGCAGCGATTTTGGAAACAGAAATTAGTATAAATAGAGACGTCGATAGAGCTTTTATTCACATAATTCTTCCGTCTTTTCTTCGTCTTATTACATAGAATTTCTCAAAATAATCTTTCATCATGAATACTTTGGAGATTTGTTTAAAAGAATGGACCAACGAATTTTCAAACGTGGAGAAATATGACATGGGCGCCTATAACCTTGGATCATTGTTGAGTTTAAAGCTTATCAAGGTTGTTAAACCGTTCTTGGATGCTTGTCTTGATTATTGGGACCCGAATTACCATGTTTTTGCGTTCCCTGGAGGCGATATTTGCCCATTTCCTGAAGAAATTGCTGCTATTGGTGGGTGGGACCCTGAACATTTGCCTGCCATTCCCTCTACTTCCGAAGGGTATAAGAGAAAATTTAGAGACTTGCTGGGGTTGACTAGGCTTGAGGTTGACCGTCTAGTGACCTCGAAGGGAGTGCGAATGTTGGACTTCATAGACCGATTTATTAAAAGGGCCGACCCCACCGTTTCTTATGTTGCTAGGCGAAGGGCATTCGGGTTTTGTTTGTTGCATGTGTACGTCTTCCAAGGGCATGTTGATGAAGACTTGAGGGGTGACCCCCGTCTTCTGGGCCTTGTTGAGCAAATGGAGCTGCGCAGGAGCCCAGCTTGTTTATGTCTAGGAGAGATCTTGTTGGGTTTGGATAATAGGAAATCCAACCGTGACCTACCGTATTTGGGGAGTCCCGTTATTTTGCAGGTAAAAGAAAATTTCCTTCTTTTATTTCTTTTCTCTTCTTTTTTTTTCGTTCGTTTTTTTTTTTCGTTTGTTTTTTTTTGTGTTCGTTTTTTTTTGATGATGTCTAATACCTGCTTTTGGTAGGTTTGGCTTATGGAACGGCTTCGATTGATCGAGCCCCCAGTTCACGTTCCTTCTTATCATGCCCGTTCGATTGCGATGAGGACCCGGCTTTACATGGTGGATTTCACCCGAGTCTGCAATTACTGGGAGAACAAACTGAAGAGTGATGACGGCCCTTTGATTAGGTGGATTGTACCGCGGTGGCACCTCAAATCTGTCACTGGAGTGTCTTCTTTGGATCCCTCTCGATCCTTGCGCATTCCTGGCTTGGAATTCATGGTGTGCATCTTCCCGGAAAGGCTGATGAGACAAGTTGGACTAAAGCAGACTATCCCGAAGCTTGATATTGTCTCGCAGATTGCCGTGGCGCTTACTACAGAGAGCCGAAGGGAGTGGGCCATTAAATGGGCTCAAAGAAACATGTGGTTTTTGAACTCTTCTGCGAATGCCTTATGGGTGTCGGATTCTTATCTGCGATGGAGGAAAGCTACTACTCCGGAAGAGCGCGAGAGATTGAGGAAGCGCGAGCCTGTTGATTACAAGGTGCGCGAGGTGGAGAAGGAGAAAGAGAAACATCTGACTAAGGGAGAGGAGGAAGCCGGGTTTCGAGTTGTTCATCCTTCGAAGAAACCAAAGACCTCTCCTGTCGTGGAGATGGTGATTGGCAAGAACGGGAAGTCGAGACCTTGAGAAACACCGTTGGTGATTAGGTCTGAAGTGGTGCAAGAGCGTCTAACTCGAGGTCGTGACAAGAAGTATGACAAGAATGAAAAGGGCAAAGGGAAGATGGAAGAATAGCCCGAGTCTTTATTTATTATTTATTATTATTATTATTATTATTGTTGTAAAAAAAGTGGGGTTTTTAGAATCCTAGCCTATTTTTCTATTATTATTTTTATTTTTATTATGTAACGTATTATTATTATTAGAAATGAATGAAATAAAAAGGTTAAATGGTTATGAAACCGTTGCGATTTTCTTTTTATTCTTGTCGAATTTCAAATGCAATGCAAATGTCCTTCTATTTACATTTCAAAATAATGGGTTGTATCTTGTGAAGGATTGCCTACGTATTCATTTAGAAAATGAAATCAAACCCTTGCGCGTAGTTCGAGTAAATATAAAAGAATAATTGTTCTAAGCAAGAGCTTGTAATGAACTTAGAAAATAAGCATGAGCTTTATACTTACTCTGAAGGTGCGAATTTAGTTTATTGGATGATATGAGGATGACAAATTTATCAGAATGCCAGAGCAAAGTGACACTCGCTTATTTCAGCTTGGCCAGGGGCCGCTTGTTTAGTGCCACAGGAGCGACACGTGGGGTTACGCGAGGCGCGTTTTTTGTTCCTATTCTAGGCATAATACCGTTTTAGTTGGTCGAGGTTTGTTGGGTTGGAAAACTCATTCCCGTCTAAGTCTGTGATTCTAACCGCACCCCCTGGAAGTATGGATTTGACTAGAAATGGTCCGGCCCAACTAGGTTTGAATTTTCCCCGCGGGTCAACAGGTAGAAGAGCTCTAACCGATTTGAGTACTAAATCTCCTTCCTTGATGTTTCTTGGCCTAACTCTTTTGTTGAAGGCTCGTTTGATACGTGCTTGATATGTTTGGACATTATGCAAGGCGCGTAGCCTACGTTCATCCAGGAGGATGAGTTCTTCATATCTATCCCTTATCCAGTCGGCTTCTGGGATTTGACTTTCGAGCAAAATACGCAAGGATGGTATTTCTAGCTCGACTGGTTGTACAGCTTCCATGCCATATGTCAGGTAGAAAGGAGTAGCCCCAGCGGGCGTCCTAACAGATGTACGATATCCCCACAAAGCAAAGGGTATCTTGCTTGGCTAATCTCGATAGTTGTCAATCATTTTCTTGAGAATTGTGACAACGTTCTTGTTCGCTGCTTCTACCGCGCCATTAGTCTGTGGTCTATAAGGCGAAGAGTGGTGATGCCTAATCTTGTACTTGGCTAGTAATTGCTCAGTCTCAGCTTGGAAATGTGATCCATTATCACTAATGATCTCATGTGGGCAACCATATCGACAGATGATGTTGTTTTGTATGAACTTTGCCACGTTTTTGGCCGTGAGACTAGTGTAGGAAGCCGCTTCTACCCATTTGGTGAAATAGTCGATTGCCACTAGGATGAAACAGTGACCTCCTGTTCCGGCTGGGGTTATCTTCCCGATTATGTCAATTCCCCAGGCAGAAAATGGCCAAGGAGATGTCATCGTGTAGAGCAATGAGGGAGGGACATGTTGTACATTCCCGAAGATTTGGCAATTGTGGCAATGTCTTACATATTTGATGCAATCGGATTCCATTGTGGTCCAATAATACCCCAAACGTGTGATCTTCTTTGCCATCATGGGCCCACTCATGTGAGGACCGCATTCTCCATCGTGGACTTCTTCCATCACTCTCCGCGCCAGTGAATGATCAAGGCAACGTAGGATTACACCAAGAGGTGTTCTTTTGTACAACTCTCCTTGCATGAGAACATATTGGGAAGCCAGTAAGCGTATAGCACGTTGTCCCCTCTTGTCCATATCCGGTGGATAGGTACCGTTGAGCTTGAAGTTCAGGATTGCTTGGAACCAGGGTTCTTGCGCTATTTCCTCTTCATTGGTGATTTGGTGGACATAAGCTGGCTCTGACCGTCGTGCGATGCACAAAGGCATTTCCACCATGTTATCTGGCATATTTATCAAAGATGCAAGTTTCACAAGAGCGTATGCAAATTGATTTTCTTCCCGAGGTAGGTGTAGATAAGTCAGGTTATCGAAGAATTGGGCAACTTGGTCTATTCTAGCTTGATAAGGTGCTAGGCTTTCGCTTCGTATTTTCCATGATCCCGTAACTTTGATTGATGATCAGTGATGAATCCCCATGTACTCAGAGGTTCTTAATGCCTAGGCTCACTGCCGCTTGTAATCCAATGAGACAAGCTTCGTTTTCCGCAGCGTTATTCGTCACCTCGAAGTCGAGTTTGACAGAGATTGGTGTATGCTCGCCTTCAGGAGAAATGAGCAACACTCCTATTTCAAATCCTCTTAAATTTGATGCTCCATCAAAGTAAAGGTCCCAGGAGTCTACATCAGTTTGAAGTATGTCCTCGTCTGGAAATGACCAAGTGTCTATTGTTTGTGCATCATTGATGGGATTTTCTGCGAAGAATTCGGCGACGGCACGACCTTTTATAACTTTCAGAGGCACGTATTTGAGATCGAATTCTGAGAGCATCAAGGTCCATCTTGCTAGGCGTCCGTTGAGGACGGGTTTCTCGAAGAGGTATTTGACTGGATCTATTTTGGAGTATATTTTGACGGAGTAGCTAAGCATGTAATGGTGTAGCTTCTTTGTTGCCCACACAAGAGCGAGGCACGTCTTTTCGAGTTGTGAGTATTTACACTCGTACTCAAAGAACTTCTTACTAGGGTAGTAGATAGCCCTTTCTTCACTTCCTACGGTTTGAGCTAGCATGGCACCCATGGCTGTTTCGGTTACTGTGAGATATAAACCAAGAGGTTGATCTCGTTGAGGTGGCATGAGCACTGGTGGTTTAGCCAATATCTCTTTGATTCGATCGAATGCCTTTTGACAATCATTATCCCACATGGTGTGGTCTGTTTTCTTGAGCTTCTTGAAGATAGGATCGCAAATCATGGTGAGTTTCGATATGAATCGACTTATATATTGCACTTTTCCCAGGAATCCTCTGACTTCTTTTTCTGTTTGGGGTTGTGGCATTTCGATCAGAGCCTTGATTTTGGAAGGGTCTATTTCTATACCTCGTTGGCTAACAACGTATCCCAGGAGTTTACCAGATGTTACTCCGAATGTGCACTTCTGAGGATTGAGCCTCATGTTGTACTTTCTTAGCCTTGCGAAAACTTTGCGAAGGTTCGCAATGTGCCCCTCTCTTTCCTTGGACTTGACAATCATGTCATATGCGTATACCTCAACTACTTCTTTGTGCATCATGTCATGTAAGAGTGTAGTTGCGGTGCGTTGATATGTAGCTCCGGCGTTGATCAATCCGAACGGCATGACCGTATAGCAATAGGTTCCCCATTGAGTGACAAAGGCGGTCTTATGCATGTCCTCCAAGGCCATCTCGATTTGGTTATATCCCGCATATCCATCCATGAAGGATAGTAATGCGTGGTCTGCAGTATTGTCCACCAATATGTCGATGTGTGGTAGAGGGAAGTCATCTTTAGGGCTTGCTTTGTTTAAGTCCCTAAAATCAACACAAACACGGATTCTCCCATCCTTTTTGGGTACAGGTACTATATTGGCTACCCAGTCAGAATACTCGGAAACTTTGATGAACCCGGCTTTGAATTGCTTATCAACTTCTTCCTTAATCTTGAGAGCCCATTCTGTTCTCATGCGACGAAGCTTCTGCTTTACAGGTTTGAAACCTGGCTTAATCGGGATTCTATGTTCGACGATGTCCCTGTCGATCCCCGGCATGTCTTTGTAGGACCAAGCGAAAACGTCTTTGAACTCGTTTAGGAGGTCTATGAAATCGGCCCTTTCGGTAGAGCTCAAGGTGGTCCCTATCCTAAGTTCTTGGGGTTCTAGTTCGGTTCCTACATTGATGGGTTCGGTGTCCTCTATTACTGGTCCCCCTTCCCCTTCCTGTAGTATTTCTTTGGCTACGTAGGGAGGTATTTCGATTGAGTCTGGGTCTTGGTCATCCTCAGTATCATCGTACACAGAATTGCACTCAAGATAACGCAAAGAGTAAGCAGAACCTGATTTATTCATATTAAAATTTGAGAAAAGTTGAAACAAAGAAGCCATCTGATCTGTGGTCAGTGGCGGCAAAGGGACAGTGGTTGGGACATTTTGCGAACTACTGTGACTACTCGAGACTAAGCTAGGAGAAACAAAGGGAATGGGGATGACGACAGGAGGAGACTCCCTAGTGACTTCTCTAGACTCTGACTCTGACTCTGACTCCGACTCCGACTCGAACTCATCATCTTCTGGTTCTCCTTTGAACATCTCTCCTTCTCCGGTGGTGAGCTTGAAGAGTCTTCCTTGATTGTTGGTCCACTTGATTGATTTTCTCCATCCTTTCTGCTGACTTGCGTTAGTTTCTGTGATTAACGCGGTAGGGTTGAAGTGATCGTCTTGAAGTATCATGGTAATGATCTCATCCTGCGCAGCTCTAACAAATCGATCCTCTCCAAACAAAAGACTAACAACGTGCTCGTCTAAGCAAGGTGCTTGACGATTTTTAACGGTAGGAACCGTTTTTGGGGGGATGAAATAACAATCGTGAAAGATCTCGATTCTGGCTAGCTTCCTCTCGAGATAGTGCCAAGGCTTGGGAAATCCGTGAAAGAGTTCTAGACTTCCTTCTTTGACAAAGTACCCATTTAGGGTGGGGAGATAGGGTCGCATTTGAACTCCTACATACTTACGGTTTTGAACTTGAGCAAGCATTTCGAGAACCTCCTCTTTAGTGGGTTTGTACCCTAGTCCAAGTGGTATCCTCTTTGAGTTGCCTTCCTTGTATGGTACGAAGGTGTTTTTCCGAATAGGGTTCAAAGGCATTCCGGGGAAGTATCCCTGGGATTTGAGTATGTGGTTGACCACCAAGTTAGAGTATGGATCATAGTATAAGGGTGCCAATTCGCTTTCTATGACGCTTATGCTTTGGAAGCCCCCAAGTTCATATACCGGGTCTGCAAGGACTTGATTGTTTGATTTCTTCTCGATTATTGCTTTGATGGGTGACGAAGTGATCGTCACTACTTTGTTATTTAGTGGGATCTTGATCTTTTGATGAAGAGTGGATGTCACCGCTTTGAAAGCGTGAATCCAAGGTCTTCCTAGAAGTATGTTGAAGGAAGCTTCAATGTCCACTATTTTGAAGTTAACCTTTCGCTCAATTGGCCCTGTGGCTATGGTTAGGTTAACAAGTCCTATTACCTTTCGTCGTGTACCATCATATGCGCGAACACCTTGATTGGTAGGGGTCCAATCCGATTCTTTCATGCCTAATTTGTATGCCGTTTTAAGGGGTATGACGTTGACCGCAGAGCCATCATCTACCAAGGTCATTGGCACATTTTTCTTTAGACTAATGATAGTGATGTAAAGAGCTAGGTTGTGACTAGCGCCAAAAGGTGGCAAATCTTCGTCTGAGAAAGTAATAGGATTACTTAGCTTCGGTGATTCCTGGAAGACCAAGTTGACTACCTCTTCGGGAGTCGAGTTATGTGCTACATTTAGCTTGGCCAAAGCTTGCAGTAAAGCTTGGCGATGTGGGAATGAGCTTGCTACTAATTGCCAGACTGAAAGATCAGCCTTTGTTTTTTGTAATTGCTTGAGCAAATGGTCGGTGGAGTCATCTTCGTTATCATTTGGTGTGACAACGTTGGTTGGACCATTTTGAGTAGTGTTTTGATATGGACGACCCGAACGGGTTAGGTGGTCCACATCTTGGTCTTCACCATTTTGGACTATTTCTTTGACTAGAGAGTTTTCAATGAGATACTCGTCCTCATCATCATCGGCCCAAACTCCATGGATCGTAGCTAGTTGCCTCATTTTCATGATATCATCTTCTAGTCGTATGATTTGGTCGACTCGTTTATCAACCACGGTGACTATTTCTTGCATAGTAGCATTTTGAGAGAAGATTGGTGGTATATGCTCCTTAGGTGTTGCGTTGGGATCATGTAAAGTTGTCACCACATTTTTTAATTCCCAAACTTGTCTATCCACACTCCTTGCCCATACGATGAAGTCGGAAGTGGTAGGGGAGATAGTAGAGTAGAACCCTTCGTTCTCGATTGCATGGATCTCATCTTCAATTGGAGAAATGAGGTGTGAACAATCTAAGGTAGATTCGTCACTTATAATCACTAGAACTCCAAGAGGATTCTGAGTGTTGTTGGGTTTAACTCCCGACGGTATTGGTAGTCGACCATCTTCAATCATGTCTTGAAGCACATTTTTCAATTTGTAGCATTTCTCTGTGTCATGCCCCTTGCCCCTATGGTATTCACAGTACGAGTTCTCGTCCCAGAATTTGGATTTCCTTTCGGGTTCGGGAGTAGGTCCAATGGGTTGGAGTTTGCCCTGTTTCATTAACCTCTTAAGAGCGTTGGAGTAAGTATCCCCTAGATTTGTGAATTTCCTTGGTGGGGTACTTTTCTTGGATGGCTCGAGAAGGTTAACCTCGTCGGTCTTGCTAGTGGAGCCGTATGAACGACTTGTTGAGCCTTGATATCATCGACCTACCGTTTTGGACAAGAGCCCTTTACGGATGTCATCTTCAATCCTTGTTCCTAGTACGATTAAGTCCTTGAAACTTTTGGTGTTTTGATATCTCAAATGGTTGGCATAGATGGGTTTGAGATTATCCACGAACTTCTCTACAAGGGTGGTCTCATCCGGGCGTTTAACTAGTTGGGTACTAGTCTTCCTCCACCTACTTAGGAAGTCGGTGAATCCTTCTTTGTCATTTTGGGTAAGAACCTCTAGAGTGCGCATGTTAACTTGAATCTCGGCATTATCCGCATATTGCTCGGCAAACTCAATTGCGGCATCTTCCCAAGTAGCGATCTTCTTGTGGTCCAAAGAGTAGAACCATTTCTTTGGGATGGTGTCAAGAGATGAAGGAAAGATCCTTAAGAACATCTCGGGTTTGATGCCTTTGATAGACATGTAATCCTTGAAGGCACGAATGTGGTTCAAAGGGTTTTCGTGCCCCTTGAATTTAGGGATATCCGTCATATTGAAGTTAGTTGGCAATTTGGAATTGACGGCCTCATACTGGCGATTGTTTTCCCTATAAATGTCATCCCCTTTTAGGTACATCAATTGCTCCTCTAAGTATTGGAGTCTTTTCTCGGCTACAGTCAGTCCCATGGGAGGATTGTCTTCCCTGGATTCATCCGCGTAGTCACCTATTACTTCACTTTCATAAGCAGGCAATCTCCCCTCTACGGCATAAATCCGGCCTTCGATGGTCTCAAGGCGATCATAGACTTGGTCTTGGGTAACTTGGATTTGGGCTAGCGCGGCTAGGATTCGATCATTACCATCTTGAATTTGGTGGAGGTTTGTCTCGCTAGATTCAGGCATCTTGAAAACTGGATAAGAGATCGATGACGAATCAAAACACAATCGACCATTCTAACACACTTGCTAAAAGAAGAAATGTTTTGACTTGTGAAGTGGGTGTGTGCCACTTGTGTTGAGTGAGTTTTGAAGAAATGACAAAATTTTGAAAATGTGTATCCTAGTCAACTATAGTGTAGTTGTAGGAGTGGACTCGAAGTGAGACTTTAAAATGGGCTTGGGCTCGAATTTTGACTCGACAAACGGACAGAGTTTTGACTGGGCTTTGCGCTAATCTAGGCCTTTTTCGAAATTTTGATAGAAAAAAAAAGGTTTTGATTTTTTGAAAAAAACGTCATGGTTTCGTTTAGAAATGGTGATCACATAAGGTACAAACATTTATACAAGCATTATAACGGGATGATGAGTGCATTTAAAAGGGTTTTGGTTTAAAGGGTGGGTTGCCATACCGAACCATCAAACCCGAAGTCTGTGGAGAGGCTCGTACCAAACAGGAGTAAGGCCGATTCCTAGTCCATTTCCTCAAGTAGTGAAGGTCCTTGATACAAACATGAGTAAGCATCATGGTATGGATGACGTCAATCGCTATCCATCCTTAGGCCCAAATAAGAATTAGGACCGTTTAGACGGGACTATTGGTCGAATGGGTTGGGTTGGGCCTAGGAAGGCCGAATGAAACGATCTAGGAAGACCGAGTTATGAAAACCGACAATTATCTTGTACAAATTATTCCCTAACCTTGTTCAAGTTTCACCCTTAGCTACACGTAAGTGTATTTTCCCCAGCGGAGTCGCCAAACTGTGGACAGCGGGGGCCCACGGGGGCGCTTGGGAGGAAGAGAACAAGCGTTTGCATTTTTGTTGGAGTCGCCACCAATTTTTATGGGAAATTGGAACCGTTCGAATACCTCGTGTCATGTCAAGACACAAAGTAGTAACATGAACACTAAGCAATCTTTACCCTTAGCATTCTATATCTAGAATGACTCTCGTGGATGCCAATGAACACGGATGTTCACAGAGATCTAGAGTAAGGGGTGAGGGTACGTATTAAGAAGCTCTTTTGATCGAACACCTAATCCCGCCCGCCTCGATAGCGGCCTCTACTAATGATTAGGGAAGTTATTTATACTCGATATATCGTCGGTTATATGCATGCAATGCAACATCCAAGTTTCAATTCTAACATGTGAGAATTAATGCTAAGTCGGTGAACAATTAGTTAGCATGCAATTAATGTCGAAGTAGGATTTAATGCTAAATTACATGTGAAAACATACAAGTGATACAAGAAATATGATAAATACAATAAAGAAAATTGCAATAAAGAAAATTACAATAATTACATTGGGATAGGCGATTTATGTCGGAAATAGTTTTAAAACGGATAATTTGAGAAAACGAATAAAATAATAAGTTAACGAACCAAACAGAAGGTGATAATACGATTAATAGTTAATTAATACGTAAACTAATTAAACCATGTCAAGGCAACAACGGTGTTCAGAGACAGAATTCAACCCGGAACAGGCGCAACAGAGCTGCGTCCTTTGGAATAGGCGCAGTAGTTGCTGCGTCTGTTCCTGACCTGAATTCTGGCTGTGAAGCCGGAATTGCGTGTTGTTAATACTCGTTGGTGAATTTAATAATTGATTAAATTATTTACTCGGATGAAAGTGATTAATAGGTTATTTACATGTGAATGATGGTCATAAAACAATAAAACATGGATGAGACGGAATTAAACGAATTAATTACATGAATGAACGATTGATTAATAACATGGGTGAACAAAATAGGTTAAACATGATGAATTAACGGCAAATTAATGACGGATATGACAATAAACAGATGAAAATATATCAAAGATCGAATTCCAGAAACTCAATATGAACAAATCAAATTTCTACAACCCGGATTGAATTTAATGACGAAAACCCGCAAATATAGATTATAAGGGATTTAAGTCGAATTTAAATGAATTATACGTGTTAATGAATGATATACAATATACATGTGAATTAATATGTTATCGTGTCAAAGAATTAAAGAACAAACAAACAACAAATAAGAATGACGAATTACAGAGGACGAAGGAAGAAGAAAGGAAGCAGGAACTGCGACAGCCTCACGAAGAGGCGCAGCAGGAACTGCGCTCCTTCGAAGAGGCGCAGCAGTTGCTGCGTCCTTTCTCGACGGTTTATCTTCTGGAAATCCGTAAAAAAGAGGTTTTTATAATGGTTTTAGAAATCGGTTTTAATTGGTATTTTCGACATAAACCTTACATTATGATACAATAAGATAAAGTACAATAATAAAATAAGGATTATACACCCTCAGACTTACATGTTGACGAAACGAGAAGGACTAAGATATCGATTAGTGATGCTCGACGCGAATGTAAAGAAAGTGCCCTCGTAAGAGGAAAACGATTAGATTAATTAAGTTGATTGATTGTGGAGTTGGTCAAATTGATCGGTCATGCAAACGAGGGTGGTACTCAGAAGGATCCGAGCTTACGTGGTCGAATGTTCAAGCACGTAGACGCCAAAAAGTAAGAACAAAGGTCTAGAATGCAATGGGAGAAGAGAAGGGCGGACACTCGCGTAAGAAATATGAGGATCGAAGGCTCCTATTTATACTAATCACGTGAAGGAATAGGGTTTCAGAGACTCTTTGGAAGTGAATCTCGGAAAGATATGAAAAAGATACAAGAAATACGCAGAAAAGGACCTGGGAAGAGGCGCAGCAAGCACTGCGTCTCTTGGAAGAGGCGCAGCACGTGCTGCGTCTATTCCCAAGTGGTTTCCTCCTGCGAAAGAAAGATTTCCGTGTTTAAAATATGTAATAAAGGGATAATTCGGTTTTCCTTAATATTTTGTGTGAATATTATGAGAAATTGTTTACCAAAGAATAAAGATTATGAAATATTTATAAAAATATGGAATAGAAATATTCGGAACATTCCAGAACATTCTGACTCGGGATTTAACGGCTATCAGAAAATGAAGACGGTTTTAGGCCCGGACTCCAAATGTACTCTAATTACTGCCAAAACGACCGTATCGGCACGTAGATGACAACTAAGAGGTAGACATTAATATTTTAGCAATCACTTGACGATAAACTTCCGAACTGTCACAAATCGTTCCGCGTACCAAACATGCGGCCCAATCATCACCGGATGGTTTGCGGGAGGTGTAGAAATGAGGTATCTACAGGTGCATAACGTGATCCATTTGTCTTAGTAAGGCATTTTGCAAATGTGATTTTGAATAAGAAAATAGCCATCTGATCTGTCCTATATCCGGGCTAACCGGAGTTGGGATCGTCCTAGACTAATGCTGGAAAGGGAACAACCCCTGTACCAGACGGCTACATGAGGCGCGAGCCAGCCGGCGGTGTAAAGGGGCCTCCCCTGGTTCTGGAAATGAGAAATAAAAGGCCTGCTTGAGGTGCGGGTCAGCCTACGGTTATATGCCGTATTCTGACCATTTGAAAAACGTTATAAAACGTGCTGAAAAATGGGTGTTTGAACCCGATTTGGTTTGAAAGGGTCGTTTTGACCGCATTTGTTGATTTGAGGAACGGGACTCGAATAATCATCATTGTTTTGATAATATTCGGTGTCGGGTTCGACTTGACGAGCTTGACATGAATAGTTTTGAAAATGATTATGAACTAATTGTTTTAAGTTCATTTGAATATCATTAGTCGATACTCATCATCGTACCCGGGTTAAAATCCGGCGTGGTATGTAGAACCAAGGATGGCTTTGTGTTGGTGACTAATATGTTTATTTTGAAAAATATAAAGAAATGAAATAAAAGGCTTTAAAACACCTTTTTAATGTTATTAACCAAATATTATCACCGAAACACAGATTTAACCGTCATGGTATGAGGAACCAAAGGTGAAAAATATTTTATGGTTAAAACAAATGAAATAAAATAAAAAGGGTTCGAAAATATTTGAAATGGTAAAAACCGATTACAAATATGAAAATGAATTAAAGGGGAAAGACGAGAACAAACACGGTTGATCTCTGACCTAGACACCCCATTTAGGCGCGGGCAAGCCTGCAACCTAAGGGGCTTCTGTCTGAGGCCAAAAATCAGTTTTGGCTCGTTTATCCCATGTTTTGGTTCATGTTATGCACGTTTTAGCATCTTAAAGTCATGAAACAAATGAAAACATGATAAAAAGAGGATTTTTACACCCTCATACTTACATGTTTGGTTATGGCGAGTGACCGACGTAAGTGTAACAACTCGTTTGGTCGGAAAAAACTCGATTTAAAACCGTTTTGGTAAGTAAAAAGAGTGTTTTAAGTTTTGTGACGGTGTAGTGGTCGAAGTGGTCGGTCAAGTGATTTAATGCACGATGACGGTACCAAACAATGTGTAAGGCTTGTATTTACGATCGGTAGGTCGTAAATACGCGTCGAATTGTGACTTAAGAAGTCGAGTCGATAATTTTAAGGGAGAAAAGAGGGGGCGGACACTCGCGTAAGTCTCAAATGGGGGGCATTTGAGGGGTATTTATAGGTAAATGAGTGGTTGTGTGAGTTTTGAGCGACCTGGCCACCTGGGCTGCTCAAAGAGGCACGAGCCACGTTGCGGGTCTTCGAGGTGTGTTGTCGCTTTCACACAAACGCAATCATGATTTGTTCTATCCTAGGTTTTGTAGTCATATGTTTGGTACTTGACCAAACATAAATCCGGGAAAACTTAAGGTATAAGGTTTAAAATGTTCTGTTTTTGGTGGTTGACTCGGTTTGACTCGTTGTTGGAGTCGGGATTTGAATTTTTGAGTCGGTTTTTGGTCCGGTGTCGGTTTTGACTCTAGTTAGTGTCATTGCGACCCCGTCGTCGTTCATTAAACACTCCAGGTATTTTTGAAATGTTTTGAAATGTTTTATTTTCGAAATCGTTTTAAGTTTTCCGACGTAAAGTTTTACACAAACTGTCGATCAAACGCCGCGATTCCAAAACATGTTGTAGTCCGATAATCATCGGGTGTTTGTTGGAGTCTCAGCAGATACTGGGTATCTACAGTTATCCTTAAAGATTCTAATAATATTTGTATTACTACACTAGTAATAATATGATGTGATATTAGAATTTTGGTTGAACAATATATAAGATCTAAAACTAATTTTTTAGAGAGAAGGAGGAGATTAATATAAGAATGTTGATATATTGCATAAGAGAAAAATGAGAACATTTTTCTAATTATAGAGGAGGGGAGCCGGTTTGGGGAGGGTCCCAAAGCCAATGCATGGCTTATACTTTCTCCTTTTTCTCTTCTCAAAATCATAGGTGTGTAAGGCTAGCAATATAGGTAATGATTGTGTCTTATTTTAACAATTAAAATAAAAACACCCACTAATCCAAAAACCTTCAATTTCGGTCCACCCATAAAATGGACATCCATTTTATGTTTGTCAATTGTAACATTGTCTCACAATATGTCACATGTAGCATGTAACATGTTATTAATCAATTTAATGCATATTTAACAATTAAATATCATTATATAAATTAATTAAATTAAAAATAACAAATTTACTAGTAATACATAATTACTTGTGTATAAAATTAGTCAAGTTAATATAACTCACAACATTTTGTAATTATAATAAACTATCCATTCTTATCTCAATTGTTTCATAAACAATAACCAATTTTAGTAATAAAGACATTTTAATTACTAAAATAATCTTATTTAAACAATTTAAAATAAGATATAAATATTCTCACTCACAAAAATAAATTGTTCAATTTTAAGAAATTAATTAACTTGTATCAATATACAATTAATTAACTTATCTATTAAGGGAATTGTCCTATAGGTGTGACCTTAAGGGATCAACTGATCGCCACCGTCAAATGACAGTAATGTAAAACTTTAGTTAGCCAATCATTTCCGATTAATGTTGATCAGTTGACTATATAATATAATCATCCCTTGCGTATTCTTATCATGAGATTTAAACATGTTTGCACTATTGTTGAGGACACTTACTCCAACAATCTCCCACTTGTCTGAGACAAGTGTGCGTCACCAATTCTCTTGTCCTATTACAATCTCCCACTCAATGCAAGGTGTCTTGCAGGTTGTACTTGCATTTGATCATATCTTAAATGGTTTTCTTGATCTGGAGAGTAACTGTCTGACCGGAATTATCTACCGTAGATATCTTCTGAGCGTGGCCACGCATTTTTAGTTCACTACTCCTCGAGTGGCCCTGAGATTTCAAACAACCCTAACAAAGGGGTGGACAATTCCTATCGCACTATTCCCTTCGTATAGCCATAGTTCATCATGACCCAAAATGCACCCATATGACTTCAGTTATGATAGTCGTAGAGCATAAATCAAATTCACTCAGAAACTGTGCCACCTTGGGCGAACAGTCTCTAGTCAAAGATTCGACTCAAAAGAATACTATAGTAACTCTCGCCACGATCAGGCTATATAAATGTTGCTAGAACTCTATAAGCGGTCACTGCCCGACAGAGTGTCCCATACAGACTGCCAATGTGATCGACTAGTCATCCCTTATGACCCTATGTCACTTGAACTTGCCATCAATCGCATCACACTCTAGTCACTTGGAGACGTCACCTCATATAACCAACTAAGGGCCAATACTATGTTAATCCAGTTCACTTTAATAGAGTCAAACGTTGTCCTTACAACCTATTTGGATTTAACAAAGTAATAAAAGAATTTTTAATAAAACTCAAACGATGAATGCATTATCACATATGTAAAATTGATACCATATCAATTCTACATAATCTATAATCCATACTTAATATTGTATATAACTATACATATCAACTCAATTGAAATGGCATGACTTATCATGCTTAGCCTATGAAAAGGCCTTGGTTAGCAAGTTTTAGCAACACTTTGCACTTTACCTAACCTTACTATATACTATTTCCCATTCTTGTGTATAATCTTGTATTATATGAACTTCTTTGAGTACGTGTCTAGATCCTAATATCATCCCTTCCTTCTTGCATATCTCATTATTGCAAGTGTAGTCAATTTCCGTTGTGTATATCTCATTGTTCAACTACCTAGGACGTTTCTAGCAGATTTCCTCCTGAAAATATATAGCCAAGATGGTTCTCTAACCATCTTTGTGTGTTCAGAATGTGGTTACCGTGTAACACCTTGCACATAAATCCATATCATTTCTAATCACTTTAGCTTCATCTCTTTAGTGCTTCATGAGTGCTAAACAATGAACTATATGGCTATATAGAGACTTCTCTTAACGATTCGATTTATAACTTCTTGTCATACTCCAAGTATACGAAGTTTAAGAATGGTAATACTTCTTAGCGTAATGAATTAATCCCGCAGCGAAAACATGTGGATTCAATTTCTACATGTTCAATACCTTTGAACTTGTCTAGACTCTTATCAATATAAGAATATTCATTTAGCGCTAATATCCTCTTAGAACTATCTTTATAGGTCTGGATGCCTTAGAGATGTATTATTCTTCTCCTAAGTATTCCATCATTCACAATGATCAATATGTCCCTTACATATAAGACTAGTAACACCACATTACTCCCACTAAACTTCATGTACATTATCAAAACATACAATTTAACATCTTAACCTCAACTTAAGACTTCTTCTTAAGTTTGCACCCTACCTTAGGATAATTGCGATTATCAAAACTCATGCATGATTATTTTGAAATCCAACTATCAAATCACATCCGAATTCAATAAAGCGTTGTTGTTGCGTGCAAAACCCTTTGCTACCAATCAACCAAGCTAAGTAAACATCTTCATGTTTATGCTCATTTCGGACTCTTGTGGAGTTGAGACTAGATAAAGCATCTTAATAAGTTACAGGATTGTTCATGACCCCTGTCAACTTAGGTTTCGAAGAAATATTTACAGATTTTGACCAAGAAGGAACATCTTCATACGTCTTATCATCAGTTTCTGGCTCTTGAACATTTTCTCCCACTCTGTCTTTAAGAAATAAACTTCTTTTCTTTAATAGACAACATCACAAGCCACAAACCCTTTGTTCTCATGATCATGTAGGAAAAGAGAGCACATGTTTACTATCGAAACAAGCTACAATTTAGGTACCATGCCTAACCATATCTCATATGAAATGTGGATGATTGCTTTACACATGTTTTATTTTAGAGGAATATTAAATACCAGACAAATTTTATGACAGAAACTATCTCCAACTATATTGTAAAGATTCTATCATATCGTAATGAAAGTGAACTTGTGGTACCATATCACACTCTTTTTGGTGCAGATAAAAGTCATCACTTTATTGTTCCCCATTTTAACAAAGTACTAATAGTTTGGTTTATACTCTCTAGGTTTTGATACTTTTTAAAACATACATTGAACTTATTCAAAGAATTTTTCTTCTTACCTCATTAAGTGGATATCAAGTATCTACCTAATTCGTTGGTAAAAGAGATGAAGAAGTAATGACCTTCTCTGATTGAAATTGTATTCGACCATACTGATGTGACCGTAATTAGCGCATATTTAGCCCCCGAATTAGCCTTGTTCTCATGCTTTTTAGTGCATATTTGGGTCATTTATTATCTTTAGTTCTTCGTTTTGCATATTCTTTGAGATTTTGATCCCTTGGTAGAAAAGGAGTAAGAATCTTGCATTTTCATGGCAAAACGAGACTAAATTGATCGAATCCAATGACCAAGCATCAAGGAGAGACAAGATTAGAAGGCCTTTGTACATATGATAGTATATGAGCAATGTTAAGAAAGGATCCTTGAGTCCCCAAGGAAATCCCCAAGGAATTTATGAAGAAAAGGGAAGAAAAGAAGAAGAAATCTTGCTGAGGCACAATCCGTGCGGATTGACCACAATCCGGCCGTCCTTACCATGCACAATCCGTGCGGTTTCATCCCAAGATGCTCGGGTTCAGCCACCACAATCCGCCCGGATTCCCTCAAAGTCGCACGTGTTCAACCGCCAGAATCCGCCCGTCCCGACTCAAAACCGCTCGGATTCCTCTATAGCGCGATTTCCTCTTCTCCAAGTTACAAAGAAAGAAGCCCTTCCCTCGAAAAATACCGGCTCCTCCTTGCTCAATCTAAAAAGTGTAATTACTAGTTTAGCCCTTAGTTAACCCTAATGCATCCCCCTAATTTCCACTATAAATACCCCATTAGTCTAATGAGAAGAGCATGTTCTTCTTAGCAATTCTTAGTGTAGTTAATATCAATCAAATCTCTCTTTAATATTGTAATCAACAATTAATCAAGTTCTAATACAAGTTTTAGTTCCTTAATCTCTCTTTTGTTCATCCTTTATTTTGGGTAATTGAAGATTATTTGGGTTATTATTGGGAGATTGACAACCTCTCAATCAAGCATCAAGTACTTCTTTTATTCTTGCTTTATTATTGGAATCATTAGTAGGTATAATCTCTTAATCCCTTTTTAATTATTGCTAATTACTTTGATCTATTCATCATGTTTAACTTTGTTGATATGATTGACAACCTTGCTAGCATGATCAACATGATAATGAGTGAGTAGTCACTTAGCTAGGGTTAATGGGTAATTAGGGGAAACCAACATGGGGAATGATTCATGCTTAATTTAATATGCTTTCATAATTTATTTGCTTGCTTGTTTTGATCTCGACTCATGCACATGTTATGTTTGATGAAATGCGAGCCTATGAATCCTTGCATTTTTTACCCATCACCTATCATTTCAATGAGACTTGTAAGACACAAACCAACTCGAGTCTCATTAGACCATGCATGTTGTTGAGTAGGGAAGATTAAGTCGACTTGTAGGTGTTGTACAATCTAATCGATTCGGCTCCGGGACCCAAACTTTCCTAGGATTGTAAGATATAACCCAACTCAATCCATCACAACAATAATTGCTTGCTTATAATTTGAGAACATGTTTGTATGATCAATTCCCATGATTCCCCTATGACCCCATGATACTCTAATGCCTTTAATCAATTGTTTACAACCCTTTTAATTCATCTTGCTTGTTTACTTTCATTGCTATTTAGTTTAGTGACCTTCTACATCAACCCAAATTGTGACACCCCTAAGACACCACTAGTCTCAATAGAAATCTCATCTCAATTCCCGTCCCTTGGGATCCGACCTTTGCTTGCCTCTTTACTAATTGTAGAGTTGTTTGTGAAGCTATAACTTGTGTTTTGATTCGGACGTGACCCAACGACCACATCTATTAAATTGTGAACCACGAAAAGTGTCCGATCAAAAATGGCGCCGTTGCCGGGGACGGTGTTAACTTGATTTAGATTTTCTTATATTGTTATTAGTTGTGTCTTTCTTTGCCTTGGGGAAGTAAAACTCCTCAAGGTTTGTTCTAATTGTTTTCAAGTTGTTTGATATTTTGCATGTCTAGAAGGTCACAAGGTGACTTGGTACCTCTTGATCGTGAAATTGAAAGAACTTTGACAACCAATAGAAGATTTGCTAGGAGAAATTTGAGAGGTGTTAGTGAGGTTGTAGATATTCAACCAACTATTGAGTTCATCAACCCTTTTGCAAGAGAAGGTGAGGAGAACCCAACACAAAATCAACCACAAAATCAACCCACAATGCCTAAGTTTTCATCACATTCCGTACCTACCGAGGATAACCTACCCAATGGTACGCCCACACCACAACATCTAACCGGAAATTTTATTGCCAAATCCGCATTTATCCAATTAGTTGAAAGAAGCCAATTTGGGGGGATGCCTAGTGAAGACCCTCATTCTCATATGGAGGCTTTTTGTGACTATTGTGATGCGATCTCACAAACCGGTGTAACTCAAGACCAAATTCGATGGGTCTTATTTCCTTTTTCTCTAATTGGCACCGCTAAAAAATGGTTAAAGAGCCTTGATAAGGTTACTCTCGGAATAGACTCTTGGAAGAAGTTGGCTCTAGCTTTCTACAAAAAATTCTACCCACCGGAAAAGACAAACATGCTAAGAGCTCAAATTACGGGTTTTAAGCAAAGGGATGAAGAATCTTTGTATGAAGCTTGGGAACGGTTCAAGGGAATTTGTCGCTCATGCCCTCACCATGGACTTAGCGAATGGTTCTTGGTACAACAATTTTGGAATGGTCTTTATGAAGATTCAAGAAATATCCTTAATATGGGATCGAATGGGATGTTCACCGAGGTTGATGACAACCAAACTTGGAGCAAAATTGAAGAGATGGCAATCCACAACTCACAATATAGTAGGCCTCACAAGGCTACTAGGGGAGGAAAGCACGAAGTGGACGCCGTTACTCAATTAGGTGCTCAACTTAGCTCCCATATCGATACTATCAACTTGAAGTTCGAGAAAGCGATGGCTAGACATGAAGAAGTCTCAAAATCACCAAAGCATCATGTCAATGCCATGACGGCATCTTCATCAATCCCAAGTGGGATATGTGAGAATTGTGGAACTTTGGGTCATGACCCAAGTGAGTGTAGGGGAACAACCGAACAAGTTAATGCTTTCCAAACATATAAAAGTGGTACCCCTTATTCAAATTCTTACAATGAGAATACCAAATTCCATCCAAATCTCTCATACAAAAGCCAAAATGTTCAAAATCCTCAAACAACATACACACCACCACCCATGAGAAATCAAAACCAAAGACCCTTTTACAACCAAACCAAGGTTATCAAAATCAATCTCCATACAATCAACAAAATGACCAAGGTTTGGATGTTCAAAAAGCGGTCCTCCAAATGCAAAAGAATCAACAAGAGTTTTTCACTCAAATGCAAAAAGATAGTCAAGCAAAGGAAATTACCATCAACAACATTCTAGCTCACACCAAGATGTTGGAAACCCAATTGACTCAACTAGCATCTTCAAGCTCACAAAGACAAAAGGGGCAATTACCACCTCAAAGTAATCCCCCAAGACATGAAACGGTTAGTGCCATTCACTTGAGAAGTGGTACAAGGTATGAAGCACCGAAGAAGCAAGTTGAGGATGAAGTTGTGGAAGCTAGTGACAAGGAAGAAGTTGTGCAAAACTCCAAGGTTGGAGAAGAATCAAAAGAAGAAATTTCAAAGAAAAATGAAGACAAGGTTAAGGAGAAGGAGCCCATTGTGATTAGACTTCCTTTTCCAAGTCGTCAAGCCAAGCCCAAATTTGATGAGCAACTTGGAAAGTTTATGGAAATTGTGAAGAATTTGGAAGTCTCGATTCCTTTCACGGAATTAATCAATCACGTGCCGGCCTATGCGAAATACATGAAAGACATCCTCACAAAGAAGAAGTCGATCCGGAAACTTGAGACTATCGCCTTCACCAAGGTGAGTAGTGCAATACTTCAAGGGAGTTCACCTCCAAAACTCAAGGATCCGGGTAGCTTCTCAATACCGTGTACCATTGGCGACACCACGATCAACAAAGCCTTATGTGATCTAGGGGCTAGTGTGAGTGTTATGCCGTACTCGGTGAGTAAAAGGTTGGGGATGGGAGAGCTTAAGTGCACCAATATCACACTCCAAATGGCCGATAGATCGACGAAGACACCATTAGGGATATGGGAAGATGTTCCCGTACGAATTGGGAAGTTTTTCATCCCGGTGGACTTTGTCATTGTTGATATGGAGGAAGATTCCAACATTCCAATCATTCTAGGAAGACCTTTCCTGCACACCACGGGTGCGGTGATTGATGTGAAACATGGTGAGCTCACTCTAGAAGTGGGAGATGAAAGCATAACCTTTAATCTTGACAAGACTATGAGAGCTCCCCATTTGCATGAACCATGTTTCATGGTTGATCATTATTGCCGGAAGGATGAAAGGAAGAAGTCGTAATTCCAATGGAAAAAGAAAATTGAAGATGCTCCATTCAAAGAGCAAGTGAACTGTGACAAGGAGAGCCTGCAAAGCTCATCAAAATCAAGCAAAGAGGAAGAAGATGGCCTCATTGGCCAAGAAAAGAAATTGGGAGAGTTGTCTCTATCAACTCAAGAGTAATTTAGTGATCAAGTGGATGAAGTATGTGGTCTTTGGGACGACGAATTTGAAGGGATTTTTAATCCCTATATTGGACATGCTATTGATCAAGACCGACAACAAGGGCCAAGGTCTATTGAAGAACTCTATCACGATAATGAACAAGCTTTTGATTATTTCTTCAAGGTGTTGAGCAACATCAACAACACCTTGGACATGCCCCCTTGACATCTCATCAAGAATGAGAGTTTGGTGGAGTCCTCCCTAAACCACCATTTGTAAATATTTCTAACTCCCTAACTCGCATTTCAATTCTTGTATTGCATTTTTTGTCATCTTTGGATTTATTTTATTTACTTTGATCAAGATAATTGTCATGTTTGAGAGATGTGAGGGAGGGACTAACGATTTCAATTGATGTGTAGTGCTTTAGCTTAGTGTGGGGATAACAATTGCCTAGGCTATTCATGCCTTAGTAGTGCCCCCACAATGAAGAACACAAGATATGAAGAAGAATGACAAGGGATTTGCATTGTACACGGATGGAACTGAATCCGGGTACAAAGGGGTAGAATCCGACCGGATTCAGGAGAATCCGCCCGTCTTTAGACAATCCGAGCGTACTGGGTAGAAGACGCACGTCCCTCTGAGCTGAACTTTTGAAATATTTTTGACTGTAAGAGAATCCGGGCGTCCTGAACAACAATCCGCTCGTCTCTGAGAATACGCCCGTCTTGAAGGGAAGAAGCCCGTCTCCTCAGCTGAGGAAAACAAGAAAAATCCCTGTGAAAGAATCCGCCCGTCTTCTGAAGAAGACGCCCGTCTCGTGTTTTCGAATCCGAGCGTTTTCTCTGGAATCCGCCCGTCTTTAGGCGAGATTTTCCCAACCCAGAACAGGCCAAATCCGAGCGTCTTGAGCAGAAACAGGCCCGGATTGCCCCTGCAGTTCGAATTTTTCGGGCTTTATAAAACCCCTCCCACCTTCATTCCTTCATTCCTTCATTCATAACACTACTCATAAACATCAAAACCCTCATCCTCTCCATCACAAAAACAAAATTCCTCAACAACATTCACCAAAATCAAATCAAAACATCCTTTTAACAACAAATCAATCACTCCTTTTTCAATAAAAATCAAAACCAAGCACAAAATCTTCAACCTTTGAGTCGATTTTTGAATTCATAAAGGCAAAGCCTTTCATCTTTAAATCGATTTGGGTACACTACAAATTGAAGATTTTTCACTCTTTCTTGGTTAATTCATCAATGGCAAGGACTAAGGGAGCAACAAAGGCAACAAAGACAAAGACACTTTGACAAAGGCAAAAGGCTCTTCAAGCAAAGAAAGCATTGGCTATGGTGGTAGCTAGCCCAAACTTGGATGTGCAACAACAAAAACAACCTCCCATGGGTGCAACAACATCTACTACTCCGGAAATTGATCAACTTTTGCACTATCCGGAGGTAAATTTCATTTCCAAAACCCATAGGGACACTTTTGCCAAGTTTGCTAGAAAATCATTTCAATCCACCAAGTTTATTTGTGAAGATACCTTAAATAAGTTGGGTGTCCTTGAGCAAACTAGAGTTTTCTTTAAGGCCATGGGGTTGAAGAAATTGTTTGAATCAAAAGAATTGACATACCCCTCCCTTACCTTGGAGTTTTTGAGTTCTTTGAAAGTCACCAAAGTTGAGACTAGGGAGAATCTCGAGTTTCGTCTAGCTAATGTTAGTAGATGCATTTCCTTTAGGGAATTGGGTGAAATTTTGGGTCTTAGTGATGAACCGAGTTATTTCAAGAATTATGGCAAGTATGACCCCGACCCTCTTTGGGAAGCGATTTCCGGAAGGAAATTTGAGGACTTTCATGCGAGTCGTGCTCTTTTAGTCCACCATCCGGGCATAAGAGTATGGCACAAGGTCATAGGAAACACCATTATTGCAAGAAAAGACACCAACCATTTCACCAAACTCGATTTTATTCTTCTTGAGTCGGCTTTGAACATTGGAAGAGTACACACCAAGCCTTTCAACTCTCTAAGGCTTTTGGTAGATAGATGGCTCAACATTGATTGTGGGAAGAAAGGCACTACCGTTATTATGAATGGCGGCCTAGTCACTATCCTAGCCAAATACTTTGATCCTAACTTCAACAAGGATAACAAGTATAAAGCAAAGGAGGGTGGTCATCTCATTGATATGCATACTATGATACACAAGTTCAAGTGGGTTTCCCATAACCCTCTTGATACCAAGTATGGATGGCTCACTAGTGAAGCTAAATCGTTTACTTTGCCTTCGAAGATTTGTCGTCTAAGTGTCCACCAGACCAATTATCTACTTCCCCTTTCTAAAGAGGCCGAGTATATTATCCAACAACAAAAGGGTGAACTTGAAATGCCCTCCTCTTCCATTGTCATACCACCTTACCCTTTCGATTACGAAGAGTTCAAGCCCGATCGGGTTGAAGCAAGAAATGAATATTTGACTCTTCTCATGCAAGCAATGCACAAGCAAGCCTTTGAGGATCGGAAAAACGCTTACTTGGCTCAATATTCACCCCTCCTACACTTAGCTAGGCAAGGACTACTTGATCCATCATGTCCTTTGCCTAGTTGGGTGGATAGAGAAGTCCTATTTCCGGGTGCATCTAGGGTCGTTTCGGGTGACAATGAGGTTGTTGATAATGAAGAAGTTGATGATAACATTGATAAAGAAGCGAGTGACGAAGGAGAAGGGGATGGTGAGCAAGATGGTGAGCAAGCTGAAGAAAGTGAAGAAGCAAATGAAAAGGGAAGTGGCAATGAGACCACTTCTAATGAGGAAAGTGATGATGATGATGATATGATGGAAGATTAGCAAGCTTGGAGGCTCCTACCCTCTTGAGGTTTGCTTCTTTCTCTCTTTGTTTTAATTATTTTTCTTGATCATTGTTGGAGTAGTCCTAGCACCTTAGAGGACTCACACCTCGGTACCATTGAGGTGTTCTCATTTTATTGTTCCCACTTTCAAAATCCAAAATGACAAATTAACTTCATGCATTGCATAGTGTATGCATGAACTATACCCATCCTTAGGACATTAGCAATAGTGTCTAACTCGGTTTGGGGAAGTTAATGCATACACAACGGGAGGTAATTCAAATTATCCTCTCCGTCATAAACAAAAACCATGCATCATGTAGTGTAGCTTAGTATAGATTGCATCTAGTATAGAAATCATGCATCATTTTTGCATAATTTCCCATCATTTTGCCATTGAGGACAATGCCCATATTAGTGTGGGGATGGGGAATTCTAACATAACTTTTATTAAAAATCCAAAAAATTGAAAAATTTCGAAAATCCATAAAAATTTGAAATTTGAAAAACCAAAAACATGTTCATTTCCTTTGTAGCGTAGTCATGTATATTGTTGTGTATATATTATGTTTGTTTCATCCTTGTTCACATTGATCGACTACGCCACATCCGAAACATGAGGATATTGAAGACCGCATGGTATGATCTTTCCAATCTCCTTTTTCCTCTTTATGTTAATGACTATGTGGCTTTATTTTGATTGATGCGGTATAACAATGTGAATTTAGGACTTGCATTTAGATTATATGTCATATTAGTTGGTAGAAGCATTTGCATTAGGATGTATATATGCTAGTTGCATCATGGCATGTAGTTGCATGTTAGAAAAATTTTGCGAAACCGTCTATTTGGGAAGCTTGACAAGTGTATATAGGCCCTAGTAGATGCTTTTAGTTCTTAAGACTTTGCTTGTTAGAATGCTTGTAAAACACCCTAGGATGTGTCATGCTAGTATCCTTTGACCCATGGTTTAAGGCCTAGTCAAGAGTACCTTGTGGTGTGATAACTCCTTGGCTACCGTTTATTCCAAGGTGACCCTTGAAACCATGCATCCATCCATCATTCATCCATGTTCTACCATAAATTTTTGTCATCAAAGGGAATGGGCACAAAAAGAAATCAATTTGAGTTCAATGAAATGAAAAGAAAAGAAAAAGTTTGCAAAATGCATCAAAAGAAAAGAGGAGTAACAAAAATAGAACTCATATGCTTCAAATATAAGCCACCCTCCCTACATATGGGGTGACTTTGAAAATGTTCAAAAAGAAAAATGCAAAAAGTTGAAAGTTGTCAAGTGTTGAATTGCCAAACATCAAAGAAATGGCAATAAAATGTTCTCAAATGTTATATGCCACAAGAAATTGGGGGGAAAAACAAACGCAAACTCCCAAAAGAAACTCAAATATCTATCGATCCCTTTATCCATCGTATCCATTTTTGTGCATGGTAGAGAGGGGACGACCCTTCTTCTTGTCTAGGCAAGAGGGGGAATTCCGCGATCCTCCAGTGTTTCTAATACCATAGGGAGTCTACTCTTGGCAAAAGCATTTAACGATTGAGGACAAAGGTACCCTAGCTTGACACAACTTGGAGGTGATTTATTGGTATCCTTCTAGGCTTAGTAGTTTGAAGAAATTGCATCTATGAAGGAATGTGTACCCTTGAATTGCTTCCCTTGTAGATAATTTCCGCCACTTAGATGAGGAAAGTGGCTATTCTTTTGTAGATGCATCCATTACTTGTTTTGTGTGCTTTAATGCTTGGATGTGTCGCCATTTTGGCAAGCCCCACCTTGCCTTGCAAGAAGGCATCCTACCTCATGGTTGTCTTGTTGTGAGTTGAAGGGGCGGAGTGAGACCCGCTAATTGTCTCATATCGGCTATGTTATTAGGTTAGTTTAAATAACGGTCCTAGTCTTTGTCACCTCTTTACTCGGGACGAGCAAAGGTTCGGTTTGGGGATATTTGATGTGACCGTAATTAGCGCATATTTAGCCCCCGAATTAGCCTTGTTCTCATGCTTTTTAGTGCATATTTGGGTCATTTATTATCTTTAGTTCTTCGTTTTGCATATTCTTTGAGATTTTGATCCCTTGGTAGGAAAGGAGTAAGAATCTTGCATTTTCATGGCAAAACGAGACTAAATTGATCGAATCCAATGACCAAGCATCAAGGAGAGACAAGATTAGAAGGCCTTTGTACATATGATAGTAGATGAGCAATGTTGAGAAAGGATCCTTGAGTCCCCAAGGAAATCCCCAAGGAATTTATGAAGAAAAGGGAAGAAAAGAAGAAGAAATCTTGCTGAGGCACAATCCGTGCGGATTGACCACAATCCGGCCGTCCTTACCATGCACAATCCGTGCGGTTTCATCCCAAGATGCTCGGGTTCAGCCACCACAATCCGCCCGGATTCCCTCAAAGTCGCACATGTTCAACCGCCAGAATCCGCCCGTCCCGACTCAAAACCGCTCGGATTCCTCTATAGCGCGATTTCCTCTTCTCCAAGTTACAAAGAAAGAAGCCCTTCCCTCGAAAAATACCGGCTCCTCCTTGCTCAATCTAAAAAGTGTAATTACTAGTTTAGCCCTTAGTTAACCCTAATGCATCCCCCTAATTTCCACTATAAATACCCCATTAGTCTAATGAGAAGAGCATGTTCTTCTTAGCAATTCTTAGTGTAGTTAATATCAATCAAATCTCTCTTTAATATTGTAATCAACAATTAATCAAGTTCTAATACAAGTTTTAGTTCCTTAATCTCTCTTTTGTTCATCCTTTATTTTGGGTAATTGAAGATTATTTGGGTTATTATTGGGAGATTGACAACCTCTCAATCAAGCATCAAGTACTTCTTTTATTCTTGCTTTATTATTGGAATCATTAGTAGGTATAATCTCTTAATCCCTTTTTAATTATTGCTAATTACTTTCATCTATTCATCATGTTTAACTTTGTTGGTATGATTGACAACCTTGCTAGCATGATCAACATGATAATGAGTGAGTAGTCACTTAGCTAGGGTTAATGGGTAATTAGGGGAAACCAACATGGGGAATGATTCATGCTTAATTTAATATGCTTTCATAATTTATTTGCTTGCTTGTTTTGATCTCGACTCATGCACATGTTATGTTTGATGAAATGCGAGCCTATGAATCCTTGCATTTTTTACCCATCACCTATCATTTCAATGAGACTTGTAAGACATAAACCAACTCGAGTCTCATTAGACCATGCATGTTTTTGAGTAGGGAAGATTAAGTCGACTTGTAGGTGTTGTACAATCTAATCGATTCGGCTCCGGGACCCAAACTTTCCTAGGATTGTAAGATATAACCCAACTCAATCCATCACAACAATAATTGCTTGCTTATAATTTGAGAACATGTTTGTATGATCAATTCCCATGATTCCCCTATGACCCCATGATAATCTAGTGCCTTTAATCAATTGTTTACAACCCTTTTAATTCATCTTGCTTGTTTACTTTCATTGCTATTTAGTTTAGTGACCTTCTACATCAACCCAAATTGTGACACCCCTAAGACACCACTAGTCTCAATAGAAATCTCATCTCAATTCCCGTCCCTAGGGATCCGACCTTTGCTTGCCTCTTTACTAATTGTAGAGTTGTTTGTGAAGCTATAAATTGTGTTTTGATTCGGACGTGACCCAACGACCACATCTATTAAATTGTGAACCACGAAAAGTGTCCGATCACATACACTTAAAAGTGTAAATAGGGCGAATATCTTGCTCTATTCATAATCGTTTTTCAGAAAAAGTCATGAATTAACTTGCTTTGAATACAGGATTCGCACACACCAAAATATTCCCAATCAAATGGTTTGGGAGACTAGTCAAAACTAGTTTCTAAATGTGATTTTCAATCGAGAATTGAGAGATGATAGGGATCTCCAAATTGAGTTTTGTATATATGACATTTATTTCTAATTTGAATATAATTACCTTGATTTGTATGGTCTCACCATAAACTTAATCGTGGTATATAAGGGCACAACGCTTGTTTTAATTGCTTAATAGTGAAACCCCTTTGTTTTTATACAAAAACTTGAATTATATTTTTATTTAGAGTTTGTGTACATCATAACAATTATTGAGGTACATTTCTAAATACAAAACAAAAATGAGTACACCATAACATTCATATGTTCATGGATAAAATGGCAACTACCCTAGTTCCATTCATGCAAATTTCTAAACTTATTCTTGCTAGTCGTCACACGATAATGCCAAATATTATGACGAAATCCACAAATTTGTATCAAATACTCATGATGTGGTATTTGATAAGAATGCAATGACAATGTCATAGATTTTCAAGAAGGAATATGTTGGAGTCATATGACCAACTTCCTTGATCTTTACTTATTGGGGTTTGTATCTATTTTAGTGTCTAACACCTTCTCTTTCAAGCGTAGTTCTATATATCCTTATCAATTAAGATAGGTACTTACTTCTTATTGCTCCCACTAACTTCAAGAATTTCTACTTGATGAAGACTTATCTTCATTTAAATTCCTAGTTAATCTTTCACAAGGGTTAACTCTATTGTGGTATTTGGTTAATCAAAATTTCTAACAAATCAATTTACCAATTTAACATTGTCATGTTCTTAATAACTTAAGTGCTTGATGACAAGTGTTTAGTTTGAGCAATAAGACTTTTTGAACCGTGGGTGCGTAGAAGATATTATCAAAACATATTTTGACTAATCATTACTTCTATTCACACATCTTCTCAAGAAATCATACATAGGCATGTTAGGAATGTAAGATGCTAATCTTATATGACATAGGACAATTCCTATAGAGTTCTATGGAATAGAACGATTCCTATGGAACTAGTCCATGCCCTATTTAAACGGTTCATTTGAGGATTTAGAAGGAGATTCTATTATCGTTAGTAATAGTGGTCTAACGGAGACTCGTGTTACAATCGAATTGATATCGTATATTAATAGGAGAAATGATAAAGAACAACATAAAACAACGAAATAGTGGGAAAAACAAACATTCATCGTTATATTAGAAAACATTTTAGCATGTTTAAGCATTTTTATAATGACCTCCACCCAATTATATAAACGATTCTGAGACCTAAAATTCATATTAACTTGGATGTGAGCCAACGAGCCCTCTAGACCTTTACTAATATAACTCGGTGGGTTAACCCTCTTAACCAATTCTACAATTAGAACTCTCAGTCGATGAATTTACGTTAAGTTCATCTTTAGCCCGAATCTATTGCGGCTACGGTTGCAATTTACTTTCGTTGAGATCAACCAAATTTTCGAAGTGTAATAACTATTTATTACCCCACTTACCCAGCGTCAAATGAAGTACCCCGAAAAATCTTATTGTACCCCTTATGAAATTGAGATTCATGGGCTCCTACTATTTGGTAAGGCTAAGTTTCAATCTTTTAAAAGTAAAGGTCTTGCCAATTTATTATTTATCAATTTTAAGTGAGCTAAAAAGTTGAATTGTCGATAATTATAATTGACACGGTCGAAGATTCGATATGATATGCATGTATTTGTTATGGCGATTTGGCAATGAATGCAACATATTAAAAGAAATGCAAAGCAAATAATAAATTCCTAGTATGGACTTCTTAAAATAGAAAATCAAATAATCTATTACAAATTAGGAAACCTACTCCTTTAGTCCCTTGAATCTTCAAGTGGCAAACCTCCTAAGAACACCGTCTTTGTCGGAACGCCTTTCCGAATGGCACCGTCCTGAAGGAACTCCGGAATTACAAATAATAATAAAATGCATAGTTATTCCTATTATACATTTTTAATATGAAAAGCTAGTAAAAATAAAAGTGATACGAGATCACATTAAATTATAACCGAATCAATATCCCCTTACATTACGGAAAATATTGATTAAAACTAAGGCCATACTAAGATAAAATTACATAATTCAAAATTACATAAAGAAAATATGACATTCATCAATGAAATATGCAGCATTATAATATGTATCTAACATGCAAAGTTATGTGCCAAATCGCATTATTTAAGCTTATATCGTACATTTTACCCGGTTTTATGGAAATTCAAGATTTTTAACTTATTAAAATCGCAAAATAATACTAAAATCTAATTTTAGCCCAAGTTAATTATCCTAACTCTCTTAGGACTCAAAAATTAGTCATTACTCAATTTTTAACAATAATTCAACTTGATATAATATTTATGCTCATTTTTTACTCTAAAATCATAACTTTTATGAAATAAATCCAAATTAAATTACAATAATTTCAAAATTTGAATTTTAAATTTTTGAACATTCTGGAATATTTCCATGAAAAATCAAGGTTAAAATTTTCGAATTTATTTCGAGAAAAATGTAGTTGCGATTTATGGGTTTTATCAAATAAAACATGTAAAGCATAAGAAAATTACTCTAATCAATGTAAGTGGGATATAAATTAAACCTAGAATAATTTTCTCATACCATGTAATTCGTTTAGCTGGTTTTGCTAAAATAGTTTTTATTTATGTCATTTTTACACTAAAAATTCATAAATCATGCAAAATGAATCAAGTTCATCTTAAATTTTACAAACAGTGAGTAAAATGTGCATGTGACAACATATTACAATTTCATGGCCTGTTTCAAAGTTTAACTATTTTTAACCATTTTACTTCCATTTATTCCATTTTTATCTCACAAAAATCGTAAATCATGCAAAATAAATCAAATTTATATGAAATTTTAGATACAATAAGTAAAATATGCATGTGAGGTCATATAAAAATTTCAACGTCAGAAACTAAGTCTAACTATTTTTAGTATTTTAAATACCATTTTATTCATTAAAATGTATTAAAATCACTAAAAATCATTAATATAAGAAATAAAATACCATAAATCATCAAAATGACCCAAATATATTTTAGGACCAGAATATACAACATGCAATATGATTTCCTGACATTATCCAATAAATCACAAATTATTAGTTTTATTTAAGTTACTAATAACTCGAAAAAACTATAAATCGGTTATGCATGCAACATCCTATGCTCTGATGCCAATTGTTGGGATCATATACCTATTATTAGACATTTATAATAGTGAACTAATTAATACTTTAACTTTAGTCATTTAGGATCTAGTGCATGCATAACAAAAATGAAGAAATAAAAGAAGAAAACAATGTTCCTTACATTGTTGAATGGTTCAAAATTTTGGGCACAAATAAGAACACCTTCCTTATTTGTTCTTGAGCTTAAAGATTATGGATGATCCTTCAAAACAAATCTCTAGTGAAGAGATTCTCCTCTTGCTGCACCCAAAACAAAACCCTTAATACTAATATATTAATTAACTAGATTAATATACTAGTTATCCTTAAAGATTCTAATAATATTCGTATTACTACACTAGTAATAATATGATGTGATATTAGAATTTTGTTTGAACAATATATAAGATTTTAAAGTAATTTTATAGAGAGAAGGAGGAGAATAATATAAGAATGTTGATATATTGCATAAGAGAAAAATGAGAACATTTTTCTCATTATAGAGGAGGGGAGTCGGTTTGGGGAGGGTCCCAAAGCCAATGCATGGCTTCTACATTCTCCTTTTTCTCTTCTCAAAATCATAGGTGTGTAAGGCTAATGATTGTGTCTTATTTTAACAATAAAAATAAAAATAACGACACCCACTAACCCAAAAACCATCAATTTCGGTCCACCCATAAAATGGACATCCATTTTATGTTTGTCAATTGTAACATTGTCACACAATATGTCACATGTAGCATGTAACATGTTATTAATCAACTTAATGCATATTTAACAATTAAATCTCATTATATAAATTAATTAAATTACAAATAACAAATTTACTAGTAATACATAATTACTTGTGTATAAAATTGATCAAGCTAATACAACTCACAACATTTTGTAATTATAATAAACCATTCATTCCTATCTCAATTGTTTCATAAACAATAATCAATTTTAGTAATAAAGACATTTTAATTACTAAAAGAATCTTATTTAATCAAATTACAATAAGATATAAATATTCTCACTCGCAAAAATAAATTGTTCAATTTTAAGTAATTAATGGCTCTCAATCAAACACATTTATAATACTCAACAAACAACTAGTTAGTGGTAAGTCGAGGTCGATCCATGGGACGGTGTGCTTTGGATTCTAAGTCTATCTATCTCAATTTATGCTAGTGTCACGATTTGTTTGGGTTTGTAGTTGTGTCTAAACTAATGCAAGCAACAAAGTATAACAAGCAAAGAAATAAAAGGATGTAAACAATTGATTAAGAGTGCTAGGATATCATGGGGTCATGGGGAATTCATGGTTTTGATCATACAAACATGTTTACAAGGTTGCAAGCAATTAATGTTGTGGAGAAACCGAGTTGGGTTATATCTTACGGTTCTTAGGAAGAGTTGGGTCCCGGAGCCGAATCGATTAGATTGTACAACACCTACAAGTCGACTTACTTTCCTCCTAATCAACTTCTATGCATGGTCTAACAAGACTCGAGTTGGTTTATATCTTACGAGTCAAGTTGAGTAGATAAGAGATGGTAAAAATGCAAGGATTCATAGGCTTAGCATTTCATCAAACATAACATGTGCATAAAGTTGACATCACAACAAGCAAGCAATTTAATCATGTGAACATATTAGATTAAGCATGAATCAATCCCATGTTGGTTTCCCTTAATTACCCACTAATCCTAGCTAAGAGACTACTCATTCATTATCAAGTTTAACATGCTAACAAGGTTGTCAATTATATTAACAAGGTAAAACATGATGAACAAATAAGAAAGATAAACAATAATTAAAACAAGGATTAAGAGGATTATACCTATGGAGATTCCAATAATAATAATGCAACGAATAATAGAAGAACTTGATGATTGATGGAAGGTTGTCAATCTCCCAATAATAACCCAATAATCTTCAATTACCCAATAATAAACTTGAATAATAAACTTGAACAATAATTAAGGAGAGATTAATGTGTAATTTGTGGAAAGATTAAAGAGTAATCTATTCTAATCTACTCCTAATCTAATCTAAAGAAGGATTTTCTACCCAAAAACAACATGCTTGATTAATTACAAAGATGGGGTATTTATAGTGGAAATTAGGTGGGATGCATTAGGTTAACTAAGGGCTAAACTAGTAATTACACTTGTTTAAGTTGGGCAAGGAGACTCCGGTATTTCTTGAGGGAAGGGCGTCTTTCTTTGAGGCTTGAAGAAGACGAAAATGCGCTGGGTTGGAATCCGGGCGGATTAAGGTGAATCCGGGCGGATTCTGAAAATGCAATCCGGGCGGATTTGGGAGAATCCGCTCGGATTGTGGTCACGTAGCAAGGAAAAGTTTCCTGTCCAGGAATCCGCTCGTCCCGAGCGAAATATGGGCGTCCTGGGCTTCAACCCGAGCGGGTTGAATTTGACCCGAGCGGGTTGAGCTGTATCTCGAGCTCGGATTGTAAAACGGACGTTATTTCCTCATCCGGACTCCTATTGGAGTGATTCAAAAGCCTATATCACTTGATTTTTCGATGCCGTTCCATCTAGCATATTTTCAGAGCCAAAGGAGCAACCTTTGGTTCGGTTTTTGAGCGATTTCTTCTTGTAATGCCTTCCCTCTCGTCATTCTTACTTTTAACCCTTTGATCCTTCTACATACACTTTATTCCTACATCTTTGGTCATCATTCTTGCCTCTTCTTCATACTAGTCTATCTAATATCATCAATAAGCTTCCAAATATGCACGAAAGACGGGAATTTCCGCCTTATTATCTCCTTTTCTACAAAACATATGAAATGCGATAGAAAAGCAAATAGGAAGGTTTTGACGGATAAAATGGCCATGAAATGCTATAATAGTATGCAAAATAGGCTCAATTAGGGGACTAAATGTGCGCAAATAATGTTCACATCAAATATCCCCAAACCGAACCTTTACTCGTCCCGAGTAAAGAGGTGACAAAAACTAGACCTTTATTTAAACTAACTTAATAACATAGCCGATATGAGACAATTAGCGGGTCTCACTCCGCCCCTTCAACTCACAACAAGACAACCATGAGGTAGGATGCCTTCTTGCAAGGCAAGGTGGGTCTTGCCAAAATGGCGACACATCCAAACATTAAAGCACACAAAATCAAATAATGGATGCATCTACAAAAGAATAGCCACTTTCCTCATCTAAGTGGCGGAAATTATCTACAAGGGAAGCAATTCAAGGGTACACACTCCTTCATAGATGCAATTTCTTCAAACTACTAAGCCTAGAAGGATACCAATAAATCACCTCCAAGTTGTGTCAAGCTAGGGTACCTTTGTCCTCAATCGTTAAATGCTTTTGTCAAGAGTAGACTCCCTATGGTGTTAGAAACACTGGAGGATCGCGGAATTCCCCCTCTTGCCTAGACAAGAAGAAGGGTCGTCCCCTCTCTACCATGCACAAAAATGGATACGATGGATAAAGGGATCGATAGTATTTGAGTTTTATTTTGGGAGTTTGCTTTGTTGTTGTTTTTTTGTTTTTCCCCCCAATTTCATGTGGCATATAACATTTGAGAACACTTTCTTGCCATTTCTTTTTTGATTTTTGGCATTTCAACACTTGACAACTTTCAACTTTTTGCATTTTTCTTTTTGAACATTTTCAAAGTCACCCCATATGTAGGGAGGGTGGCTTATATTTGAAGCATAGGAGTTTTCATTTTTGTTACTCCTCTTTCCTTTTTGATGCAATTTTCAAACTTTTTCTTTTCTTTTCATTTCTTTGAACTCAAATTTGAACAATTTCTTTTTGTGCCCATCCCCTTTGATGACAAAATGTATGATAGAACATGGATGAATGATGGTTGCATGCATGGTTTCAAGGGTCACCTTGGAATAAACGGTAGCCAAGGAGTTATCACACCACAAGGTACTCTTGACTAGGCCTTAATCCATGGGTCAAAGGATACTAGCATGACACATCCTAGGGTGTTTTACAAGTATTCTAACAAGCAAAGTCTTAAGAACAAAAAGCATCTACTAAGGCCTATATACACTTGTCAAGTTTCCCAAATAGACGGTTTCACAAAATTTTTCTAACATGCAACTACATGCCATGATGCAACTAACATATATACATCCTAATGCATATGATTCTACCAACTAATATGCCAAATAATCTAAATGCAAGTCCTAAGTTCACATTGTTTTACCGCATCAATCAAAATAAAGCCACATAGTCATTAACATAAAGAGGAAAAAGGAGATTGGAAAGATCATACCATGCGGTCTTCAATATCCTCATGTCTCGGATGTGGCGTAGTCGATCAATGTGAACAAGGATGAATAAACACAATATATACAAACAATATATACAAGACTACACTACAAAGGAAATGAACATGTTTTTGGATTTTTAAATTTTTCAAATTTTTATGGTTTTTGATTTTATGAAATTAAAGAACAAATTTTTGTGATTTTTCGAAATTTTTCAATTTTTATCATTTTTGGAATATAAATTCCCATCCCCCACTTTATTTTGGACATTGTCCTCAATGTACATGTAGGAGTAGGAATAAAAAGGAAAACATGTTTTTGGATTTTTAAAGTTTTATGGAAATTGAAGTGCAAATGCAATGATATGATATGAATGAATGCATGTTCTAACTCAATGCAATTCTATATGACATATATAACAAATGAATGCAATCTAAACTATATTATATGATGCATGATTTCTAGTAAATTATGGTCACCTATGATCAAACCTCCCCAAACCGATTTAAACACTATTTCTAGTGTAGAAATGAATAGGTTTGGCCATTAGTAACTATGCATGAATTCTAGTTTATATGCAACTATTTACATGGATTATATTATAATGCAAATGCAATATGAAATATAATATAAATGCAAGTGAAAGCTATACTAAATGCAATGTATATACATAGGAGAGAAAGGGAGAGATGGGTATCATACAAATGGAAGTGGTGAAGTAGGCCTCTTTCACTCATCATCCTCATCTTGA